>NC_070594.1:24039552-24667052 GCF_027409825.1 Scomber japonicus
CGTCTTCCAGCCGCATCCATAGTTTTTCCTACTTTCTTTTTGTCAACACTGCGGAGGACACAACTGTCCTCTATGAACAAAAATCATCAGAATAGCTTACGAAATCACTGTGCAGAAAGGTTTAAATAACGTGCGAGACTAAAAACACACACTGTCACACAATATAGTTGAGTTGAGTTGATTTGATAACTGTAGACACTCGCTACATCTTTTAACCTTTAAAGAATGACATCTCTGTAGACTACACGAGGAAATGGTTAAAATAATCAGTTTAATCCAGTTTAGTTTTTATTTGCTTTTGAGAAGTAAAGAAAAATAGCAAACTTAATCCAGCAACTAGGAATAGCTACTTTGGCCAACATAACCAAAGTAGCTAGCCCTAGTAATAACTTTTAGCTAGCAAAACTGAAGCAAATAACACAGAAAAATTCAAATGAACAAGAAGCTCATGAAAGTGAGGCATATTGTAGCTGAGGTTGAAACATGTTTAGCTTGTTCACTTGTATGAAACCTGTGAAAGAGTTAGGACAAATGGACTTTGCATTTCCTCCAAATGTCAGATTAAAGACAGGAGCAGCACATATTGACTTGTCTGCACACACTTCTTGCATGTTTGTGTCTACTACAGTGTAAATAACAAGCAATGCAGCTTAAACAGTTACTTCAGTTACATCTAAAGCCATCATGCTTTTATTTTCTTTATTTACAATATATAAGGCTGCTTATTTCTTATTAGTTTTGGGACTTACACTATTGTTTTATTGTTTGCTACATCCTGTTTTCTGCTCAGCCTTCCCCTCGGGTATCATCAAAGTTTCATCCAATCTGAAAGCCTCTTTTCATTGATGAGCTCAGGTCTGTCAGCTGACGAGTAAAGTCAGGTACTTTCCACAAAGTCTGTGACTCAAGATCAAAGTTAGAGATGCTTAGAGAAGAGGAAGTTCAGGAAGCAAGGAAGTGTTAAAAAAGACTTTAAAAAAAAAGACCACTAGTTTATTGTACGAAGTATTGTGTGTCTGTGTCAATTCAGCTCTCATGACCAATTCTAAAAATGTCCTCTGAGTTGAAGCACGGTTGGCTTGTTTATAGTGGTGAGAGATATCTGTGAAGTAAGTTCTTGTCGTGAGGAGAAATAGCCTCAGTATAACTTTAAAGCTGCATTAAGCAATCAAATAACTTCCTGTTATGTGAGTCAACACTCCAGTCTGTACCTCCGTGCAACTTCTGGCTGCTTTCAGGTCATAGTTTTGGTTCATTCGGCCTAAATGAAACCCAAACATCGCACCTGCTCTCACAAGCTGACTGTCACTTCCTGTACAGTGGTAAATGGCGCAGAGGCGAAAGTTAACAAGTGGCGGAAGAACGTCGTATATATATAGCAATCCAAAGACATCCAGATATTTTTCTCAGGAATTGGGGGACCAAACCAGGGCTGAAATGCATTTACATTGGACAGGCGGCCAAAAAGACGACTGCAATGGAAAGTCCATGTTCCTCTGTGTCTGCTGAATGTGTAAGTAGTCAGTTGTTTGCTACAACATTAGCAGTATGAGCTGATATATTATCACAAGACTTTCTTGCCTCCTAATGGTCAGAAATTGCTTAATGCAGCTTTAATTTTATCCCGGGGTTAAAACAATAAATGTTAAGGCCATGTGTTCACATCAAGGACACGTGATGGTGTTGCATGTGCACAAGACAGAGACTGGTGCACTCATTTTGATTTCATATTAAAGCATAAGATGAGCCTGTGTACTCTGATCTCGGTTAATTTATACCATCGTTTTTTGATTGTTTTGTGCACACAGTTTTTAAATTCATGTGAGCTAAGTTACTGCTGTTATTAGGTTCCCGCAATAATTAAAATGTGCATATTTTTTGAAGCACATGTTTGATTTGACTTAGCAAGTATTTGAAAGTGCTAACATTGATTTATTGTTTTAATGTGATGTACTGTGTTTTTACTCATAATGCCATTTATGTATTTACATGGAGTCTATGAAATGTTTAATTTTGAAATATCTTTTTTTTGTTTTTTCCAGTCAAGTGAATTCACTTTAATTTGTCTGAACATGTTTCTCTTCACATTTTAACATTAATAAATACTTATATAGTTAAAACAAGCTTGTAATGACTTATAATATCACTAGTGTCCCTATTTTTTAGATCAAATTAAACTTGAATATGTTGGTTTATCAAAGCATTATCTACTGCCAGCACTGTAATGTGATGCAGTATTCTCAGTAAGGAACAAGGGAAAAGTTGTGCTGCCTACATGCAGACTGGATGAAAAAAACAACCTTGCTGATGTTTTTAGAGCTCAACCCTGCAGAAACATTTAGAATAGGGTTAACACAGTGGCAAATGTATGGCCCTATACATGGCCACACACAAAAAAAAGTGTATATGTGGGATGTTTTGGGGCACTAAAAGCAGTTGAATGTTACCTAAAACCCATGTATGTAAGAAAAGCCTCTGCCCCTGCATTGAGTTTACTGTGTTAAAAGTGCATGCTGGTGTAACAGTCTGTCCTCAGGCCCTTTTAGTCACCTTTTACGCCTTTTATAGGCCTTCTCACCTGCTCATTATAGTCTTTGTGGGCTTGTTACACTAGCTAGCGTTAGCGTAGCCTTTGAGCTTGACATTCACCCCTGCTCCCCACTTTTTAACTATCCATCTATAAAAATCTGTTAGCCTGTTAGCAACACACACACATGTAAAAACCCTGCTGGCCTTTTAGAGTGGACACATGTGTAGGACACCAATGAATAATTAAAGTTTAGCATCATTAATGCTGGTGAGCTAACGGATAAACCATTGAATTAGAGATTGGCTTGTACACCAGAGATTGATTGAGTGCATACTTAAACAAACAGCGTGCTGACATCTAAATGTTTTACAGTGTAAATACAATACTTTTATAAAATAGTATTGTTTGATTTTCATAGTGATTATTTGACATTGTATCTAATTGTAACAAGTGGTTAGTATCATGTAACATAAAGATTACCACTGACTTGTGTTCATTAATCATTACACATTAAACATCATCCACACTCCCCTTCTCATCTCATAAGTGTGCATGTGTGTTAATGGGATTATTACACTGATCCTATGCAGACACACTCTGCTGGACATACCTGCTCTGCATTGTACTAACAAGGGCAGACTAATGGGTATGTGCATGTTTTGCGGTAGCTCTTTGATTGTGTGTGTATGCACGTGTTTTATGTGTGTAATATAAGGCCTGTACATGTGTGTGTGCACAATTATTATGTCTGTGGAGCCCTTTGATGAGTCTAGACGAGGGCGAGTAGCAGTATTCTCAGACGTCGACTGTGTTTCGTCTGTTTCCCAGGAGATGGCAACCTCTGACCCCTGTGCAAACGCCCCCCCAACGCCGCCCGAGGAGCCGGAGCCCTCCCCCTCCCCTCGCAAGAAGCGCGGGCGTCGGAAACTGGAGCATACCGAGAAGAATAAGGGTATAGATTTAATGCAATGTCATGTTATTGCAGTAGTGTGAGTAAAATATCTAATTTATCTACAGAAGCCTTTGATTGAAGTATACAACAGCTAACTTGCTGACATCATAGACGTTTGACAGTCATGATGTGTCTAATTTATTAAAAAAATGAACCCAGGAGTCTTACAGAGTACTTGTTGTCAGTGTACCTGAAATTTTAACAGCAAAACGACTTCCAGATTTTGTTGTTTGAAGGCATTTCGACTTTAAATATGGATGCCGGAGAAAAGTGATGAAAACCATGAGTTTACCTCCTCATTAAACCTCTTGTTAAATCTGTACAAATGGGCCATTTCCTGTAACTTTTCTTCTCCTGCAGACGAGCCAGATGACAGAAACTGCGACTCCCCCAGAGAGGTGAGTAAACCAGTACCTTCACCACCTCTGATGCTGTTTTTCCCCCCTTCTTTTTTTACACCCAAAAATGAAACTAACCACTCTGATGGTACAAGCGGATTTAAGAGTATAGTAAGTATAGCATGCATTTTGTGGCTATGCGTGTGTGCAGGGTGAGACTGGGAGGCTGCGGAGGAGGCCAGTTCCCAGAGTGACTTTCCAGGCTGGAGATCCGTACTACATCAGCAGGAGACAGAGAGAAGAATGGCTCAGAAACTGGAAGATGGAGGTGGGAGAGAGACAGGACTCTGTCCATGTGAATTTATAGCTACAGAAGCATCAATGCTTTAATTTCATTTAAAAACCCAATTAGAATAAAAATACATCATGTAAAGACCTCAATCACAGTAAACAGGCCCATTAGGAAGGGAAATTCCTTCTGTTCTGTTGTTTTGTGGTTGGTTTATAGAGTTTAGACAGATCATCATTTTTCATGTAAACAGTCCGCCTGATGGCTTTTTAATTTTGGAATATCTTTGTTCTTAATACTGTAAAACAAAGTTTAATTGGCGGACATCCTCAGAAAGACTTTGTAGATGAGAACGTTGCTTTATAAAGCAACCAAAATAGTTGAGCAGTCAGTTGTGGTTTGCTCTGTGTATTTCTCATTACAAGTAAAAGGGAAATCCCCTTCAAGCATTTTCATGTGATAGAGGTATTTATCTCAATATATGCTATTTCTGTTAAATGCCCATCTTTTCTCCAATAAAAAAAGACAGCAGTCACATGCCATGTCATAAAAATGAGTTTTGAGGACTGTTTGTACAATTTAAAATAACCTATCAGGGAATTAATACATTTAATAAACTTGAATTAGGTCAGCACATTTCAATGACAGAGCTTTATTTTAATTTAATTATCTTTTAGCCAGCATTACTTGTATTTGTTGGAGCCAGCATCTTCAGCATATTATACACTGGACATTCTATTTTGAGTCAAACCCCAGAGATAGTTTTTGCCAATTTTGTCATCATCTTTTGTTGAACCTGCATTTATTGTTTGACATTTCCTCGGGCATTTGTCGCACATTTTCGTTGTGCTGTTTGCCTCCCCGTCGCTCCTCTCGGGAGTTTATTTGTTTACACTGGATGGGAGTGGACTTCCTCTCTATACAGACACACAATTGACTGGTGGAAAGTGGACTGCATTGTTTCGATTGGCTTTCTGTAGTGACTGTAACCCTAGCAATGACACAATGCAGCACTAGTGAAACTGAAAATGTTGCCTTTCAGCGGCTGCAAATCCTTGTCATACACCATCTGTCTATAAAGGAGAATCCACATTTGGGTGATTGGAAAATGCACCGCCTTAAAGTGTATTAATGTTGTACTTATTCATGCAACCCACCCTCACAGCCCTATCAGATAGGCTCAAATTACCTGTTACAGTTGATAGATGGGATGGGACTTCACATTTCCACCATTTATCCATTACATTTAGCTCTATTTTGACCTTTTACCACTGAGGGGCACCACAGTTACATACCTGTAGAGAAGTGCTGACATATCACTTAGATATATGAGGGCTGCAACTAATGATCATTCTCATTAGAGATTAATGTAATCTAAAATAGTTTCAAAGTGGTGTTAGATTAAATGAAGGCAGCATAATGACTTGGGTAGGACTCAAAACTAAAATGTTAGGATTTGGGTCTTAGGGCTGCAACTAACAGTTTTATTATCTATTCATTTTACTTTTTTGGTCTTTGTCAGAAAAATAGTGAAAATATTGCTCACTGTTTCCTAAAACTTAAGATGACGTACTAAAATGACTCAAAATAGTCGAAAAACCTATTGAAAAGGTTGACTAATTGTTCCAGCTTTTTTTTAATTTTTAATTATGTATTACTAATTATCATGACTGTAAATACACTAAACACAAGCCCAACACCTTTTCACCTTTTTGACACCTTTGTATTCAAAGTTGACTCTTAATTTTCCTCCTTTACATAATTTGCAGAAAAACTACAGAAGTTCCTCCTGGGGTAACAGTACCCTTTGTTTGGAGCCTGCTGTTAAATGACCCAAGGTGGGCCCAACGCTGATAGCTGGTGAATGTTTGACTAGTTTCTCTCTGTATTAGGAAAACAAAACAGAAGCGAGACAAAAGACAAAAGTCTTCTGTCATCACTGCCAGTCAAAGATAAGAGATTCTTCATGCATGAACATGTAAAATATTTCATCTGGTACTAGTGCATTGAGGACAAACGGTATCACTGGGGAAAAGACTGTGGGGTGTGAGTGTGGGTCTGTGGATTCAAGAAATGTATGTATGTGTGTGTAGACAGGATGTGTGTGTGGTCATGAAAGGGAGTGAAAGTCATAGAGACTGATTGACAGGCAGGCAGGCAGATATATGAGAGTGAAAGCCAAAGAGTATGTGGGAGACAAGAGTCTTGTGAGACCAAGAGAGCAGGCGGCACCCAGTTGTGGCTGTAGTTTCCTTTTTCTCTCGTTTGAACTTTAGAGAGATGTGTGACAAGATATCACCTCAACATTAACAATTATCCTTCAATATGATAACAAACTATTAATTCATTAATGTTGTAGCAGATTAATATGAACTAGTCCATGCATGATTGAAGCATATAAGAAAAAACACATAAACTCAAGTCAAACTGAGAGCAGCTTGTGCCTTCACACTGCAGATTGTTGTATGTGCATGTAACAGATGGAGAAAGAGAGGTAGAGCTTGTGTGACTTCCTGTCACTTAATGACTCATCACTCTATCTCTCTCAAGCTACAAGCAATATGTGTGTGCTGGAATGTAGTGAAAGAAACTGAGGCAAAAAGGTAGGCTCTTTTCTTCATGTAATTTAAAGAAAAGAAAAAAAACAGGATCAAAGAAAGAATGGAAGGAAAGAAAGGAAGGAACTGCATGAGCACATTATTGGAAAATACGTATTCAGATCCTTGAAGTGAAAGTATCATTACAATAAAAAGCACTGTTTAAAATTCTGCATATCATAATACTACATTATTAGATTGTTAATAATCATGTATCATTAAGTGATTGATCATTTAATCTATTAGTTGATCATCAGAACATTAATCAGCAAACTAAATCTGATATTATTAATGTTATGATTAACACATTTGAAAGCTGAACTTGTATGAAGTGAAACAGATCACTTTGAATTGTAGTTGAGTGGAAGTGAAAAGTAGCACAAAGTGGAAATACTCAAATAAAGTGTACTCTAATGCAATTTAAGGAGGCCACATGAAAAAAGTAAGGAAAATAGAAGAAGTGAAGTCAGGAGATTTGCAAAGGGAAAACAGAAATGCTGCAGAATAGTGGGAAGTACAGCTGCAATGACTGGACGAGTAATCGAAGAGGTGATCCAAGGAAAATTAGCTGGCAACTTTTTTTTTAAAGATTTATTTTTGGGCATTTTTTCGCCTTCGTTTGAAAGTAGTTGGCAGAGAGGCCGACAGGAAAATATTCTAATAATCAATAAATCATTTGGAATGATTTTCTTCAGAAAAAAAGTATTGGGTTCAGCCTTTCAAATGTGAATATTTTCTAGTTCTGTTTGTCTTTTATGATAGTAAACAGAGCATCTTTGGGTTTTGGACTGTGGGTCAGGACTAAAGACATTTGAGGACGTCACCTTGGGCTTTGGGAAACAGTGATCAACATTTTTCTCCCTTTTATAGATCAATCAATTGATTCATTGAGAAAATAATTATTAGTTGCGAAGAAATAACTGCGAGACGAAAGATGTAAAGGAAAAAGACAGGAAGAAAAGCAGGCAAGAAAGATCGGAGAGAAAAGAGAAAGCTAAAAGAGCAGATGGAGATGTAAAGCAAGAAAGGAGACAAATATTGACAAAGTGAACGAGTGAAAGAAAAACTGAGAGAAAGTGTCTGTACATGTATGTGTGTGTGTGTTTGTGTTTGACAAAGGGGTGGGGGAGGGAAGGGTGGGGGTGAAATCAGTGACGGAGACAGAGGTTAAGCAGTTCCAGGTTTGTGTGTGTATTTACTCTGTCAGTCAGTTGAACTGCAGCCAGCTGTTAACACCCCCATCAATATCCCATCGCTGCTGTTCAAGGGAAACCTGGTAACTTTTCAGAGTCTTTTCCATTTTGGGATAAAAGTAAAGAAAATCTGGCATCCTCTTACTTCATGTCTAAAGTTCTAGCCAAGAAAATAAATAGTGAGACGGGTATAGCGTGCTGTATATATTAGAGTTTGCCCTTTTTTTCCTCTCAGTAGAAAATACACTACTTTAACCTCAATTTGTGATGATTCAACTTAGCAAGTCACACGCTGTGCACGCACTCAGCTGTGATCTTATTTTGACCTCTAACCACTCAATAAAACACAGTTTAGGTTATACTCATCATTTTCAAAAATCCAGAAAATTCTCTGTGGTGTTGTCTTGTTTACAAACAATATAATGTTTTCATTTGGTTTTTTTCTCACCTAAATGTATTTTTGAGGCCTAACAAATGAGTTAAATGCATTTCCTTCCTCATAAAACATTTGCAAAGCCAGTTATTTAGAATATTTTTAAACCCACATAAAAAAAACAAGCATCTCTGCAGCTCCTCAGAGCATTTTAGCCTCTTTAAGCACATTGTTTTGGTTTTTACACTATGGTTGAGTCTGACCGCGTCTGCAGCCTCATTTGCAGCCACAGGACACAGCTGCTTTTAGCATACTGTATGCTATCTGTCCAGCACCAGTTAGCAGGCACACAAACTAAGCTGCTAGCTGGTGGAGAAAGTGAAACATTCATCTACAAAGCTGAATGTTTCTCTCAGGTGTTGGTGGAGACCAAAAACAGAGCCAACAGTAGAGAGAGTATTGGCCTTAGGAGAAACAGGACTCAGTATCTGCTGGATGTGTAAATAGTAGTGCTGACACAATTCATCGATGAATCAATGAGCTGCCCACTATTAAGCTAATCACCAACTATTTTGATAAGAGATTAATTGACTATGACAGTAAACTGAATGTCTTTAGGTTGTGGATTGTTGGTCAGAATAAACATTTGAGGACATCACCTTGAGCTTTGGTAAACAGTGCTAAACATTTTTCACATTTTTTACACTTTATGGCCCAAATAACCAATTGATTCATTGAGAAAGTAATCGGCAGATTAAGTGACATTTAAAATAATCATTAGTTGCAGTCCTAGTAAATAGGCAATGGTTTGTTAATATATTCCCCCAAAACTCTTAAATGGCAGGGTTTTGAGTTTCTGTGAGGAAGTATTTTGCCCCCTAGTGGCCAAAAAACTAAATCGTAAAAGTAAGTGCAGCTTTAAAAGACCAGTGTGTAAGATTTAGTAGCATCTAGGGGAACAGACTTGGCAGAAATTGAATATATTATTAATAAGTATATAGTACAAAGTTTAGTTAGTGTATTTTCCCGTGGAAATAAGATGAATTATGTTTTCATTGCGTTAGAAAGAGCCCTTTGTATCTACATGGGTAGCGAGTCCTCTTCCATGTTTCTACAGTAGCCCAGAACAGACAAACCAAGCACTGGCTCTAGAAAGGAACTTTTGCATTCTTTGGGAGGGTGAGGGGAGGTCTGTTCAGTTGGTTGTAATCTGCAACTTCACCACTAGATATCACTAAATTCTACACAATGGTCCTTTAAATAAAAGATTTTACTGGACTCAGCTCCTCAGACTTGTAAATGAAAATTGTTCCGCTAACTTGAAACACATACTGTCCTTTCCTTTTTGTAACTCTTAACTGTCTCATGTGACTGAAGTTTCACGGTATTGTGAAGACCTTAGTGTATGTGTGTGTGTGTGTACATCTGTGTGTGTGTGTGTGTGTGTGTGTATGGATGTGAGGTCCTGACCCTAACACATCCTATTGCCTTGTCAACTCTGAGGCTTATGTAATCTTTGACCTCAGTGCACATACACACCTCGCACACACACACACACGTAAACACTGGCAAAGACTGTGTGTGTGTTTGCATGTATGTGTGTGTAGTCATTGTCGTCATCAGCACCCTTTAACCCCCAGCTACCAGACATAACTCCACACCACTGCTCAGTGTGTGTTAGGGAAGTTCACCTAAGCATCTGTTAGGTGAAGGAGCCAGTAAATCACACACTTTACTGCTGGCCAATCAGCAGAAAGCGAGAGGGTAAAGAAGGCTTGAGGGCTTGAATGTAGCCACGGAGACACTCAGAGAGGAAAGTGTAGGTGGAAGAGGAGGAGGAGGTGAGAGAAAGAGAGAGACTGACCAAGAAAATGACGGAGAGAAAGAGAGCCAGGGAGGAACACTGCCATGTCCGGTCTGTAAGTGATTTTAAATTTTTTTTTTTCTTTCCATGTGTGCGCGTGTTGCAGCTCTATAAAGTAACGAAGGCTCAGTTTTGGTTTAAAACAGGAAGTGATACAAGCTGTTTCTGTTACCAGGAAGTTATTTCATGGCAAGTTTGTGTTTATGTGGGATCCTCTATGCTAGAAGTAAAGTCAATTCCCTTCTTGTGGCTTCTTGCTGACTGCTTTGAGAGATCTCAGTAGTAAAACATTGAAAGAGTGACTGAGCAGAGATCATTTTTTATATTCTTTTGTATTTATTTGATTGAGTTAAGAGTAGAGTTTTGATTATCAGTTTAAAGTCTTTCTCACTTGTTTAGAGGACATGCACAAGAATCCCTAGTATATCCCCCCTTTCACATCCACCCTTCTTTTTTTGGGTTGTTCTGTCTAAATACTTCAAGCTTATAACTTTGCTGCACTTGTAAGGTGCAAATGACATTCAAGGCTCTTTCATATGAGTTTTCTCTGGATGCAGTGATGATGTAAAAAAGAGTGTAAAACCATATTTCGCAACCTTTTTGGCTTCTGACCTTCTGAACTTTACTCGCATATTTAGTTCATCTACCGGTTGTGACCAGTTCAACCAAAGGCGTTTATTACACGAAGGGTCCCAAATATATCGTGATATTAAGTCATTTGCAAGAAAAAAATCAAAGATTAGAGAGATGGAAAAAGCATCACTTTTTGAAGAAGTAGTAAATGTCTTTTTCTGTTTTCCTCTTCGGTTAATCATCTTGTGAACCTTCAAATTTACGTTTTAAGCCCTTCCCCAGCTTCCCCAGTGATTTAGATGAACAGTTAAAAAAGCATTTCCACTTTTATTACATTTGTATTACGCTCCAGGGTCAACTCCAGGATTGATACTCTTTGGTTTTGTCCTTAATCAGCCATCAGACCAACATTGTTTGATCCATTTTTATTACAAGAGGTCATTTGGCTTCCATTGCCACTTTCCACGAAACATGTTCGTAATTAGAGAATAACTCTAAGCAACTAAAGTCAGGTCAAACAATTTGGTATTGTCATTAAACAGCCATCTGACAGACATTGTTCGGTGCGTTTCATTAGAAGAGACTTCAGGAAAGCTTCATGGAAAAGCACTGATTGTTTTTCTTTAACATGTCCCACGGCTGCGATCGATGCTAATGAAAGAGCAGTCACTTGGTGTCTATTGACAGTGTGAGAGAGGGTCTCAACAGCTCTCTTAATTGTGTGTGTGTGTGTGTGTGTGTTGTGTGTGTTTGTTGAGTTCATCTCGAGGTCAGGGTCAGTCACGGTCATAAAGGGGGCGTGGTTTAAGCAATGGCTCATTGGCTAGGTCACGGGGTGAGGGGTCGGAGGTCAAGGAGGGCGGCACTAAGAGTGAAAACACTGACCAGGCCACGGGGTTTGTCAGGGTTCAAAGTCGTAAATCACAACATTACAACCCTCTCTCTGTCTTTCTACCCATCCCTCCTTTATTTGTCCCTCACGTGAAATCACACATGCAGTTTTATTCCTAAGTGCCAGGATTATAATAAAATACAGCCGTCTGAGGTAGTCAAATAAAGCAGACATCTTCCACAGTTACAGACTGTTATGTAAAAAAAAATTATCTTTGTGTGTCATCAGTGTTTTCCTGCTGAGTTGCAGTGGAAGAATCGTAGCGAAAAGAGGGAATTTGGCAGAAGGAGGACTGTGGATTTTGGCCCTCATCACTTACACTGAAAGTGCATTATGAAGGGATCTTCTAATGGCCAGTATGAACAGAAGGAATGATTATGGCAAGAAAAGCAAAACATGCGTCAATGTTAATTTGGGCGCTTGTCTGTCAGGTTAAGACAGACTTAAAAAATAGTGAACCCCATCCCTTTGCATCCCTTCTTTAAAAAGCATGCCATGGCTCTTGTCATCTTAGTATATTGCATTAATTATGAAAAAAAAAGACAGAGATAACACAAGCTGGATTATTTCTTAAAGCTTCCAGTTTGCACAAATCAGCCAAACTGCACACAGAGTTAAAAGATGAACATAGAGAGTCAACACATGTCACGTTACAGCCTTGACAGACAAAGCCGACAGTTGGTCGTCGTGCACTCGGTCCGTGTGTCCACTCTGTTTGGCATCAGCCGGACGTCAATCATTCATATCAACAGCTGCTTATCCCACTGAGCATGTTGTATTGTTGATGGAAACAGATAGTGAGCCGAGCGAGCAGCCTGATCCCAGTGAGTCAGTGAGGGATGATTACCGAGGCCTTATTTCCTCTCATGCAACTCGCGTACATGTTGCTGCTTTGTTGCAAGCAATCAATGAAACTACAGTACAGTCACGTATTTGCGACGTTCACGTAACATAAGGGTTTGTTCAGGATGAGCACTGGAGTTGCGTTTGTGTTTGCTGATTGGCGCCAGCTGTTCCAGTGATGCGTTGCAATCATTGGCTCTTTCACGGCTGAGTGTCTGGTAACATCCGATCATATTGATGCAGGTGTACAGAGCAGATACAGTTGCTTAATCACTGTAAACTCTGCTAATTCACTTATATCAACGTTTGCTGCCACTGTTCACTCCATATTTAACTAAAACGTAAGGTTCATGAATGTTTCTTATGGGGGATTTAGTTCTTCAGCCAAATTCTTTTCCACCAAGTGTATTAGTCCAGTGTATAAATGGTACTTTTTTATTTTTTGTGTTTCCAATTTAAGACTAATAAGACTCCTCGACTTCCACAAGTAACAAACTACTGTGTTGAACTTTTGGAGCTCAGAAAATGAAGCCTTCCAGTTTTAACGCTGTCAACTGGAAGGTCATTTAAAATCTCACTCGACAGTATAATCACACTGGTACTGATTGCATATATACTGTGTGTGACTGTAATAATAATAATAATAATGAAAACTAGTGATGAATCCAACCCAGCTGCTGATACAGCTACAAGGAGTGACTCTGAAATATGCCACAGGTAAAAGACTTCATTGATACAAGTATTAACGTTACTGATGACAACTTGTGGTGATATTAAAACAGCTATTGATCTACAGATCTAACAGTGAAATGTTACTTTGGAGACACATTTAAGTGGATGTCAACAGTAAAACTAGAGCTTGTATCTAAAAAGAGAAACGTGGCTCTGAATATTTAAGACTAATAACTGATATTCAGGTGTTTTTAAAATGTAAAATCCTCATCGTAATGAAAGGATTTGCTGTGCTAGAGTTGTAGAGTAGACCTTGGGGAATTTCTTTGCAGTCAATTTATTCAATTCAGATTTTCAGTATTTAAGAGAGCACACTTTCCTTTCAGTGTAATAGCAGAAAAATCTTCCCTAACCCTAAAAAAAAGAAAAGAGAGATTAGTTGCAGTTCATTGTGGACACAATCTTTGACCGCATTTAAAATGATGTTGTTTATTCTGAAGAATTACACTTTTATGATGCCATTAACTGTTGGTTTACAACTGTATAAATATTATCAGACAGGCGTGATACAAAAAACAACCACAGCAGCAGGCTTTTGTTTGTTTAAGGATTCCTCTTGGATTGCATGAAGCTGACCTTTCAGTTCATCATCTGTGACTCATCCTCCTCATCGCTGAGACCAGCAAAGCTTCCTGATGGAGTGTTCAATCAGCTAATGTTGCCAGGCAACAAACACAGTTTCATCCAGCCACCAGGATTTTAGCCGATATCTCTTAGCAACATGAGTGAAGTCCAAGTCTTATAATGAGATGATCCGGTCCAGATGCTCACAGAAATTATCAAGTTTCCTCCACAACAGCAGCAACAAAGTTAACACGAGATGAGGGGAAAGTTCAATAATTGCCTTGTAGCAGCATATAGTCAAATATTACATAATAGATGAAGAGAAAGAAACATTGCTAGAATCCAAAGGCTATAAGCTAAAAAATACTATATGTGGAATTTAGATTTGTTAACGATTTGTTAATGAATTCATTAGTTGTGCAACAGAAAAATGATTTTGAATCATTTTAATAATCAAATAATAGATGTTTTAGTTGTAGCTTCTCACATGTGAAGATTTGATGCTTTTTCTTTTTCACACATCTTTTGGTTTGTGACTGTAGGAAATTATAATGAGCATTTTTCAGTATTTTATGACACTTTATAGACGATTACCAATCAATTAATGAAGAAAATGATTGAAAATAGTCATTAGTTGCAGCCCTGGTGGAATTGGTAACACAGACACTATATGGATAATATAAAAATCCCCAAATATCTACAAAAAATAATGAGATGTACAAAGGCATTAAAACAGACTAAATTTTTTTTTCAAGAAATATACAATATAGACAAAGCAGGAAATATATAGAATTTATTTAGTTGTAGGCAGTAAATATTACGACTTTCCCCTCAAGCATCCCAGATGTTTTAGAAAGCGGTGACGACATATGGAGTTTCCCTTACAGTGTGTGTGCATTACGTGTGCGTGTATGTGTGTGTGCGTGTGTGTGTGTGTGTGTGTGTGTGTGTGTGTGGTCTGTGTATGATCCATGTAACAGGCTGGAGTTTATGAGGTCAGAGGTCAACAGGAGCGGGGAAGAGGCCTCGGGGTCGAACTGAGGAGAGAACTGTCATGACCCGACACTCTCACTTTTACTGTCTCCTCCACTTGAATTTATGCCGTCATCCACCCTCCTCCTCCTCCTCTTCTCTCTCTTTCTTCCTCCCATTTCCTCATTTCTTCTGTCTTAACTCGAGGAATGCGGCATAATGTGTTTATTTTTTTTATTTTTTTTCTCCGACTTGCTTCACACGTCCGTTTCTTTTGATGCTGGTCTGTCAGCCCAGCTGGAGTAGAAAACAAACTCTTCACCCTAGTGTTATAAACCAGGGAGGAAGAATGTTTTTTAGGTCATGGAAACGCTCTGTAAGAGTCGTGGGATTTTACATCTGGGCCACAATGACATTCTCGCAGTGTAGTAACCAGTGAGGTCATGATTATTTTTAATTTTTGTCTCCTTCTGTGAAGATGTGTATTCATTACTGCAGTGTTCCTACCACGGACTTTCCACAAATCACTTCACGTCAATCAAATATCAGTATTACTAAGGCTTTTAAATTAGACTCTCTATTGATGATGTTTTACAGATGACACTCTTTAATTAGTCTGTTTCATCATTTAACACAAGTACTATACTTACACACAATGTTGAGGCACTTGTGTTTTATTTGAGTAATTACATCTTACTTCTGCTACTTAACACTAACATTTATTTGATAGCTATGCTCACTAGTTTCTTCAGAGATCAAGATTTTACAAAGGACAAAAGGACAAAAGGAAAAAGGACATTTGACTGACATTTGGAAGCTCATATAAAGTATTGCAGAGTTTCAACCTACAAATCCTTTGTTAGGCAAATATCTATATATTCAGATATAAACTGACAGTAAAAGTCCAAATTCTAATTTATTAGTGAGAAATTCAAATTAAAACTCTTCCTATAAAATAATTGACAGCTTGCAAATTTGTTGGTACACAATCTTTCCTTTTCCTTTTTTTTAGGGTGGGCACACTATCCACCTTCTTTACAAATGAAACAACCCAACATAGTATATAAACTACTTAAAATAAGCTCCATCAGAACCTGTTAAAACATTAAAATGTTTCATACACAGTAATACACCAGTAAAAATAACCCAATATATAATACATCATTCTGAAAGGAGCCATTCTGCCTGATGTTGCTTTTGATACTTGAAGCACATTTTTCTGCTGATACTTTAGTCCGTGAGTAAAATGATGAATCCTGGACTTGTTATGGAGTATTTTATAGTCTGGAGTTTGCCAGTGGTGGAGGAAGTACCTTACTTTGAAGGTGCCTCTGTGGTATTTTCTTGTAAACAAAGTTTCTGTTTACATTCGGCGTTACTCACCAAAACACATACACAAGTGCATTCTTGGAGTGCTCCGGTAGCTGAGTGATTACTGCCTGGTTACTCTGCGTGCCACCGAACCGCAGAGTCCCTGGTTCGATTCCAGTCGGGGGGGGTTGGTGTTTGTCGCGCGTCTGCCTCCTTCGCTGCCCACTATCCACCAGAGGAAAACATGGTGCAACGGTGCATTGTTGAGGTCTGACAAAAACTTGTTGAGTACATTTCTTTCCTCATAAACATATTTGCAAATCTGATTTTTTTCCCCCCTGCAACTTCCATCCATGTTTACTTACTTTTTTCTTCTCTGCCTTTGCTGCCACATTACTGCGTTTCCTGTTGTAGTAGTGGGGAAGCTGCTTTCATGATCTGTGTACCAAAAACTCTGAAACATACTTTTACCTCTATAACCTATTTCTCATCTTGTGTTTTATCCCTTCAATTGTTTTATTTCCTCTAATTTCCATCTCTGCTGTTGAATTTACTTGCTGTACTTACAAATGAAGTAATTGTGATTATCATTAATAGCATTAGTGCCACCTGTAGATCAGAGGAATGGTGTGAGATCATATGCAGGCCTGTGTTGTAGCAGCTCACGTATGAGAATAAACAAACTAGTAAAAACATTGCTCCATAGCTCTACTACTGGCCAAAAACTCCACAGGGTATCTTTAAATTTCAGATCATTCTTTCAGCACTGTACTGCTCATGCATAATATCCTGTTTGTGTACCACAAAGAGAAGAAGCTGTACCCTGCAGGTTAAATCACTATTGTGGTAATAGAATAGAAAAAGTGACTTTTAGCACTAAAAAAACTCAACCTTCTCTATCTTTCTTCCATCTCCCTGTTTCCCCTTTAAACATGCTCCAGTTTCTTTCTCACTGTATTGTAATCCTCAGTTTTATAATATAATCCTATTTACTTTCTCTCTCTTTGTCTTCTTCCTCTCTCTCTCTCTCTCTCTCTCTCTCTCTCTCTCTCTCTCTCTCTCTCTCTCACACACTCTCTCTCCCTCCTGAGCTCTGAACCCATTGAACTGCCTCCCCCACCGCACCCTTTCTCCCCACTCACTTCCTGTTTAGAGGAACAATTAAAGGATTGTTCCTATACAGCCCAGGGCACTAAGGCCTTGATCTAGAGCAGTCACCACATCAGCAGCAAAGACCCACATAAAACATCAGTTATAAGACCTCCTTGAAGGACACTGGTTGCCTGTAGACCCGCAGAAATACAACAGGAAAAAGTTCATGAGGAAATACACATTGTGAAATGTTGCCCACAGCTCTCAGCAGCAAGTGATATAATCAATAACAATAAGATGTGGTGCCAGAGTACAAGGAAGAACTGGGATTGATATGATAGTTGTCAAATTAGCAAAACAGTGTGAGTAAATATTTTTTTCAAGTGAAGTTTGACTTATTTAACATTCAGGTCTGATGATATATTTACCTAATATTAGCCTCCAATTAAAAATGAGATACCTGTAGCTCATTGACTGCTTTTAAAATGACATTTATGATGCAGTATAACTGGTTACATACAGACAGTACATCATTACACAGTACATTATATCAGCTGTCTGTGGAAACAGAATAACTTGAATTCTTTTGCTCCCTGGCTTCACACTGCAGGAACAATAATATTTCTATTATGACTATTATTAGTAAGAGCAATATTATTATTAGGAGAAGTAGTTATGATGGTATTGTCTGGGTGGCATTGGTAACTCAGCCTTGCAGCTAACATATTGACATTGATTTATTATAGACTGATTCATAGATTTGAGCCAAGTTGCCTAATTGTTTAGTCTATAAAATGCCAAACCATCACCAAATCATGTACAGCTTTATTATGTGGTGTATGTATTCAAAGGTATTAATAATAATACCACTACTACTACTACTACTACTACTACTACTACTACTAATTGTACAATACACACAACAACAATGATAATAAACTTTATAGAAAAATTTTCAAAATCAAAGTTACAGAGTCACAAGGCAACAAAATACACAAATAATAAAATCATTGAATTCATAAATAGAGAAGATAATAGAGTCAATGTAGGAAAAGCAGGAATAGACAAACCATATTTAAAAGAGATAAAAGCAATTTAAGGAAAATTCAAACTCAATTACAATCAGACCTCAAATAAACAATTATATGAAATGATTAAAAGAACAAATCTCCGCATTTTTAAAGCCTCCGCAAAAGTTTTTCAAAAGTATCCGTGCTTGATAATAGAGCGAAGTGACTCATCCGTTATCTAATCTAGTTTTGGCAGAGGTTGGAGGAGTATGTGAAGGCGGTTTCCATGAAGGAAAATTTCATGAAAAGTCAACCATAAATGGTGAATCCTACTGACTTGGCGTTGGCAAATCTGACATAATGCAGAAGTTAGTAAAAACAAGAAGCATTTGTTTTTCATCTACATATACACAGATAAGGTCAAAAGCTTGTTTTCATTACAAGACTTCTTCTCAAGGGAAATACTCAACATTTGTGAATTAAAGAGAAAAAGCATAAAAAGTGTGTTATGTGTTTTTTTAATGTGAATCACCAACTATCTCATCGTGGCTACATGAGGAGTTATTGCTTATTTGACTCGTGCTGTTGCCATGGTTGCCCTGCTTGTGTCACCCATCATGACTACGCGCTGTAAATATTTGTGCTGGTATATCCGTACATCTGTTGACGCCGGGCCGCCGTTCTTTTCGTCCACAGGCAGAGAGACGGGCGTACCGAGAAGCCGAGATGAGCATGATGGACGACCTATCAGAGGCCGACTTCCAAAAAGAGGAGGAACCAGCCAGCCCGGCCCCTCCCCCTCCCCCTCCCCCTTCACAACAACAAACAGACCCCGCCTCGCCGACGGTCGCCGTAACGCCGGAGCCGGTTGCCAGGGGTGACCAGGCCACGCCCAGAGAGATGGAGTACCAGGTAAAACAGCTAGTGATTCTGTTTAATCAGATAATGAGACAGCCTTACACTCATGTGTTAAGTTGATAATAGCAGCTCTCATTAGCTGAGGAAATAACATCCTCTACTAATTGCTTCACTTCCTGCCAACTTAGACTGGAAGACCTTACACTCTGAACTGAAACACCAAAGACACAATACTTAAAGAACAGGACTGTCGGATTTTTTTTCTTTTTCTTTTTCTAAAGCCAAACTAACGATGTATTGATCTACTTACAACTACTGTGCATGTATATCTTATTCCTCTATGCTGTAGACCTTCATTGTTGCCCCAAAAACTATTAAAACCAGTGAGCCACACACTGGGTGACATGTTCCTTCACGCTGAATATTATGGTGACAGCTAGTTTGTTTAGAAACGGCTCCAAAGATAAAAAACAGCAATTACTTCCTTTAGTTTTAGAGAACATCCGTTTACAGAGCTTTCACTAGTCACAACCTCTTCTTTCTTAACTTTCTATTACATCGTACATTTCTGTAATAATTGTTGGACGACAGCGGTGGTCTACAGCACAGAGGATTCAGATCAGGCTTTGGATACAAACACTATATTTGAAAGTAGATCAGATCATTGTTGGTTTGGCTCTAAACATAGAAAACCTTGACGTGACATTTCAGTGTGGTGACTTTTAGCTTGATGAATAATAAAAGATGAAACCTGACCGCTACACTTTTCTGCTGCACTCTTCCTTTATTATAAACACTTTTAGAAGCTAACATCCACTGCAGGGATCCAACTAACAATTACTGTCATTATCAATTCATCTGAGGATTATTTTCTCAATTAGTTGATGAACTATTTTGTCTATTAAATGTCATCCAGTAGTGAAAAATGCTCATTATAATTTCTCACAGTCCAAAGTGATACCTTCAAATTCTCTCAAATGATAAATACATTGTTTTGTCCAACCAGCAGTCCAAATATTAAAATATATTCACTTTATTGTCATTATTTGTTACTTTTACTGAAAAAAGATGACTAAATTGATTAGTCAGTTCATATATAGTAGTTGATTTGGCTGATTTGTCTGTATTTTGTAGCTGTTTCTAATTAGTTGCAAACAGAAGCTTAATTAACAATACGTGGGTCATTACATCATATGTTGCAGACATTACTCATACATGTATTTCATCTGTTATTAATCATCTGTATTTTTATAGTTATCATCTTACACTATGAGCTCAGGGTGAAGCTGGACTCTATTATACTGACTTGTTTTTTGTGTGTGTGTGTGTGTGTTCTAACAGGATGGCAGGGGCTTTGTCATCGGCTCGCTGGTGTTCGGGAAACTGCGTGGTTTCTCCTGGTGGCCCGGCAGGATCGTCTCCTGGTGGATGAGCGGCCGGAGTCGAGCCGCCGACGGGACTCGCTGGGTCATGTGGTTCGGAGACGGCAAGTTCTCCGTGGTGAGTGTTTTCGCTCCGAGGAACCCGCTCCACTCGAATCGATCAGATACCACTACAGTGGGAGTTCAATCTCCAGCAGAGTCACATCAAAGCCTCAGAAATACATTTATACTTAAAAAAAAAAAAATCCATCCAGAAAGAATGAGAGAGCGGGAGAACATCTGCTACAATTCTTTTCAGGGAGTAATTTGACCTTAATGCAGTCTCTTACTTAACACCCTTAAACCTACTATTCCAATTATTTGCTTTCATAGACACTAGTTCTTGGCAGAGACAGTCGGAATATTGTCCCAGTTTTGGCATTCATAAGCTTCAAATCAAATTTCACACCATTTTATTCACAAACGTTTCTCAGTGTTCATTCAAATCTCTCAGCAGTGGAAGTGGACACACACATTCTTACTTTGATTCGATGAATACGTTGATTCTTCTCCTTTTTCACTTGAATTTAAACTTAAGTAAAAACCCCTGATATGATAAGATACACTGTATATTGCACAGCAGCTTCCACCGTCTTCACTCAGACGAGGTTTACTTCTGCATCCAAAGTTAATTCAAGATTTAAAGGGTTTATTTCTAATTGAATGTTTGCTTGTTTTAGTCTACTAGTTGTCATCTTAATGACATCCATTATCACGCCCCTTGTTTCCAGGTTTGTGTGGAGAAGCTGATGCCTCTGAGCTCTTTCTCATCCGCCTTCCACCAGCCCACTTACAACAAACAGTCCATGTACCGGAAAGCCATCTTCGAGGCTCTGCAGGTAAAAGAAAAAAAAACCCCCACTAACTTCTCGGCTTGTAAATGTCAATAAAAATGAATATGAATATAAATTTCTGTGGATAAAAATCAACATCCAAATATCCAAATGTGATACGTACAAGTCTAAAGGCCACATTTTACTCATGTTTCTCTTATGTAACCAGATCCACAGATTTGCTTTGATGCCGACTGGTATTTTGGCATTTGTGGAGGTTGTTTTCATCTAGCTCTGCCCACAAGTTATGAGTGATCGAGTGTGGGTATATCAGTGCCATCTCATATGTTGTAGGTTATTTTTTCAGTGAAACAATGATTCATGTATTCTTGTAAGTAACATAAAACACTTATAAACAAGCAGTGAAGGGTTTGAACACCAACACTGTACTTCTTCTCCTTTTTTTTTTTTTTTTTTTTTTTAAGTTTATGGTCTTTGTGCATTTTTCCACTGCATTCTTGCATACAGTTTTTGTGTTAGTTGCAATTTATATTGTCAGAATTTGATGATTTATTGAGGAGATGTAAAACAGAGGGAGGGGGGATTCCCCTGCAAGGCTCCACACAGTTTCAGGGGAGGCTCTGTGAATGGAAGTGAAAAAATAGTATTAATTATAAGAAGGAGATAACACTGAATAGCTTAAATGTGTGTGGTTTGGTTAAAGACATAGTTCAGAGATACAGTATTTTGGGGGAATTTCACAGTTTTTTTCACTTTCTCACAGTCAGAAACTAATAAATGCTTTCAGATAGACCTTTTTATGTATTTGTTGTAGTCTGGAGTATGTCAAACAGCAATATTAAGCTATCTTGGCTCAACTGTGGAGTGTCTATGGGATCAAATAACATAACCATGATCCCTCAGGCACCCAGGAATTGAGCAAATCTAAGCTAGTAAAAAGAGGGGTGAGGGGTCGCCTTTTTCCAAGCTCTATCTGAGCCGAGGCCCACAGTCTTAAACTCTGACAATCCCTGATGTAAAGTGTTGTGTTTTTTTTGCCTTATAAATTGATGACAACTTAATATTTCAAGCAGACTTTTTGGATGTATTGTATGGGTTCAACGGTTGATGATGATGAGCTGTGATAGATGAAGAGGTGGGACTGAGTTTAGGCGTCTTCAGCAAATATGAAGGAAATGTGGTTAGAAAAGGGGATCGACCCAGTCTTTGACCTCGTGTTGGACTTGAAATGTTTCTTTGTTGTGAGAATTTTCCATTGCATTGTGAAAGTCTTTCTGTTTCAGATCAGTATTTTTACACTTTACACTAATCTCATGCCTCTTTGTGTTCATTTTGTAACTAGGTGGCAAGCGTTCGGGCAGGGAGGCCCACTCCTTCCTGCGATGCCAGCGATGACGCGGAGGGAGTCGAACCTCAGACCAGAGAGATGATAGAGTGGGCCATGACCGGCTTCTTACCCAAAGGCCCACAATCATTGGACCCCCGAGAGGGTATACACACAGGTTTTGCTCTTATTTGCTAAAACACACACTGTGCGTACATTTTACCATCACATAACATCAAATTTCACCTCATTATAGAACAGGTAAAAGACAAGTAAAATGAAGCTGTGAACATTTCTGTACAGTCATGTTACATTAGAAAGTCAGTAAAGATGAGTTTAATGCTAGATGATAAAGTTCACCTAAATGCCATGAAGTAAATACCATATTTGACAGCTTAGCGTGTCACATTGAACTCCCTTTTTGCAGCACTTACAGTGATTCTTACATCACCAACAAAGACAGATGACAGATTTAACAGGTGACTCAACAGCGTGCAACCAGTTCTAAAGTATTAATATTTTAATATCATTATTTTAAGGATAAAGGATAAAAAAAAAATTCAAACACTGTCCATCACTTGTAATGACATTTGGATCCTCAGGCTTTCATCAGGCAATTCATTCATCATGTCACACACACACACAAAAAAAAAAAAGGAACAAAAAAATGAGTCAAGTATGTGTCTAATCCCCACAGAGGAGCAGAATTATAAAGAAATGTACCCAGAGATGTGGACAGAACCTGAGGCAGCGTACACGCCTCCGCCTGCCAAGAAACCACGCAAGAACTCAGCTGAGAAGGCAAAGATCAGAGAGGTGATCGATGAAGGGACCAGAGGTAAAACATACTGTGACATGAAATATGACAATTTAACTGAAATGTGTGTTTATTATGACTCATCGTTGAAATTAGGTATACAGGCTCTTTATATAGAAAACGGACAGTATGCTGTTTTGGAAGCAGAAAGTCACACTAAAAGCACACTGTTATGCCACTAATAGAAAATCTAGGTGAAGTCAGATGTTGCAGACTACACATTTATATACATTCTACATCATGTATGTGTTCATATTCATACTGACAATGTGTTCTTCCCCCAGAGAGACTCATACAAGAGATTAAAAAGAAGACCAGGAACATAGAAGGTAAGCGTTTCTGAAATAATGAAAGCTCAGTTCTTTGCTTAACTGCAAGTACAGAGTTGACAAGTAACCTTTCTTACAAGTAATATTGTAACAGCTGGTAAATGGAGTTATGAGGTGATAGTCTGTGGTTAATGGAAGTTATTACATTTGTTTTTATATATTCAGATATCTGCATCTCCTGCGGAAGCCTCAACGTCTCTCTGGAGCATCCTCTCTTCGTAGGAGCAATGTGCCAGGGCTGCAAAGTAAGATACTCACAGGAAGAGTGGAAGTCAATATTGTAGCTCACTGACTCTCAGTCAGATGCTGTCAACATGATAGGAGCATAACATAATCTGACAAATTCTGTTGTCCAAATTGATTTTAAACATAGTATCTTCCATAGTGATATGCAGTATGATATGATATGATGTGACTGATTTATTTATGCTTTATTTATGGGCTACACTACAGACACAACATCCAAGGGAAAACATGTTAAAGTGAAAACACTTGTTTGCAACATGGTCCAACGTTAAGAAGCACAAGACATTAATCATAAATCTAAACAATAGAATCTTGAAATCCACAAACACATCAAAAATAATAACACCCACATCAATATACCAGAGCACAACAAGGACAGTTTGAAAGTAAAAACCTAAGTGAAGATTTATACATTAGTGACTCTATTCTATAAATAAATCCTAACCTGACTTCTATAAGCCTCTTTCATTTTTAACAACAGTACTGTAAAAATAGGAACATCTGGCTACATTATTTACTGGAGGAGCTTTACATGGATAGTCACTGGCCTCTGCTATTCTACAGATGCTGAGTATGGACCATTGTTATCTGTGAACACAAGTATTGATAACATTGTACATATGATGTAGTGTCAGTGGCAATGACTTCTTCTGTCTTTTTTAATTAAATATATTCAGGTTTGAGGCAGAACAAAAACAATTTAACGAAGCAATATTGGACTCTGGGAAATTCTGATTGACATTTTCCACTATTTTCTGACATTTTCTGACCTAAATGACAATTAATCAATAATGAAAATCCTTTATAATACTCCTACTAATTAGTTGCAGCTCTACATGTAATACCAGGCTAAACACAGCTGCATACAGACTCCTCTGCTGTTAAACGAGGAAATTACTGCAGTCCCCCAGTGGGCCCGACGCCTCAAACCCACTCACCTTGCTTTGCCCTGCACCGCTCCCTGCACCCTCCAGGGTCAAGCAGTGCAATACAACGTCTGAGATGTTACACAGATGCATGAAAATGAACAGATGTAGACTGACCAGTACTCCTAAAATGTTAGATTTAATTAGGGATAAACAACATGACACGCTGCCTCTGCCCTTCTCCTTATCGTTGTGTTTTTGTTCTCCAGAACTCCTTCCTGGAGTGTGCCTACCAGTACGACGACGACGGCTACCAGTCCTACTGCACCATCTGCTGTGGAGGCAGGGAAGTGCTCATGTGTGGCAACAACAACTGCTGTAGGTCAGTACAGATTTGTACAGTACACGCCGTGGTGGATGGGATTTGGGATTGGCAAGCAGCAGCTGCGTCTTTTTGTGGCCAGGACAAGAGTTTGGGTTTTTTCACTGCAACAGAAAACAATCTGACCATACATATCAAAGTGTCATTTACGGTTCCTTGTATTGGCAGAGTTATTTATGCGACTACAGAGCACACAGTTGATGTTGGTGTCCAAACTCTGCAAACATATACTCAGCGCAGGAGAAATCAGATAGCAAACCGCGCCGCAAAACTGCATCCAGAGCACCGAGCCAGCTATCATGTGGTCATTCCCCCCAAAACACAGTTTCAGCTAACTAGGGGGAAAATGCTGGCTAGTGAAATTAGAAAGATAAACGTAAAACCCAGCAATCCAATCAGGGAAAACATATCATTATTAATTTGAAGACCTTGAAAACCTATTTTCTCAAGCAGCTACATAAACATATCATTTCTGCTAAAGTTGAAACAGTTTTGGTTATTTAATTTGAGAGATTTCTGTGTTTCTGGTTTGAAAAGGGTCACACTCATGATGTCATGTACTCCACTCCACTAATAAGGATTTAGCAGTTTAAATCTAAATCTATAAATTTAAGGATGCTTTTTCTTAAATTTAAACTTGATTGATGGTTATTTAGTCAAGACCATTTAATGTTAATGTAAAACACAAGCACCAGCCATAAGTTAAAGGATATGTTCACAGTTATTCAAGTGTGTCTTAAAACAACAATCAGGTGTCTATGTGAAGAGAGAGAGATTTTCCTCTTAATCCTAATCAGGTATTAAGGTAATTAATTGAGTTTGGGCGTAAGTATGGACTGATTCCCAGTCCTCTAACGATACATCTGTTTCTAGTTCTCCTCATATTCTGTTTGTACTGAGGTGAATTGGACAGTAATAAACCATAACTCTGATAAAGCACATTTACTTAAGCTATCAAACACTATTTTTTCCTTTTACTTTGGACATTATTTTGGCTGTACTGTGATAATAAGCCACGTTCTTTAGTTAACTTTAATATATACCACAAGTTACAGTATTTTTTGGCAAAATGTCGTTCTTTGTGTCTTGATGGATAGCTGCAGTGGACGTTTCATGACAAAAAGAGGGATTTTGTCACCAAAAAGACTGAAACGTGGATGGCTGAAGCTTCATATTCGCTTCAATTTAACTCAAATACTTTTTTGTGCAGTAGGAGGACTGAATTTTGTTGATTTGTGGATTTGTCCCCAATTACTTCTACTAAAAGTGCTTTATGAAGCAATCTAAAAATGGCCAGTATGAACAAGAGTAATGAGTACAGCAAGAAAAAACATGTCAGTGTTCATTTAGATATCTGAATATTGGCTAAGGACAAACTTGAAAAAATGGTGAACCTGTCCTTAAAGTGAGTGAAAACTGAGCTCTAGGAAAAAAAGTCAAATTTTAATATCTGTATATTGCATCATCATCACAAGTAAAGAAAACATTGAATCTCTCTTTGTGTGTGTGTGTGTGTGTGCAGGTGTTTCTGTGTGGAGTGTGTGGATCTGATGGTAGGAGCCGGCTCAGCGACAGCAGCCATCAAAGAAGACCCCTGGAACTGTTACATGTGCGGCCCTCGAAACACCTACGGGTTACTGCGGCGACGGGACGACTGGCCCTGCCGACTACAGCACTTCTTTGCCAACAACCATGAACAGGAATTCGTAAGTCAGAGAAAAGTTTTGTCCTTATAGATTATATAAATACAATATAATATTATTCTAAAATCTGAATTGAGAAAAGATGCATGGTATAACTACATATCTATATATATACAGTTACATTTTGCAGCCACAATAATAAATGATGAACTACATCGTTTTCCACACTGAGCAAAGCCAGTGCAATCATTTCAGTTCAGTCCTGACAATCTTTAAATAGGTGTAATGTTGTAAATTTGATATATTTGCCGTGCCTCATTGAATGCTGTTTGCTATCATAATGTCATCAGAAAAACAAGCTGAAATACAACACAGTCAAACAGGAAACAGGAGATAAGTGGGGATCAGTGTGGGTTTATGCCAGGGCTTGTCACCTAAACACTGCCAGCACAGTTATATTAGTAATACTACAGAGCTGTCAACTCTCACGCCAATCACTGTTTTCACACGTACTCACGCCACTCTGTCAAAAAATCATACTGAACTATCTTTTTAAAACTATTAGTATTGAACCTCCTTCTACCACGTCTATAATCAGTACCTCAGTCTATCCACTCAGCACTGTTTTCAGAGCGCTGTGTCAGAGCTTCATTATTGAATCCGTTCCGCTTGTTTATTGAGAGAAAACCCAAATCAATGAAACTCCGCCCCATGTTTTCACTGATACCGAAACACACGCACACACTGCGCTGATGACAGACACCTGGTCAAACACTGTCTCAACATACCACAGAGTATAATATAACGGAGTATTAGGGCCACGAGGGGGAAAAAAAAGTATTTTCCATGACGAGATTAAACTCGACATGACGACTTTAAAGTTGAACTTGAAATGTCGAGAATAAAGTTGGAATATCATGCCGAGTCGACATTTAATTTACATGTCGAGATTAAAGTCTACATTTTGTAGATTTTAAGTACAGTAAGTGTAACACAAAATAGCATTTTTTGACTCTTTAGTCAGTTAAATCTTTTTTGGCCCATTTTACCTGAGGTTATAAAGCTGCCTATTAATCTCAATATAAGGCGTTACTCACTTTGGACCACACCATCACTGAAAATGACTAAATCCAATAAACATTCAAATTGATGTGGTTAGAGGCTATAAAAAGCGCATAGAAATCATTTTAAGGTCAGATTACCGACTTTCCTTATAATTGTGCAGGCAGTGTAAATCATCTACGAAAGATAAACATCAAAACTGTCTCACACTCACACACATTAATGTTCTTCAGAAAGTCTATAGCCTAAAGAACAGAGCCTTATCTCCTGATTATCTCATCTTGTCTTACATACAACATGTTGTGCAGCTTCAGTTACGATGCTTCTGGAAAACACCTCTGAAGCTTAAGAGGGCGTGTGAGGTGGATTTTACGATCTCAGCCTCAAGGTGCTTTTGGGACACGAGGCCCAGATCACAATCGTAAATTATGCTGATGCGTTCGGCCTGCTCTCCGCTGTCTTTCCTTTACTATCTAATCATGTTCTCTTTACTCGTTCCTCTCAGGAGCCAGCCAAGTTGTATCCTCCAGTTGCGGCAGAAAAAAGACAACCAATCAGAGTCCTATCCCTGTTTGACGGCATCGCGACAGGTGTGTCATCGATTTTGCTTGCATGTGTGTGTGTGCAACCGTAACATTTTAGGACTCACTGCTTCTGTAAAATTCGTACAGATGCAATGATGCGCGCGTGTGTGTGTGTGTGTGTGTGTGTGCTCTCAGGTCTGTTGGTGCTGAAGGATTTGGGCATCCAGGTCGACAAATATGTGGCGTCCGAGGTGTGTGAAGACTCCATCACTGTCGGCATGGTCCGACACCAGGGACGTATCATGTACGTGGGCGATGTACGCAACGTAACCCACAAACATGTAAGTTGATTCATACCTGCATTTACAACAGTCCACTTGTCTTAAATCACTCAGGATACATTTAAGTGCCACATTTAAATGCTTCTTCTTAAGTGCCTTTTCTCTGCTGATGTTACCTCATGATGTGTTTTACCAATTAGATCGAGGAGTGGGGACCATTTGACCTGGTGATAGGAGGAAGCCCCTGCAATGACCTCTCCATAGTCAACCCTGCACGGAAAGGCCTTTACGGTGAGTGGGAGTCTAGCAAAAAAAAAGACAATAATCGTTTCATTATTTGCAAAGAAACAAAAACAGATTAAATTGCAAAACAGATGTTCTGAGGCACTGGTGATGGTCTGCTTTGAGTTAGTTATAATTCTTCATGTGAAATGAACTGTGGATGCTGAACTCCCCGCAGAGGGAACGGGACGGTTGTTTTTCGAGTTTTACCGTCTCCTACACGAGGCCCGACCAAAACCAGGCGATGAGCGGCCGTTCTTCTGGCTGTTTGAGAACGTGGTCGCCATGGGAGTCAGCGACAAACGGGACATCTCACGCTTTTTAGAGGTAAAATAAACAAAGTCACAAACAGCTGCACAGACTCACACGACAATCCCAAACACACTCGCTAATAGACTTCAAAGCTTCACACATAAAGCAGTGAGTGTGGTGCAGAAGAAAGCTTTGCTGCCCTCTTGTGGTTTGTATCATTTCACCTGCCACAACCCAGGTTTTTACTTAATTTTTAATGAGATCAGCAAATGTACATTGGCCACTTAAGATAAGCTTCACACTCTAAAATTATAATATATTATTAAATGAACATCTTTCATAAGTCAAAAGGTGAAACATCTTATACTTATCTTATACTACCATGTGACATAATATAGCAAAGATTCAAGGATTTTTATTGTCATTCCAGCCATGTAGATACATGAAAGAGAACAAAATACCGTCCAGGTGATTGATTGTAGTTAAGTTGTAGATAGATAGATAGATAGATAGATAGATAGATTGTTAGAGAGAGAGAGAGAGAGAGAGAGAGAGAGAGAGAGAGAGAGAGAGAGAGAGAGAGAGATGAATATGTGATAAAATAAAGACCATCTATAATAAAATAAAGAACCCACACACACAGTAGGCACAATGAGGCAGAAAATAAAGAAATAAAATAAAGTAAGAGATAAGAGGTAGTGAGCAGTGCAATGTACTGCATCAGTAAATATGTGACATTTATACTATATTGAGACAAACAGCACATTACTAAGATGTCAGTGAGATCTGTCATGACTCATGACCCATTTCTTCACTGAATTCTCTATGAATCACAGTGAATGTAAACTGGCCACTTTACAATACATCTTTGATTACAGAGTGATTTTCTAGTTACTCAAAGATGCTTTACATAGACACCAAAAAGTTACACATTACAAGCAAAAAACACACAGTAAGCACACAGAGTCGTAGGAGGGCATATAAAGTCAAATTTCACGAGATAAAAATGGGATATTTTTTGCAGTTGGAAAGTTTGGATGGAGAGCTTGTAGGATTTTATATTAAGGCTGTCAAGTCAAGTCAACTTTATTTATATAGCCCCAACACAAGTTATCCCAGGGCGGTGTTCACATAAAGCAGGTCTAGACTGTACTCGTCCCCCATGAGCGGCACTCTGCAACAGTGGCGGGTTGAGAGAGGAGAGAGAAACACAGAGAAGCACAATACAACAAGAATAACATTAATAATAATAGAAATATGACTAATAATGATAGTAGCAGGTGTGTGGGCGACAAGCAGGACCATAGCAGCACAGTCCACAAACACATACTACAGAAATATGCATTAATGGAACATGACTATGTACAGATGGAGAGGGAGGAGAGAGAGAGCTCAGTGCATCATGGAGTCTCCCAGCAGTCTAGACCCTAACTATAAGCTAACCCTGCTGTTCCTCTGCAGTGTAACCCAGTGATGATCGATGCCAAGGAAGTCTCTGCTGCCCACCGCGCTCGATATTTCTGGGGAAACCTGCCAGGCATGTCCAGGTGATGCATCCTTCATTTTCTTTCTGTTCATGTTTTTAAATGTAATCCAAGCTGAATTTAGAATGCTACCTTATATTGCGTCTTGTCATTTCTTGTCTACGGTATTTACAGACCTCTGTCGCCCATGACGAATGACAAGCTGGACCTACAGGAGTGCCTGGAGCACGGGCGCACAGCTAAGGTATCCACTTGTGTGTGTATGTGTGTGTGTGCGTGTGAGTGTGAGTGTGTCTGTGCTTATTATCATACAGTATCTGACTTTCTGACTAGTGGCAAGCAAAGATTCAGACTTCTAACAGAAATCTGGAGAGTTTAGGCAACTGTAGATCATATTTGAATGTTACATTTTATGTGATATGTAAAAAAAAACATTTTGGGGGCAAAAGTTTGGAAATTGGACAACACTATGCAACATCTAAATCTGCTGGGTAAGGATGGAATTTAATAATCGATCATCTATTGGTGTATTTCATGGAGATAAAAACATTTTCTTCCATGGACCAGCATGTCTGGAAAAGTGAATTAATACATATATTTCTCAGCAATGCCAATTTTCCTGCTGCTACTGTTGCACTTTTGCTCTGCCAGCAAGTTTAAATACTTCAAGAAAGTCAATTTATTACTATTTTGAACCGACCATGTACTGTATCATAACTGCACAAAAGGGGGACAGCTTGTAGAATTAAAAAAGGATATGTGTGTGTGTGTGTTTCTGTCTGTCTGTCTGTTTGTGTGTGTTTGGTTCTGGATGTTAATTCCAGTTTGAGAAGTTGCGTACGATAACGACACGCTCCAACTCTGTGAAGCAGGGGAAAGATGAACATTTCCCCGTCTACATGGACAACAAGGAGGACATCCTCTGGTGTACCGAGATGGAAAGGTACGCAGCTATATATATGTGTGTGTGTGTGTGTGTGTCTAAGTTTACCTTTGCATGTTCTGTAATTTGTAGGAGAAAATGATGAATGCAAGCACTTAATTTTGCTTTGTAGTCCTGATTAATAGATGTCAACAGCTGTTTGGTGATACTCATAACACCTTATGATAACTAATTATATTTGTGAAATTAGTTTTTTTTCTTTTTTTTCTCAGTTCTCTTGTCTGATTGGTGTCATTGTATTGTATTAAATCACTATCATTATTTTTTTTCTTCTGGCATTTTAAATCATAATGTGTGACATAAAACAGCAGGTTGCACCGCTCAAAAAAATGAAGGGATCACTTTAATCACTCAATCAATCAGATCTTGATGAACAAATGATTCAAGTTGAAAATCTTAACTGATTTTTGAAAACCAAATGACGTAATAACAGTCAATGGAAAAACCAAAATCATCAACCCATTGAGGGCTGGATTTAAAATCACACCTAAAATCAAAGTAAAAAATTGAAATCACAGCTGATCCAACTTGAGTGAATTTCATCACAGCAACTCATAATGTGACTCAGTAGTGTGTATGGCCCCCACGTGCCTGTATGCACTCACGATAACCTCTGGGCATGCTCCTGCTGAGTTGGTAGATGGTGTCAAGGGGGATCTCCTCCCAAACCTGGATCAGGGCATCAGTGAGCTCCTGAGTCAGTCTGTGGCTGCACTTAAAGTCAACATAACATAACGTCTCATAGGTGCCCAATTGAATTTGGGTCAGGGGAACGTGAGGGCCAGTCAATGGCATCAATGCCTTTGTCATTCAGGAACTGCCTACACACTCCTTCCCCTTTTTGGAGGTTGTCCTGCTTTTGCCTTTCCATTGTACCTGTTCTCACTTTCATTTGCACCAAAGCAGGTGAAATTGATTCACAATCACTTGTGCTTCCTAAATGGACACATTGATGTTATACTGACTTGGTGTTATACTGTGATGATATAGTGTTCCCTTCATTTTTTTGAGCATTGTATTTACTATTTAATATAAGTAAATATAAGGCTTGTATACCACACTGAGACAAAGAGCACATTACTAATGTAGAGACTGAGTTTGCTCAAATATGCTTGGTTTGTCCATTCTGGGCTACTGTAGAAACATGGTGCAACATTGCAAGCTCCATTTAAGAGGACCCGCTCCCTTTATAGATATATGGCCTTGTTCTTAGGTAACGATAACACATAAATTCTTATTTTCATGGGATCATACACCAATTAATTATTATAGAGATTATATTCTATGTCTGCTGAGTTCATTCCACTAGATGCCACTAAATTCTACACACTGCACCTTTAAGAAGATATTAAATTTTCTGATTTTTATTAGATTATTTTACATATAACCTTAAAATAAAGAGCCCATATCACTATCCAATGAAAACCATGTACCTCCAAAATGCCAGCTTTTCATGAGCCAATAAAAACAGTCCAGTTTTCAACTTCATCAGTTGGTTTTTGAAAGATTTTTTTTGCCACAGAAGAATGATCATTTTCAGCAAATTTGGAGATAGATGGTTTTCCTTACATTATACATCTACAAACCTGTTTATTAAGATTTGTACATTTTTTCCCCCTGGTCCAGCCTAATACAAATGATCATGTGTGTCTGCAGGGTGTTTGGTTTCCCCGTCCACTACACCGACGTGTCCAACATGAGTCGTCTGGCCAGGCAAAGGCTCCTGGGACGTTCCTGGAGCGTTCCCGTCATCAGGCACCTCTTCGCCCCGCTCAAGGAGTACTTCGCCTGCAACTAGTCACACACCAACTCTCTCTCTCTCTCTCGCACGCACACGCACACACACACACACACACACACACATAAAGAGTATGTAATAACACACACAGTGTACAGCTCGTACATGAAGGTTGGCTGACTCAGAATGACACATATGACCGGACAGTCATACATACACCTAAATATACTCACATAAACCTACATACACACACATATTGTAAAGGACTGCTTCCCTAGATCCCACCTAGACCATTGGCTAACCGTAGTCTCCCTGGTGCTACCTTGCTGATATCCACACACACACACATTCACACTCACACACACACATACATTGGTGCAGGGTCACTGTACTGTATAACCCTCACACACCAAACTTCCTGTCCGACCTTGAAACTGATGTCTTCTGGCTTTACTGTGTCCTAGTAGCTGGAGTTCAAACCTCCAGGGGGTGCTAAAACTGAAAAAAAGGGCGCTCCCCTGATTTTTTTTCCCTTTTTGAATATCTGTCAGATTACACCAACAACACCAATGAATCCCTTCAAAAACCATAACACTTAATTCTGGATGCATACATAGTTCCAGTACTGCTTGTGTGTTACAGTGCAATGAACACAAATATACAAACATGTATACAAATACACACATACACACACACACACGCACACACACACACACACACACACACACACACACACACACACACACACCCCAGTTAAAGCTCGTGGTGCTGGTCAGATAGAGATAATAGTCCAAATGGTGCCACTTTAATACAACACTTTTACAGTTTATGGTGCTCTTTGAGGCTGAACCGTCTCTGGTTGTTTCAGTCGCTGCGGTTTTGTGTCCCTAACTTGAGTTTAACCAAACGCATACAAAAGCAGACGCAGAGGCAACACCAGCCGAGAAAGGCGGCAAAAGTTGACGTTTCGACGTGCCACTCTAGTGGAGCATGATTTTTTTAAACTTATAATGTTGGGCAGAGTGTGCTGGAGGAGGCCTGTTAAAGACAAAAAAGAAGAAGTAGGAAAAAGTTCAGATGGGATTATTATGAGACACCTTTACTGGATCGACTACAACTAAAGCAGATTCTTGTGTTTCTTGGAGGAGGCGCTCTGGAGGTGCAAATAATCTCAGCAGTGGAGTTAAACTTCACCTGTTCACCTGTGTTCATGTCTGTTACCTAGTAAAGCTACGTATGGATGTGCATGTGCCTTTCTGAAAAGACTGTTTTTTAAAGTAAAATCATAATATTCAGTTTAGTTGTGTTTCTTCAGCTTCCTTCAGCGGACAGAGAAACCAGTAAACACATAGATAACAAGGCGACGCTTACATTGTGGGTCAGTGTTAGGAATCACTGGGTTAGAATGAAAGTGTGTCGCCATTCACATATAGACTAAATACATATATTCAAGTCATCAGTTTGTTGGTGCTCTTTTTCTTTAGCAGTGATTGTATTTTAAAGTGAACTTGAACTCAGATAAATTATATGTGATATATTCTGTCATGTAGCATTTGAATCATGGATATAGTTCCTCATGTTTTTTGCTGGAATACTTATTCTAACATCTGTAATAATGCTGTAACTATTACTATTAGACTGTGATAGTGTTTCATCTTAATAATAATTTCACTTGCCTGCTGGCTTCAAGACTGACATTAGATGTTTATATCTACATCTAATTCAGATCATCGTGTGCTAAAATGTGTTCCACATCATTTTAACATACAGTAGCTTGGAGGTAGATGTTCCTGAACGGTGCTTAGACACAGTCTGTAAAGAGTTACTGTGAAATGATGACGTAAAGGTTTTCTCTCTGTTTATCTTCGGCACGGCTCACTTGGTTTTTTACCCATGGCGAGTGCTTCTTTCATTGTCTGAAGCGTTGTTGTGTAAGTAATATGAACTTTTAGGATCATGAATGTCAGCCAACGTCATCAGTTTTATTTACTGTAGATTTTAAGGGATTGAACATCATTTTTATATCTTCTGACATCACGCTGCCTAAAGTCCGCTCTCCTCATGTTGTCATGTTATTTTAAAAAAGCAGACGTGTTTTTAAACTACTATGAAAGGAAAATGTGACGGTTTCTGTCCCCTTTAAAGTACACTCTAGAAAAAACTATCAATCATCAGTTTCATCCGGTGAGCTTTAACACCTCCAGCCAGATTATTCCTGCCTCCAGAGCAGCACTGCCTCCCAGAAACAAACTAAAACATCAACGCACTCTGTAGGAGTTCAGTATGTGACTTCAACAGCATTTAATGTAAAAGGGAGTCACTTCAAACCTTCCAATTACATACAGTACAGCCTCTCTTGTGCCTCGGCTCATACGTTGCCCCTTTTTTCGGTCTGGTGAAAAAATGACCACCAGCCCTTACAGTTTCGGCTCCTGTTTTGCCTCACAGGGATCCAAAATGTCCTCAACTTAGAGCAGCAACGTCCACTGAAACCAGAGGCAGGCCTGTACTCTGTTGACACTATGCTGGTTTTCTACTTCCTATGACTGAAACAGATAGCCCTGTATAAATAACAGACTCTTCCTTAATCTCACAGAGGAAGGCCTGTCTTGGGTATTTTATTTCTGCCTTCTTTTCTTTTGCCCAACGCATGCTGGGATTAACTCAGCCGCTCCACAACCTTTAATAAGTACAGGCAGGTGAAGAAGATTTGATTGTTATCAATTGTGGCAGATATGTAATGAATAAAAATGTTTCCAAGACTATCATACACTGAGGCACGATGTGTAAATGTCGCTGTATGCTGATTTATGATTTATTTAAACAGGGCTGTCTATGGAAAAAAAAAAAATCTTTCAGTCTGGTGCTTTTGGTCTTCAGACGACCATATTTTCCAGGAAGCCTTCCGATCCTCTGACCTTCCTCAGATACCAGCTAACAACTGGACATGCAGTCTATACTGACACACACGCACACACACACACACATGCACACGCACAAACATTCAAACAGTTCAACAATAAACCAGCAGGTTTTTTTCCATCCTGTTTACTCTCTGTTTCTACAACCAACCTTCAGGTGCTTTTTAAACTCTGCTCTTTTTTACAGCGCTCTTTGCAGGTTACACATACACACACACACACACACACACACACACATGCGCTCGCACATTTGCTGGAAAACCACACACACACACTCATAACCACGCAACATGGTGCCGACGTTCATGCTTGTCTAAACTCCTTCTTCGCAAACCAAACACACATTGTTCATATACACACACACACACACACACACATATACGTGCATCACACACACTGTGTTTTTTGCCGGCCGCCTGTCGCCATCAGGCTTTTCCACGGCGCCGCTTGGGTGTTACATCTTTACCCTACGGTGCTTGGTGCTCCCAAAAAACCCCCCCTAGCCCATCCCCATCCCATCCCCAAAACTCCTCTCCCACTCCCCACTCCCTTCTCCACCCCCAGGTGCTGCATGTCAGTCAGTCAGTGTAATCTCTGATTCCATGTTAGATTAGGGAGTAATGATAATAATAATAATGGTAATAATAATTACAATAATAATCTGTTATTGTGTGTGTGTACTGTTCCAGGTTGGTGCTCAGTTCAGTTCAGTCTCAGCCTAGAGGAGAGAGAGAGAGGCTAGAGAAAGCATATATTACAGTTAGTATAGTGACTTGTTCTATTGTACCCAAGGATGCCAGAAAGAAATTGTTGAACCGACGAGGTACAGGACACTCTCAAATTAGAGGGGAGCTGAAATAACACCTGCTGCCATGTTGAAATAGCTGAAGCAAAATCTAAACTAAACCTAAAAAGTGGTAACATAAAAAAGAAAAAGAACAAAAAGAGTCTGCTACACAAAGGAAAATTGGCTACATGCCATGAAATGTGTTTTTAATATTGAAATCGTCATCATCAATTCTTTTGTTTCTGGCTAAAACTCATTCCCATCAGCCTCAGCTGTGCTTTTTATAATGTTATTAACACACTAAACTAAGAAGGTGAATATGGTCAACCTTATACTCACAGAGCTGCATGTGTAGTGAAATATTGGATCAGTTTTAGACCTCTAAAAATATGATAACAATCTGTTGTATGATTTGATTTGAACTGACTTAAACTGACAAAGACTGACATACAAATAATACAACTTCAGAGCTGAATCAGGGAGAAAAAGCCTTACTGATGACCTCTCTGTTAAAAACATTTGTTATGATGTAAAACAGCAATTCAACAGATGATATGATCTGTTGAATTTCAGGTAGATGTAATTGTAATCAGATAAGATTGAATATGAGATTATATCTGATTGAAAATGTTCCCTTACTCGTGAGATGTTTGCAACTATGAATATAAGGGATATGAGAACATTTCTCTTAATATGCAACCAGCTATTGCTTCTAAAAAGGTTGGGAAGCGCTGGTTCATTTTCAGCTGTTACTTTTTCAACAGGAGCAGTGTTATTTCAACATTGTCTGTTTGAGAGTGCAGTCAGACAAAAAAGCATGAGGAATGGAGTCGTTTTGATTGACAGCTGTCAATTTGAAGTGACGGGTGACAAAGTGATGATGTTTCTGTTCGCCTATCGACAGCTTTTAGGCTGAGTGATGCGCTGTTTCAACACTGATATACTTACAAACACGTACACACAAAAACACTGTTCTTTAAACACACATACACACACACACACAGACATACATGCATAACACCTACAATACACATGATACTGTGGCGCAGTCAGACACTCATCTCATGGACTAAATGAAAGATGAGCTTTTAGGAAAAGAGGAACTGGTGGCGTTTCAAAAGGTGCTAAAATTGTATCTGAAAATAAGAAAAATATATTGTTAGGAGTATAAATCAAGTTTGTCTTTACAATGACTGTATTTAAGTTTGTCGTAGTAATGAAAAGGCACTATTATTATTTTACTCTTGTATGAATATGAACTAATTAAAAAGGCATTTTAACTTTGTACTTGAACAATGTAAGAAATGAACCGTGAATAAAAAAGAACTGTTTCTTGTGATTTAGCCTAAAGTCAGTGTTATCTAACTGTATGTTACAGCTAAGGGTGTAACTACTCAAATCCACTGTGTGATATGACTTTCAAGTCAAAATTCAATTTGAGTTTTTAAGTTTTTGGGATTTTTTTCCCCCCCTTTATGAGCAGCTTTATTGCTTTGATGTCAGGTCCCTCTTCAGTCTCCACTGAGGCTTAGCACAGTTTGCTGACATCAAATCAACACAACAACACTCAGCACTTTACTTCTCTGTTGTTAATGTGTGTGAGAACACATCAAACTCCTGCTAGTGACAATGTGACTTGTAAGAGTTTGTTGAAGACAGCAGGAGATATCTTTCTGTGCCAAACTCTGGTTATTTTTAATACCTGTCATCAAACAGGAATCATTTTATTACAACTTGAAGACAAAATTGTTACACGCCTAGTGTTAGTGTACAGCATCCACATAGGTCACAGGTCACATAGGGTACCAAATAAGGGAGGGGGCACTAAATCAGTGGGACATTTTTTCTGTAGTTTTTCTTACTGACAGGTGTGCTTGCTTTATACAGCTTTTGGAAATAAGCACTTGCTCTCCCTTCTTCAATGTGTATCCTTTTTTTTGAAGAAATAATGTCCATAAAACCTCAGAGGGGCTGGATTTAAAATACAAGGAGCACCTGCACACTTAATCAGAGCTCCCTTTTCTTTATTTTCCACATTTAGACAAACTTCTGGTCTTCCTTCACCTGCTTCACTGAGGTTTCACAGATGTGCACACTACTTGCAAAAAAGGAAAAACATCAAGAAGGGAGAACAAGTGTGTATTTCCAAAAGGCGTCAAAGTGAATAAGCAAGGTCCAAATTGGTTTTATGGTTTTAGTAACAATGAAGAGCATTGATGAACAAAACACATTAGTTAAATAGAATAAATAATAACTATTCTATATTCCCTCCAAGCTGGCACTTTGTAAATCTAGATAATAATTATTTATCATACAGTACTTCATCACATGAGATTCAGGACAGTAGGTCACCAGCTTCACTGCCTCTCTGTAACAGTGCAGACAGTTTAGTTGCCAAATTATTCATCACTTGAGACGAGTAGCAGACCTCTGCTTGCACTTGTTGTAATTCTCACCACAGCGTCGGTCAGCTATGCTGCCAAGGAGAAAAGGCTTTCTCCATCATGTGGCCCTTCATCCCCATATTGATGCCTTCAAGTGCTCCTTGTAAGCTCTTGTCACTGGAAGCGCAGCATTCAAGTGCACTGGGTCAGAAAACCGGAGCCTGTGAGAAAGTGGTTTTTTTTTGGCGTTGCTGTTGTTATCTAGTGTTTCATCTCAGCAACCAGCCAGTAAGGAATGTCTTTGTGATGCAGCAACAGAGCTAAATAAAGACATTATAGCCAGCACTCCATCAGGGATGAAGGGCGATTCATGTTTTCATCAGTTTAGATCTTTGCAATGAAACCTTACCTTTTTATCCAGGGATACAGAGAATTTTATTAATCTCAGTTTAGCCATCTTCCTTGGATGATTTTTAAACCTTTTCGAATGTCAGAATTGAATATTTATTTTATAGATTTTATAATATCAAAACAAATCCTATCAAGTTGATTTATGTCCACTTAATTCAGTTAGCATAGGTTTGGTTGTGAACATGTAATCATTTGGGTCTCTAGAGCCTAATGTAACATTATAAAGTGATGTTTTTACTAAAAAAGAGAGGCTTGAATCTTTCAATGAAATAAAATGAATAAATTAGACACATAACATTAAATCAAAAACCTGTCTACATTATGGTACATTAGACTAAAATGCAGTGATGAGTCCAGTGGTGCAACTCTAAAATTCTTCTTAAGGTTGCAGAGTGCTTGTGTTGTAGAGTAGAGCCCTACTGATGTAAAAAGGTTAAACCTGACAATATAACCTCATCATAAGATCCATTAGTAGCTGTTCTGGAACTTTTGATCATGTCACACAATCTTTCTTTGTCAATCTTTTTTGTCAAGAAATTGAATTTTTTTTAAGTAAAAAGTTGAAAAATTCAAATTTCTCTGTGCAGTTTATTGTTTTTTTCATTCATTTTGGGTTAAAGGTTGAGATTAAAAAGTAATTCATTCAAAAGTACCAATACAGCAATGTAAAAAATACTTCATTACAAGTAAAAATCCTGCATGGAAAATTATGAGCTTGATGTAGTATGCAGTATTACAGTAAAAGTACTGCAGTATTATGAGTGATGTAGTATGCAGTATTACAGTAAAAGTACTGCAGTATTATGAGTGATGTAGTATGCAGTATTACAGTAAAAGTACTGCAGTATTATGAGTGATGCAGTATGCAGTATTACAGTAAAAGTACTGCAGTATTATGAGTGATGTAGTATGCAGTATTACAGTAAAAGTACTGCAGTATTATGAGTGATGTAGTATGCAGTATTACAGTAAAAGTACTGCAGTATTATGAGTGATGTAGTATGCAGTATTACAGTAAAAGTACTGCAGTATTATGAGTGATGTAGTATGCAGTATTACAGTAAAAGTAGTGATATATTATTATATATGACATCATTAGATTATTAATAGTGAAGCATCAGTGTTAGAGCAGCATGTTACTGTTGTAGCTGCTGGAGGTGGAGCTAGTTTACACTACTTTATACAGTTAGATAGTTTAGTCCAGTGGTTCCCAATCTAAGGTCAGCAGATCAATGTGAGGGGTGGTGGGATGATTAATGGGAGAGGAAAGAAGAAAAAACAAAGTTCCAATACAAAAAAAAAATCACTATTTGGTGGAGCTGTTAACAACAATAAATGTAGTGGAGTAGAATGTGCAATATTTCCCTCTGAAATGTAGTGGAGTGGAAATCTAAAGTAGCATCACATGTAAATACTTCAGTAAAGTACAAGTACCTTTAGTAAATGTACTTTGTTACTTGTCACCACTGGGTTTGGGTTTATACATTTATAATTACCTGAACCTCAGTAAATTATACTTACCATTCAAGCACTTTCATAATTAGCATTATCAATTACATCAGCATCTCATCAGGTGCCACCACCATAATTCCAACAGCATTTGAAGGCAACATACGTCTCCAGAGGCAGGAGACACGCCCCTGTCTGCTGAAAAGAGGAGACCCCTTCGCTGGACTCATCACGTCTGCTATTGGTCAGTTTTCCCGTCGCTCAAGTTCTAACGGCGTCTGATTGGCTGCTTCCCGACTGTCGGCTAAGAAGCATCTGCTGCTCGCACTGTGCCAGCTGTCCTCGAGCACTCGGCAAGCGCTGGGCAAAGCAGAAAGTCTCCTGTGGAGGAGGAACTGGGAACCTGGAAAAAAAAGGGTAAGCAGCCAAAAAAATACAAAAAAATGAACATGTCAGGCTTTATTGTTTAGACATCCAGTATCCCTTAATAAGAATGTAATGAATGTATTATAAATATGCTTATTTTGACCATTTTAATTATGTATTGTACGTTGTTTAACGATAACCGTTAGGGGGTTTAATGTCAGTTTATTTTCAAAAAGCTAACGTGACATTAACGGTAGCTTAGAATGAGATATTTCTGCTCCGTTAGCTAATGATGTGCGTCTCATTTGAATGGAAATGTATTCATGCGAGCATTACCTTCAACAATAAGAGAAAACAAATGAATGACATTGTGTTATTTTCACATAAATCTGGCGATAAATCGAGAATTTGTGTGTTACTAGACAGTATATTGCGTGATTTTCGGCGACGAAATATGGGTGAGATGTGAATGTGCGTGCGTGTGTGTGTGTGTGTGTGTGTGTGTGTTTGGCGTGCCATCAGTGCAATAAGGCTGTGTGTGTGTGTGTGTGTGTGTGTGTGTGTGTGTGTGTGTGTTGTCCGTTATGTAAGTCTTTTATTCGTTCATAGGTTATTCTCCGTTCTTCCAAATAGATCGAGTCACGTTGATGCTGATGATGCTGATGATAATGATAATGATGAAGAGGGGAGGATGAGGTTGTCATGCATACAAACGAGTCATTTGGTATCGGTGTGTGTGTGTGTGTGTGTGTGTGTGTGTGTGTGTGTGTGTGTATTGCTGAGTACATAATGTGAACTGAACAGGTGATCGGAGTCCCTCTTCTTAATCTTTTATCGGATTCAGTGAGGAGAGGCTTTTGGTTGCAGCCCTGCTCTCTCTCTGTGTGTGTGTGTGTGTGTGTGTGTGTGTGTGTGCATCAGCGGATATTGAAGGCCTTCACATCCCGGGGTTTTGTGGATGCTCGAGGGTGCTTGAGGGGGTGGGGAGATCCAGGGGTCCTCCGTGCAGCACAATGAATTGAATACATTAGAAAAGATCCTAATGAGATGATGTAACTGTTGGCCTACACATTGTATATTCCATTAGAGCTGAAAACAATGCGGGTTTTTTAAAAATGATTATTAATTGCATTATCAGCATCTCAGAGGACTGGAAACAGCAATTAATGGTAAATGGGCGGCACTGCGGTCCAGTGAGCGACATGGTTTCTGGGTTTGAATGCTTCTGGCTGTGTCTGAATGGTATGTATGGTGATGGTGCTCGGTTTCTTCCCACAGTCCAATGAGAGCAGCTCAGGTTAACTGGTGACTGCCTGGAGATGTGAATCCTTGTCTGTTTTAGCCCTGTGTGTTCCCTGCTTCACACCCATGTCAGCAAGGTCAGCAAGTCATGTTCCTGCCGTGGATGATGGATGGATAGATGATGGATGGATACATGATAAATGGTTTCAGCAATCCAGCTCATCAGTTAGCAACACAGTCTGTAATTAATCATTTAATATCTAATGATACCGTATACAGTACAGACATGAATTATATCATTAAGTCAATGAGACAAAAATAACAAGGAGTCAATCATATTTGGAGAGTGTTTCCATCAAATGAAGACCGGAGTCAAATTCACAAAACCCTTTTAGGAAGTTGATGGGTATACATTATGAATGGATGAATGTCTAAATGCTGGGTGTGCTTGAAATGAATTAGTTCTCACATTATTTTCCAACTCTGTCTATTATAGGAAGCTGATACCCAACCCAAAAGATGGCATCCATTAATTAACTCCCCTGGCCAATAAAGTCGTCTACCTTCCGGGTTTTCTTCTGCGTTGCCCGACTCACTGCACTCAGTAGTGTTTCTCCCACATTTAAAAATCCTTATTTGCAGCTCTATGTGTCCTGTCAGCAGTTATACAGACATTGCTTGTATAAAAGTAATTTATAGGATTTTTTGTTGCACTACCATAAGTGGCCACTGTGTGACTTAGACCATGGAGCACATACATGATCTAATAGATGTCTTTATAACTGTTTCAAGAGGCCACATTTGAAGACAGAGCTCAAATCCGGCCATACAAGTGCCCTGTTGAGCAGAGCAGTGCATATTTTTGGACCTTATGTCCTAAACCATTCACACTCCTCTATACATAAAATAACAGAGGCTGTGTGTCCAATGAAAAATGTTCAAATCCTGCACACTTTATGTCACCTGCACAGCCAGTCCATTGCTGCATGAAGTATGTGTGCTGGTCAGACTGTTGACATCAGGAAATTAAGAGGAAGGGGGTTTCAGACACTGTTTAACCATAGTCTGACCCTCTTAAAAACCATGAATGCTCCGTAGATGATGCCATGTTAATTACAGCCTTCAACATGGATGTACCGTACTCTCCTAAGAGCCTCAATGTTAAATGATATTTTCCATATCCATGTAGGGTGAAGTTCTGCTGGCATTAATATCATCGTCTGCTGCCTTGGACTCACAGCCTGAAATTTATAGTAGACCGGCAGCATGCCAACTGGACATGTGTCAATACATTCAATGCAGATATTTAGTGTGGTACAAACTATACTGTCATGTCAAGTTTGTCCTGATGGTGGTGCTTTAGGAAACATCCTCAGGTCATTATAAAGATAAAAATCAGTTTTTCAGGTTTGTGTTAAAAACAGTACCTGCAGTGGAAGGATGGAAACCAAAAGAGGTGATCTCATCTGGCACTAAAAAGACAATAACTTTGAACGATATTAACTTGATTTGACTCATTTGGACAACTGAAGCTTCATTTGTGCTTCTAATAAACTTTGACATACATTTTTTATGTTAAAAAATTTAAAAAGGTTTATCTTCTGAGGAGCATGAGTGTGTTCAGTATGTTTCATAGAAGTTTTCCCATTAATAAAATAGTCAAATATCAGTGTGCAAAGTTGATATTTTGGCCTGGTGGTGGCACCAGAGATGAGTCAAGGGCTGCTCCAACTAAAGGTCAAAGGTCAAACACTGGTCATTAAATAAATGCATAAAATAAATACAGGTAGAAAGCATTATTATATTGATTTAGCTCATTTCGCCAGTAGTAGACAGATAGAGAGTCAAGGGAAAGATGGAGACACACCTGTCTGCTGTTCACTAAACTAGAGAAGTGCAGCAGGATGGAGTGAGTGTAGAGAGAAAGAGAGACGTGGCACTAATCCTCAGAGTGATGTCCTAGTTAGTTGTGCGACTGCTGTTGTTATTGTCTGTTTATCTGTGCGTGATTTACTAATGGCTCATTCATCCATGAACCTCCAGTAGCACCCACCACTCTATAAACCCCATTTGTGACTGTGTGTGTGTGTGTGTGTGTGTGTGTGTGTGTGTGTGTGTTTAATGTCTATTCTTATCTCCAATCGGTTGTAAATTTGTCACACGTTTGTTCTAGCTTTTTAAATAGCTCACACACACACACACACACACACACACACACACACACACACACACATCCTGCACTCTCTAGATCAGGCAGGAGTCAGCAGCTGTCTCCTCCTTTCTTCTCACTTACAGCACGCATCAACACACACACACACACACATATATTTCCACGGCACACACAGACAGACTGCACTCGGCCAGTAAAAGACATCTGAGGACGTCAGCAGCTACTATGTCAAATTAATAATAGATGTTCTTAAACTTTCTTTTCTACATGGAAAGCTGGAGGTTTTCAGACTGTCTCGACCACATGTTGATAAGAATTAAGAAGAAGAAGAATTAAGGTGCTTTTTGTGAAAATGACAACTTTTACAGTAGGTTACATGAGGGCAATCATTTTTAAAGTAAGCATTAAATTGAGGTTTTAAATGTGTATTTTTTCTCATGCAACTTAATCAATTAACAGTAATCAACACTGATTGGAAACATGAGGTCAATGTGCATGAAAGAAACATTTTTCTCTTGTTTTATTTCTTTTCTTTTAGTTGAGTAGCTCACGTTTGTGTGTCTGGTGTAGGGATGTTGTCTGCGTGACTTAAGGGGGCCAAATGCTGCCTTCTGCTCCTCATTCATTATTAATTAACACCCCCATTAAAAAATACTGTGTGCATGAAGAGAGAAGAGAAGTTAGGGTGTGTCTCAGTGTGTGTGTGTGTGTGTTATGGCAGCTGGTTAGAGGGTGAGTGAGAAATGCTGCCCGGTGTATGTCTGTGTCTTTGGTTGCCTGTCTGTCATTCACACGATGACGCAGCAGAAAGCACACACACACACAGACTGCTGACCTACACTGAAGAACTCGAGGACAGCTCTCATCCTGCTGGTACTTTTGGGTCTAATTGAATGTTTCCTTTTCAAACGTGGCGTCCTGTCCACACCTCCAGACTGGATAAACATGTGGATGTGTGGGCGTGTCACTACAAGGCTCGTTAGTGTGATGTGATGTATCTGATCGTAGCCCCAGTAGAAACACTAACCATCAATTCTGACTTATAGCCTGATGCAATTCCAAGCGAGTGTGCAGTGATTTATGTGTTTGTTCTCCCTCGCGTTAGGGTTGTACAGCTCTGGAAACATCATCACGGCAGCTATGAGTCTTTTTTGGTAAACAGCACAATGCTACATGGTAAATATGGGCGTCTTCGGTGTGATTGCCGGCTTACGTGATCGGTCAGTGCAGCTTGACGTCGGTTTGAGTTCCAGTAAAAGTTGATTCTGGATTAATTGCTTACCGGACAACTGCTGCAGTGTTTTGCTGAGTCCTATGCAGTCTTCAGTCCAGCAGTGTGAATGAACCACACCCATTAGAATAAATGGGAGGGCTGCTGTTTTTCCTGCATTGCCGAGGGGCTTACAGTAACGTAAGTGTTGAAGTCTCCCTCCTCTTTTATACCTTTTTTACTTTTAACTTAACTTTATATTAAACCTTTTGTTTTTAAATCACACTGAATTTAAGAGCTTCTACCCTAATTTTGTTGTACTTGTGCATCAATAATGAAGAGACTCTGATCCTAGAAATATTAAGTTAAAGGTGTGGATCAGCAAGCATGATAGTCCCTGTTTACACCTGGCATCAACATCTGGCGTCTCAGGTGATCTGATCACAACTGGACTGAGCTAAATACAAGCGTAAACCACCTCTGAGACACATTATGATCCGCTCATTCAAACGACTTGTCGAAGTGGGATGTATTTGACCACATATCTTTTGAAGTGTGCATCCTGATCTGTCCCTGGCCAGGATGTAACAGGAAAATACATCATCAATGTAGGACGTGATGGTTGTTTTGATAGATGGTTGACAAAATGGAGAGGAGCACAGATGTACGTGGTTGGGCTAATCTGAACAGTTAGAATAGCTCATACATGTTTATTAGTGAATGAAACATTTTTATTAGCCGTTATCAGCAGCTATCTCATTCTGTGAGGCAGCTTAATGATGGACAGAGACCTTCTGCTCTGTAGTAATTTAAAAAATGAGATAAAATTAGTATAAAAATCATTCACACCAAGCTGACTTCTTATAACTAGCAGTGACAAAGACGTTTACACCCCCTCACATCACCTCACGACGCCTCACAACACTTCATGTGCACTCTGCTCCATCAGGTCGCATCACGTTGCTTCACGTTGCTTCACGTCGCCTCACATCACTTCAGGTTGCCTCACATCTCCTCCCAGAGTCTCTATTTACTGATCCAGAAACATCACTGAAGGTAAAACAAAGACTTATAACCAAGAAGGGAGACAAAGGCTTTCAGTGGAAGAAGCAAACTACAGTAAAAAGGTATAATTACTGATTCACTACTACTGTCATTACTACTACTGATATTTTCATTACTGTAAAAAAAAACAGTTACACATATATTAATGCAAGATGACCAATGTAGATTTAAGCTGTAACAAAGACAAACTAAAAGTGACAGTGTTGTTTTTGTTTTCCTGTCCTCTGAGCGGCTGAAGGTTGTATTGTGTGTGTTTGTGCGTGTGTGTTTGTGTGTGCGTGTAAGTGTGAGTGTGAGTGTGAATGGTGTCACTGTGCAGAATGTCAATTACATAAGTTGACTTTAATTTTCTTTGGCGTTACAGTCCTTTACGGACACACAAAGCTTCCAGTGTGGATCTCAGAGGTCTGTTTAGTCAGCGTTCCCTGTCCCACACACACACACACACACACACACACACACACAGTCAGTCAGCTGTGTGGGTTCGGACGGAGCCGACTACAACAGCAGCTTCAACTTTAAAGTGTCAGTTTTTTCATGTACACATCACTCCCTCTGACAACTTTACTATCTCTTTACTTATTCTCTCCATTTTCCCATAAGATCAAACACAATTGTGTGTCTGAAATTGAATCATCATTTCCTTTCAGTGTTGCTGCTGTCATTCTTCACTGGGAATTTATGGTGGGAAGAGAAAATACAGACTGTTTCTATTCATACAGGAGAGCTATAGCGCCATCAGCATCACATACTATTTAAAAAGTAAAATGTGGGGTTACCTTAGAGAGAAGCCAGCGCCTCACAAGGTAACCCTCACATGAATGTCATTTAAGAACAAGTGCAGTTTCAGGTTCAGGAAATGGTTTTTACAGTAAGAAAGTGCTGGGTTGCTGAAAAAGAACCCTTTCAGTGATCTTTGCTGGAAAAAGTAGTTTTGATAAGTAGTGTGATTATTTATTAATGAGCCATCCAGAATAGACTTTAAAAGCTGTTTAATAACTGCAGTCTGCTGGGCTTTCTGGGTCTGTCCTGGTTTGACCCAAGAGAAGTATTAAGTATTTGTGCTACATCTGAAGCTATGCTGAATCTTCTGTCATAATCTACAGCAGGGGTGTCAAACATACGGCCCACAGGCCAGAACCGGCCCACCAAGGGGTCCAATCTGGTCCACTGAATAAAGTCATTCCAGTTTTTCTGCTGCTTCAGATGTTTTTAAACCCTGACCTGAATATAATTGTGAATACATATTGTGATCATATTTAAATCATTCATATATTTAACATCAATCAGCAGTAGATAGATGGTTTATCATAGTAAAGTTATAATAGCTGTAGGTTTTGTAGGTTATTATGTAATGGTTTTACTGGTCCGGACCAATTGAGATCACATTGGGCTGTATGTGGCCCTTGAATTAAAATGAGTGTGACACCCCTGATCTGGAGGGTGAAATGTGTCAAATTAACTCTGTGGTTTTAAGCTGAGTCACAAGCAGCAGACATTTAGCCTGAGATCCACTTACAGACTGTTTGCCTCATACAGAATATTATCTGTAAGAAAAGATGCAAAGTCATTGTGACTGATGCTGACGAGTTTGTCACTATATTAATAACAGTAAATAAACTCTGTGGATTATAGTTATTTTTATTAATAATCTAAGAATAAGGATTGCATTGCTTTACAGTACCAATCTTTTTTGAGCTTTTACCAGTGTGGTCTTCCTCCATGGTCCTTTTTTAACTTGCTCAGAATCAACAGGAACTGAAGGCAGAGCTGGTTTGGCTGAATAATGTTCAGGTGTTTTTGCTGACGTAGCTTTTTTTTTTATTACTTCTGTTGCAAGAATGATCATTTTAAAGAAAACACAGTAATGGTCAGAAAGAGCAACATCAGTCACCACAACCTCTACACAAATGTCTACACTCTTAGAAATAACTAGATGCAGAATATGTAGCTTGTTATGTGTTGAGTTTGTTACATGCTGGGAAAATCCAGTTTGCTCGATAGTAAGATCCAAACTGAAGCGCAACATGTTCAAAAGAGCCAAACCTCCCATATGTCCACTGTCTGCACCGTTAGACATCATTAAATAAAGTGGTTAATCCTCCTTAACACTCCGGCCTCCCTGATAAACACACGTTTGGGGGAAGCTGATCCAATGAGTCAGTTTAATTAACAATATAAAATCAATACTTTTTGTGGTAATAAAATCATTGTCTGACACACTCTGTCATTTGGTGCTTGGTGGGTGTTCATTTCAGACCCTGATCATGACACAAACAGTGCACTTTATGTAGATCAATGCTAACTTACCAAGCCTGCAGCCGCAAGTTAATCTGTTAAAAATCAAAGTCAGGTTTAACCAAAGCACCTCAAAGTCTGTTATAATGCAGAGTGGTGGCTTCCTCCTCCACACTCTGCTGTGTCTGATTGAACTGTGAAATATTCAACCTTGTATCATCAAACTCATTTTATTCCAAATACACTGATATTTTATAGTTTTTAGTAGTACGATGTTTTAGTGTCTAGTCTCTAGCGTGACGTGGTAGACGGGAGTGTTTTGGGAGACCCATATTTTACCATACTGGAAGGCACCACTACAGAAAATATGGAAACATAGTTTGTACTTTTGCAGCAAATGAGCAAAGAGCTAAAAATCTGCAAAGTTTCCCATAAATGACAGAATACAACATCTTCAGTCTCAAATCTTTCTAATACTCAACATAGAAAATCATTCCAAACCACTAATTGTCCTGATAAAGGTCTGAAGGTGGTGCAGGTCAGGCTTTTATTTGAATCAACCTAAACAGTATTTATCTGTTTGAGTTGATTTTATATCTATTTGACCTCAACTGGCAAATCAGTGTTGATGTTTTAGTATGCATCACCATACCGGCATATGTTTGTCTGTGTGTGTGTGTGTGTGTGTGTGTGTGTGTGTGTGTGTGTGTGTGTGTGTGTGTGTGTGTGTGTAGCCATTTTTCCTCTGAAAGCCCTCCAGTTCTCATCTCCTGGGAAACGAGTCTTTTATTGAGGCTGCCAGGCCTTTAGGGCTCTGCTCTCCATACCGCCAACCCCCCCCCCCCCCCCCCACCCCCATGTTTACCACCATCACTGTAACTTTCATCTCTACACAATCACCCCCTTCTACTCTCCGTCTTTCTATCAGTGCACTCACGCCTTTCTTCAGACGTCCCTATTCCTCAAACTCTATTTTTTTTTCAAGTTTTTTACCTTTTTTTCATCTCACCTTTCTGTCCTTCTCATGTCAATCTTCTCTAAACTCTCTAAAATCTCTCTGACCTTGAGCTTGACCCACATCTCTGTGTTTAGAGCAATAAACCGTCAGAGCTGAGCTTACTATAATTCAGCCTCGCGCACACACACACGAGGTAGGACGTTTGAGTCTTATATGGTTTGGGTGCACATTTTAGGCTCAAGATCTTTTCACTCCTCATGGATCTGTTCAATGTTCCTCCCTCTCTCTCTCTCCTCTTTCTCTCCTCTCTCTCCTCTCCTCCCCCCCTCTGTGCTCCTCCATCTCTCTGAGTTATTTCTGTGTGAATGGGGGAGTATTGTGTCCTGCCAACCTAACACATTACATACAACCATCCATGCAGAACACACACACACACACACACACACACACACACACACACACACAGACATACACAAACACACACACACAGTGGGATATTTGTCCAAGGACCTCTCAGGTCTGAGATCAACAGTATGGGACTTTTTCAAGCTATTTTTTTCAATGTCTTGTTAAATCTAACAGTGTCACATATCAGAGCAATAGGTTCAACCCACATGACAAAAATACACTTCTCATTTACGTGTTACATGTTTCAAACATATTGATCATTTAAAAATATACTACTTCTCATGTTTCATAGCAAATATATACATAAAAACATGTTAAAATCACTTAAAATATAGGAACAAAATAAATAAAATGAAAATATATGTCATATGAATAATATATCATTTATAAAAAATATTTGAACATCGTAATATACAGTAATATTCAGGTATTTTTCTTATTCTTTCATTCTGATATGTGCGTAGCTCAAGGTGTTTTCAAATGTGCTTAAAATTCCCAAACCATTAGTCATATATCTTTGCTCACCTTTATTACTGTCATTTTAAAGGTTTACTTATTTCAAAAAATGAAACAACAGGATCATACACTGGATTTCCAAAGCCCATAAAGTGGGTAATACATCTACTGTAACACAATACAGTAAAATTACCATAGCCAGAAGCTATAGTTATCTGTAGAGGAAGAGGGGGCAGGGCCACAGAAAGAGCTCATTGTACAACATACAGTAGAAATGCCTGAAATGAGGTTAATTATTTCTATCTTTCTTAACTAGAAGCTCTGCAGGATCATTAATATTCATCTTGTTTTATTTATATTTGTAGCCAGCAGTCTTAATTATTGAATGTCCAAAACATCCACAATGAAGTAAAGCTTCTTTAAAACCTGAAACATCAATATACAGTAACTATTAGTCATTTCACATTTCTGCCATAGAGCTTGTTAGTAAGTACTGTCCTTTATTATTAAGAAGAGACTGAGGTAGAAAGTATGTTTAAGTTATGAACATCAACCATATCCCCCTGTGCTGCACCAGTTACCATTTACATCCAGATACTGTTATCCATTTGTAAATTATACATCCGCTACTCACCACTTCATATTTCATAGGCTGACACTCTCAAAGCTTGGAGGAAGTTTTCTGTTTCCTGAGACAAAAACACAGAAAATGTCTCATAAACAGTGTGACTCGGTAAAAAATATCAGACGAGCAGACTTGCGTAATAATGCATGATTTGTTCTCTTTTTCTCTGGAAATGGAGGCAGGCTTTGTACTTGCCCTCTGAGCCTCCATAATGCCACTCTGGATGTTTGTCGGCACCGGCTTTAGATTAGTTCAGGAATGACTGTGAAAGGTTCTTTCTGATTAAATCTACCAGTCTCTCTCTTTTTTTGTTGTTCACCAAACACTAGTTCAGATAATTCTTGCTGTTAAGGCTATTTTTGTCTATGTGAGGCCAAGACTGGAAAGAAACTTGGCTCGCGGTTAGCTAATGGTTCACATTAGGCAAAATATCATTTACTTTGCGGTAGAATTCATTTATGCAAGGAAATATTGAAACACAGTCTTGTGGAAGAAGGCTTCAGAGCTGAAATAAAAAGTGTTTTTCCAGATGAACTGCCACTCAAAGATACTCAATGAGTCACACATGCATAACCCACTTTTATTCCCACAAAAGGTTTCCCTTGCAGAAGTCAGGCTCTCGATATTAATGATGATTTTTCTATATTTTTCTCATTGTCAACAAATCTCATGAGCCACACCCAACAATGAATCTATGTATTTCAAGTATTATCTGTGTATCAAAAGCCCCTCTGTGCTGTAGACCTATCAGGGTATGAAATGATCTATATTGGGATATGAGATTTCGGTTATATCGCACAGCCCTACTACATTTATGTTTAATGTCCTTTTTTGTTCCTCTCATAGGACAATGGCTGCCAACATGGGGTCCATGCGTATCCTCATCAAGGGAGGGAAAGTGGTCAATGATGACTACACCCAGGAAGCTGATGTCTACATTGAGAACGGCATCATTCAGCAGGTGCTCTACATTAAAACACACACACACACACACACACACACACACACACACACACACACACACACATGAGTAGGCTCTCACACATGCACATGCATTTTTTGTCAGGTACTCAGAATCGCTTACCACTCCAGTATGTCCCCAGCTGTTTGTTTGACTCAGCTCACAGTCATACAGTATGAAGAGAATGAAGCACTCGGTGAACTCTGCGACCCCGATGCAGTGATGATGAACACTATAATTAGCTCGCAGAATGTTGTCATGGAAATGAGCATCGGCTTATTTGAAGAGGATGCGTTTGACTCAGGAACCTGGAAAGCTCAGTTTTACACCCACTAAAACACTTCACTGCCATGAGAGCACACAAGCTTTCTCATAAATTTGTCAGCACTGACTTCCATTCAAACAACAGCATCATAAATCATACTGTAGCTAAGTAATCATTTTAAGAAGCTTCTGTAAATCGCTGTGCTCAGTTAAACACAGCACGCATGCAGAAGATGCTTCATTTTTAGCAGAACTGAAAGAACACTCACTTACTTACTACACTGTTTATTCTAATTTGCCAGTATCTTGATCTGTTTTTCAAAGCATTATGTAAATGATAATGCAGAATGAGGAGTCCTAATATGAAAAGAATAGACCAGATGAAGGCCAAAAACACTTTGATGCAAAGTGGCATCCCGCTGCCAAGTTTATGATACTCCTGTAAAAATGCAAAGTGCTGTATGTGTTGGCACAATGTTTGTCAGGTCTCCAATGAACATTTATTACTCAAGCATGCAGGAAAAGCCAAGAAGCAGGTGAAAAAAGCAGGCTGGCAACTATTGACTATTTTCATTATTGATTAATATGCCAAAGCCCATATGGTGACATCTTCAAATTCATTACTTTTCTGTCAATCGGCTAATCAGTTACTCGACTCGGTTAATGAGCGTATTAATGAAGTTGTGTAATTTGTCTGTTTGCATTCTCTCTGGCTAGGTTGGAAAGGAACTGATGATCCCAGGTGGTGCTAAGGTGATTGACGCCTCCGGAAAGCTGGTGTTGCCGGGCGGAATAGACACCAGCGTGCATCTGCAGGAGTCCTTCATGAACGCCACAATCCAGGATGACTTCTACAGCGGGACCAAGGTACATACACCACACACACACACACACACACACACACCGTGCTATATGTTCGTCAGCATGCCTGTGATAATACATATTTAGAGACCGGAGACAGCTGTCATACACAGACATGCTTTTCTCCGTCACTCTCTCTATAGTCAAATGTTCATCAAGACTAATGACCACATATGTTTTCACTCTGATCCTATAGAAAGCCAGTCCAAACAGCTGTCACCAGTTTCTGGTTGAAAGCAAAGACTTCTCTTTTTACACCCACACACACACAGCTGTTCAGTCTTCATTTGCGGTTGTTGCAGTTTATTAGTTCATTTTCTACGGATGCTCTGAATGTTTTCCACTCATCCCCTGAGACTCAGAGCAGAGAGGATGATTTAATAATATGAAGACTTAAAAATTTAAGAGGGAGGGTAGTTTTTGCCTGTACATGCATGTGTCAGAGGATGTTTGGGCTGGATTAGTGTTTAGTTGTTGTTGCCTGGTATATTTTTGTCACTGAGGGTTTTACTAATGGGTGTCAACTGGATGTATGAAGGTGTGGCAGTCACTTGATATACATTACACAAACACAAGCTGGGAACAGGACAGGAATCTGTTTTACTCAGGCCATTTAGCAGAGCATTCTCAAACCTGAAATATATTGCTACTGGTTTTCACTGGAGCCAGTTTGATGCTCAGAATTGCAGTTTATGGTCAGCGCCATTTTTTCCATTTGGAGCCAGGACCTTCCAGATAAGGTGTAACCTTTTAAGCTCTGGAAACACATCACGCTACCTTAGACCCAAGCTAACAATAGCTTACTGGGAACAATGAGTGGTGCACACTTGGGCAAACGTTAGCTGCTTCAGCTAAACTATGCTAACACGCCCCGCTCAGTGTGAATCCCAGAGTCGGGGAGGTGAGCCAACTGTCAATCACTGCTGTCAATCTACGTCCACATGGCAGACATCAAAGCTACTATAAGTCTTCAAATCTTATTAAAGGAGCAATAATCTCTAAAATGACCACCAGTGCACTTATTAGAGGGTCTGATTGAGAGTATTATGACTCATTGAATAAGGTGATTGACTTGGTATTTCTAGAGAGAATTTGACGCCTCTTCAATGGGAGTCAATTGGAGCAGCTAGCGGCCCTCGGTGGCACTTCTGTTTCTGCATTGGTTTCAACCTCAGCCTGTGGTAGTTGCTACTCGGTTGTATATTAATATTAAAAAAAGCTTACTAGTTATCAAAAAAATGTTTTCCATCCATCCAACCAGCTTTGAATATTTGCAAGTGATGATCTGGAAAAGATCTTCAGCAGTCTTTTAGTATCTTTTTTCCTAAATACCAGCTGCACACTTGGAACATTTCTTGGAAATTTACACGGATTTTGCAGTGCTGCAGCTTAGTGAAATAACACACTGAATGCCAACTGAAGTAGGGTGAGAGGAATTTGCGGGGAAGCCCTCCGTATGCCAGTTTACCCCAGCAACCCCCACCATCACCATCCTCCTAACCACTGACCTCGCTACCATGGTAACTAACCCCATTCTTAGCGTGGAAATCAGGATTGTGTGTGTGCACGCATAGGGATGGTAGTATTGTGTGGTATCTATGGCGGCCGCGTTACCGTGGCAACAGCTCATGTGCAATTGTGATGAACCACAAAACTATTTCCCTCCGTGTCCTCTACTCTGCCTCTCCCTCCCAACGTTTTTGGAACAGTTTGCTCCCTCTGCTGCTTTCCTTCCTTCCTCCTCTTTCCCAACTCCTCTCTGTCCTCTGCTTCACCCCCTTCTGTGTCTCCACCAGCCTCCTTCATACAGACTCACAATGAGCTGCAGTAGGAGGAGGATTTATGTAAGATGGCGAAGTGATGGAAAGTATAAAGAAGGAACATGCAGAATAGATACAAACACACTGTTTTTGCATTCTTACATTTATTTTGTATCAGTGTTTTGTTCATATATTTTACTGGATTGTATCTACACCCGACATCGAAGCACACTGACAGACTTTACATACATTATTACAACTTTGATCGAGCACCAGCTGCACAGCTAAAGGTAGTCATGAAATTTCTTAGTTGAATGTAAAAATGTGTAGTTTATCCTGGTTTTAACATAAAAACAATGTTTGAATTGAATTTTCCAGAATGTTTTGCAGATGTGTCACTTAACATCTACCTAGCTGAAAGAAGAGAAACCTTAAAAGTTCCCATAGGAATTGTGGAAGGTATTATCTTTTTTGCTTTTTATTAAAGCCAAACTACAGTAAACAATATTATATGATACATTAGATGAATAATCTCTGGATTTAAAAAGCAAAACCTGGAGGCTGAATAAACAGCATTGTTTTCTAGGAAGACAGCTATGTAAAATACTTTGGGGCATTTATGTGACAGTAAAGGGAACAGACAGAAAACACAGGGAGAGATTGAGAGAGAGAGAGAGAGAGGTGACATTGGTCTACATCCGGATTCAAATCAGCTATATTGCAGATACTGTATATGACAGGCATATTAACCCCTCAGCTAACTTTACCACAACAACCAATGTTAAATATGACAATATGAGCACTGGCCATTTCTAACACTATCTTCTCCCCATTACAGTCAATCAGTTTTAAAAAAGTATTTGAAACACAATTTAGACTATTAAAACTACAAGCTAAAGACTGAAACCATCAGCAACAATCCTACATTATCTGTACTATCAACTACTAACAAATTAAACCTACCTCACTGTTGTCCCCAGTCATTCTGCACAGTTCAATGCTGATCATATGAGCTGTCAGATCAGCAGCACTGGAGCAGATCAGTGGGGACCAGTACTGGCCCGAGCTATTGGCAGATCAGCACCTATCACAGCCGGCACTGCGGTGATCTTTTAAATGTCTCTGCAGGCAAGAGAGGAGGAGGGGGAGGAGGGGGAGGAGGGGGATGAAAGAAGAAGGCAAGGTGTTCAGCTGTAACGTTGAGTGTGAGCAGAGCTGATAGAGGCTGATCAGAGAGCCGCAGTGATCATCTGTCTGACATTGACAGTCCGACACACAGATCCTCTCATCCTCTCAGATCAGTCATGTCTCACTCACTCTCACAGTCTCTCACAGTCTCTCTCTCTCTCTCTCTCTCTCTCTCTCTCTCTCTCTCTCTCCCTCTCTCTCTCTCTCTCTCTCTCTCTCCATCTCCACCAGGACTTTAATTTAATTGCTCGTTTGATCTGACTTCTAAGGGCTTATTAGTTATTTTTGGGTCACAGCTAAATTAATTATTGAACTACGAAATCATATATTTTCACTACATACTGGAAACTAGTCATTCAATGATCATGTCCATTAATTATTTGGTCCATACACTGTCAGGAAATGTTGTAATCTCTTGAAATTGCTCTTTTAAACCTTCAAATGTTTCAATTTACAATGATAAAAATACATGAAGGCACCCAATCCTCATATTTGAGAAGCTGGAACCAGTAAAAGGTAATCAGGTATCAAAATAGTTGTTTATTTTCAGTCTCTCCATCATCATCACATTGAGTGTTTTATGTGCCAGTTTTTTTCCTTTCTCTCCTCCTCCATCGTCTCTGCCCCTTTCTATCGCTATTTTAATGCTTTCTTTCTAGGGGGATTATCTTCACAGTAGGGGTTGGAGGGTCTTTAATAGAGTGGGGGGATTCATGTTATAACATGTTTGGGTTTATGTGTCACCACCATCCTCTTCAGCCGTGCTATCAATGATCAGTGATATGCTTTAAGAAGCGAAGGGGGTGAACTGGAGTTGGTGGGGTTTAGTGTAGCTCAATATGAGAGCTATTCCATTAAAACGCTGTAGTGTATTTAAACACACTCAACTTCACCATGTGTATATTGTAGGAATATTTTAAGTTTGACCACGTTTGTTTGTGTTCAAATTCACATACCTAGGATGAGCTTGGAAGCATAATTTTCCACAGTGAAATCTTTTATTTAATAATAGTGTTCCTGTTTTCTCCTTTAAGCTCTTAAACCCTGATTTTTTATTCTATTTGACAAAAATCCACATGTATGTTTTATTCTGTATTCTGTGTTTGCTTGCTCCAATGCTGCATACTGCATACGTACACATAATGTTTGACTCTAAAACACAGAATTATTGATATCTTGATAATCCTTTTCTTACCTACAACCTAAAAAGAAGATATTTGGGCAGGATGAAATTAATGATTAATTTTTTTTGCTCATCAGACAAGTTCTGCCTGCTTATGTCTAACTGCAGATAGAGCCTGTCTGGAAGGATTTGGACCGTCTTGGATCTCCTTCACACATTTATAATTTAGCACAGTCTAAATTTGGAAGTTAGTCCGGTGACTGTATTTGCAGCCTAAAAAGAACAAAACAGGGCAGGATGAAAGACATCTCAACCAGCAGACAGCTTCTTCATTACTCTGTCTGCTGCTGGCCTCTCAAACCCTCACACTGATGAAGATGCACGCTCATACTCTTCCTCTTCTTACAGTCTCTCTGGTGGACTGGCAGTAAATTTTAATTAAACCCATGCAGACAAGACAGTGTAAATCCCACAAATCCCCAGCTGTGCCCACATCCTCTGATCTCCGACACACACACCCAGTCACACGTTGACATTGATCGATGACCAGAGAGAGACCTTCGATGCTGACACTGCAGACAACTCAGACTGGTTTCTATGGTAATAGGAAACTTGATAGCTCGTTGGCTGGTGGAGCCGTCACTCGAAAACGGACACTCCTTCCCTCGTCTGCGCCACGTCACAGAGATCAGGCCTCGACACATTTCCACATCACAAGTTCAGTCGTATTAATGATGTAGAATGATTGAGGTTCATTTTCCCGTCAGTGTCCTGCGCGATCGGTCATTTTCTATCTCTCTCTGTTCATTTCCTGATTAATAAATGATTATTGCTTGTTTTCCCATCAATCCTCAGTGCAGTAGCCCTGCTAGACTGTGAGGATATTGAATAGGTGACTGGCAGTGCAGTTGTGGATAAGGAGGAGGAGGAGGAGAACAACATGTGACAGGCATGGCAGTGCAGTAACTGTTGTCATGGCTACAATAAAAAGTGCATTTACCGTTCAGCCAACTGAGACGAGTCACTGCAGACCGCTCCCTTCACCTCATCTGTTTTCCATCCTGTCATCCTCTTCCTCTCATTCCTATCTGTCTTCTTCTCTTAACTTTCACTTTACTTCCACCCTTCTGCTTTTCTACATCAATAATTGAATCTTATTCTTTTCATATTTCATCTTTTCCTTTTTCCATGTTGCTGCTGACTCACAGTTGCTTTGAAACACTGGAGACAGACTGGAGATTGTTTGTGAGCTTTTAAGAAGAGGTTTCAGAAAGTTTTTACAAAGGCTCTTCATAAACGATGTCAGATTTTTTATAGAGGGGTGCATCAGTGATGACAGCACTATAACAAAAGAGAGTTGCTCTCACAGGGACATTAATAAATTGATTATTATGTAATTTTTTTCTCCGTTACAAGACATCTCTTATTAAGTGCAACTTAACTAGAATCATAGAATCAATAACCCATGTATAAAACCAACAGAAAGATATCAATTCAAACATTATATGTACATGCATACCTTCAAATTACACATTTATGTGTAAAATATCAAATAAATTGTGCTCTGAATAGCAGAGGGAAAAATAAAGGCTACAAGTTTAACCTAATAAAGGGCTTTTCTCATCATCTCATGCTTTGTCCAAACAGCTGCTTAAATGAAATGTTTTGTATAATAGTCACCTCAGTGTTTGTGCATCAAATAGATCATGATGAGAAAACAGTAAATAAGGAAGGACTATAGCTCACTGTCACCAGGACAATCAGTGTCTATGTGCTGTACAGTGGAATCATTGTTCTCTTTTCTCTCCTCCTTCCTTCTTTCCTTCCTTCCTACCTTCCTTCCCTCCCTCCTTCCTCTCTTACTCACCCCCTTGCTCAACCTCTCACTTCACCCAGGCTGCTCTGATGGGTGGCACCACCATGGTGATGGCGATGGTCCTGCCTGAACAACACTGCTCCCTGCTGGACGCCTATGAGAAGTGCAGAGCTCAGGCCGATGCCAAGATATGCTGCGACTACGCTGTGCACGTCGGTGTGACCTGGTGGGGACCCAAGGTAAGACCAAAAAGAGGGGCGAGAGTGTGACACGTACCAGGAAACACTTCCACCCATATCTATAAAGGCTAACATTCATTCTTCTCCATTTGGCTCCTCCAGCTTTTAATCCTTCCTGAATGAATAATCAAGCAGTCGAAGCATTTTTTCATTTGTGGGTGAAATGTGTGATGACCTGGATTAAACCTTACAGAAACTAGGCTAACACACATGCTCACTGGGCACGTTAGGCAGACTCTATGAGTCAGTATGCTTCATTCAGCCCTTGGCTGTAAGGTCTCTACTATATTATCTGCTGACTGTGTGCATGTGCCACATCTTATCATATACAGTGAAGTCAGTTCAGTTTATGCCAGATTGTTTTAAATCTACTCGTTAGATCTCTTTAATTCCATGAATACCATGATGATGATGATATAATGGAAACTAGGCCTGAAACTAAGAATGACTGATGATGATTTTCTCATAATTCATTGATTCTTTTTTTTTAATTAAATGTCAGAAAATATTGAAAAATGCCTGCTGCAAATCTCTAGATCACAGGATGGTGTTTTTTAAATGTCTTCTTTTATTTGACCAACATCCCAAAAGTAAAAGATGTTACTTCAGATGTGGAAGTGCTTGATAAGCATCACTGACAAAAGAAATGACATTTACAAAATCTTACATCCTTTCTGATGACTGTATGGTTCATGAGTGCAAGTTGTTTTCCAGGTATTAAATAAAAGCAGATACACATACAGTTGATTTATTACATACATTTATCACCATATTTTCTATCAAGAAGGGGAAACCTTGAGTGAAGAAATATTCATTGTTTGAATTTCTCTTCCATCAACAGAGCCATGATGGGGTTTTTTTCAACCTTTTTTTTTTTCTTTTTAAATCATAGCATTAAAACCATTTTACTGCAGTACAATTTGAATATTTTACTCTGCAAACACCAAACAGTTTGTCTTAACTGCATTTTTTTTATTGGATTGAATAGATTTCTCTGTGTGGTGAATGTCTCTTTGGGACTGTGAAAATTACCAATGTGAATTCAGTCTGATCTCATTCTGGCTGCTCTCCAAGCTCATTTCACACCCCATATAACACACACACTAACACGCAAGTTTATCTTTATATCCTTGTGAGGGCACTCATTGGCATAATACATTCCCGAGCCCCTGACCTCCTCACTATGCTGGTTTTCAACTGAAATGTAAGATAGAAAGACATACACACACACTTTCCCTCCATGCCCATACTCACACTGTATAAAGCACTTAACTGTCTGTCTTCACCGATACATACTTCAGTTCTAATCCCTGATGCCACACCTTTCACCCTGTGATCAGGTGCGTAACGAGATGGAGACCTTGGTGAGGGAACACGGGGTCAACTCTTTCCAGATGTTCATGGCTTACAAAGACATGATGATGCTGAGGGACTCCGAGCTGTACCAGACTCTGCAGACCTGTAAGGACATCGGGGCCATCGCACGCGTCCATGCTGAGAATGGAGAGCTGGTGGCAGAGGTACACAACACACAAACAATCATACAGACACAAAAACTCTGATATGTGTGTTTTTTAATATTGAAGAAAGAATTAGAAGCTGAACTTATGTTGAAGTTGTCTGTTTGTGTGTTTGTGTGTGTTTAGGGTGCCAAAGAGGCTCTGGATCTGGGCATCAGTGGACCAGAGGGTATTGAGGTCAGCCGACCAGAGGAGGTAAATTTACATTGCAGATTCTTATCTCACTTATTTGGCTACTAGCCTGCAGCTGTAACATACACACTGAGGGTTTGCATTATCTTCTGCACTCCTGCTCTCCTACCACTCCTTTTTTCATCCATTCCTTTTGATTAGCAGCTTTAAATGTTGATAGTTGAAGTTAAATGTAGCCTTATCTTTCCTCACAGTGAAAATGATGTATGGAAACTGGAAGCCTGGAATAAAGAAAGAAACTAAAACATGACCATCTTGAAAAGACTATTTTTACACTATGAGCTAACATGCAAAATCCAGCTATTGTTACTGATTTGCATCATTCTCTTAAGGGGATACTCCCATAAAGATACATTGGTTGACTACAACCTAACACAATGCTATATGTTACGGTAGCATTCAACTTTTACTGTCATATACATACGTTTCTGATAAAAGAATATTTGAATGTATGCTCTGATCATATTAAACTTCTCATCTTGTGATTCTATCTTTGTCTACAGCTGGAGTCTGAGGCCACTCACAGAGCTGTCACCATCGCCAACAGGGTAAACACTAGATTTTAATATCCTGCCTGTATGTCTATGTCATGATAAATGAACAAATATATGACTGAATGAATGTGTTTGTGACTGCAGGCTCACTGCCCAATCTACCTGGTCAACGTATCCAGTATGTCTGCTGGAGACATGATCGCTGCTGCTAAGATGCAGGGTGAGTCACCTGCTCAGTGAAACAATACCAGCACGAGGATGGTAACCATGACGACGATGACGATGATTTTCCTCTCCTCTCTCTTCTTGCCGTCTCTCCAGGTAAGGTGGTCCATGCAGAGACCACAGTGGCTCACGCAGTGCTTAACGGGATGCAGTATTACCACCAGGAGTGGGCTCACGCTGCCGCCCACGTCATCGTCCCTCCCCTCCGCCTCGACCCCAACACGCCCAGCTATCTCATGGGCCTGCTGGGCAAGTGAGTGCACAGAACACACACAAACAGACTGTATGCTGGGTTTTTTTTTAAAAATCATTTAAGCTGCAGTACTTAGACATGAACATGCATTTCCTGTTTCTAGTGACACTCTGAGCGTTGTGGCATCAGAGCACCGTCCATTCAGCACCAAGCAGAGAGCTCTGGGCAAGGAGGATTTCACCAAGATCCCTCACGGAGTGCCTGGAGTCCAGGACAGGATGAGTGTCATCTGGGAGAGGGGAGTGGTACGTACACTCACACGCAAACACACTCACAGAAACCTTGTCTTCACCATTTAGTATTTAAGGGACAGCAGCAGGAAGAGACTTTTTTTCTGCACAACAGCAGGTTTAATGTTAAGGTTACTTTAACAGTATGATACTATATTAAAGTTAGAATTCCTATTCTAACTTTGGGTTAGGGTTTTTTTCAGTGTTGGTGCAGTTACCGTATATGACTGTATATTCAGTGTCAGTTTTTGTTTATATTTTTGCACTGGCTCATATCTGCTGCCTTACTGTAACACTGACCCAAATGAATAAAGTCCATACATGAGCATTGCCTGAAACAATCGCCTAAAGCTTCACAAAATGAGTCTGTACATCACTGATTTCCAGATTTTGTACTGATCATCTGACATGTTCTGTAAATTAATGATGTATAATACTTGCCTGTAGGTGACAGGAAAGATGGATGAGAATCGTTTCGTTGCCGTGACGAGCTCTAACGCTGCAAAGATCTACAACCTGTACCCACGCAAGGGCCGCATCATCGCCGGGGCCGATGCTGACGTGGTGGTGTGGGATCCAGACGCAACAAGGTACAAGTCTCTCATTACAGTATCAGGTGTTGTTCACAAACACAAAGTACTGCGCACAAAACACACACACACACACACACACACACACACACACTGATGCCTCTTCTCTTTGTGCAGGACGATCTCCGTGAGCACTCAGGTGCAGGGTGGAGACTTCAACCTGTACGAGGGGATGCGCTGCCATGGCGTTCCCCTGGTGACCATCAGCCGGGGACGTCTGGTATGCGAGAACGGTGTGTTCATGTGCGCCGAGGGCTCTGGAAAATTCTACCCCCAGCGCACCTTCCCTGACTACCTCTACAAGAAGATGGTGCAGAGAGAGAAGGTGCGTTCGCTTTCACCATCTCACTCTGCTCACTTTAGAAAGTCTGAATCAAAATCCAATCCAATCCAATGTTGGACACCAAGGCTCAAACAGTGCTAAGATATGCTGTGTCAGGTGACAGCTAGCCCACTGAGTACACACCCATCATGCTGTGTCTAACTGCACTGATTTGGCAGTCTATAAAAGGATTTAATGCTCATGCTCTCTCTGTACGCTGACACTGTTTTTCTGCAGCTGTTGCTGCTGTCTGCAAAACCTTCATTTCAGTTCCTGCATGTTCACTTTGGTCCTGTTTTATGCTCACTACATGATTTATTGCTTTCAAAGCTTGTTATTTTTGCTTTTCATCTGTGAAAAATATGTCAGTTTATCTGTTTGTTATGAATATGAAAAATGTGTGACAATGACAAACAAATGAAGGAAAGGAAAGAAAAGAAAACTCCTCAAGATTAGAACCATTACTGTCATATCAGATAAATGTCCATCAGAAGTTTGATCTCCATTTGAAATTCATGATGAGATTGTTATTGACAGGACTATTATTATTTATCTCTTACTAAATGCCACCAGCAGCCAGAAAGTCTAGACAAAAAGTTCATGCACTTTCACTCTTCGTAGAAATTAGAGATTTTTACAAGCAAAACAAGATCAACACATTTCTATGAACTACATGTTAATATTCACACATAATCCAGGTTCCAGACTTCATCTCAACAGTTAACACCACATATTTAAGTTCAACTAAATTACTAACAGCTTAAAAAGTCCTGTCTATAATCTATATGTCTCTCTGTTTCAGACTCAGGGTTATAAAAGCGTTGACAGGGACCCTTACTCTGGTGACGTGGTCAAGGTGGCAAACGCTATGAAGAAGGAGCTCGGTTTGGGCCCCATCGATGGAGAAAGCCCCACCAAACAATCCTGTCCTCGAGGACACCAGGGTGTCCGAGACCTCCACGAGTCCTCCTTTAGCCTCTCTGGTAGGCAGAACAACAGTGAAAACCTCATCACCCCAGTTTTCTGTGACTCCAATCTCATCTAAATGTATGTTGTGTTTCTCTCTCAGGGTCTCAAGTTGATGACCACATCCCCAAAAGGTCCTCGGCTCGGATCCTGGCCCCTCCTGGCGGGCGCTCCAGCGGCATCTGGTAATCTCCACTCCCGGAGCTTCAAACCGTCCAAGCCTCCGTGTTTTCTATGTTTCTGAACAACCAGGAAAACTGCACTGATTTTCAAACACAGGATTAAAGCTAAGAAGGGAAAAAAAAACAAATTAAATAAAGCACGTGTGTGTGATTGGTGACGAGCTAACCGATGATCAGTGATTCGCCAAAGTGACTTTTACAATATCTAATTTGTGTCTTAAATTGGAGTGACTGACCTGATTAACTACGCAATGAGTGAAGGGCTACCAACGAATTCAAACGTTTTTCTCCAAATTTCGAGCTGATCACACTAACATTGACAAAGTCTGCTCATTATCACCCTGCTCGTATGCCGCCAAAATAAACAAACTGTGAAAGATCAAAACCAGTACAGTTTTTGATGGTTTGAACCGAAGTGATGTCGACCGAATTATTTAAAACTAGTAGAACTGGATTCAGTGAAGTATTTACCCCACCTTCTCACCCTATCAAACACAACAACATGCAGTACACTGTAGGCACCCCTAGTCTCATATGAAGATGTGCGTGGATTCTGTTTGTGATTGAACACACCCGCCGTGCTCGGCTTCCTGCTGCACCGCGGGGGTCCCTCTAACAGTGTTTCTTTTTTTGTTTTGTTTCCAATGGACGAACCGTGCTGTGTGGTGGTGAAATCCAACTGCTTCAAACACCCCTCCCCTCCCCCCCCGCCCGCTCTAAACAGAGTCAGTCTCCACCCCGTCTACTCTCACACCTTCACTGCCTCTGACTTATAAAACACAAGTCACAGAAACAATCCCAGCCTCACCTGCAACTAAGAGTATACACAGTCTTCTACATATAGTTATAGAAGTACACAACCTGTGGGCTCATCTGGGATCAGCTACATGTAGGCATTTCTGTTATGGAAACTTCATCATCTGTAGGCCTTACAAAGTGATAAAAGAGAAAGAAGCTCAGTTTCTCTTAATGTGAGGGTGGATAGTTGGTGATTGCTACTGATAATAAAACAGTAAAATAGTGCTTGTTGTAAGTTACATCAACACAGGGGAATGCAGTGCCTTCTCATTCAGAGCTCTGAGTGAAAACAGGAGCTGTTTAAAAGCACTGAGGGTCTCATTTATCAAAGCAAATGCATAGAACAAGTTCTAAACGTGTGCGTATGAACCTCCCTCATAGGCACAATAAAGTTGGTATAAATCAAACATATCTGTCCTTTTTTTTAACAGGAGCGACTGTTTCCTTATTTGAATCGAGGGTCTAAGGATAGAGGATGTTGTGCTATATACAGATTGATATTTGGCCTTATAAATAAAAAATGATCAGGCTCTGCTACATAAAGAAGATGTGATTTATGGTCAATATCATTTCTTTAGAAAGTCCTTGTACCTTTAAGCTGCACTAATCCATACATTATATAAATGTGTGTGATATGTGTTGCTTGTAATGTCAAGCCCACAGAGAATCATCATCTGAGCCCGCACTTCCTCTCAGCTCTACAACACTTTTTAGAGTCTTTTTTTCAGTATTTTGGTTTAACGACTTCATCAATCTTGTTTCCAGCTGCAGCAGACAGATGTTTCATTAACTTACTGAATGCTACCTACCCAGCATAAAACAACAGGCAGACCAATTTAGCCATTAGCTGGTAAACATAGTGAAGCATTTACTGTAACAGCTAAAGATCCAGATAAACGGAGGCAGTATAGTTGAGCTAAACGAGGTTCAGTTAAACTAAAACACTTTTCAGATGTACCATACTTAATATCGGACCAATAAATGTACTTACTTTAAATGAAACTCACCTAAAAACACTTGAGTTCATGTGTCTGATTTGGGAATTGGCTTAGCTGTGATTACACTTCTCTGCCACTAGGGACTTTTTGTATGCATGCCCTAAATGTACGCACTTACTCAAGCACAAAACTGTCCTAATGCACAGCTGATAAATGAGGCACTAGATTTAACATCTAGCAACCTGAAAGCAACCAAAAGAAATAAGATCAAGTTGTTGAGTTTCAGTAGCATCTGCTGGATTTCATTTTGAGAGTAAACGTCCTACTCCAATAGGAAATAAAAGGGAGTTTGTTATTAGAGCGGTGTCTCCACAGAGCAGGAAGATTGAGCTGCACATGCTGAAGAAAAAAACCACTGATCCTCTCACCTCCTGATGATGTCTCATTCCTGCCTATAACAGTATTATATTTATTCATGATCACCTCTTCTTCTCGTCTGTGTACTGTATATTTAGGATGTTTTCCTTTTATTAGTTGAAAGAATAAATGTGCCAATGTGAATCACCCGTGCCACACACACACACAAACACACACACATACACACTGACACACACTGACACCCATGCATGAAGAGCACCACATGGAGACGGAAGAGTCAGATATGTCTGGAACGCCACAGGTTCACAACAACTGGTGCTGTTTTTTTACGATTACCTACAATGACATGATTTTATTGTTGGATGGTTTTGTTGTTTTGAAGGCACTGTGACTGGTCAGTGGCTGTGTGTGTTTGTAGATCCTTGTTGTGTTGGACAGTGAACCCGTTGAATCTGTAAGTGGCTGCTTGTTTCTTACCACAGAAATAATGGCAAAAGAATAAAGTGAAAAAAAACAAACCTTCATGTGTGTCTTGTGATGTTTTTAAAATGCCTAAATAGATAGATAGATAGATAGATAGATAGATAGATAGATAGATAGATAGATAGATAGATAGATAATTGAAATTATTAGAAACAGACTAGATAAGTGAAATATTTGTACCCCAGATTCTTATGATAAAATTAATATATATGGAAACATAAATAAACTGCACATGTCTGTCAGTGTAGCACCAGATATTGATATCTGGTCTATCATTGTATGTAGTTAATCCTTTGTAGAGCTGCAACCATTAATGAATTAGTCAATCAACAGAACATTAGATATTAGTTGGTATCAGTTGCTGTCAAAATAGAGTATGCTATAAGGTATTATCAGAACGTGTACAGCTGCAATATAGCTGAGATTCCTTATCAGGTCGATGAATCAGATTGTTTATTTTGATACTGGAATAAATACACGAGTCACCATTATGAGTAAGTCACAAAATTGAAAAAGCCTTTAATAGGCTATAATAAAAAAATAAACCAAAACTATATTTCCCTGTGGTTTGCATTTGCACATTCAGTATCTTCTTTTAAGTCGCCTTTGAAAACAGTTTGTACATCTTCTTTATTGATTTATTTTACAGTCTTTTATATTCAGTTACTTTATATTTGTTTTTTAATGATACTACCGTGTGTTATTTTGTTCTCCGTTTGTAATTGCTCGATTTGATAAGTGCTATTTAAATAAACTTGAGTATTAGTATTACTATATAGTTGGTATTTATATTGTTCCTCTGGCAGGGAGGGAAAAGCAGCACCGGTCAGCTTAATCATAATAGATTAAGCATGAGCCGCAGTAGACAAGCTGTGGGACCCTTTCACCGTCATGGCTGCTTCCCAGGACTCCAGTTTCACCAGAAGTCCTGTGAAAATCCTGCAACTGCATCGCGCAGGCGTACACATGCCAACGGCTTAGGTCGGAGTGGTCTCGCGCAACTTGCCGATAGTCGGGGTTGTGGGTTGTAGCAACGGAAAGCCCATCATCTGAAACAACGGCACAGTGTCGCACTTCTGTGAGTAATATTAACTCAACTTAAGTTAGAATAAGCGTATTTACGATTGAAACGGGCTTATTTTACTGCTAAGTTGACTCATGTCTCAAATAAATAGTTGTACCGTCCCGTCGGTGACATTAGTAATGTGCGTGTGTAACGTTATGATCGAAAAGGCCTCCAGAGGGGGTACCGTTAGGCTCGAAGAGTCGATTTCAGCTGCACTTTCTTGTATTTTGAGTTTGCTAACATCGCTGTGGTGACACTAAATCAGTTGGAAACCCTCCAATGTCAACAATAATAATGAACTGCCAACTTAATCACGCTAGCAGAAGTCAGCTAGGAGCTAGCATTACAATACTGCCTGTCGCACCGTCGGCGGCTGTAGTCAACTGTCAAAGCAGCCAGGCTGAGCCGTCAGACCGACCGGCGTTACACCGCATTCGGTGACCCGTCAGATTATATGACATACACTGATATTCTTATATTATGTTTTTTCCCCCTATGACTCTTCTATGATATTATATTACCCTTACCATGTCATTCCTCATGCCTAACGCTGCGGTCCATTTAAATCTAAGCAACACTGTAAGTCACAGAATCTGATGGGTCACCAAACATGGTGCAACCGTGCAACACAGGCATCAGTCTAGAAAGTTCACTAGTAAATCGTCAAACACAGGGCGTTTTTTTCACCTGTTATAACGCTATTATAACGTTATTAGCTGCCGTGTCACGGTAATAATGCTTTTACTGCCGCCGGTGTTGCACCAGTTAAACGTTATTCTACTTTTATCACATACTTCATTTTGATCTGGTTTCAAATAGGATGCGGTCATAGTCGATAGTATTTAGTCAGCGTCACTAACTTTAATACGTGTGAAGGGCATAGGGCACAGATATAATCACATTTATATCATAGGCTTTATATCATAAGCTGGGTCAACCATTTCACGTAGTTAATAAATAATCAGTCGATTGATCTATCAGTCAGTTGATAGAAAGTTAATCAGCAACTATTTTGATAATCAATTATTCGAGTATTTTTTTAAAGACAACAACTAATATTTTGTGGTTCTAGACAGCTTTCTTTTTTTTGAAAACGTTATATATTGGGTTTTTAAACTGATAACAGAATAGTATACTGAGCAAACAACAAAAAACAACAGATTTGGTCATCTTTGAGAAACAAAAAAATGTGTAGTAAACATCTACAGTATGTGTGTATACAACATAGGCAACAATAAAACACAAAGTAAGTCATTTCAATGAATAAAGTAAGAAAATTGAATATGGTGTGCCAATTAGAGATGACAGTAAAAGTTAGTTTATCAGCATATGTGAGACAATTGTCTTCTTGGACTGGCAGATGACCCTCTGAGCATGCACCTATATTATTATAGTAGAAAATATGTCTAATCCAAGAATGACAGGCAGGTGCAGCAGAGGATCACACAAAGGAGTTTTTCATATGATTTCATTTTACAGATGTGCAGGTGCTGGTTTTACAGAGACGGAGATCATAAAAAAAAAAATTTTGAACATTTCCAACCAAATGCAAAAAGGGGCGTGTCTGGTATGTAGCTGAAGATTGACCACATCTAACATGGTTTCAGTTTTTAAATGAGTAAGCATTTTAGGTTGCATCTTAGGCTTTGGGAAACAATGATAAACATTTTTTCACCAGGTCAGACTTTTTACAGACCAAACAACTAATTGATTTATTGAGAAAACAATAAACAGATTAATCAATAATGAAAATGATCGTTGGTTGTAGCCCTAACAGAATCTCAATTCAATCACTGCTTTCAAAAGTCCTCAGAAATCTTTGGTATCAGCTGCTGTCATATAAAGTATTATGTGTATTCTTGTGTTGGAGATAGAGGTAGGAATGATATATTTTGTTTTTATGAAGAGAGACATGTACTCCAATAACAGAGTCAGTGTGATGTGTTGAAGATGGAGGGAATGTTTTGGAAATTAAAATAAAAATAGAGAGAAGGTGTGTCAGTCATTGGGCAAGTCCAGGTTTAAAGTTACACTCTTACATTCATGCATCTTATTATAAATCACTGACACTATAATTAACACACATAGCTGTAGTAATAATTTATTTTTAGTTTATTCTCATCAGCGGTTTACTTTATTTATTTATTTATTTTATGAGACAAGATAGTCCCAGAGGCTGAGCTGATGACATCACAGGTCTTTTTTGTCCGAACAACAATTTAACACTTTTAATGACTTTAGAAATCTTGACATTTTAGTGGTTAAAACCAGTAGATTTGCATCATGTTGGCCTGGAAAATAACTTCAATTGCTTAATCAACTGTCAGAATGAAATGAAATCATTTAATCTTCTTAGCAACAATGACAACCAATGAATAAAAAGGTAATTACACTGTTGCTCTTTGTTAACATGGATTTAGAGGGGATTGTTTGTTCTGCTGTGTGTGCAGTTTTCTGTATTTATGAACAGCCAGGAAGAAAAATAAACTCTCAAATCAACATTTTACAAACTCAAACCACAGATTAGTCAAAGTAGATTCCTGCAGTATTTTTCCACACTGACGGGACACTGTGGGAACTTTGTGTAAAGACCGGCATAACTGGCACATTGACCCGTCGCAGCCAAATTAGCAGCACTTCCCTGCTGGGCAGCGTCACCTCTGTGAAGGCCTGCAGTCAGGAAGTGATGGTTCAGCAGCACAGCAGCCCCACACGCTGTTGATTTTGGAGTCGGTCGGTTGACAGGAAACGCTTCACTCCTGTTGGATGTTTCCTTATCTGCGGCGGTCAGTGTGATGAATCCTAGCTGTATTGAGTTTTTCTGCCTGTTGGATTCACTTACCGCGCTGATCTGAACCTTCTTTGTGAACTTTGATGAGTTACATCATGTTGAACCTGTAGAAGAGGATTAACCGAGGCAGAGATTAATGCCCCGGTGAGTGAACTAGTGACACGCTGTGTGGTGATCTGTGCTGTGTCTCCTTGTAAGCCCTTGAAGGTGCTCTTGAGAAGGACTCTGCTGTCTTGACCCCTCACAGGTTCACAGTGCTGTGTGAATATGAACAGGACTGATCACTCACACTTGATGCTTTGTGTCTCCAGATCTTTCTATAAGGTGGTCCAGCACAACCCGAATCTTAACAGTTTCCACCAACACACACCCAGCACAGGTGAGTAACATGTCTGTTGGTTTTTATCTTCTTTTATCTAGCCATAAAAATACAAATCAGTCAATTAATAGCTGTGTTAAATACTATTATATTATATATATACTATAATATTATCTTACATTTGCAAAATATATGACTATTCATGGGCACATATTATAAATTATATAATAAGAATGAATTTTAGTGGTGAATTGAACACTATAATATGTTCCTGATGCAGATACCTTTAATTCATTGTCTTGCTTCTTCTGTTTAGCTGTAATTGTAGATTTGCCCAATGTAGATTTCCTTATCCAATTAGTACTGATGGAATATGTATAATCTAGCCTATTGTTTTCTATCACTTCATATTATTATATTACTCCATTTTGCAGTCACAAGCAGTACATCTCCCACTGAGAGAACACACCTGTGTGTATTCATTGCCTGACTTTGTCACGTGACCCATCATCAACATGTTAGCTGCCCTCTTGTGGCCTCAGTGCACTAATACCCCAAAAATATATAAAATATAGTCTAAACTAAACAACATCCATATTGGCTCCAGCACATGATTTAGTTATTTTAATCACATTTTGATGGCTGCCCTTTGTAATTTATTATCATGAGGTATGTGCAGTATTTCTATCATCAAAGGAAGATTTATGGAATCTGAGGTTCATTGTCTTTAAATAACCTGTTTCCTGTCACTGTCACATTTTACCAATTCTTTTATAACTTTGTTACAGTTTTTTCTTTCGAAAGAAAGTATTTAAATTGTTTGTGTTATATGATTGCCACAGTTTAAAAAACATACATCAGATCAGGTTAGTAATGTTTTCTCATCAGAAAACATTACTAAGATAGATAGATAGAACAATATATTGATAATGCACACATTTAGGTTGTTACAGATCTCATATGATTCCTAGCTGACAGGCTGAAGAGATGAATCAAACAGAATCCAATGCCATTCAGACAATAGATGACTCAGTGTTGTTTGATCTCACTTTACAAATATCTACTTTGTACTGGCACAACATAGTATCTAAAACTACCCTTATAATATTTATAAGCCTTCAGAAACTGCTCATTTACAGTATTTTTCTGTGTGTGTTGCAGGAGGATGGCGGTGAATGTCTACTCCACCTCTATGACCATAGAGAACCTGAGTCGCCATGACATGTTAGCATGGGTCAACGACTCTCTACAGCTGACCTATACAAAGATTGAGCAACTCGGTTCAGGTAAACACACACACACACACACACACACACACACACACACACACACACACGTCTCTCGAGCTGTGATTAAATTCAAAATGCAAACAAAGCTCTGGAAGTAAATGTGTGGTTTTTGTGTGACCTGCTCTCTTCAGGTGCTGCGTACTGTCAGTTCATGGACATGCTGTTTCCAGGCTGCATATTGATGAAGAAAGTCAAGTTCAACGCTAAACTGGAACATGAATACATTCACAATTTCAAGGTTTTACAGGCTGCGTTCAAGAGGATGAATGTGGACAAGGTGAGAGCACTGCTGGGTAAGCAGTAAGTAGACGTCAAAAGAAAAGGGTCCTTGCACTGAAAACACCACCTGCTTACCGTCTTGGCCTTCATATTGCCATTGAGACAATACTAATACACTGTACTTAATGTTACACCTTTCATAGCTTTTCAATATCTTCTTCTCACTGAATCCCCTCAGTTAAAGACACTTCTACTACAGTATTTACTATTTATAATACGCTCATTCAGTATTTCATTTTCCATTTTTTCATCAATGTTACACAGAACTTTCACGGATAATGTAACGATCCTATAGGCTGATGTTGTTTTTTGGGAATCATTTGTGATGGAGTAGAGGCTCCAAAGACTAAAATACCAGAATCCGGTCAGAGGTACAAATCACAGCAGTAGCAAATTGAAAAAGCTGCATCATTGAATTTTTAATCAAAACAACATGCTGTAATCGCTGATGTTCTGTTTATTCCAAATCTGACCCAGAATTCATAATTGATTTAAGCTGTAGGATATGTTTCCAGTTGTGTTGTTAGTGATGCACTTAACAGAGTTTTAAGCTCAGAGATTGATTTTTTTTTTTTTTTTTTTTTACCAATGTACCACTGGGAGTTGTATTTAACTTCTCAACTTGCAATTTTGCAGACTTCAGCTTTTTTAACCAGATATTTTCTAACATGGTTTTTCATTTTGTTGTACTGATAATTTAAATAGGATCATTTTATGCTGGTCAAAGCCATAGAAATGCTCCAGCTGTCAGTCACATCACAGTGCTGATGCAGAAAGTGGAGGAGACTTTAACTTTTAGCCGCCAGGGAGCCTGAAATAGCACATTTACACTTTCAGCTCTATTATTAGTTTCTGTTCATCACTTTATCCAAAAAAAGGCCTAATTACAATTTGAAATATAAAATAGTGACCCACAATCTCAAGTTCGTCTCTCAGTCTTCAGGGCAGTGGGTTTCTTGGCATTTCTACCATGACTATTAAATACATACTCAGATGTGGTCTTTTCTATGTTTTAATAATCATAACAGATTGTCATCACATTCTCTCTCTCTCTCTCTCTCTCTCTCTCTCTCTCTCTCTCTCTCTCTCTCTCCCTCTCTCTCTCTCTCTCTCTCCCTCCTCCTTCGTGTCCGTCAGATCATTCCTGTGGAGAGGTTGGTGAAGGGGAAGTTCCAGGACAACTTTGAGTTCCTTCAGTGGTTTAAGAAGTTTTTCGACGCCAACTATGACGGGAAAGAATACGACCCTCTACAGCAACGGCAGGGCCAGGATGGCACGCCACCTCCGCCCAGCCAAGGTACGACACACACAAACATACACACACAAGTGTATAAGACGCTGTCAGCTGTGTGAAAACATGCTTCATTTCATTGCCTGTCACCTCTTCATGCAACCACATCCCCACCTCTAACCCAGGTGAACCCATTCTCCACAAACCTAAAAGACCCATTCGCTCAGGTAACATCCCCTCCATCTGGCATGTGTGTGTGTGTGTGTGTGTCTGTGTGTATCTGTGTGTGTTTGTCAATGCTTGCAGAGAGTCATACGCACATTCACTCAGTGTGTCATTTCTGGATTGGTCTGCTCTGACTTTTTGTGGGCATTGAATGCATCACAGTAGTTGTGTGTAGCTGCAAAGTTTGAAACAGGCATATTACACAGTATATTTACAGAATAGATACAGGAAGAGCACCAATAATAATAAAGAACAATAAATTATAAGAACGTTAACAAGAACTGTGAATAATAGGAGACAATAGACAATATAAAAAATGGGAACAATTGACCAGAGGAATTAAAAAAAATAATAGCAGTATAAAATCGGTATAATCAGAATGATAAAAATACACAAGTGAGATTTTGATTGATGTATTTTGAAGTGAAAAAAAATCAAACTATTTCATAGCTGAAATACTATTATAGCATTTTCATAGTAAGGAGTAATCTGTACGTGTTTGTGAATGTGTGTGTTTGCTCTTGTACTTCTGTCTTTGTGAGATAGAAGTAATTGTGTTTTAAAGAGGAAACCTCTGCAAAGGGAGGAGATTGTTAGAGCTGTGATGATTAGTTGACCAGTTGATTAGTTGATAGTCATGATTGAAATGCACCAGCAACTGTTTTAATAATCAATTAATGTTTCAGTCATTCTTCAAGCAAAAATGCTAAATATTTTATATATTCCAATTTTTCAAAAGTGAAGATTTGTCCTTGTCAGATACATTAACAATTTAGGCCGTTAGGCAGGCAAAATAAGCAATTTGAAGCTTCTAAGAAATTGTAAATGTTATTTTTTACATTCTATAGTCTAAATGATGAATCAACTAATGGAGAAAATCATCAGCAGTTAAATTGATAATGAAAATAATCATAGAAATTACGACTTTTGACATGGCATTTTGTTTTTTCCTCATCTCATGAAGAGGCTGGTTAACGGTTGTGACTTTAGAAGTGGGTAAAGTTTGAGCTCATATTTATTTACACATGTAAGAAAACACTGATGTAAAACATAAAAAGTAAATATGTAACCTGGTCATAGTTATGCATGTAAAATGCAAGTTAAGCATGAGTGGCTACTTAAAATAAAGTGTACCTGTTAACTCAGACTGAACCCTGACGGACGACTGAAAAAAAAGCATCTATAGCCAATCTGGTGCATAGATCCTATTGGAGTCAGTGGATACTAAATACGTGTGTGTGTGTGTTTGTTTCTGTCTTCCAGGCCCCATGAGAACATCTCCCACAGTACCGAAGACTGTCCCCACCCCACAGAGGCAGGTCAATGTGCCAGCCCCCCGCAGGAGCGCTCCTGTGACCCGCAACGGAGGAGATGCTGAACTCATGGAGCTCAACCAGCAGGTACCACTGCTGTCATTTATTCAGCCGTTTCTAATAACACCCACCTATAGTTCCCCACCTTTGCCAGCTCCCCTGTGCAGCTCACCCATTAAAAATGCATCATCACAACAGGGTTCAGGGATTAGGAGTCTGACTCAGCATATTTTAAAGTCTGTTAATAACATTTATTTAATATATTAATGAAAAATAAGATGTTTTACAGATATTGTCCTCCTCTATCATAGCAGTGCATGGCAGTGATGTTTTAATTAACGGAGTGTCTATTTGCATCCCTGGTATAAACAGCCTCGCCCACGCAGCTGAGCTATTTGCACCCTAGACGTATAACAACGTGAAAACATGGAGGATATTCATCTTCCACGCCAGCAGAAAAGGGCGAATTTAGAAAGGTTTCATCTCTAATGTTTGTTTTAAAGACATTTCTGACGGGAAAGTTGTTCATAATCTTTCCTCAGTGAACGCATACAAGCGTCAGTTTGTCAGTTAGAAATTATTTGTCGCCAATATCTATCTTCCGTATTAGTAAACATATTGGGCTGTCACATTGCTACGTAGGAACAAACCCGTGGTGTAATGAGTAGAATATCTGTCGTTAGTGCAAGACACAAAGGTTCGATTCTTTGCAGCAGCAGTTATGTATTGATAATGTTTTTAGTGGAAAAACTCATTTTCATAACTTTAAGTAAATGCATCCAACCCAAAAATATCTGAATTTACAACCTTCAGTTTGTTATATGATGGAAATCAAATCTTGACAGACAAGTCTATGGTTGTCATGGATACGAAATACATTTCAGACCTCTCAAGTCTCTGGCATTAGCCCTGAGACACATGCATTTCAAGCTGCTCTGACATTTTTTCACGCTGAGAAGTGATAGATCTCACCAGACAGAAATGATTATATGATGTACAGAAGAGAACAGAGACGTATATTTATCCCGCTGTCTCAGTGGGATACAGGAGTCTTCCGCATATCTCCAGGATGCTCTCCTCCAACACTCGGTCCTGCAGCATGCACTCCTAATTGTACTGGGGTGCAAATAGCATACACCAAGACGGGTGCAAATAGAACATTTTGCTATATATACCAGGGTACAAATAGCATCCACTTCTAATTGTGCTGGGGTGCAAATAGCCTTTGCCTTTAATTAATGTCACTCTGTAGTTACTCACACCACTAATATCTTTTGTAGGTATATTACAGTAATTACTAGAGACTTCAGCTTCTTGACCTACCTCTGTATCATTTTTGTCTCTACACACAGCTGCTGGACCTGAAGCTGACTGTAGACGGGCTGGAGAAGGAGAGAGACTTCTATTTCGGAAAGCTGAGAGACATTGAGCTCATCTGCCAGGACGGCGGAGACGAAACCAACCCGGTCATCAACAAAATCATGGAAGTACTTTACGCTACAGAGGTAAATACAATATCAACGCTTGTATATGCAGCAACAAAATATTACAGGTTTACAGCTTCATACTATCATGAAGTAATAGCAGCCTGGATCTGCCTGAGCTCAACCTCATTCTGGAGCCACATCTTTTTATTTTTGGTGTATAAATGATAGAAGACTGCTTCCTGATTTGTTTTCCTTCACACTGAAAGTTGACTTTTATCTCAGACTGTCAGAAGTGTTGATTTAACTCTGTGATCATATTTGAGTCAATTCTTTGTAATGTTATATGTCTTTTTATGTGAGGGTCTTTCATTCATCACAGCTTCTTTTCTTTTTTTGACGTTTGCCCTTGATCCATCACAGCATTTAGTATTTAACTGTGTTGATGACTCACACAGAACAAATACCAAATAGCAGTATGTGTAAGATGCAATAGAGGACTGATGATTACCTATTTTAGAAGTGAAGTTTCAAGGCCTGAGGGACAAAATAGAAGCGATCGAACAGGCTCACATGTTAAGACCTGACACTTTTTTTTTTTTGCAGGATGGATTTGCACCCCCAGATGATGAAGAAATCGATGAAGGGGCACAAGCAGACCAGGAGGAGTTCTGAGCTCATCCTCTTCACCATCCCCATCTGTGATCATCTGTCCTCCTCCTTCCAGCTCCCTCACCCTTTAACCTCCCTAATCATAATTGTCATCTTTCTCCCACCCCTCTTCGTTCCCCCCTTGTCTTTTAATTTCTTCAATCTCTCCTTACTTTTTCCATCTTGTTTGAGGCTGTCCATATCCATGACGACTGTGTTTTTTTTTTTGTACAGCCTAGCTTCCAAAAACTCCTACTAGTAAAGGACACTTTGCCCAGACCTGTCTGGACTAGCCCAGCAGCCTATGTTGGCTTATTTGACTGCTTCTCACCTGTTAGCAGAGACGACAGCTGCACTGCAGGGCTGCAGAGTCTGTCAGAGGTTTAAGGTTAATAGCAATGAGATTACAGGGATCCAGCACTGACAGCCTGGAGCCAACAGTGCTATCAATCGGTGTGTCTGAAGAGGCAGGTCACTTTCTCTCACCGTTGCACTCTGATTGGTGAAAACACACACACTCACGCGCGCATCAGGGTTCTCTGCAGAGTTTATATATGAAACCATACGATGTTTTCCACACAATGTGATTAGATTGAGGATATTTTTGGCAGGAAATGACACGAGGTGAGATTATAAATGGTCCTTTAAAGAAAGGCCTGCACATGCATATATTTTGAACATATTGCACATGTGAACGTACAACGTTTAGCCCAGCAGACATATCACAGACTTTGAACTGATCACATGTAGATGCATTAAAAAAAAGTCATCATTCCAAGGTTGAAAAAAAAGAAAAAAACCTAAAAAAAAGACAAATCACAGAGTATGTTTTTATTCATCAAGTTATCCCACCAGAGAGGGTTTGCTCATCAATGGTTATGACAGCTTGTTTATGAGACAGCATGATGTATTTATGTTTTTATTTATTTATCTTTTTTTAAACTCTGCTCTATACAGTTTCTGAAAAAAAAGAAAATTGTGGTTTGGATTTGGGGAAATTGAAGGTCTTGCACTAATTGTAGCGAAACAAACCGACTGAAATGATCCAAAATGCCAACATGCAGTGACTGGCTGCAGCCAGAAAGATACAGGAAGATGCAACTTTTTTATCTCGTAGATTTGTTTTTTATTTGCATTGAACTCCTCAATGGGCACGTAAGTGTAAAAACCTATTTATCAGACAAATGTCAGGCTTTGAATTCTATGAATGAACAAATATTTTGAAAAAATACTAAAAGATACTACAGACAGACACTACTAAATACTAATGTTTGACCGTGTTAATTGAGTTAAACATTTTAGCTGCTATCTCTATTTTTCTGTTGCCGTATTTAATTCAGATTTCATATGTTGTATAGCGTTAAAACGCCACAGTGGCTGCCAAGAAACTAACTATGCTTGTGGTTTATTATGATAGGCAGCCAGGCTGAGTGTGATTGACATTAGTTGGACCAGTCTGAGAGAAATTAACATCAAAGCCTCTCTCAATGTTTGTTGCCATGGCAGCCATGTGATAAACTCGCATCATTTGGAGTTACTGCTGGAATGAAATAAAGCTCTGAGGTTCAATAAAAGCAACAAACTGTGTGCTATTTGATGTGTTTCTGCTGTATTTCTCATTTATCTGCATTTATTTATTATTCTTATGCAAATTACTATTGGATTCTTGCAAATTGTTCACATTACACAAACACACACACACACACATTCATAGTATGTTCTGTCTACTTGAACATATTTTTCTGATGTATTTCTAAGAAGACAAAAGTACAATAGACTTGTAAAATATGAACATATTGAAGCAGTATGATGTCCACTGTAATCAGTGTTTAAGCTTCCTCTCAAATTGAATGGAGCAGGTCTGGACAGAGATCCAGGAGAGTTGTGCCAAACACTAAGCGACTCATTTGAGCGACAATAAGTACCACTTCTGAGAGACACTGCAGCCAACACTGGCCGTCTGTTCCACAGTCGGTGGCCAGACAGAAAATTGCAGCAGGTCAGCTGGTTTAACTAAACCATTTGTCAGTGATGAAGCCCACAACACTGAGCTCACAGGGAGGAGACAACTCACAGTGTATTTCCTTTTACTGTTTTGTATCCTGATGATATCTCAGTTCCCACTATACATTAAGAATATACATATCAGAGGGAGAGGTGAACTTTTGCCTAAAACTAACCGGACTACATTTCTTGACTATAATTTGAGTAAAGATTGCTGAAGATGTTAAATGTATTGTTGTTAAAGATGCAAACGAGACAATTAATAGCAGATCATACTAGTGTACATACAAAGTCATGTATCTGGGCTGATTATATCACTACAAGTTTTACCTATATATTTAGATCCCCATTAATGTTAGACACTAGTACCACAGCTTCTCTTCTTGGGCATTGTTAAAAAATCTAGACCAAACTCCTAAGTTGAACTCTGTCCAGACTTGAAATGATTACAAATTGACAGTTATGATGGACATATTTACCCACCTCATATCTGGCAGGGCATGCTGCTCACATCAGGACTGTCATCAGTTACATAATTTATATTCCTGTAAAGGGGTTATTTGGTCTACTGCCAATTTGGTTCAAACTGCCAGATACATCTTAATGATATGAATTATGAATGAGCAGTTGAGTTATGTGAATTATATAGGACTATAGCCTAACTGTTTTTGCTGTATTATTGAAAGATTTACAATTTTCCACAAATACTATTTCACATATCAGCTAATTATGTCAAACAAAATTTAGACATAAAGAGTAAGAAAACTTACATTAATTGTAAAATGAGTAAGGTTACTTGGGGTGAAGCATTGCCATATGTTGAACGCAAACAAATACGTGTATGAACTTGTTCACTTCCTCACAAATCTGAAAGTAACGGGCCGGGGCCGAACGCATCACTCTGACGTCATGCCGACAAAGAAACGTGGCACGCTGACGGTTAAATGATCAGAGCCTTTCAAACCGTCGTCCTGTGTCATTCAGCAGGGAGGAAGGAGCTTTAGAAAAACACCCCGTCCAGAACAGACATGGCTTCAAATAATGGCTCAGTGGGCAAATGGGAGGTAGTGAAGAAAGGAAAGAAAAATAGCAGCTCGGGAGGAGGTAAAAACCCGAATGACAAGAAGCCCGGCGGCGGCGGTGGAAGGAAAGCCCTGGGCGAGTCCAACCTGCCGGCCAGAGGTAAGTGAACACGGCCCGCTGTTAGCTGCTCCGTGGGTCCCTTCGCCTCACCACCAGAGCTCACACGAAACACCGAGGATGGAGTCAGTCCTGTGGCTTTATTCATACCTCTAACTGGCTCCTTCTTTTTTTTAAATTTCATGCGCTGCTTGCGATAACGGCTCAACTGTTGACGAGCTAATTAGCTTTAGCATCATGCAATACTTCCTGCGTTAATTTGATGTCAGCCCGAGTGGCAGCGCTTTAGCTCCCCGCTGCCACATTGATTTCACAATATCAGCAGCCTTAGCCCTTCTGAGTTGTGTTTTCCTGCCAATGCAGCTACAAGGAGTTGATATTCGGCTAGCTACGTGTAGTTAGCTGGCTATCAGCCGTGTGTCAACAATGGCAACGTCATCTCTTGAGCTGCAGCTGAGAAGCGTCTGAAAGCTTCAGTCTTTGTGCTGCTGTCACACTAATACTGACATCTTCAAGGTGGTGTTTCATTGTAGAGAAACAGTCTGGCTGACGATTTAACTAAGTACATTTACTCATGTACTAGAGTGAAGTATAACTGTATAACATTTATTTGACAGCTTTAGTTACTTTTAAAATGAAGATTTGACACAATGGATAATATGACCAACCTTTTTTTTTTAAACCTTTTTGCCTATTATAAAAAGCACTGTGTAGTCAGGGTCAAATTTCAGATGTCTATGAGTTGTTAACAGATTTTTCCCTTTAAACTTCTCTGCATCTAGCATAATACATTAAGGTGTACTCCAATGATTTAGTTAAAGTTGGGGCACTCATTGTTTTAAAGAAAGGTCAAAATTGAAGCCGCAGAGATATCAGGGGCTTTCTGTCGTTAAATGACTCAACTTGCAAAAAATGCCAGAGTGTTTCAGTCTATGTCTGGTAAATGCCACGTCTTTCAAGTTTCACCTCCCCACTTTGTAGCTCAAACTCGTCAAGTGCCAGCTGAGATAACCCAGATGTAACGGGGGTTGTTTGTTTCAGACAGCTCTCCTTAAGATCTGCAGAAGATATTACCGTTGATTATGACTCCTCATGACGAATTAAAGGTAGAGTCAGTCATTCTGGAGAAAGGTTGTTTGATATTTGAACTAAACACCCAAACAAATACAGATGTGCAAATCCAAGGTAAAGTCCAAAAGAGGAATTTTAGCAGAATTCAGAGTGACACATCAGCTGTAAAGTCACTCCCGTCCCCCTCATGCTTTATCATGAGCGTGAATATAATTTCGTAATTTCTAGCACAACAGTCCATCCACACTGTCCGTCTTTCTGAAGCCTCCTCACTTCTCAGTCGACCTGCGTTCAGTGTCTCTGTCCACAGAAGCAGTCGTCTATAAGCTGCAGCTCCTGCAGAGCTGAGAGGACGAACTGTCTTCACCAGACTGACTGAACCAAAATAGTCTGCATGACTTCTCCACAGGAAGAAATCACCAGAGTTCTTATTTATAGATTAATTGATATGATAGATGATGTGAAGTTAACACACACACACACACATATACATATATATATACAGCAGGATATTTTTGTGATTTAAACAGCTGCCTGCTCAGATTACGCTTCACTAAATGTGACAGAAACAGATGCGTTGCTTAAAACATGCAGGAGATTCAGTGTGAATTAATACATTTAATAAAATGGAAGCATTATCTATCACGTGAGAAAACATTGTCTATGTGAATTGACCATGGCGTCTCTGTTCCACTATTCAATGGCTGCAGACAGGAGACTGTCATATCCTCACACAGACATCTGCTCTGATGACTTCCCCTGTTTGTGCATCAGCATGAATGACCATTGCTGCTGATTGGCTGAAATAATATCATGTGGCCGCGTCTGACCCACTTTGTTTGCATTTCATCTCTGAGATTCTGAGCTGTGTGTGAACGTTAGGGTTTTTTTCTTTTCAGCACGCACAGAGCAGACAGCTAGCAGACTGTGAGGAGACCTTCACTGTAATTTTACAAAAAGTGTATTAAACAATCTGTCTCCAGAATCACTGACTTAACCTTTAACCTAGACTCATGCCAGAACAATTCTTCACACCCCAGATTACTTTCTAGACTGTTTCAGTATTTGTGTAGATGCATCATGTTTTACCTTCCATCCATAATTCAGTTTTCATTTGTAGATCTTAGTTAAACTGCACTAGAGCTCAAATGATTGATTTGTCAGTTTACAGACAAGTAATCGGCAACAATTGTCTTTGTTCGATCAGTATATTCACATTTGAAAAGCTGGAGTCAGAGAATTTTGGCATGGACAAAAAACTCACTCAAAACGATGAATCAATTATCAAAAAAATGTCAGATTAAATTTTTGGCAATCAACTCGTTACAGCTGTAGTCTCAGTCATTTTTCATGCTTTAAAGGCAGAAAACATCCATGCTGGATCACCAACTGAGCAAAGTGGGCATCTTCCTGTCATTAAACTCCAGGTTGATAGTGTGTTTACTGGTTTGAACTGATTTTATTTACCATTTGACTGTAAACAGACCAGTTAAACACAGCTGACATGATAAGCGACTCAAGGGTGGACCTGATTTATTACCTGATCATGAAGCCCTGTATCAAAATCTAGTTGCTATATCTTGATTATATCAGCTGTGCTTGCATGCTCTAAATTCCTGAATTTATTTAGTTAAACCTTAAAGTTCACCTGCAGTAAGTATAGAAAAACTGTCCATGTTGTAGAAACAGGTCAAACACCACAGCAGACCTTTAAACTCTGAATGTTATTATATCATTCCTTCACTGGCGGCCAGACCTGTAGGACAGAATTACAGACTGTTTGCTTTTATAATCAGCGTGAGTCATATTCAGTAAACCAGCTAACACACATATATATACCCTCCACCCTCCCCCTCTCTACAGGTATATCCATGTAAATGATGTAAGCATGACAGAAAAGATTACATCACACTCAGCCGTTGCTTATTTGTTTATGCACCAGTGTGATCAAAGTCTCTCTGGCCTGTAGAAGAGCAGAGCACAGTGACCATGACCGTGTTAGTGGAGAGGCAGTGTCAAAGCTTTTATCTAAAGGGAATAGTCATCAGAAAAATAAACTCTATAACCAACAACATATTTATCTATTTGCATCTGAATGCTTAATACTGAACATGTAGAAATGATCAATATTGTCACACTATCAACAGGCCCTCGTTGTTAAATCTCTGTCCGTTCCTTGAAGGCCTCCAACCCTCGGATCATGAGACCGATACTGTTGAGTTTGTGGGTTTTGGAACATTTTAAAATAATCCTCCGGCCTCGAGTTGAGCTGTAGGCTTTCCAGATCTGTTAGAGCAGGTTCCCAGATATCTGTGGGCGGAGTCTGAGTGAGGGGAAACATCAGAAAGAAAATAACACTTCAGAAATATCTCCATAGAAATGTAATATTTTGCTAGGAGCAGTGTTTAACAGGTGAGACTCAACAACAACAAATCCCTCTCAATCAGACAAATGAGAGTGAGAAGTGTACCCTAACCCTAGAAGGGGTTAAAAGCAGGCCTGTCACAATAATTATGTTATCAGTTTATGGTACAAAAACATAATTATGAACATCATCAATGCTATACAGTCATTTTTTTGATCTTATATGGAATTAAAGGTAAATAACTCTGTCCCAGCCCATAATGACAGTCTGTGTTTTAATGGACGTGTAGCCCCCACTCTCCAATCATACCCCCCGCCCCCTTCCATTACTATGCTATTATCATTATATCAGTGGTATAAGATGATCTTCAGATGACAATAATATCATTTATCGCAATTATTTCTGAGACAATATATCATTGAACAAAAGTAGTTATCGTGACAGAGCTAATTAAAATGTATTATTATTATTATTATTATTATTATTAACTACTTTTACCAGCTGATATAAAAAAATCTAAAAAACAAAAAGGTCTTCCACTAATTTGATTTGTCACTTAATAAAAAGTGTGAAATAATGCCTGTGAGCTGTAAATACTTTGTATCTGTATCAATGAATAGTTTTTCTGTCCTCCATTCAGTGAATACCAGAATAGTGATTTATTAGCCAGTCCATGCATGTTTTAGTGTTCACTGCCAGACACAAGCTGCAAATCCAACAGCTTTAATAAGAGAAAAGAGGCTCTGTATGTTGCTCAGTGTCTTTTTGTCTACATGTGAATAATCCTGCCTGCTATTCTTCAGCTGGTGTGAGAATCCTCTCTGGTCCACCCTGTTAAATGGCTATGTTGGGCCCTCAAATTACCAACGTAGAAGCATACATCAGCCTTAAATCAGCTTTAAGACAACACACACCCCGTTTAAATTCTCAAACAGGTTTATTATGTCGTGATGTACAGTTTATGTCACATTGATGCCAGTCTCCTCAGGGACCATCATGCAAGGTTTCCCTCCAGCTGATCCAATAAAGGTTTGAGCAGCATCATCATCATCATGACTATTTAATTTCATCAGGTGTTAATCAGCAGGGCTTATTATAAACCCTTACAAAACAGGTGGGCTGGACACTGTTTGTGTAAGATGTCCTAAAATTAGACACAGGCTGTGTAGTGATGCCAAGACTGTGCTGGTTTATTACTCTGTGAATTCAACAGTAAGACTTTAGTTTGTGTTAAAGCCTTTTAATGTTTCCAAGGAGACAGCTTGGAGTAAGGATGAATGTCAACCTCCACAAGGGCACGGAAGTAATTTAACATTCATCTAATGTAACACATACACCGAGTTTACATTATAAATAGCAGAGAAGTGAAGCTTTTCAGAGTAAGAGCCCAAACAGATGAATCATTTGAACTCAATCAGATCAGAAGTAACAATGTAAAAGGCATCCTATATACTGCTGTAATCCATTCAGATGATAAGTATAAGTCAGGTTAAGTCTAACATGTTTTATCTTTAGTGAACACTCCTCTCTTTATCTTGTGGTGTTTGACATTTCCAAGGCTTTTTGTACTTGGATGGATTGTTGTGAAATATGGTCCAAACATTCATGTTGCTTTCAGGATGAAGTGTATTGACTGTAGTGATCTCTTCATGTTTCATTTAGCTCCGTCATATATTCAAAATTGGCCAATAATTTGGTTTATGACAACATACCGGCACAGCTGATCCTGCTAGCCTCAACTGTTGTTGTTGTTGTGTTTATTACCAGTTAGCAATGTTAGCGTGCTACATTAAATTAAAAATATTATAATGGCTGATCAATCTGTTAGTATTATCATTGTTAGCTTAAGTGCAGCCTCACAGAGCTGCTGACATGTCTGTAGACTCTCACTCAGTTTCAGTCTCATTTTTAGTCACCAGTCCAGCCCAGTCTTGTCTTGTGGCTTCACTGGGTGTCACCCTCTGTCACCCTCTGTCACCTTCTTACTGTTCGTCACTGAAGCAGATGCCTTCTCATGTCAGGAGCTGCCACTGGAAGTGACAGACTTCTTCACTCTTACGGGTGTTTGTTTTGTATCAATGGACACAAACCTGATCAGATTGTCTCATTCTCAGCTGTCAGTGCTTTAATCAATCTTCAGCTCTGATTATGAAGCTGTTTATTCTTAACTGCCTGAGCTTCATCAGACCTCATTTTTACCTGACACATTTATAGAGATGACTACTAAAAAAAAAAATCTCCAAAATGTTACCCCTGAGTCGAGCCTGCTTTAAGTGACTTATATCAGGCCTTATATCAGCTCAGCAAAAGTGTAGAATGATCCAACATTTGAAATGGGGAAGTTATGGTGTCATTTCAGCTGAGGAAATAGGAGACGCTGTGATGAAGTCCCGTCTTTGCGTCACAGCTATGCGTTGTGCCGACACACGCATACAGAACCCTCAATATAGATTTAGGTTTCTCAGCAACAAGTACGGCTGAATGATCAGCGAACAACTGCTGACCTCTGTCAGCACCAGCTCAAGACTGTGGGAGGGTCTGACAGGAATTCCTGCGTGCAGTCGCCAGGACTCATAGTTAAATATTGTAAATGTGTAGACTACATGATTTAGAGCCCTGTTGAGCAGATTTTAATAGAAGGGGTTCAAAACATGGATTAATCCTGTTAGTGTTGTATAAAAGAAAAAAAAACATTTTGAAATTGATTGACAAAAACTTTATCAGCAACAAAAGAAGAACTTATTTTATAGTTTTGAAATTGAATATAATAATAATAATAATTGTTTATAAAAGGGTCTTAGCAAGTAAGACACAGGGGAATACTAGGAATGTGCTTAACTCTGGTCCCTTGTGGATTGTAACTTGTGTTGTTGCATGAATATTGTCTAACACAAGCACATTATGCAAGGCATGGAGGGAGGGATAAGAAAAGCACTGTGAAGGGGCGGGGAATGCCACGGTCTCATGGATTAACTTGATTTTCAGGGCGCAGTGGGAGGATAGATGAGAAAGAGTTAGAAGAATAAAGTAGCTCAAAAAGACACCGTGTTTGATATCTGTAAAAAAAAAAATATATAAAAAGAAGAAGGGTGTGTCTAACCACCACCGCCTCGTGTCTTTCAGCCCCCCTGAAGATGTCAGAAACCCTCTACGACGGCTTCGAGAAGATGGGCAAGAAACAGAACAAGGAGCAGGTCCCGCCACCGGCCGAGCCTCAGAACAAGAAGCCCTCGTCGAGTAAACCATCCAAGAAGTCACACTCCAGCAATACACCATCCCCGGCCCCTCACAAGACCCTCGAGGAAGCCTTCAAAACTGTGAGTAATAAACATTCTCACGATTTTTTGTTTGTCTCTTGACATTTTATGAAGTTTTAAAGCATACTTTGTGTGCTTAATCACCTTATCTGTTTCTAAAAGTTTAAATGAGAAGGCCACGTATCTTTTTTAAAGCACTGGTGTTTGACCTTTGTGAACAGGCTTTGTAAAACTGTTCAAGGTTGTAAATATCTTAATACAATCACACAGAAACAATGATGCACTGTGCCGTCTTTACAGCAAAATATCACATGCTGGATCACAGTGTCATCTTTATATAACAGATGCTGTTGTTTGAGCAGGGTTTTAATGTTTCCTCTGTCCTGTCCTGTCATGTCCTATTCTGTCTTTAGCTGGATGTCGGGGACCTGAAGCAGCAGTTGGCTCGCAGTCAAACCTTGTTCCCAGAAAACCCATCAGTGTGGGTCAAAGATCTGGCGGGATACCTCAACCTCCATCTGACCACGCCAGAAACGGAGCCCACTCTCAGCAGCTATGCTCACGGTCCGTCAAACAAAGACAGAGAGAGAAAAATATTGGACATTCAATGTAGCTTTTTACTCCTTTCTTCTTTTCTCATGGTTTCCTGCATCGCATTGTAGTGAAGGAACCTCATTGGTGTCTCACCTAATGTCAGAAGACATGATTACATTTTTGATGACTGATAATATGATGCTAATAATGTTCAGGGAAAACAATCAGTGGCACTGCATCACGCCCAATGACCACAAATCCTGTTTGTATTTAACATTTTACGATGCAGGTTATAAAAGCAGAAATGATTACAAAACTCTGAATATATTGCATGACTCAACAGGCAGATATTACAAGTTTGTGTAAGACACTGACACCAAAATCATTCTTATTAATTTCATATCCATCTCTTTCTGTCTTTTGTCCCCAGATTACCCATACTGCCTTACAGGAAAGGAGCTGAAAGGCGTCATCAAAGGCCTCATTGGACGTTGCAGTGACATTCTGCCAGATTTCTTCGACCACTGTATTTACACTATGCTCAGGGAGCTGGACAGACAGTCAGGTATGGGCAAGAGCTTGGAAATCATTCATCTTTCATTACTTGCTGCCTCCGCTGTCACCATACTTATCTTTATCATTGTTTGAAATGTGGAGTGATGAGTTTTCAGTAAAACGATGTGAGCAGATTTTGAACTTTGGCTTACTGCTTCACTTCTGTTTGTTATCATTCAAGTTTGTCATTGATCATGGAGAGACATGTGGTAGAACATGTATGAACATGTTACCTTTTTAAAGGACCAGTATGTAGGATTTAGTGGCATCTAGTGGTGAGGCCTTCCCCTTCCAAGTAAGAAAAAGAACCAAAGCTGGCCCCAAAACTAGCAAAAAACACAGAAGTCCCTCTCTGCAGCCAGTGTTTGGTTTGTCCATTCTGGGCTACTGTAGAAACATGGCAGGCTCCATGGAAGAGGACCCGCTCCCTATGTAGACATAAAGAGCACATTCGAAAACACAACAAATATTATTATTTCAGCTGATTAAACGGTATTTAAAACATACTTGTGAATATTATATTCCATGTCTGTTCCACTAGATGCTGCTAAATTCTACACACTGCACTTTTAACTGTGAAAATGAGGTGCCTCTGTTTTGTGTAGAGCATTGAAACTATCAGCATCAGTTTAATATGCCCATGTTCAGAATATACAGCAGTGCCAAGAACAAACAAAAACCAAACCTTCAAAAACACCAAATTAGGGCTGAAAAAACAGTTTGGTAATTGTTTAATCTGCCGGTTATGTTCTTGATTAGTCTCGCTTGATAAAATGTCATAAAATTGTTATCAGAGTTTCCAAGTTTATGTCTTGAAATGTTGTTTTATTTTTCTAGCCATTCAAAACCCCCAAATATTCAATTTACTGTTGTATAAGACAAAGAAAAGTGGGAAACACTCATATTTTAGATGGTGGAACTAATTCATGCTTGACAGATGATTAATTTTTCTTTTTTGTTTCCAGGGGAGCCACTGCACGGCTACAGAGTGTGCATTCAAGCAATCTTACAAGACAAGCCAAGAATAGCCACCCAAAACCTGCCAGAGGTGTGTGTGTGTGTGTGTGTGTGTGTGTGTCCTGCCCCTGTCTGCTATGAATGTTCTTTTTAAAGATTAAATCACAAAAACCAAATTTACACAATTGCTTTCTTTTTCTAAAAACGCTCAGTCACTTTGAGCTGCAAACTGAGCAATCGACCAACCAGTCTACGTGTAAACTCTCAGTTTCACTTCCGTGCAGAGATTTTTCTGTTGCAATATCTCTCTACCCTGTTGTAATACCTTCCTCTGTTGCTTCTCCTCTCTAGTATTTGGAGATGTTGAGGTCGGCTCAGAGTCGTCCAGTGAAGTGTCTGACCATCATGTGGGCTCTGGGTCAAGCTGGATTTTATGACCTGAGCCAGGGACTAAGAGGTGATTGTCTGAAATACATTTTACACACATTCACACAGTATTTCATCCTCATCTGTGCTGTACTGCTGCTGTTGCGTCTCTCTCCCCTTTCTTCCACTTTCCCAATAATGTGTGCCGAAATAAATATTGGATCAAGGGTTAATGAAGCAACATTGCACATTAGAGCTGTAACATGTTATGACATACATCTGCAATGATAACTTCTAAAACCTCAGATGCTGCCACCAGTATGTGTGTGAGGTGGGTGTCAGTATGTGGGAATGAGAGGATGAATTTTCCTGGAAGATTATATAACAACCTTCATCTGCGGGTGGGAAAAAAAAAAAAAAAAAGAGTATCATTTGACTCCCCTAAAGGGAAAGAGACACAATTTGTCTCATTCTGAGGCAGCAGAAAGCTACAAATACAAAACATTCTGTAGTCCAATTTTCTGTCTGGTACCATGAACACGACCCCGCTCAAGAACACTCTAATCTCATCATCAGGAATTTCAAAAAGCAATCAAGACTTTCCAACCTGAGCCGCAGACTGATATGATTTGACTTGGCAAATGTTCTACTGATATCAGAGTATTTACTGTGCAGCTAAAGATACACAGCAGGGATGTGGAAGGGGAAAAGATATCTAAAACGGCAACAAAATGACACGTGGAACACATTTAACATGACTCCGGTCACACAGTTTTCCTTTGATAGCGTACTGAAGAATGCCTGTCGGGTAACCTTCTTCCTCCCTCATGCCGCCGCAGTTTTCATCTGGTTAGCGAGCTGTGTGTTTTTCGTTTTATCAAAGGACAAAAGCCACAGTCACCAAAGCTCAATAGGCTGTTTTGTTCTGTAACTAGAGTCAAGTTTTAGGGGGTGATTTATGGACTGTGTGTGTTTTTCAGTGTGGCTGGGAATCATGCTTCCTGTGCTGGGAGTGAAGTCCTTATCATCATATGCCATTGCCTATCTGGAGAGACTTCTACTGTAAGTGTGACTCATAATATTTCCCTTTTTCACTGTAGTAGTAGTAGTAGATGGCACTTAAATTCATTTTAAATATATAGTATGTTGATAGCAGGATGTTTTGCAGCCGTGCTTTTTTTAATTTTATTATTATTTTATGCACACTTTTCACTTTAACGTCACTTTTTTTTTCTAAAGATGCTTTACCACTATATTTTTGTGTTTGCTTTCTTTCTCCAGACTTCATGCCAACTTGACAAAGGGATTTGGCATCATGGGTCCTAAAGAGTTCTTTCCTTTACTGGATTTTGCCTTCATGCCCAAGAATGCCCTGTCACCAAGGTAAATGTTAGCTAACTTCACAGCAGCAGCTAAGGCTGTGAGTTAATACACAGTAGAAATGATGAGAGAGACACACAATCCATGCACAATAATTACACATAGGTGCACAGAACAGAAGCCAATGAGTCATGATACATAAAAACATCCTGATCATGTCCATCAGTAATGTTATACTCATTTTCGACACATAATAAAGTTGCATCAACCAAATTGCACCTACACATTTAAAATGACTAAAAGGATGTTGATTTGAAATAGATTTTTATGTATTTCGTATATATTTTATTGCTTTAGAAACACTAAAAAAGGCACATTTATTTGTATAGTACATTTCAACAATAAGGACATTTAAATATGACTAAAAGTGTTAAATTGGAAATAAAGTTAAACTAAAATAGAGCAACACAGATAAAACAGGAGAATAAAAAGTTATAGTGCAGTGTGAGATATGAACCCTAACATTTTGATTTAATAAAAAGCAGCTGCAAACAGAAAATGCCTATTCATCAATTTTTCAAGAACTCTCCCCCTAAAAAAACAGATAAATGGTTGTTTGATCTGATCCATCAGTATGAGGTGAACCAAGTAATCCCAGTGCAAATCCATGGCTGCATAGCGCGGCAGTAAGTGGGTGTAGAGAATGGCTGGATAAGAATTTGACTGGGTGTTCAGCCCTAACTATACCAAATCAAACAACCACAGGATGTGACTCTGGGAAGAGAAGAGCAGAGAGATCAGGTTTCATCTGAATTTGCGGTTAAGCCACATTTTCTACAGATTTTTATAATCTGTCAAAAATGACAATTATTGGGAAAGCCCCATTTGTGTTATTCCCCTTTCAAAGTAAAATCTGTTGACTTGACTTGTTGTGTATATTTGAACACATGGACCTCAGCTTTGTGTGTTTGTGAGTGATTTTTATCTCCCTACCTATTTATGTTTTGTGTGCAGTCTGCAGGAGCAGCTGAGGCGCCTGTACCCTCGCCTAAAAGCCCTCGCATTTGGAGCCAAACCTGAGAGCACATTACACACATACCTGCCATCCTTTCTGTCCAGAGCCACGCCACACTGTCCCGATGACATGAAGAGAGAGGTGAGACCCACATGACACATGTGTGCTAAAGTACTGCTGCTATAGAAGACTGAGTGTACTTAAGCTCAGTGCAGTTAGACTGATAAGTGACCTATGACTTGCATTGCTACAGCCTCATTATTGCAATCGGGGTCATAAACGGTCATTATAGCATATTGGCAACAGCTAATCTTGAAGGGAAAGTAGAATAACAGTCACCAGCTGTGTATTATAAGTTTCTAAGTCCACTTTCTTCGTTGATGTATTTGTTCCATATTACTCTGTAGATAACTGCCAAATATTAGTAGTTACATGTTAGCTGTGAACAGACTGCTGTAGTCATCAACAGTAGTACAATACTTGCAATATAGCTACAAGACGTATCATATTTTTAGCTAGGAAGTGGTTTTTTTGCTACTGCTGCCACTATTGACTTTTCGTTTACATAATAACCCACAAGTTCTCTGGTAGCAGAGCTTTCAAATGTTGTTATTCCTTACATAATCATACTGTGTCTCTCTGTGTTCCTCTCATGTGTTTCTCACAGCTCCTCAACAGTATGACAGAGTGTTTGTGTGTGGATGTACAGAGTCTGGGAGTGTGGAGGCAGCTCTACACCAAACACTTACCCCAGTCCAGGTGAGTTATACACACCTACAACATACACCATTTGCCAATTTTGCATGGATTTTTATCAAATGAAGCTTTTATGGATAAAACCATTCATTTTCCATGTAAACGGTGACAATTACAAATAATTTAAACTATATTTACTAGTACTTAGGATGTAGTTAAGATTTTAGAGCTGACATTAATTCCTCTCTCCTCCTCTGCAGCCTGTTGTTGAACCATTTATTGAAGTCCTGGAGAGTCCTCCCACCAAAGGTATGAATGTCAGCATGAACTCACTTCCCTGGAGATAGTAGAAACAGAGTGTGAAGGCTTGTTTACACTCCTGCTTCTTTAATCAAGCCAAGGGGGCCTCAGGGTTCAAAATGAACAGTGTGGAGATGTGCCGACACTCATTAAATGAATTTACCTCATCTTGATGCATCCTGGGTTTGACTCTTTTATTTTCTATTTCCAGCTGAGGAAGAACCTTGAAGAAACTATCCAGTCTTTCAAAGTGACCAACGAGGAGATGAGAGAAAACACAGATTCTCAGGACCTGCAGGAATGCAATAGCCTGTGCCAGGTAAAACAATTATATTAATAATAATCATAAAGTAACAATTTAATCTTCATTGAATATCAGAATTAATTTCCAAAGTCCTGGTTTGGTTAGGACACAATTATACATACAAATAGCAACATCAATATAATGAAGTTCTTTATGTGGATATATGGATGGTCCTTTATTTTGGCTTGTAATTCAGACTTTAATGTATCTGCCTAACACATGACAAAGCACTTCTAGAATATATACGCCGTATATTTGTGTAGATTTGTATTTTGCTGAGTGTTACTTTCCCGTTTGCAGAACCTGCAGGTGAAGATGCGGGGTCACGGGTTCCCCTGGTCCAAGCTGCTCATGGTCATGCTGGTGTTCGCCGCCGGCTTCATCGCTCATGATGTCAGATCTCACGGCTCCTTCGCAGGTCTGACTCGACTCACCGGTCTTCATATTTATAGATGCGTTCATGGTCTTCAGATGTTACTGTGGGGTAGCAGTGAAATGCATTTTGGTTGTTTAAGAGGTCTAATAATATGTGTTGTATTTCAGATTCAACAGCAGCCAGATATCTGCGCAACTCAGGGGTTACAGCTGTTTCTCAGCAGGCTTGGGGCAAAATAACAGTCTATTCCAAGCAGGGGTTCAGGTACGACCTCACCCACCTTCTAACAGTCATCCTCAACACATAACACACCATTAATGAATACACTGTATGTTAGAAGCTCTCTCCCCAGACAAATATGCTGAATTCTTTTTCTTCATATTATTATTATTATTTTCCACTATGTGTCAGATACTGGTGAACTGGTGTCTCTGGATCTTTTCAGACGTTTGTTCCTGTTGACCTCTGTACACTCTGTCTGATCATGAGCCAGTCTAAGCAAAACATAAAAATATCTAGCAGGCTTCTGACTCATTTCCTGTTCAGACTTCTGTACACAAAATAGTTTTTTCACTGTCTGGTCGACTGGCCTGAAACATTCTCCCTAATTAATGTTTTTGACACTCAAATTCAATTTCAAGTTACATTATTACATTATGATGATAGTATTTGGTACCTTAATATATATTTTATAATACATATTAATGAGATTGGCACACATCAAAAACAGAGCAATAGTATCACTTTGCATATATAGAGAACATACTTACATACTGAAGTAACAAAATGAAGTGAGTAACTGATCCCATAACAGCAGTTATATGAGGAATATTAATATTTTGGAGCTTATCCTATGTGTACAAATAGTTTTTGAATTACAATGTTTGTGTTTTCTCTTCAGTTGGATAGAGACAAACACTCCTCATTATTACTCTGAGTGTGTGCGGGTGATGGGGCCACTAATGGAACAAGGTATGGAAAAAGCAAAGTCAGCAGCCATCTTCATCTCTGAAAACACCACCCAGTTTATCCTCTGGGTGAAAGAAAAGACACCACTGGTCATAGAATGGGTAAGACCATACATTCAAATGTTCATACACAATATATCACTGAATCACAATGAATCATAGTCATATATTACATCATTGTGACTGTTACTTCTCTCCATGTCTTTACTCAGGTGAACACCAACACACCAGACAGTGTATTCCAGATGTTGGCATACCTGAAGGAGCTGCTCCTCCTCCTTCACAAGAACTACATCCTGCCAGCGCTGGCGTACATGTCTGACCTGCTACAACGAGCCTGGACCAACCTTCAGGAGTCCTGCAAGTCAGTACTCTGAGACGTCTTTTTTTATTTTGACCTGACTTTAACATTTATTCATTTTATTGTTATTGTAGATGTGAGGTGTATAGAGCACATTTACATCTGGCTTTGAAAAGTGTGTCAGGAGTCTGCTGCACCAGCTGCTCTTAGTTCAGACTCTAACAACTCTGTTTGTTTTCATTTAAATCTGCAATAAGTCATTTCTAACCTGGGCTGTATCTTCTGTCTTCTCCTGCAGTGGTGAGGTGTCCGTATCGTGCCTGCAGGGCCACGCCGTGTCCTTCACCAACTCAACGTGGCAGCTGCTCCAACACACGACGTCCGCCATCAAGACGTGGGCTCAGGAGCTGCTGACGCGAGCATGATAAACGCCGATTTATACACACACGCTCAAAATATACACACACGTGAAGTTATATATATACACACACACACGCCGACCCAACGAGGCTGCCTTTCAATGCGTCGGCTCCCCCTCTTAAGCCGTGATTGGACACTGCGGGGCCAGACAACAAACTCTCACTCACAGAGGACCCTTCTATCGCTTGTTTTTTGGCTAAATTTTACCAACCAGTTTCGCTGTTGTATGGATGTTTTTTTTCTACCGATCTTTTTGTCACTGCTGGATGCAGAGGTCGTCTCTCCCTCTCCCTGAGTTTTCTACTGCAGATTTCAGCTGTTCCTTTTACTGCTGGGTTAAAAAAAAAAATATATGTAATTTATAGAGAAGATGTAGGTTTGTAGATGATTTATAAACCATTTTTATTTAAAGATATTAAAAAAAAAAACTTGGAAAAGGGCAGGGAAATGACCAAAAAACAAAAGAAAAGATATTCCAGACTTCTATGAGCCACAGACCTCTAAGAACCGCTAAATTCTGGGAGCCACTTTATCTCCCACATCTGGTCCTGCTCACCAGAAAGATGCAGTATGGTTGTGTGTGTGTGTGTGTGTGAGGGTGTGTGTGTGTGTATGTGCAAAAGCCATCATAAATAAAGCCTTGGGAAGCTGTCCAGCAGGCGGCGCAAGATGTAAAGCCTAAAACAAGAAAGATGAATTTGATAATAGTGGGGTCAAATCTGCTGGTGGATTGACTCCTTTTAAGAGTGGACAGCATGAACCAGAATAGGACTCAAGGAAGTCTCACATCAATCCAGGAGGTCCAGAAGGAGAAGAAATCTACTCGCTGCCTTCTCTGTCCTGCACATCACCTCATCTCGTCTTCGCTGCTGTTTCTTCTTCATCATCTTTGTCCATCCTCTTTTTGCTGCAGTCAGTCGCTCCACACCTGAGCTTCAAGCTGCACAACGGTTGTTACTCATACTTGAAGGTTGATGACATTCTGTGTGTGTGTGTGTGTGTCTGCATGGATGCTTAGTCTAGATAATTGTACGGTGATTAATCCCCTCCACCCTACCGTGCCAATTTCCTCTTGTACACTGCAATATGACAAAGTACCCCTCTTCTGACCGGCTGATTCACTAACCCTGAGATGTTTGGATGGATATGGCAAATGACTAATGTCTTACTTTGTAATGTAAGTGATTTATAATAAAGAATTCAACCCCATGCACTGTGTTCTGTTTTTTATCTTTAAATGTGAATACTTTCTGGGTCATCTATGATAATAAACTGAATGTCTGGTTGTGGACAAAATAAGACATTTTAGACATTGTATATTTTGGGTAAATAAGTGATTGACTATTTTTCAAGTCTAAAAATAAGCCTGCAACATATGCTATATTGCAAAAGTATTCACTCACCCATCCAAATGATTGAAATCAAGTGTTCTTATTACTTCCATGGCCACAGGTGTATAAAATCAAGCACCGAGGCATACAGACTGGGGTCATACATCACCATGTGCAATGCAAGGCGTCGGATAGTGGTGTAAAGCACGCCGCCACTGGACTCCAGAGCAGTGGAGACTCGTTCTCTGGAGTGACGAATAGCGCTTCACCATCTGGCGATATGATGGACGACTCTGGGTTTGGCGGTTGCCAGGAGAACGGTACTTATCTGACTGCATTGTGCCAAGTGTAAAGTTTGGTGGAGGGGAGACTATGGTGTGTGAGGTCGTTTTTCAGGAGCTAAAAGGGCTAAAAATTAGATTAAATTGTAGTGAAAATTGTCGTGTACGTAATGGTACAGGTAGTATTCCCGGCTCGTTACGTGGACATCTTTAGGTCGCTGGTTCAAATTCGGCTCCAAGGAGAGTTTCTTTTCCATTATCATTCCCATATCTGTACTTTGCCCGTCATTCACCTAGTATAGAAAAGAACTATACATGACTTGACATGGATCATGTTATGAAAATGTTATCCTCTCCACGTCGATGCATCTCCCTTCGATAGCTCAGTTGGTAGAGCGGAGGACTGTAGTGGTTACATGGGAATCCTTAGGTCGCTGGTTCGAATCCGGCTCGAAGGAGGGACCTTTTTCTATTTGTCCATAATAATACCTTACACGTCCTTTCTTTCTGTCACTCAAAGATCTGGCAAATTGCGTTACTTGAAAACCAATCGTGTAGCGTGGTCCATCTTTTACAACCCAATCAAATAATGATGAGGATTTATAATCAGTTTAACATTATTTCAGTCAGCAGCCTATTAGACTGTTTTCTGTCTCTCCTACATAGAATGACGTCAACTTCCTATGTCCACAGCGGGGGATTAGCTCAAATGGTAGAGCGCTCGCTTAGCATGCGAGAGGTAGCGGGATCGATGCCCGCATCCTCCATCCTAGCTTTTCTCTTCAAAAACCCTATCCCTTTGTTAACTGTCCCTTACATCCGCCTGTATAGGTCACACCAAGATGATCAGGATGATTACAATCCTTCGGTGGGTTCATAGTTTCAGCCTTCCTCTATGGGATCAAATAAGGGTCAAAAAAATTTTGTAGTTGTAAAAATATTTTTGCGCCCGTGTAAAAACCATAGATCAAAAGTCGTACTTGTAACTTGAGTTTTGTAAACTTGTAACTTCAGGATCGCACTTGAAGGTGGGAAATGTGTGTGTCCGTCGGATTTAGTTTTATACATACACAAAGTGTTTTTACACGGGCACAACATATTTTTTCAACTACAAAACTTTATTACACATGCACAAAATGTTTTTACAACTCCACAACTTTATTACACATGCACAAAATGTTTTTACAACTACACAACTTTATTACACATGCACAAAATGTTTTTACAACTAGAAAACTGTTACACGTGCACAAAGTGTTTTATTACACATGCTCACAATGTTTTTACAACTAGAAAACGGTGTTACACATGCACAAAATGTTCAGACAAGAAGAATTTGCAGTGGAGCTGTATGCAAGCAGGTTATATCATTATCATCAGTCATCATAGTCATTGTGATTATACTCCCTGTGTTCAGCCTAAATATTTGCATGGAACAATTCATTGGCGTTGTTGCACTGTTTTTCCTCAAGTAGTATAACACGCTGCTGTATATGAATGAGTTTTTGCTGAATTTTATGTTAACTTTAACTCAACACCTTTCGCGTGTTAGGCGAAATAAAAAGGACTAAAATAATGTGCGAGGGCCATTCATTGAGCTTTTATTTGAATATTAGAATTTGTACAGGACTTGTACTGCAGACCAGGTATTATATATCTCCTTATATAATGTCACAATAAGACTGGCTTTAATATCAGTATCAGTGACTGAGTCATAATTCTAGTAGATTTGTGACATAACTTAAACTTTTCTTGAAATGAAGATATGAAGTCAAAACAAATGAACTGAAAACTGTTTTTGGAAACTTTTTGGAAGCGACGACACACCTGATGAGAACATTTCTCTGAGATACTGTTAATCTGAGGAGGAGAACTGTGTTGCTGTTAAAATGTTAGTAAAGATAATGTTTATTAAGTGAAAATAAACAATAAACACACATGTGCAGAGTTTATGGAGAAATATATGCTTGTGTGTGTTTGTGTGTGAGTGTGTGTGTGTGTGTGTGTGTGTGTTCTAAAATATGCTAATGAGCTGGCTTGTATATGTAAATGAGCTTTATGACATCACAGTACAATGCATGACATAGAATCTTGGAACTTTCAGTAAGCAGATGACAGATTGTTCATTCCAGTTATTGAAGCACAGAAGACAGTCAGGTTTGTGTTCAGTAGCAGTGAGTTAAAAGCTAAAAAGACTAACTTTAGAGAGTTAAACATCTATCTTGAGACTTCAGCAGCAGCTATCAGTAATAAGTATTTCTTTCTTTCTTTCTTTATGTAAAATAATCAGAAAATAATGATATTAATGATAAATAACGTAAATAACTGAACAAATGTAATTACGCTCAAATCAGATTTAATACTTTAACTCCTACGATTTCAGACATTTTTAGACTTTCAATATCAAACTTCAGACTTTTTAAGGTTTCATCCTTTCAAATTGTCTCATGTAACTTTTACAGTCTTTCATTTTTAACTGCTGCTTAAAACAGTAATAATGATCCTGATTGTAAATTCTTCCATCCTTCCATCAGTCTCAGTGAAAATGAACACAGTAACAGAGTTCAGCGATAGCGGTCTGCTCCAGGCTTCGTATGCTTTAAAGTTCATTCAGAGGCAGCTAGTGGACCTCTCAATGTTATGTGAGTCCACCGTCCAGAGACAACTGATCTGTCCTCAGTTCTTCATCGAGCTCCAGGACAAGCTTGAGAAAGTCCTCCATGAAGTATGTGTTTCAATTTCAACCATGTTTCTTTTTTCCAAACTGATTTTAAGAAACACACACATCCCTTTGTTTATAGTGCATACTTTATTGTGTTTAGTTGACTCATTTATAACTTTTGTGTGTTTGATTTAGACCCGCTCAGTGTGTTGCCCTCCACCCAGAAAACCAGAGGAGGGTGACTTTGAGATCATCAAGCAGTTCAGCAGTGGCAGCTTTGGGTGAGTAAGACTTCTTTACATTCTAACAGACTGTTTGGACTCCACACAGAGTTCAGTCCAAACACAGAGAAACATCATACATGTTTTAGTTTCTTGTTAAATCAGAGCTGATGTTCAGTAGTAGAAGCTGATCATGTTTCCTTTTCCTTCTTGTGCAGATCTGTGAACCTTGTGCGCCACAGAGCAACCAGGAAAGCTTTTGCCATGAAAATCATCAACTGGAGGAACCTGAAGAGAGAGCAAGACATTAGGCAGGTGTTGGTGGAGAGAGCCATCCTCTCTTACACAGAAAACGAGTACATTGTCTCAATGTTTTGCGCGTTTGAGACCAACAGAGACCTCCGTATAGTGATGGAGTATGTAGCAGGTAAGAAGGTTGTTTGTTTAGACAGGGATAGAACAGATAAATGAGCTTTAAACTGACTTTCCTCTATTATCTATGGAGCCCATCCATGCTACCCACCCAACACACACTGAGAACATGTCTCCTGTCCTTCTAGGTGGGGATTGTGCCTCCTTGTTGGAGGAACGGAAGCGCTTTTCCACAAAGATGAGCCGGATCTACATAGCAGAGACCACCATGGCCCTAGAATATCTCCACAGCTATGGGATCATTCACAGAGACCTGAAACCTGCAAAGTGAGTCATCAATCTGTCCCATCAATCTGACATGTAGAGTTAGAGTTTGGTATGTAATCTAACATGAGACATGTTTCTGCTTTTCTCTGTTATAGCATGTTGATCACTTCAACCGGCCACATCAAGGTGGCTGATTTTGGCCTCTCAAAGATAGGTCGACTCAACATAGCGCAAGATGTTGAGCAAGCACCAATTATGAGGATCGTGCAGGAAATCACGGACGAAGAGGTAAGTCTTTGATTTTTCTCTTCTGTGCTATTTGAGCTCAAACCTGGATCATTGTTCCAATCATTTTGTGTTTCCTCCCTTCAGACAGCGGGCACTCCTTGTTATATGGCCCCAGAGGCCATACTAGAGGTGGGGTACGGGAAACCTGTGGACTGGTGGGCCCTAGGTATCATCCTGTATGAGTTTCTGGTGGGTGAACCTCCATTTGACGGGACTGACGTTGATGACCTTTGTGACCACGTGGTTCAAGGTAAGAATCTTTACTTCAGTTCATCTCTTTCTGGCTCAGTGACAAATAAGGGTTGTCAAGATGTTCAAAAATGTCTTCAACATAGTTTTAAAAGCAGCATCAGATTTGTTCAAATGTACATTTAATAGTTGGTATTATGTCATTTGAAATGACATTTGCACCATTTTTTACCAAAAGTAAGACTGACACGTGGTTGAATTTCTTGTTTCTTTTACTTTAAACTTGTTTTAAGATTCAGTGTTTTTGTTGTTGTTGTTTTTTATGATGAAGTTAAACTTTTAATTCTGTTATTGGATTACTGATATGTGCTTTTTGTTTTTTCTCAGATGACATCATCTGGCCGGAGGGGGAAGCAGCCCAAGGAACTGTTGCACAGGACCTAATCAGCCTTCTCCTGGAGAAAAATGCCAAGCGACGTCTGGGGACAGGTTAGTGTCACATTCACTAATGATGAAGACGTGGATAGAGACAGGATGGGAGCTCATTCATAATTTTGTTTGTCTCACTTATTCTCCAGGAGGATCCGGAGAGGTGAAGGCTCACCCGTTTTTTAAAGGTGTCTGCTGGAGATTCCTCATGGATCAAGAGCCTCCATTCATCCCCCAGCTGAGGACTGAGGAGGACACCAGTCATTTTAATTGTAAGTGCCAACACACACACACACACACACACACACACACACACACACACACACACACACACACTATTTTCTCTTTTCTTTAACTTAATGCATGATGGTTGTTGCTGTGGTTTCTACAGCCAGCATAGCCCAGCAGTGCCAGGAGGACCGGGAGAACCAGGAGAACCAGGAGAACCAGGAGAACCAGGGTGACAAGAAGAACCAAGAGAACCAGGGTGACCAGGAGAACCAGGTGAACCAGGAACCAACCGTAAAGCTGCCGTACCTCTGCTCAGTGGCCCACCGATTCACTGAGGTACACTTTTTAAATCCAGCTGCTGTTTGACATTGTAAATCCATTTCTCACTATCAAATACAAACAAGAAAATCATCATTTTGACGCTTTTCTTTTGAAACTGCAGGTTTACGGCAGCCCTGAACATCTGTCGGCTCCAATCCCCTTCAACCAGATCGTTGTAACAAGACTGGTGGAGGAGTACGAGGAGGAAGAGGACGATGACGAGTTTAACTATGAAGGTAAGTTTAGTGATTATTATTATGAACAGGAGCCAGATGACGGCTTTGGGGACCAAGAGTCCAGTGAGGAGAAGGAGGACCTTCAGGAGGAGAGACAGAAAACACACAGTCCGACACCGAGGAGGAGGAGCGAGAGAAAGAAGTGGAGGATGAAGAAAAGAAGGCGGTGTATGTGGAAGAAGAGGACTTGCCTGAAGAGGAGGAGAGGACCAAATAGAAGACAGAAAAAAACATTAGACACTGTTCGATCACCATCCCTTCATCGTGTCCCACAAAAGATTGACACTGGTCTCCTTGAAAATAGAGACATAAAGGAACAGAGGCCAGATGTTGAAGAGAAAGACTTGACTTCTTCTCTTCCTCCTCCTGCTGCTGCCAACAACAACATGTGTGGGGAAGTTTTTAGGAGGTGTATGAGAACTTTAAGACGCGTCATGTGCTGTCCTGTGAGGAGGAGGAGGAATGTGTAGAGTAGGTCGTGGACAAGCAAGAGGAGGAAGAGGAGGAGGAGGAGGAGGAGGAGGAGAAGAAGTTGCAGTCTTTGTATATTCTCTTTACTTTTTCTAGTTTATTTTTCTGTTGCTATGGAAACGTATTGCTGCCACACCAGAAAAAGAGAAACAGATCAGCATTAAAGAGATAAATAGTATATTGTTATAATAATAATGATAATGATAATAATAATGATAATAATATGGATAATGATAATGATAATAATATTAATTATTCTAACAATGAACTTTGGATGTTTACTGATACTGATTTTTCTTTTTCTGGCGTGGCAGCGATGTACTTCCATAGGTTGCTTTGTCTTGTCTGTTCATTATCTTATTTTCCTTTTTCTTTACTGTCCTTGCAACTTTAAAAAAATAAAATAAAAAAATAAAAAAACACTGGTTGTAGATCAGCTTTCTGAACTGAACATAGTAAGAGTCATTTAGGATGACAGCAGCTGAATGAAGCAGTGAAATAAAGCACACAACAAAACTATATCAGTGATGTAAAGCTGGGGGGGGCAGTTATGTAATAACATAACTTTTATATAACAGTTGAATAAAATGTGAAGAGTTTGTGAATGTGTCCTCATCACTGTGTAGAGACCTCCATGATCATCTACAGCATGTGTCTAATAAAACTACAGACACAAAACACTTATTACAAGACTGAGAACTCACACACTCTTTGATTGAAATAATAAGTTCATCAACAGAAACATGTGTCAGTTGAATGCTAGTATGTACAGAACAGAAGTATTTTCAGGAAAGTGTGTGATAATATCTAAACATGATTCATAGAGAAAAGAAGATGTGATACTGACCCCTGAAGATATTAATGACATTAAAACATATGATTTCCCTCCACTCCATATTTCCTCCAGTTAAATGAAGTTTACAGTCTTCACTGTACTGTAGGACATTTTCATCACATCACAAAGTAACATAACATGTCAATTATTCAACATAAAATCTAATATTACATCTATCATATTTTATCTCATAACTTTAAAAAAAATCAGTGGGCCTATCACAGCACTGTGTTTCCACGGAGCATCAAAACCTACACAAAATAGCAATAACAACAACAACAATAATAATAATAATAATTATTATTATTATTCATAAAGAATTCATACAAGGGATGAAGAACTGTCCTGAATTCAAATATTATCAGCAACCATAATAATTAGTACTTAAATAAATGCTAATAGGGGTTGATGGTTCAATTCCTCGTTAGTATAGTGGACAGTATCTCTGCCTGTCACGGGTTCAATTCCCCGACGGGGAGGATTTACTTTTCTACCCACTGTTCATTATTTACCAACACTAACAAAACCAACACATTAACAACATCATGCATGAACCTCCCTGTCAAATACAGCCAAGACATAAACCTGTATCATTCACACACAGAAATAAAGTCATGGTAAATTAAAAAAACAAACAAAAAACATATGTATATATATATGTGTGTGTGTGTGTGTGTGTGTGTGTGTGTGTGTGTGTTAAATAGGATTTTTTTATTGAGGTTTACAGGGAGCAATGCTGATTGTATAGTCTGACAGCTGCAGGGAAGCAGGAAATGTGATATCACTCCTTCATACATTTTGGATGAAGGATGAAACGCAGGTTTAATTAGTGTTGTACATTGTCAACAGAAATATATTGAGGTTTAAATCAATAAAAACAGAAACTAAATGCTTGAATAAAGCAGTTTATTAGGCATTAGGCATTGTTTTAACCACTTAATACACGCCTCTATTTTTTATGTTGTTAGCCTAAATGACATGCTCAAGTTGTGAGCAGCACAGATCCCACATAGACTCAGAGATGTGTCTGGTATCATTGGAAAGGAAACACTCTCAGGATTCTTGTAAAAGTGTCTGTGTGATTCTGTGACTTACTGACAAAGAGTGGCAGAGGTTACAATGATGGGGTTGTTTACTCGCCCATAGGTTTGCCTTTACAATGACATGTGTACAGACATTCAGGGACCTCTCAGCAGGATATAGACACAATGAGGCCACAGCCACATGTCTTGGAGTCAAAAGACCAAAAGATGAATTTTTCAGAGTTATTTTTCAACAGGTATGTCCATGCGTTTTCCTTAGGTCCTTTTTGGAGACTCCAAATGGACACTTGGTTACCAAATCTGTAAAATCGCAGTCAATCACCTATAACTTTACAACCCCTTTGCCTACAATCAAAATCTTGGTCTCTAATGAAAGCTGACACCATATTATTATTCTAATTATTATATATTATATTATTATATATAGCCTTTTTTTGTTTGGCCATATCTATCTATCTATTTATCTATTCATCTATTTATCCATCTATCTATCTATCTATCTATCTATCTATCTATCTATCTATCTATCTGACTGACCGACCATCTGACTAACTAACTAACTATCTATCTATCTATCTATCTATCTATCTATCTATCTATCTATCTGACTGACCGACCATCTGACTAACTAACTAACTATCTATCTATCTATCTATCTATCTATCTATCTATCTATCTATCTATCTATCTATCTATCTATCTGTTTATCTTGCTATAAGTCATATGTCAAGTCGAAGAAGAACCAACTGTGTACCAAAATGCCGAGTGCGTAATGATATATGGTTCAACTCTTTTACGCACAGGGCGCACGCCAGTTACGCTTGGAGTTTGTTTATGGACAGCCAAACTGATAGCTTAGTGTGATACACCGTTGGAAACCTCAGACTATTGGCTAAAAGGTTATCAACTTCATTTCACCGAATATTTCCATAGGCTAGAACAGCAGTCAATCAAAGCCATGTCGTCATTGTCGTCGGCCACATGTCCTCATTGGCTTTGGAGACATGTACTGCCTAATCCTAAACACCGATTGGCTTGTGTGTGGTGTCGTCAGAAGCAGGAGAGGCTCACGGTCGTAAACATCTAGTCAAAAAAAAAAAAAAAAAAAAAAAGTAGTCATCTTCTTGACACAGCAATACAACGGTGAGTCGCTAACATGTCAGACAAAAAACAGACTGTGGACCTCGGTCTACTGGAGGAGGACGACGAGTTTGAAGAATTCCCAGCCGAGGATTGGACGGGGCTGGATGAAGATGAGGATGCTCATGTTTGGGAAGACAACTGGGACGATGACAATGTAGAGGATGATTTCTCAAATCAGCTGAGAGCGGAGCTGGAAAAACATGGTTACAAGATGGAGACGTCATAGCGTCTGACATTCATGTTTGAATATTACTGGCCGACCACAAACCAGAAACCAGAAATGGTTCTGAGGGTGTTAATTAGTTTATTTTTTATTTGTAAGAAATGTTGATGATGATGAGTGTTTGGAGAAAAAAAAAAAAAAAAAAAAAAAGTAAACATCTAGTCACGTGTACTCTGAGATGGACGTGCAGGTCAGGAAATGACGTAAACGGACCGTATGTGGTTTGTTATTTGTGTTATTACGTTACGTGTTGGACTAAATACATGGACATATTGAGGAAAGTACTTCGGTTTTATGGAAACGGATTTCATATTTCACAAGAATGGATATTTGGCGAGCTGTACAGAAAGTCCTGAGTCATAAGATGATCGTTGTGGATAAAGGGAAGACTTTGAAGGTATGTAGTATTATAGCTTTTCTCACTTAGCTGAGTGGCTAGCCGAGCTAATCGCTAATACTATTACGGCTGTGAGCAACCATATAAGTCGTGAGTGGTCTTGAATGAATCAGGACAATCTAAGCTTTCCAACAATGTACGGCATGAATATATATGTTTAAGGGTTGGTGTTTAAAACATTTAGAAGAACGTGTGGCGACCTCCTAACATCCGTCCCGTCCCGTTGACGGAACACCGTGTGTTAAAGAGGTTAAACAAAGTTTATCAGCTGTGAGGTTTTATTTATTCTATAATGAATGTTAGAGAAAACACCATCAATGAAATGTTTCACACTAGTTGGTCTTTTTTATAGCTTAACTCAGAGTGAGTGCAAGCAAATAAGTGTTTCCGCCCGGTCTCGAACCGGGGACCTTTCGCGTGTTAGGCGAATGTGATAACCACTACACTACGGAAACTGCTCATCTGCTGATGTAACAGGACATCAAGAAAAAAAGAAAAGAATAAAGTATACAAACAATAATAGAGGCATCTCAAAGTGTGAGACCAAATCAAAATGCATGCAAAGCAAGGAAATAAACATAGTACACAAAGTAAGTATATTTGTGTTTGGTAGATTACTTCTTTGTTGTAACAATGCTTCTTGGTAATAAATCTTATACCGTTGGAAAGCCTGTTTATTTCCCTTTTAAATGGTGCAACAATTGTATGGAACATGTATTTATGGGATGAGCAGCAGAGCTGAGTCTGTGGGTTCCGTCCATGAAAAATTTGGCAAATCTCTGCCAATGCCGATCAGCTTATTCTGCTATTGACTCTTATTTGGTGTTGTTAGGATTGGATGACTGAAGTCTACAGAAACCAGACATATTGGCAGTTTAACAATTTATTCATTTAACAAACAGGAGCCTCAGTAGTGTGTAGAAGAACAATACACAACTACAACAGCCTGGCACCTGCTCCTCATGCTGGTCACCTGACTGGTCACCTGACTGGTCACACACTGTTATAGGATAGCATCCCATTATTCAACCAGCCATGTAGTCACATGTGAGCATAGGACTGTAATAATGATGATGGAGGGACTGACAGTGGGCCGTGTCACAGGCATGTAAAGGGCCCCTCCTACCTGTTAGAGCAGTGTTTTTCAACCACTGTGCCGCGGCACAGTAGTGTGCCGTGAGAAAACATCCAATTTCACCAAATTGGTCTACAAAATATTTTTTGAAAACAAATTAATTATTTTCTGCAAATAATATGCCATTGTCGAGTGTGGGTGCTGTCTAGTGACTGGCAGAGTAATCATGTAATACTAGGGCTGGATCATTCATTGAATTTTAATCGGTATCAATTTTAGCTTTCCACGATTTCAAAAACGTAATAATCAAGTTAAAACGATTATTGTCCCACCCGGCACGGTGCATCTATGAATAAATCCAACGCTCCCCTCTTTTCCAGCAAGATACAGAGAGAGAGAGAGAGAGAGAGAGAGAGAGAGAGAGAGAGAGAGAGAGAGAGAGAGAGAGAGAGAGAGAGAGAGAGAGAGACCTAACTTGAACCTAGCATAGCTGCCGGAGAAGTTAAAAGGTGAGCGCTGCCAAAGATTTGTAGGTCTGTACTGTGAAGTTTTGACCCTTAATTAAACCGAGGCTGCGCCTGCATGGACACATTTTAGTGGCGTTACATATTTCATTAGTGTTATTGAGATGCGAGGCTGCCCGGTAACGTTAGCGCATGTGGTTAAGCTTTTGACATGCTAGCTAGTTTAACATTACATCTCTTACTCTGCACGGTCCATCCTTTTTAAATATTTCAGTTTGGATCCCGCCTGACATTGTAGTAGTTTCCTAGTGTGTTTAATTGGTGCGTTTATGCTCAAATGTTTTCAAATCTATGAATGTAAGGGTAGCTACATTGAGACTTACTGCAGGTGTGTGTGCGCGCGCAGGTGCAATTAATTGATGCGCGTCAGGCTGGCTCTCAGAAAACAAGGTCCAAACACTTCTCATTGCTTTTCTTCATTTATTGCTTAACATAAGCAGCAAATGTACAGCACCTCAGGTTTGTGATCATGTAGCCTATTATGCTACTTGCTCCGAAACCTCAGCCAACCTCAGCCACGGTCAAAAACGTTTTGCCTCAGTACACACACATTAGCCAGGCTGTATAAATGCACTCCTGCAGGAAATTAGCACATTGCCACCCCCAGTACCAACAGTGTGAAACAACAAAAAATAACAAATAAATAAATGGCTGTAACAATGAATAATCATGTTTTGATAATCGCGATTTCAATATCAATCAAAATAATCGTGATTATTATTTTTGCCATAATCGTCCAGCCCTACTATATTGTTAATTGCACTTTTTATTTGAAAGAAGAAATATATAAGATCATAAAATACCTTTTTCTTTGTGTTTATTTTATTCCTATTCAAGAAACTTTGACATGAATGACTTTATATTGTTAATATAGGCTACAGAGTTTCATTTTTTAACATTTTCAGTAAGCGGTGTGCCTTGTGATTTTTTCAATGAAAAAAATGTACCTTGGCTGAAAAAAGGTTGAAAACGGTGTATTAGAGGACCCCCACCACACAGTTTGCTCACCGTCATGTTGCATATCTTTTGCTGTAGTATTTCACAGCTTAACATAAAAGTTATGCTTTTGGTTTAAAAAGATGGTCTGGCACTCTTCTCACCCGAAGAACTTAATAAAGTCTTATGTACTTATGGCCTAAGTTTTGCAATACAGTTCTCTATGTGTTTATATGAGTTTCCGTAGTGTAGTGGTTATCACGTTCGCCTCACACGCGAAAGGTCCCCGGTTCGAAACCGGGCGGAAACATCCTTTGACCATGTTTTCTCTTCAAAATATAATCAACGTAGAAAAAATAAATAATGAAAAGTATAAACTTTGTAGAAATTCATAAAATACGGACACAAACAAACACATATATACACACAAATAAATATTTTTTTATCATTTTATTTAGAGTAATACTAGTAGTACTTATATTTGCCACATTACTATTATAATAAAGGTTTATCATTCACTGCATTTGACAGCGAGGCTCATGCATGATGTTTATATGTTGGTTTTGTTAGTGTTGGTAAATCATGAACAGCTGGTAGAAAAGCAAATTCTCCCCGTCGGGGAATCGAACCCCGGTCTTCCGCGTGACAGGCGGAGATACTGTCCACTATACTAACGAGGAATTGAACCAACAACCCATCACACACGTTAGCCTTCATCTTCTCCAGTCACTGATACTGAATGAAGAGTTGAGGAAGACAGACAGAGTTGAAGCGGTTACAGCGCCAAAAGCCGTTAGTGGCCAGAACGTACATTACATCCGTATTGGTTCAGCACTACCATCGAGAATGAATGGGAAATGGTTTAGCGCGGTTTGGCTAAACAGTTGAGTTTCCTACCAGCTGCTGATTATTTACCAAGATAATACACCATCAACACCATCACTGGACCATGTCAATGTAAAAAAAGGGAGGTGTAAAATGGCTGCCAATCTTACTATTTTTTATATATTGTGATGTGAGGAAACACACTCACTGTGTGACTGAATTGAATCCACAGATGTCAAAAAAGAGGGAGGAGGTCATTCCACTTACATGACTAAATTTTAAATGAATGGTTTGTTATAGCCTATGTATTTTCTCTCTATAAGGTTTTATTTTCATTCTACGAGATGAAATATCTTAGGCTTCCAAATAATTCATCTAAAAAATCTGACTTCTGATTTAATGGGCGGCTGTGGCTCAGGAGGTAGAGCGGGTTGTCCACTAACTGAAAGGTCAGTGGTTCAATCCCAAGTTCCTCCAGTCTGCATGTGGAAGTGTCCATGGGCAAGATACTTAACCCCAAATTTCTCCCAGTTGCTGCACTGTGTGGTAGACTAGTAAAGTGCTGCGTAGGTGCAGAGATACTGTCCACTACACTAACGAGGACAGAAACAATGATACACACAGCTATGTCAGCCAGCGAGTGTTCTTTTAAACACTGACGTGGTTATGTCTTAGGCACAGTGACATGTTTTTACATTCATTCTGTACTTCAGCAGACTAAAGTGTTTGCCCCATTTGTTTTACTAACTTAAATTAGTGATAGTAAGTTGTATTATTTACCATTCCTCATTATACTGTATGCATTACAGTAACCCTGATGAATGTTTGACATGACACAGATGCCTGCCTTTCCAATCAACCCGGTGCCTACACATTAGAGTGCCTATTGGCACTTTACCACCCATGTGCCAACCTACCATCCAATCAAGGAGGAAGGATGGGAGGAATAACACCAGGCGCTACTCTTCAGACTCTTCATCACGTCCTCATCAGTGGTTTTGAGTACAGCAGACTCAAAACCATACTGAATTACACTTTGCATGCTGCTACTTTGTTACTACTGATCATAAACCTTACATGGTGTCATTATTGTCATTGTTTCTGAAATTGATGAGCTTTTGATCTATTGTCTTATATGTTTGTTATAAACTGAAGGGGCAGTAAACCACATCTGAGATGTTAAAACAGAACTGTAATACATCAATGTGTACAACAGTGGAGTTTTGTTTTCATTCATTTCAAACTTATTGTGTTCCACAATGAGGTTATTAGTGAATGAAGCAGATCCACACATCATCTTTTGAAGAATATGTGTTTACTCATTAATGAACAATAGGCAAAACAATAACTTTTGAGCATAAATGATTATAAATGATTAATTACACATGTTAGAAGTCTACTGAACAGGACTGAATTGCCTTTGATCTCTAAATGATGCATGTTCCTGTAAATCTGGGGTGCATGTTGCTGCAGATGTCAGAGGTAGGTATGGCATGGCTGTTGAGCCCCTGTGGATGGTGGAGCGTCATGATGCCCTGCTGCATCATCAGAGCATCATAAACCAGCCCTGGCTGCAGGTCAAAAAGGCTCTGTAAAAGATGAACAACGCGTACACTGAAAAGTAAATCATGATGTAGACACACTGGAAAAACTGGTGTTTCACACTATGTTGATATTTTACACTTTACTTCAAATAGATAGAAACACAGATGATACAAACCTCTGTGTCTTCTCTCCTACTCCTCATCTGAGCAGCTCACACCAGCTCCTCTGAAAACTATCAGTTATGAAGAGAGCAGCAACAATTATAAGGAACAAACTTAGCATTAGCTACCTTAGAGACAGTTGATGAACCAGACTCTGGCTACATTACACTAGCAACACACGTCTTAGTCAATATTTTTACAATTGCACAAAACCCCAAATGTCCGTTTGCCAGCAGTGCTCATAAAATCCAACAGAAATGATCAAAGTGAAGTTGTTAGCTTGGCTACTATGTTCAGCTTGTTAATTTTCAACTACTAGCAGTTAGCTAACGTTAGCATCAGAAAGCTAATAACTGTTACACTACTTTAGAAATACGTTACTAATACGTCGTTTTTAAAAATCAAAATCCCATTAAAAAACGTACTGAGTTTTAGAAGAGGGACCGGAAGTGCTAAAAGCGCTAACGGAATTCCAGGTTTACTGGTTTACTGACTCTTGTCTCACACAACATCTTAATTGTTGCTTTCCCTATATCGCGAAATGGCCGACCCAATACCTCTAGATGCCTACCCTAATGAACTTACCTGTGCCCTTAAACAGGGAAAATAGTGAGGGAAGAGGGATGAAGAAACACACACTCTGCTCTTGCCTTCACTCGTCTGTATTGAGTCTTAATGATATACAGTACAACCAAATTCACACATTTTCCCAGTATGAATAAAATCAGTCTCAGGACCACAGTTTCCACAACTAAGTTATCCTCTATGGTTTTCTAAATAATGTAAATTATATTTTTAACCAGCATAGACCATAACGACGCATAATCAACCCAGACAAAGAACACACATTACCTATTTGTATTATTTACACTCTGGCTGCATATTCGCCACAGTAATAACCTTAGCAATCTAGTTGAAATAACAATGAAATGATGTGTTAAGAAGTGGAACACAATGCATAACGCTGAAAAGGAATACAATTATGTTTCTGGAAAATCAAATTATTTTTAAATTCTTAACTACCACATAATGTGTGCTATGGAACTATTATGATGTGTGCCCACTGAAGTTAAGCGCTCAGATCGCGGCTGCTCTTTCATTGGATGGTAGGTGGCACATGGGTAGTAGAGTGCACGTGCACAAAATATTGTTACACCTTCAAAACTGTGTTACACATGCACAAAGTGTTTTTACACGGGCACAAAATCTTTTTACAACCACAAAACTTTATTACACATTTGAACATCATTGTACAAGTACAGAATCTTGTGATCAGTGGTGTTCTTTTTCTTTTATACAGTCTATGGTTTTCCCTCAAGTAGTATAACCAGCGTCACACGCTGCTGCATATGAATGATGACTATTTGTTCAATTTCATATTAACTCTGACTGAATACCCACAAATAGTGTTTCCGCCCGGTCTCGAACCGGGGACCTTTCGCGTGTTAGGCGAACGTGATTCAACAATTTACATGCATGCATGTAATAAAACATAAAAGAAAAGAAAAAAGGACTAAAATAATGTACTGATTCCATTCATTGAGCTTTCATTTGAATATTAGAATTTGTACAGGACTTGTACTGCAGACCAGGTATTATATATCTCCATATATATTGTCACAATAAGACTGACATTAATATATACAATCTTGTGCTAACTCAAAGTTTTGTCTGATTAATCAGAATTATCAGTGACTGAGTCATAATTCTAGTAGATCTGTGACATAACTTAAACTTTTCTTGAAATGAAGATATGAAGTCAAAACAAATGAACTGAAAACTGTTTTTGGAAACTTTTTGGAAGCGACACACCTGATGAGAACATTTCTCTGAGATACTGTTAATCTGAGGAGGAGAACTGTGTTGCTGTTAAAATGTTAGTAAAGATAATGTTTATTAAGTGAAACTAAACAATAAACACACGTGCAGAGTTTATGGAGAAATATATGTGTGTGTGTGTGTGTGTCTGTGAGTGTTCTAAAATATGCTAATGAGCTGGCTGGTATATGTAAATGAGCTTTATGACATCACAGTACAATGCATGACATCATAGAATCTTGGAACTTTCAGTAAGCAGATGACAGATTGTTCATTCCAGTTATTGAAGCACAGAAGACAGTCAGGTTTGTGTTCAGTAGCAGTGAGTTAAAAGCTAAAAAGACTAACTTTAGAGAGTTAAACATCTATCTTGAGACTTCAGCAGCAGCTATCAGTAGTAAGTATTTCTTTCTTTCTTTCTTTATGTAAAATAATCAGAAAATAATGATATTAATGATAAATAACGTAAATAACTGAACAAATGTAATTACGCTCAAATCAGATTTAATACTTTAACTCCTACGATTTCAGACATTTTAAGACATTTTTAGACTTTCAATATCAAACTTCAGACTTTTTAAGGTTTCATCCTTTCAAATTGTCTCATGTAACTTTTACAGTCTTTCATTTTTAACTGCTGCTTAAAACAGTAATAATGATCCTGATTGTAAATTCTTCCATCCTTCCATCAGTCTCAGTGAAAATGAACACAGTAACAGAGTTCAGCGATAGCGGTCTGCTCCAGGCTTCGTATGCTTTAAAGTTCATTCAGAGGCAGCTAGTGGACCTCTCAATGTTATGTGAGTCCACCGTCCAGAGACAACTGATCTGTCCTCAGTTCTTCATCCAGCTCCAGGACAAGCTTGAGAAAGTCCTCCATGAAGTATGTGTTTCAATTTCAACCATGTTTCTTTTTTCCAAACTGATTTTAAGAAACACACACATCCCTTTGTTTATAGTGCATACTTTATTGTGTTTAGTTGACTCATTTATAACTTTTGTGTGTTTGATTTAGACCCGCTCAGTGTGTTGCCCTCCACCCAGAAAACCAGAGGAGGGTGACTTTGAGATCATCAAGCAGTTCAGCAGTGGCAGCTTTGGGTGAGTAAGACTTCTTTACATTCTAACAGACTGTTTGGACTCCACACAGAGTTCAGTCCAAACACAGAGAAACATCATACATGTTTTAGTTTCTTGTTAAATCAGAGCTGATGTTCAGTAGTAGAAGCTGATCATGTTTCCTTTTCCTTCTTGTGCAGATCTGTGAACCTTGTGCGCCACAGAGCAACCAGGAAAGCATTTGCTATGAAAATCATCAACTGGAGGAACCTGAAGAGAGAGCAAGACATTAGGCAGGTGTTGGTGGAGAGAGCCATCCTCTCTTACACAGAAAACGAGTACATTGTCTCAATGTTTTGCGCGTTTGAGACCAACAGAGACCTCCGTATAGTGATGGAGTATGTAGCAGGTAAGAAGGTTGTTTGTTTAGACAGGGATAGAACAGATAAATGAGCTTTAAACTGACTTTCCTCTATTATCTATGGAGCCCATCCATGCTACCCACCCAACACACACTGAGAACATGTCTCCTGTCCTTCTAGGTGGGGATTGTGCCTCCTTGTTGGAGGAACGGAAGCGCTTTTCCACAAAGATGAGCCGGATCTACATAGCAGAGACCACCATGGCCCTAGAATATCTCCACAGCTATGGGATCATTCACAGAGACCTGAAACCTGCAAAGTGAGTCATCAATCTGTCCCATCAATCTGACATGTAGAGTTAGAGTTTGGTATGTAATCTAACATGAGACATGTTTCTGCTTTTCTCTGTTATAGCATGTTGATCACTTCAACCGGCCACATCAAGGTGGCTGATTTTGGCCTCTCAAAGATAGGTCGACTCAACATAGCGCAAGATGTTGAGCAAGCACCAATTATGAGGATCGTGCAGGAAATCACGGACGAAGAAGTAAGTCTTTGATTTTTCTCTTCTGTGCTATTTGAGCTCAAACCTGGATCCTTGTTCTAATCATTTTGTGTTTCCTCCCTTCAGACAGCAGGCACTCCTTGTTATATGGCCCCAGAGGCCATACTAGAGGTGGGGTACGGGAAACCTGTGGACTGGTGGGCCCTAGGTATCATCCTGTATGAGTTTCTGGTGGGTGAACCTCCATTTGACGGGACTGACGTTGATGACCTTTGTGACCACGTGGTTCAAGGTAAGAATCTTTACTTCAGTTCATCTCTTTCTGGCTCAGTGACAAATAAGGGTTGTCAAGATGTTCAAAAATGTCTTCAACATAGTTTTAAAAGCAGCATCAGATTTGTTCAAATGTACATTTAATAGTTGGTATTATGTCATTTGAAATGACATTTGCACCATTTTTTACCAAAAGTAAGACTGACACGTGGTTGAATTTCTTGTTTCTTTTACTTTAAACTTGTTTTAAGATTCAGTGTTTTTGTTGTTGTTGTTTTTTATGATGAAGTTACACTTTTAATTCTGTTATTGGATTACTGATATGTGCTTTTTGTTTTTTCTCAGATGACATCATCTGGCCGGAGGGGGAAGCAGCCCAAGGAACTGTTGCACAGGACCTAATCAGCCTTCTCCTGGAGAAAAATGCCAAGCGACGTCTGGGGACAGGTTAGTGTCACATTCACTAATGATGAAGACGTGGATAGAGACAGGATGGGAGCTCATTCATAATTTTGTTTGTCTCACTTATTCTCCAGGAGGATCCGGAGAGGTGAAGGCTCACCCGTTTTTTAAAGGTGTCTACTGGAGATTCCTCATGGATGAAGAGCCTCCATTCATCCCCCAGCTGAGGACTGAGGAGGACACCAGTCATTTTAATTGTAAGTGCCAACACACACACACACACACACACACACACACACACACACACACACACACACACACACACTATTTTCTCTTTTCTTTAACTTAATGCATGATGGTTGTTGCTGTGGTTTCTACAGCCAGCATAGCCCAGCAGTGCCAGGAGGACCGGGAGAACCAGGAGAACCAGGAGAACCAGGAGAACCAGGGTGACAAGAAGAACCAAGAGAACCAGGGTGACCAGGAGAACCAGGTGAACCAGGAACCAACCGTAAAGCTGCCGTACCTCTGCTCAGTGGCCCACCGATTCACTGAGGTACACTTTTTAAATCCAGCTGCTGTTTGACACTGTAAATCCATTTCTCACTATCAAATACAAACAAGAAAATCATCATTTTGACGCTTTTCTTTTGAAACTGCAGGTTTACGGCAGCCCTGAACATCTGTCGGCTCCAATCCCCTTCAACCAGATCGTTGTAACAAGACTGGTGGAGGAGTACGAGGAGGAAGAGGACGATGACGAGTTTAACTATGAAGGTAAGTTTAGTGATTATTATTATGAACAGGAGCCAGATGACGGCTTTGGGGACCAAGAGTCCAGTGAGGAGAAGGAGGACCTTCAGGAGGAGAGACAGAAAACACACAGTCCGACACCGAGGAGGAGGAGCGAGAGAAAGAAGTGGAGGATGAAGAAAAGAAGGCGGTGTATGTGGAAGAAGAGGACTTGCCTGAAGAGGAGGAGAGGACCAAATAGAAGACAGAGAAAAACATTAGACACTGTTCGATCACCATCCCTTCATCGTGTCCCACAAAAGATTGACACTGGTCTCCTTGAAAATAGAGACATAAAGGAACAGAGGCCAGATGTTGAAGAGAAAGACTTGACTTCTTCTCTTCCTCCTCCTGCTGCTGCCAACAACAACATGTGTGGGGAAGTTTTTAGGAGGTGTATGAGAACTTTAAGACGCGTCATGTGCTGTCCTGTGAGGAGGAGAGTGTAGAGTAGGTCGTGGACAAGCAAGAGGAGGAAGAGGAGGAGGAGGAGGAGGAGGAGGAGAAGAAGTTGCAGTCTTTGTATATTCTCTTTACTTTTTCTAGTTTATTTTTCTGTTGCTATGGAAACGTATTGCTGCCACACCAGAAAAAGAGAAACAGATCAGCATTAAAGAGATAAATAGTATATTGTTATAATAATAATGATAATGATAATAATAATGATAATAATATGGATAATGATAATGATAATAATATTAATTATTCTAACAATGAACTTTGGATGTTTACTGATACTGATTTTTCTTTTTCTGGCGTGGCAGCGATATACTTCCATAGGTTGCTTTGTCTTGTCTGTTCATTATCTTATTTCCCTTTTTCTTTACTGTCCTTGCAACTTTAAAAAAATAAAATAAAAAAATAAAAAAACACTGGTTGGAGATCAGCTTTCTGAACTGAACATAGTAAGAGTCATTTAGGACGACAGCAGCTGAATGAAGCAGTGAAATAAAGCACACAACAAAACTATATCAGTGATGTAAAGCTGGGGGGGGCAGTTATGTAATAACATAACTTTTATATAACAGTTGAATAAAATGTGAAGAGTTTGTGAATGTGTCCTCATCACTGTGTAGAGACCTCCATGATCATCTACAGCATGTGTCTAATAAAACTACAGACACAAAACACTTATTACAAGACTGAGAACTCACACACTCTTTGATTGAAATAATAAGTTCATCAACAGAAACATGTGTCAGTTGAATGCTAGTATGTACAGAACAGAAGTATTTTCAGGAAAGTGTGTGATAATATCTAAACATGATTCATAGAGAAAAGAAGATGTGATACTGACCCCTGAAGACATTAATGACATTAAAACATATGATTTCCCTCCACTCCATATTTCCTCCAGTTAAATGAAGTTTACAGTCTTCACTGTACTGTAGGACTTTTCATCAGATCACAAAGTAACATAACATGTCAATTATTCAACATAAAATCTAATATTACATCTATCATATTTTATCTCATAATTTAAAAAAAATCAGTGGGCCTATCACAGCACTGTGTTTCCACGGAACATCAAAATAGCAATAACAACAACAACAATAATAATAATAATAATTATTATTATTATTCATAAAGAATTCATACAAGGGATGAAGAACTGTCCTGAATTCAAATATTATCAGCAACCATAATAATTAGTACTTAAATAAATGCTAATAGGGGTTGATGGTTCAATTCCTCGTTAGTATAGTGGACAGTATCTCTGCCTGTCACGGGTTCAATTCCCCGACGGGGAGGATTTACTTTTCTACCCACTGTTCATTATTTACCAACACTAACAAAACCAACACATTAACAACATCATGCATGAACCTCCCTGTCAAATACAGCCAAGACATAAACCTGTATCATTCACACACAGAAATAAAGTCATGGTAAATTAAAAAAACAAACAAAAAACATATGTATATATATATGTGTGTGTGTGTGTGTGTGTGTGTGTGTGTGTGTGTTAAATAGGATTTTTTTATTGAGGTTTACAGGGAGCAATGCTGATTGTATAGTCTGACAGCTGCAGGGAAGCAGGAAATGTGATATCACTCCTTCATACATTTTGGATGAAGGATGAAACGCAGGTTTAATTAGTGTTGTACATTGTCAACAGAAATATATTGAGGTTTAAATCAATAAAACAGAAACTAAATGCTTGAATAAAGCAGTTTATTAGGCATTAGGCATTGTTTTAACCACTTAATACACGCCTCTATTTTTTATGTTGTTAGCCTAAATGACATGCTCAAGTTGTGAGCAGCACAGATCCCACATAGACTCAGAGATGTGTCTGGTATCATTGGAAAGGAAACACTCTCAGGATTCTTGTAAAAGTGTCTGTGTGATTCTGTGACTTACTGACAAAGAGTGGCAGAGGTTACAATGATGGGGTTGTTTACTCGCCCATAGGTTTGCCTTTACAATGACATGTGTACAGACATTCAGGGACCTCTCAGCAGGATATAGACACAATGAGGCCACAGCCACATGTCTTGGCTTCATTCAGTCCAAATTTGGAGTCAAAAGACCAAAAGATGAATTTTTCAGAGTTATTTTTCAACAGGTATGTCCATGCGTTTTCCTTAGGTCCTTTTTGGAGACTCCAAATGGACACTTGGTTACCAAATCTGTAAAATCGCAGTCAATCACCTATAACTTTACAACCCCTTTGCCTACAATCAAAATCTTGGTCTCTAATGAAAGCTGACACCATATTATTATTCTAATTATTATATATTATATTATTATATATAGCCTTTTTTTGTTTGGCCATATCTATCTATCTATTTATCTATTCATCTATTTATCCATCCATCTATCTATCTATCTATCTATCTATCTGTCTATCTATCTATCTATCTATCTATCTATCTGACTGACCGACCATCTGACTAACTAACTAACTAACTATCTATCTATCTATCTATCTATCTATCTATCTATCTATCTATCTATCTATCTATCTATCTATCTATCTATCTATCTATCTGTTTATCTTGCTATAAGTCATATGTCAAGTCGAAGAAGAACCAACTGTGTACCAAAATGCCGAGTGCGTAATGATATATGGTTCAACTCTTTTACGCACAGGGCGCACGCCAGTTACGCTTGGAGTTTGTTTATGGACAGCCAAACTGATAGCTTAGTGTGATACACCGTTGGAAACCTCAGACTATTGGCTAAAAGGTTATCAACTTCATTTCACCGAATATTTCCATAGGCTAGAACAGCAGTCAATCAAAGCCATGTCGTCATTGTCGTCGGCCACATGTCCTCATTGGCTTTGGAGACATGTACTGCCTAATCCTAAACACCGATTGGCTTGTGTGTGGTGTCGTCAGAAGCAGGAGAGGCTCACGGTCGTAAACATCTAGTCAAAAAAAAAAAAAAAAAAAAAGTAGTCATCTTCTTGACACAGCAATACAACGGTGAGTCGCTAACATGTCAGACAAAAAACAGACTGTGGACCTCGGTCTACTGGAGGAGGACGACGAGTTTGAAGAATTCCCAGCCGAGGATTGGACGGGGCTGGATGAAGATGAGGATGCTCATGTTTGGGAAGACAACTGGGACGATGACAATGTAGAGGATGATTTCTCAAATCAGCTGAGAGCGGAGCTGGAAAAACATGGTTACAAGATGGAGACGTCATAGCGTCTGACATTCATGTTTGAATATTACTGGCCGACCACAAACCAGAAACCAGAAATGGTTCTGAGGGTGTTAATTAGTTTATTTTTTATTTGTAAGAAATGTTGATGATGATGAGTGTTTGGAGAAAAAAAAAAAAAAAAAAAAAAGTAAACATCTAGTCACGTGTACTCTGAGATGGACGTGCAGGTCAGGAAATGACGTAAACGGACCGTATGTGGTTTGTTATTTGTGTTATTACGTTACGTGTTGGACTAAATACATGGACATATTGAGGAAAGTACTTCGGTTTTATGGAAACGGATTTCATATTTCACAAGAATGGATATTTGGCGAGCTGTACAGAAAGTCCTGAGTCATAAGATGATCGTTGTGGATAAAGGGAAGACTTTGAAGGTATGTAGTATTATAGCTTTTCTCACTTAGCTGAGTGGCTAGCCGAGCTAATCGCTAATACTATTACGGCTGTGAGCAACCATATAATTCGTGAGTGGTCTTGAATGAATCAGGACAATCTAAGCTTTCCAACAATGTACGGCATGAATATATATGTTTAAGGGTTGGTGTTTAAAACATTTAGAAGAACGTGTGGCGACCTCCTAACATCCGTCCCGTCCCGTTGACGGAACACCGTGTGTTAAAGAGGTTAAACAAAGTTTATCAGCTGTGAGGTTTTATTTATTCTATAATGAATGTTAGAGAAAACACCATCAATGAAATGTTTCACACTAGTTGGTCTTTTTTATAGCTTAACTCAGAGTGAGTGCAAGCAAATAAGTGTTTCCGCCCGGTCTCGAACCGGGGACCTTTCGCGTGTTAGGCGAACGTGATAACCACTACACTACGGAAACTGCTCATCTGCTGATGTAACAGGACATCAAGAAAAAAAGAAAAGAATAAAGTATACAAACAATAATAGAGGCATCTCAAAGTGTGAGACCAAATCAAAATGCATGCAAAGCAAGGAAATAAACATAGTACACAAAGTAAGTATATTTGTGTTTGGTAGATTATTTCTTTGTTGTAACAATGCTTCTTGGTAATAAATCTTATACCGTTGGAAAGCCTGTTTATTTCCCTTTTAAATGGTGCAACAATTGTATGGAACATGTATTTATGGGATGAGCAGCAGAGCTGAGTCTGTGGGTTCCGTCCATGAAAAATTTGGCAAATCTCTGCCAATGCCGATCAGCTTATTCTGCTATTGACTCTTATTTGGTGTTGTTAGGATTGGATGACTGAAGTCTACAGAAACCAGACATATTGGCAGTTTAACAATTTATTCATTTAACAAACAGGAGCCTCAGTAGTGTGTAGAAGAACAATACACAACTACAACAGCCTGGCACCTGCTCCTCATGCTGGTCACCTGACTGGTCACCTGACTGGTCACACACTGTTATAGGATAGCATCCCATTATTCAACCAGCCATGTAGTCACATGTGAGCATAGGACTGTAATAATGATGATGGAGGGACTGACAGTGGGCCGTGTCACAGGCATGTAAAGGGCCCCTCCTACCTGTTAGAGCAGTGTTTTTCAACCACTGTGCCGCGGCACAGTAGTGTGCCGTGAGAAAACATCCAATTTCACCTAATTGGTCTACAAAATATTTTTTGAAAACAAATTAATTATTTTCTGCAAATAATATGCCATTGTCGAGTGTGGGTGCTGTCTAGTGACTGGCAGAGTAATCATGTAATACTAGGGCTGGATGATTCATTGAATTTTAATCGGTATCAATTTTAGCTTTCCACGATTTCAAAAACGTAATAATCAAGTTAAAACGATTATTGTCCCACCCGGCACGGTGCATCTATGAATAAATCCAACGCTCCCCTCTTTTCCAGCAAGATACAGAGAGAGAGAGAGAGAGAGAGAGAGAGAGAGAGAGAGAGAGAGAGAGAGAGAGAGAGAGAGAGAGAGAGAGAGAGAGAGAGAGAGAGAGAGAGAGAGAGACCTAACTTGAACCTAGCATAGCTGCCGGAGAAGTTAAAAGGTGAGCGCTGCCAAAGATTTGTAGGTCTGTACTGTGAAGTTTTGACCCTTAATTAAACCGAGGCTGCGCCTGCATGGACACATTTTAGTGGCGTTACATATTTCATTAGTGTTATTGAGATGCGAGGCTGCCCGGTAACGTTAGCGCATGTGGTTAAGCTTTTGACATGCTAGCTAGTTTAACATTACATCTCTTACTCTGCACGGTCCATCCTTTTTAAATATTTCAGTTTGGATCCCGCCTGACATTGTAGTAGTTTCCTAGTGTGTTTAATTGGTGCGTTTATGCTCAAATGTTTTCAAATCTATGAATGTAAGGGTAGCTACATTGAGACTTACTGCAGGTGTGTGTGCGCGCGCAGGTGCAATTAATTGATGCGCGTCAGGCTGGCTCTCAGAAAACAAGGTCCAAACACTTCTCATTGCTTTTCTTCATTTATTGCTTAACATAAGCAGCAAATGTACAGCACCTCAGGTTTGTGATCATGTAGCCTATTATGCTACTTGCTCCGAAACCTCAGCCAACCTCAGCCACGGTCAAAAACGTTTTGCCTCAGTACACACACATTAGCCAGGCTGTATAAATGCACTCCTGCAGGAAATTAGCACATTGCCACCCCCAGTACCAACAGTGTGAAACAACAAAAAATAACAAATAAATAAATGGCTGTAACAATGAATAATCATGTTTTGATAATCGCGATTTCAATATCAATCAAAATAATCGTGATTATTATTTTTGCCATAATCGTCCAGCCCTACTATATTGTTAATTGCACTTTTTATTTGAAAGAAGAAATATATAAGATCATAAAATACCTTTTTCTTTGTGTTTATTTTATTCCTATTCAAGAAACTTTGACATGAATGACTTTATATTGTTAATATAGGCTACAGAGTTTCATTTTTTAACATTTTCAGTAAGCGGTGTGCCTTGTGATTTTTTCAATGAAAAAAATGTACCTTGGCTGAAAAAAGGTTGAAAACGGTGTATTAGAGGACCCCCACCACACAGTTTGCTCACCGTCATGTTGCATATCTTTTGCTGTAGTATTTCACAGCTTAACATAAAAGTTATGCTTTTGGTTTAAAAAGATGGTCTGGCACTCTTCTCACCCGAAGAACTTAATAAAGTCTTATGTACTTATGGCCTAAGTTTTGCAATACAGTTCTCTATGTGTTTATATGAGTTTCCGTAGTGTAGTGGTTATCACGTTCGCCTCACACGCGAAAGGTCCCCGGTTCGAAACCGGGCGGAAACATCCTTTGACCATGTTTTCTCTTCAAAATATAATCAACGTAGAAAAAATAAATAATGAAAAGTATAAACTTTGTAGAAATTCATAAAATACGGACACAAACAAACACATATATACACACAAATAAATATTTTTTTATCATTTTATTTAGAGTAATACTAGTAGTACTTATATTTGCCACATTACTATTATAATAAAGGTTTATCATTCACTGCATTTGACAGCGAGGCTCATGCATGATGTTTATATGTTGGTTTTGTTAGTGTTGGTAAATCATGAACAGCTGGTAGAAAAGCAAATTCTCCCCGTCGGGGAATCGAACCCCGGTCTTCCGCGTGACAGGCGGAGATACTGTCCACTATACTAACGAGGAATTGAACCAACAACCCATCACACACGTTAGCCTTCATCTTCTCCAGTCACTGATACTGAATGAAGAGTTGAGGAAGACAGACAGAGTTGAAGCGGTTACAGCGCCAAAAGCCGTTAGTGGCCAGAACGTACATTACATCCGTATTGGTTCAGCACTACCATCGAGAATGAATGGGAAATGGTTTAGCGCGGTTTGGCTAAACAGTTGAGTTTCCTACCAGCTGCTGATTATTTACCAAGATAATACACCATCAACACCATCACTGGACCATGTCAATGTAAAAAAAGGGAGGTGTAAAATGGCTGCCAATCTTACTATTTTTTATATATTGTGATGTGAGGAAACACACTCACTGTGTGACTGAATTGAATCCACAGATGTCAAAAAAGAGGGAGGAGGTCATTCCACTTACATGACTAAATTTTAAATGAATGGTTTGTTATAGCCTATGTATTTTCTCTCTATAAGGTTTTATTTTCATTCTACGAGATGAAATATCTTAGGCTTCCAAATAATTCATCTAAAAAATCTGACTTCTGATTTAATGGGCGGCTGTGGCTCAGGAGGTAGAGCGGGTTGTCCACTAACTGAAAGGTCAGTGGTTCAATCCCAAGTTCCTCCAGTCTGCATGTGGAAGTGTCCATGGGCAAGATACTTAACCCCAAATTTCTCCCAGTTGCTGCACTGTGTGGTAGACTAGTAAAGTGCTGCGTAGGTGCAGAGATACTGTCCACTACACTAACGAGGACAGAAACAATGATACACACAGCTATGTCAGCCAGCGAGTGTTCTTTTAAACACTGACGTGGTTATGTCTTAGGCACAGTGACATGTTTTTACATTCATTCTGTACTTCAGCAGACTAAAGTGTTTGCCCCATTTGTTTTACTAACTTAAATTAGTGATAGTAAGTTGTATTATTTACCATTCCTCATTATACTGTATGCATTACAGTAACCCTGATGAATGTTTGACATGACACAGATGCCTGCCTTTCCAATCAACCCGGTGCCTACACATTAGAGTGCCTATTGGCACTTTACCACCCATGTGCCAACCTACCATCCAATCAAGGAGGAAGGATGGGAGGAATAACACCAGGCGCTACTCTTCAGACTCTTCATCACGTCCTCATCAGTGGTTTTGAGTACAGCAGACTCAAAACCATACTGAATTACACTTTGCATGCTGCTACTTTGTTACTACTGATCATAAACCTTACATGGTGTCATTATTGTCATTGTTTCTGAATTTGATGAGCTTTTGATCTATTGTCTTATATGTTTGTTATAAACTGAAGGGGCAGTAAACCACATCTGAGATGTTAAAACAGAACTGTAATACATCAATGTGTACAACAGTGGAGTTTTGTTTTCATTCATTTCAAACTTATTGTGTTCCACAATGAGGTTATTAGTGAATGAAGCAGATCCACACATCATCTTTTGAAGAATATGTGTTTACTCATTAATGAACAATAGGCAAAACAATAACTTTTGAGCATAAATGATTATAAATGATTAATTACACATGTTAGAAGTCTACTGAACAGGACTGAATTGCCTTTGATCTCTAAATGATGCATGTTCCTGTAAATCTGGGGTGCATGTTGCTGCAGATGTCAGAGGTAGGTATGGCATGGCTGTTGAGCCCCTGTGGATGGTGGAGCGTCATGATGCCCTGCTGCATCATCAGAACATCATAAACCAGCCCTGGCTGCAGGTCAAAAAGGCTCTGTAAAAGATGAACAACGCGTACACTGAAAAGTAAATCATGATGTAGACACACTGGAAAAACTGGTGTTTCACACTATGTTGATATTTTACACTTTACTTCAAATAGATAGAAACACAGATGATACAAACCTCTGTGTCTTCTCTCCTACTCCTCATCTGAGCAGCTCACACCAGCTCCTCTGAAAACTATCAGTTATGAAGAGAGCAGCAACAATTATAAGGAACAAACTTAGCATTAGCTACCTTAGAGACAGTTGATGAACCAGACTCTGGCTACATTACACTAGCAACACACGTCTTAGTCAATATTTTTACAATTGCACAAAACCCCAAATGTCCGTTTGCCAGCAGTGCTCATAAAATCCAACATAAATGATCAAAGTGAAGTTGTTAGCTTGGCTACTATGTTCAGCTTGTTAATTTTCAACTACTAGCAGTTAGCTAACGTTAGCATCAGAAAGCTAATAACTGTTACACTACTTTAGAAATACGTTACTAATACGTCGTTTTTAAAAATCAAAATCCCATTAAAAAACGTACTGAGTTTTAGAAGAGGGACCGGAAGTGCTAAAAGCGCTAACGGAATTCCAGGTTTACTGGTTTACTGACTCTTGTCTCACACAACATCTTAATTGTTGCTTTCCCTATATCGCGAAATGGCCGACCCAATACCTCTAGATGCCTACCCTAATGAACTTACCTGTGCCCTTAAACAGGGAAAATAGTGAGGGAAGAGGGATGAAGAAACACACACTCTGCTCTTGCCTTCACTCGTCTGTATTGAGTCTTAATTATATACATGTAGTGAACACAGCATCAGGACGGCTCAGAACATCCTCTGGTCAGAGTCACCTTTGACCCTCAGATGAGGAAATTGAACCAGTTCTGATCGAGACAAACAGGGTCTTTCTCTTGGACAAACAAAGATCCATTAACATTCCATGGGACAGAATCAAGGCTTTGAGCTAATTGCAAAGGGACCATTAAGTGATAATTCACCGTGTAAGAATGAGCCGGTTTGTCCCATCTTCCCATTCTTCCGGTCATAAGGTTTAACCCGAGGCATGGAAGATGGCCTTTCTCACCCCAAACCCGGAGACTCTGGTCTTATGAGGGGTCTCATGAGAAGCTTGTAAGCCATCCAGTCTTCCAACGGGCAACCAAGGGTGAACAGAACTACATAAAGTAACGAAAAAACAGACGTGGTGTCTCCTTCGGACGTCATAATTTATCAAAGAGACTCCTTCTCCTCAGAGAAGAGCCACACAGAACAACAGTCGTAAATTACAAGACATTCCTGACTTCTCCCCCCCTCTGTGTCTCCTGAAGCCACACAGAGCATGAGAATGGGAAAATTAGTGTTAAATACTTGAATAAGAACATCTTAGTGAAAAGTATGGTTTAAACAATACCAATTACTTTTATCCTTATCAACTACCTAAACCTCCACTGTAACAGCTATTACAGCGATCATAGATAAATGTGTATTTGAAGAACTGTGATTATACTTTCTTACTTACTTTAGTTTACTTACTTACTAAATTTTGGTATGAAAATGTTGTTTAATGTGAGAAAGTGTTACACTGATGTTATGCTTACAGTTTGGTGATAATCAATTATCTATCATGGAATAAGTAGAATAACTATGTGTTATGTTTGATAATATTAATCCTCTTCAGGTTTTAATGAATGGCAGCTTGATGAGTCAAGCTGATGTCATATTAATAACAGAATAATACATCCTGTGTTCTGTGTTAATAGACTATAGTATGCATTTTATAATCAGGATTAAATACTGAATGAATGATGATGATGAAAAGTTACATGGTAAAAGCTGGAAATTAGATCCTCAGAGTAGCTGTGATGAATCTGATTGGCTGACACAACAGCCCTCCCAAGGGACAAAACCCAGCTGCACGCTGTCTCTTGCCTCTTGCCTCTTGCCTCTTGCCCTCTTGTCCTCTTCCCTTCTTGGTCTTAGCATGACCTGAACCGGACTCAGCATGACCCGAACCAGCGGTCTTGCTCTGTCCATCTTTTCTTTTCTTCTTAGCTTAATCTTTAGTTATCCTTCATCTAAGTTTTCTTAAGTTTTGTAATCTTGTAACTTTCACCAGCAACGTCTAGAAAAAGGCCCTTTAAGTGAACACGTCATTAAGTTTTGCATTCAGCCTGTTTTTGACATTTTTGATGATTTTGACGCTTAGATTTCTCCAGAAAGAGAAATAGTTAAATTAGACGTTTCCTCCATCTTTCATCAACCTGAGAGAACTTTTGAACAGACAAACGTCTGTCAACCCTACGACTCATCATAACTGAGAGGAACAGTCTTCCAGCGGACAACGACCGGAAAAAGGCAGTCTGACGGAGGCCAGCCGACCCGGAACATCGAACCCCGCCCGAATCTGCGACGCTGTCTGAGATCTTCCACTTGGTGTGCGTACGCGTGGTTCTGAAGGACGGACGGCTGAGAAACCCTCCACGGATGAAAGTAGGATCCAAATATTGCATTAATCAAGGGTTGATGTCAGATCGAGTAATTCAAATTTCCTTTAAGAGTAAGGCTCAGTAAAACTTATATAGGCTAAGTTTCTTAGTTTCCACATAATTACATATCCTTCATTTAAATTCATCATTCACCATCATCTTTCATTCATGTTGCTATATCAAGTAATCTCTTGAATTCATATTGCATTGTATCATCACATTTATTTATACATCATTTATTAGTAGTGTGTAGTTAATAAAACCCATAAAACTCAATCAATTGTGTATGTCTATTCTTTGAAGTGATACAGGGGATCTATTGAACCGTAGAGCCACGAACTTTAGATATTTGACTGATTCAGAAATGTATTGATTTATTAATTATTATGATTTATTGATTTATTAATTGGCTAATCAAACAACCAATTAAGAAAATCTTTTCCTTCATACGAAGGTGGTGCCCCTTATTACGAGAGCTATTTTCAATATCTTTAAGATATACCCATTTTACGCTACATTATTTTGATGCCCCGAAGCGAGGCCGGTTTTTAATATCACTGTATTCACTTCAAAGAAAATATGACGATTGAATGAACACTCATGGCATATCTCTGCTGTTGCTGACTTTCTGCTTGTTGCTGGTTTGTGTGTGAGCATCTTTAAATCTTTAAGCCTGTAAACTCATGATTTAAACTAAGCATTTGAATTGTGAAACTGGAAAAAATTAATTCGCAGCCGTAAGTCACCCCTCGCCCTGCGGTGGCGACAGAGTGCAGGAAGCACATAAATCGACTTTAAACAATAGATGTAGCGTCTGCAGCCTACACATGTTGTTGTTTTCAAAGTCTGCATGCATATAGCGTAATACACGCTTATTATTAATAGGCCTTTGGTGGATAACGGCTATCTGCGTGTTCCAGTAGTCCGTTAATCCGCTCTGAGTTGTTGGTAAATTTATCTGCGTGTCCCAGAGAATTTAACCTGCCTAAAAACCTCTGCGTTGTCGGTTAGCTTAGCTAACTAGCCTGCTAACAACCGGAGCTGCCTGTTGTAGTTTGGCCAAGAGGTTTATTTCTGCTCGGTGTGTCCCGACACCGCGCTGTGTTACATCGGGGAAAAGCCCGTGTTGATTCATGAATAAATACAAGTGTTTGAGACATTTGTTTTACGTCGAGAGAGGACGTGTGTTGATAGTAGCAGCTAAATGCTGACGCTAACGCTGTGAAAATACCCTCTACTTCGACTAGTGTGTTAAATTGCTAGTTGCATTTTGTCCAGAGACGGATGTAAAAGAAGCCCGTCTCTGACCTGTCCAAAGCTGCTGTGGTTTGAACCGTTAAGAAATAAAATAGCTGCTTAAACGGACCTGTTGAGCATTATCAGCTAAATGCTGAACCAGCTCTGAGAATATCTCATTATTTTAACTAGTGCTTCATAAGTGCTAGCTGCTAAAATACCAGAAGAGACTTCTGTGAATAATAACGGTTGCTAACGTAACTTCGGTTTGTTGAAGCTGCTGAGGTGAAACTTTAAAACTGTGCTTTAAGACGGTGCAGAGAGCCGTCCAACACTCTGCTCAGAGACAGAGTAAAGTACACGAGGCCGCCGAGCCTCGTGATCTATTGTTCAGAAGGCCAAAAGAGGTCATTTGTAGAGAGTGAAGCTCTTTCTGTGTCCTGAATCAAAGTGAATAGCCTTTAGCTTAGCAACGGAGGACCTTCAGTGGGCGGTGCTAAAATCGTCAGCTCTGACGACACTGCCTCCGTCTTCCTCTTCCGCTGCTCCACAAATTCGAGAGGATAAAATCCCTATCGCCCCCTAATGGCTGATTTGGTCAACTGTGTTTGAATACCTTTTTGATGCAAATCTTTGTCCATGTAAAAGTAAAGAAGCTGTGTGAACTTTAACCAATTTATTCAAATCTGGTTTAAAGATAATAATTAATTAACAGATTAATTAATTACTAATTTTGGCATTACCTTTTGCCATTGAAATAAATTTGTGTGAAATCTGTTTAAGATTAATAACACTTGTAAACATTACAGCAAACTAGTACAAACTAGTCCTAACAAATAACATTGTTTTACATTTGAATTAAACTGTAACTCTTAAAAGTGACTTTGAATTTCAGTACACACATATCCATATGTGCCCTCCCATCCTCACATCACTTTAAGTTGATTGATTTATTTCATAAAACAAATAAACGGTCAATCATTAAATGACTACACATAATATATTTGCTTGCTTCCATACTTTAATATCACATTAATTTAACAGGAGCAAAGCTTACTATTTTAAATTTACTGTCAAAGCAAACAACAGTAAAATTTTGAACCCTTTATCCAAAGTAATTTCAAAGGATTACTTATTAAACTGAATAACTTTAACCATCATAATAATAATCCTTCTTTGTTTCTGCTTTACAGCAAACATATACAAGTCTATCTATAGTTGTTTACAAACAACTTAGGTAATATACAGATCTTAACTTCAATCTGTGTAGTTAACACAAATTAATTTAGAATTTAATTAAGATTCTTCCCTGAACATCAGATTTCTTAACCAAGTCACCGTCATGTCCAACTCTCAAAATTTAGACATGACTTCTTCAACTGTACCTGAAATCTCAAGCCATGAGGACCCCCTTGAGAATTTGGAGACTACATTAGCAGACATAACTGAGAGTTTGCTGCCTGGCTATGCAACGCACATCCAGCAAACCAACTCCTTTGAAGTTGTGTCAATAATGACTGGCCTTGTTTCAAAGTCCATGTCCAAGCCACTGAAAGATAAAGCACTAACTAAAATGTTAGGTAGCTTAGCTTTTGTAGCAGCCGCACGACTCAAAAATGCCTATGAATTGATTGAACAAACCAGAGCCAATCTGGCAACGCGTGCGCAACAAGCTAAGCAGTTACAACAAGAGAATGAACTTCTCAAACACCACCTGGAGGTGTCCAAACAATCTGCAGCTCAAGCTGAAAAAGAGCTAACAGCTCAATGCATTGAACTTAACAAAGCAAAAGTTGAGTTACAAGAACAGCTGGGTGAGGTAAGTAAGACCCGAGACGAGATCCACACCCACCTTGAACTCGCAGTGGATGAAATTGATAACTTAAAGTTACGAAACCAAGCTTACGCTACCCACCTGGAAGCCGGAGAAAAACAAAATCAACAGCTAAAACAACAATTAGCTGAAGCTAGGGACAGCGCTAAAGAAGCTCGCAAACAACAGGAGATCACTCAGAGTGAGCTCATGTCAGCTAAAAGAGAGCTACAATACTCCCTTGAGATAGATCAAACACGACGAAACGTGTTCAACGACTCTTTCCAGGAGAGCAGACGTGGAGGTGGGTCCTTGCCAGTTTTCTCACCACATATGCCGGCTCCCTTCTGGGCTAGCCAAAATTCTTTTGACCCAGCCAATATGACTCCCCCTCCACCAGCTCACCTGCCATCAGGCACCTATGGTGCACACAGTCTCTCAGATCGAGACCTTGACAAGATCGCACGTAACATACTGCGTTTCGAACCCACTCCTGGTGATTTCCATGACATCACCATGTACTTGAAGGACATCGACTTCTTCTTACGAAAGTTTCCCAACGCTAACCTTGACGACCGACTATACCTTATTAAGGTCACGTCCAACAGCCACGTTAGCAAGTTTATTGAGCGACAGTCTGACTATGTCAGAAACAGCTATGCCCTGCTCCGCCAGGCATTAGAAAGAGAGTTTTCTGACCACACCTTACAGTCTGGCTTAACCGCGGCCTTGGTTGTCAAACAGGAGAGGCAAGAATCTCCTCAACAGTACTACCATCGCCTCCTTCAGGCCTACTTTGGTTCCAGAAATGAGCCTGGGATGGAGGAAGACTTGAACTTCAAAACCCTCTTCATCCAAAACCTCCATCCTGGGACCAGTCGCCATCTTGGAATCATGGCAAATCCACGCACGTCAACCATCCAACAACTGCGTGAACTTGCTTCCTTGGGATTTGCTAAACAAAAGCAATCTCAGATCAAACAATCTAATCCTGTCATCTTAGCCACTGACTCAGAGTCCTTGCCCATGGAACTAGAAGGGGCTTATAATAATATAGGACACAATTCGGCAGCGCCTGCCTCCCAACCTTATCAGTTGGCCAAGTCATCTAGCCAGTCAAGGTCCCCACGAACCCACAAAGGTCGTGTACACACAAGACCATTCTGGCCTAATAGAATACAAGGTCACTCAAAGACCATGAACCTTTACCCTGTGAAATCCCGCCAACACAGGTTTTCACCTAACAACAGGGAAAATCGTAAAGATGCAAGACGAGACGATGACTCACAAACTCTCTCACAGAAAAACTCCCACGTGACAGGTGAGTCTGAAACCCCAGACCTCAGTCACGAAGACCTTGAAATGTTACGACGTATACTTCGCAAAGTACCGAAAGAAAAGGAAGAAGAACTTCAAAAATCTGACATCTTTGTCATTGATTCTGTGAAACTTGATCCAACTCCTCTTGACCACGCCTCCAACCAGCCCCACGAGGTGGTTGAAGTGCTTTGCTTGAACCTCAAGGAACCTGAACTTAAGCCAGCCCAGAACTTGGCTCGAAAAGCTATGACTGATAAACCTGACCAACCACATCAGGGGGGTGAAAAATCCCTTTCCCCCACTGCAGTCTTGGCAGTACAGTCAGACCCAAAAGCTTCGCCTCCTCACAAGGATGCGACAATTATCCTTACTGACCCACCAGCTACACAATTTCTGGGTCACTTGACAGAGAAAGGAGTCAGCCGAAAACATTACATATCCTTGACACTTGAAAATGTCCTTGAACAGGAAGCACTCCTGGACTCTGCCGCTGATATCACTTTGATGTCATCAGCACTTTTCACAAAATTGCAGTCCATCATGCACGAGTCAAACAATGACTTGAAGCTTCGGACTTGTGTTCCGAAGGTCCAACCGTATTCTGTCACGAGTACTACTTTGACAGCATTAGCTTGGATAAAGATAACCGTTGGACCAATGAGTGTTGTACACCCAGTGTACCTGTCACCTCTCAACAACATTCCTTTCCTCATTGGCAAAGACTTCCTTGATCGATTTGAGCCTCTGATAGACTTTAAAGGGCTGAAGATTTGGACACAGGTCCGCCAGCCCCTGCCCAGTTCTTTCCCACATGACACAGACTTTCTTTCCCACCCACCCACCCCTTCGATCCTTGCCGTCAATCGGTGTCCACTGGATGTAGAAACTGCGTCTTCTCTTCCCCTTCTGTCCTTACCTGCCATGTCTGCCACGCCCCCGCGTTCCATTCCTGGCCTGGTCTCACAGGTCAAGGGCAACCTGGTCGATGCTTCCGACCCACTCACTTCCCCTTCGGCAGTGGTCCCTCGAAAGCACAGGGGGGTACCGCGCAGGCATGCCCATGACTTAACCAAAGTGAGCCACAGAAATGCCACAGTCACAGACAGTGCACTGAAAGAAGCCACCTACTGTCCACATGTGGAAAAAGACATAGCAGACAACAGCAAAGACTGTTTAATCCCCTATCAGTCTCAACCAACAAACATAGATTACAGAGCAACTACGCACAAAACAATGCGGCTCTCCCCCTGTCAAACAATGACAGACAGACGAACCACTCGTCCGCAACACCTGCCCTATCAACCAGGCAAATCTAATGTTGCGATAGCACATACTAAACACCGTCAGGCTACCTTTGCTTTCGCGCAAAAACACAGAAACAAAAGCGCAGAGAAACAAAACGCCTACTATTACCAAAGAGCACCCCATGACAAACTCCAAGTGGGGGACAAAGTGTTTAACTACACCCTAGCTCAACCCATTGTAAAGACTGGCCTGAGAACAGCAAAACATGCTCAGAAAGAACCAACTTTCAAATGGGTCAGCCCTAACCAAATAAAACTAGACAAAAACCCTATGGGATTTGCTGGAAAACAACACATCCCAGTTAAATCATAAACAGAATAAAGTCCATAAACACCCTGAGGTGCAAATCACTAACAGGGGGGTGGAAATAAATTGTCCTGTATCACAGTCTCCTCAAAATTTCAGAAACCTTTGATAGCAACTTAAAATCAACTGACCACAAGTCTGAAACTCAGGACACTTAGAAACCAAGTGACACCTCCACCTTAAGTTAAGTTCACCACTTACAATTACTCTGCCATTGAGTACAAGTGGGGGTGAATATTCAAATCAGTTCAAATTATGAGCTCACCTCAGCAGGTTAAACAACCACTTACAAAAGAGAAACCGCTAATTGGGGCTATGCTAACCACAGCCTCAACTGTGTATTGTCCTCTTTTTGTTAAAATTTACCCTAGTCAACGCCATAAACATCTACGCCATCAAACAGCGTATGAATGAGTTACAGTTTAAAATCTCTGGGATCCGAGAACAAATAATCAAGCGAAAATCATAATCAGAAACCATCCAGAAATGTGTAAGGCACAATCTTGGTATTTAACACCCAGAGTGAGATGTTGCTCAAGGCTCTGGGCACAGTAGAATATTTTAATGTTGTACTACAGGTTGATCATGCTCACACACAACTGGTTGCAATGTTACTGTCTGATATGCTGTGATATGATGGGTCTTATGTTGACAAGTGTAAGTGTATATAGTGTGTATCTTTTACCTCATGTCTCCCTATTGAGTACTAAACCATTACAACACTTTCAAATGACACTAGAGTTTAGCTACCCTCAAGCTACTTAGCAACTATTGATTATTACTGATAAAGTTAATCATTGTAGCTTGAGTGATTTATTGTTATTATTATTTTTCATTTTCTCACCTTAATGTCTAACCACTAGATACCCAGGTACCTCTCTGTAGTTATACAGTTTTGAATAATTGAATTTGCCAAGACATCAACCCTGGTTATAGCAATGTCATCATGTGCCACCTGCTTCGCCGCCTTGGATGTCCTCAACTTGGTGATTCAAAGCTCCCCATCGAAGGCGAGATTTGTATCAAGTGGGGGATATGTAGTGAACACAGCATCAGGACGGCTCAGAACATCCTCTGGTCAGAGTCACCTTTGACCCTCAGATGAGGAAATTGAACCAGTTCTGATCGAGACAAACAGGGTCTTTCTCTTGGACAAACAAAGATCCATTAACATTCCATGGGACAGAATCAAGGCTTTGAGCTAATTGCAAAGGGACCATTAAGTGATAATTCACCGTGTAAGAATGAGCCGGTTTGTCCCATCTTCCCATTCTTCCGGTCATAAGGTTTAACCCGAGGCATGGAAGATGGCCTTTCTCACCCCAAACCCGGAGACTCTGGTCTTATGAGGGGTCTCATGAGAAGCTTGTAAGCCATCCAGTCTTCCAACGGGCAACCAAGGGTGAACAGAACTACATAAAGTAACGAAAAAACAGACGTGGTGTCTCCTTCGGACGTCATAATTTATCAAAGAGACTCCTTCTCCTCAGAGAAGAGCCACACAGAACAACAGTCGTAAATTACAAGACATTCCTGACTTCTCCCCCCCTCTGTGTCTCCTGAAGCCACACAGAGCATGAGAATGGGAAAATTAGTGTTAAATACTTGAATAAGAACATCTTAGTGAAAAGTATGGTTTAAACAATACCAATTACTTTTATCCTTATCAACTACCTAAACCTCCACTGTAACAGCTATTACAGCGATCATAGATAAATGTGTATTTGAAGAACTGTGATTATACTTTCTTACTTACTTTAGTTTACTTACTTACTAAATTTTGGTATGAAAATGTTGTTTAATGTGAGAAAGTGTTACACTGATGTTATGCTTACAGTTTGGTGATAATCAATTATCTATCATGGAATAAGTAGAATAACTATGTGTTATGTTTGATAATATTAATCCTCTTCAGGTTTTAATGAATGGCAGCTTGATGAGTCAAGCTGATGTCATATTAATAACAGAATAATACATCCTGTGTTCTGTGTTAATAGACTATAGTATGCATTTTATAATCAGGATTAAATACTGAATGAATGATGATGATGAAAAGTTACATGGTAAAAGCTGGAAATTAGATCCTCAGAGTAGCTGTGATGAATCTGATTGGCTGACACAACAGCCCTCCCAAGGGACAAAACCCAGCTGCACGCTGTCTCTTGCCTCTTGCCTCTTGCCTCTTGCCCTCTTGTCCTCTTCCCTTCTTGGTCTTAGCATGACCTGAACCGGACTCAGCATGACCCGAACCAGCGGTCTTGCTCTGTCCATCTTTTCTTTTCTTCTTAGCTTAATCTTTAGTTATCCTTCATCTAAGTTTTCTTAAGTTTTGTAATCTTGTAACTTTCACCAGCAACGTCTAGAAAAAGGCCCTTTAAGTGAACACGTCATTAAGTTTTGCATTCAGCCTGTTTTTGACATTTTTGATGATTTTGACGCTTAGATTTCTCCAGAAAGAGAAATAGTTAAATTAGACGTTTCCTCCATCTTTCATCAACCTGAGAGAACTTTTGAACAGACAAACGTCTGTCAACCCTACGACTCATCATAACTGAGAGGAACAGTCTTCCAGCGGACAACGACCGGAAAAAGGCAGTCTGACGGAGGCCAGCCGACCCGGAACATCGAACCCCGCCCGAATCTGCGACGCTGTCTGAGATCTTCCACTTGGTGTGCGTACGCGTGGTTCTGAAGGACGGACGGCTGAGAAACCCTCCACGGATGAAAGTAGGATCCAAATATTGCATTAATCAAGGGTTGATGTCAGATCGAGTAATTCAAATTTCCTTTAAGAGTAAGGCTCAGTAAAACTTATATAGGCTAAGTTTCTTAGTTTCCACATAATTACATATCCTTCATTTAAATTCATCATTCACCATCATCTTTCATTCATGTTGCTATATCAAGTAATCTCTTGAATTCATATTGCATTGTATCATCACATTTATTTATACATCATTTATTAGTAGTGTGTAGTTAATAAAACCCATAAAACTCAATCAATTGTGTATGTCTATTCTTTGAAGTGATACAGGGGATCTATTGAACCGTAGAGCCACGAACTTTAGATATTTGACTGATTCAGAAATGTATTGATTTATTAATTATTATGATTTATTGATTTATTAATTGGCTAATCAAACAACCAATTAAGAAAATCTTTTCCTTCATACGAAGGTGGTGCCCCTTATTACGAGAGCTATTTTCAATATCTTTAAGATATACCCATTTTACGCTACATACAGTACAACCAAATTCACACATTTTCCCAGTATGAATAAAATCAGTCTCAGGACCACAGTTTCCACAACTAAGTTATCCTCTATGGTTTTCTAAATAATGTAAATTATATTTTTAACCAGCATAGACCATAACGACGCATAATCAACCCAGACAAAGAACACACATTACCTATTTGTATTATTTACACTCTGGCTGCATATTCGCCACAGTAATAACCTTAGCAATCTAGTTGAAATAACAATGAAATGATGTGTTAAGAAGTGGAACACAATGCATAACGCTGAAAAGGAATACAATTATGTTTCTGGAAAATCAAATTATTTTTAAATTCTTAACTACCACATAATGTGTGCTATGGAACTATTATGATGTGTGCCCACTGAAGTTAAGCGCTCAGATCGCGGCTGCTCTTTCATTGGATGGTAGGTGGCACATGGGTAGTAGAGTGCACGTGCACAAAATATTGTTACACCTTCAAAACTGTGTTACACATGCACAAAGTGTTTTTACACGGGCACAAAATCTTTTTACAACCACAAAACTTTATTACACATTTGAACATCATTGTACAAGTACAGAATCTTGTGATCAGTGGTGTTCTTTTTCTTTAATACAGTCTATGGTTTTTCCTCAAGTAGTATAACCAGCGTCACACGCTGCTGCATATGAATGATGACTATTTGTTCAATTTCATATTAACTCTGACTGAATACCAACAAATAGTGTTTCCGCCCGGTCTCGAACCGGGGACCTTTCGCGTGTTAGGCGAACGTGATAACCACTACACTACGGAAACTATACACAATAATTTATATGCATGTAATAAAACATAAAAGAAAAGAAAAAAGGACTAAAATGATGTACTGATTCCATTCATTGAGCTTTCATTTGAATATTAGAATTTGTACAGGACTTGTACTGCAGACCAGGTATTATATATCTCCTTATATAATGTCACAATAAGACTGGCTTTAATATATACAATCTTGTGCTAACTCAAAGTTTTGTCTGATTAATCAGAATTATCAGTGACTGAGTCATAATTCTAGTAGATCTGTGACATAACTTAAACTTTTCTTGAAATGAAGATATGAAGTCAAAACAAATGAACTGAAAACTGTTTTTGGAAACTTTTTGGAAGCGACGACACACCTGATGAGAACATTTCTCTGAGATACTGTTAATCTGAGGAGGAGAACTGTGTTGCTGTTAAAATGTTAGTAAAGATAATGTTTATTAAGTGAAACTAAACAATAAACACACATGTGCAGAGTTTATGGAGAAATATATGCGTGTGTGAGTGTTCTAAAATATGCTAATGAGCTGGCTGGTATATGTAAATGAGCTTTATGACATCACAGTACAATGCATGACATCATAGAATCTTGGAACTTTCAGTAAGCAGATGACAGATTGTTCATTCCAGTTATTGAAGCACAGAAGACAGTCAGGTTTGTGTTCAGTAGCAGTGAGTTAAAAGCTAAAAAGACTAACTTTAGAGAGTTAAACATCTATCTTGAGACTTCAGCAGCAGCTATCAGTAGTAAGTATTTTTTTCTTTCTTTCTTTATGTAAAATAATCAGAAAATAATGATATTAATGATAAATAACGTAAATAACTGAACAAATGTAATTACGCTCAAATCAGATTTAATACTTTAACTCCTACGATTTCAGACATTTTAAGACATTTTTAGACCTTCAATATCAAATTTCAGACTTTTTAAGGTTTCATCCTTTCAAATTGTCTCATGTAACTTTTACAGTCTTTCATTTTTAACTGCTGCTTAAAACAGTAATAATGATCCTGATTGTAAATTCTTCCATCCTTCCATCAGTCTCAGTGAAAATGAACACAGTAACAGAGTTCAGCGATAGCGGTCTGCTCCAGGCTTCGTATGCTTTAAAGTTCATTCAGAGGCAGCTAGTGGACCTCTCAATGCTTTGTGAGTCCACCGTCCAGAGACAACTGATCTGTCCTCAGTTCTTCATCCAGCTCCAGGACAAGCTTGAGAAAGTCCTCCATGAAGTATGTGTTTCAATTTCAACCATGTTTCTTTTTTCCAAACTGATTTTAAGAAACACACACATCCCTTTGTTTATAGTGCATACTTTATTGTGTTTAGTTGACTCATTTATAACTTTTGTGTGTTTGATTTAGACCCGCTCAGTGTGTTGCCCTCCACCCAGAAAACCAGAGGAGGGTGACTTTGAGATCATCAAGCAGTTCAGCAGTGGCAGCTTTGGGTGAGTAAGACTTCTTTACATTCTAACAGACTGTTTGGACTCCACACAGAGTTCAGTCCAAACACAAAGAAACATCATACATGTTTTAGTTTCTTGTTAAATCAGAGCTGATGTTCAGTAGTAGAAGCTGATCATGTTTCCTTTTCCTTCTTGTGCAGATCTGTGAACCTTGTGCGCCACAGAGCAACCAGGAAAGCTTTTGCCATGAAAATCATCAACTGGAGGAACCTGAAGAGAGAGCAAGACATTAGGCAGGTGTTGGTGGAGAGAGCCATCCTCTCTTACACAGAAAACGAGTACATTGTCTCAATGTTTTGCGCGTTTGAGACCAACAGAGACCTCCGTATAGTGATGGAGTATGTAGCAGGTAAGAAGGTTGTTTGTTTAGACAGGGATAGAACAGATAAATGAGCTTTAAACTGACTTTCCTCTATTATCTATGGAGCCCATCCATGCTACCCACCCAACACACACTGAGAACATGTCTCCTGTCCTTCTAGGTGGGGATTGTGCCTCCTTGCTGGAGGAACGGAAGCGCTTTTCCACAAAGATGAGCAGGATCTACATAGCAGAGACCACCATGGCCCTAGAATATCTCCACAGCTATGGGATCATTCACAGAGACCTGAAACCTGCAAAGTGAGTCATCAATCTGTCCCATCAATCTGACATGTAGAGTTAGAGTTTGGTATGTAATCTAACATGAGACATGTTTTTTTGCTTTTCTCTGTTATAGCATGTTGATCACTTCAACCGGCCACATCAAGGTGGCTGATTTTGGCCTCTCAAAGATAGGTCGACTCAACATAGCGCAAGATGTTGAGCAAGCACCAATTATGAGGATCGTGCAGGAAATCACAGACGAAGAAGTAAGTCTTTGATTTTTCTCTTCTGTGCTATTTGAGCTGAAACCTGGATCGTTGTTCTAATCATTTTGTGTTTCCTCCCTTCAGACAGCGGGCACTCCTTGTTATATGGCCCCAGAGGCCATACTAGAGGTGGGGTACGGGAAACCTGTGGACTGGTGGGCCCTAGGTATCATCCTGTATGAGTTTCTGGTGGGTGAACCTCCATTTGACGGGACTGACGTTGATGACCTTTGTGACCACGTGGTTCAAGGTAAGAATCTTTACTTCAGTTCATCTCTTTCTGGCTCAGTGACAAATAAGGGTTGTCGAGATGTTCAAAAATGTCTTCAACATAGTTTTAAAAGCAGCATCAGATTTGTTCAAATGTACATTTAATAGTTGGTATTATGTCATTTGAAATGACATTTGCATCATTTTTTACCAAAAGTAAGACTGACACGTGGTTGAATTTCTTGTTTCTTTTACTTTAAACTTGTTTTAAGATTCAGTGTTTTTGTTGTTGTTGTTTTTTATGATGAAGTTACACTTTTAATTCTGTTATTGGATTACTGATATGTGCTTTTTGTTTTTTCTCAGATGACATCATCTGGCCGGAGGGGGAAGCAGCCCAAGGAACTGTTGCACAGGACCTGATAAGCCTTCTCCTGGAGAAAAATGCCAAGCGACGTCTGGGGACAGGTTAGTGTCACATTCACTAATGATGAAGACGTGGATAGAGACAGGATGGGAGCTCATTCATAATTTTGTTTGTCTCACTTATTCTCCAGGAGGATCCGGAGAGGTGAAAGCTCACCTGTTTTTTAAAGGTGTCTGCTGGAGATTCCTCATGGATGAAGAGCCTCCATTCATCCCCCAGCTGAGGACTGAGGAGGACACCAGTCATTTTAATTGTAAGTGCCAACACACACACACACACACACACACACACACACACACACACACACACACACACACACACACACTATTTTCTCTTTTCTTTAACTTAATGCATGATGGTTGTTGCTGTGGTTTCTACAGCCAGCATAGCCCAGCAGTGCCAGGAGGACGGGGAGAACCAGGAGGACCAGGAGAACCAGGAGAACCAGGGTGACAAGGAGAACCAAGAGAACCAGGGTGACCAGGAGAACCAGGTGAACCAGGAACCAACCGTAAAGCTGCCGTACCTCTGCTCAGTGGCCCACCGATTCACTGAGGTACACTTTTTAAATCCAGCTGCTGTTTGACATTGTAAATCCATTTCTCACTATCAAATACAAACAAGAAAATCATCATTTTGACGCTTTTCTTTTGAAACTGCAGGTTTACGGCAGCCCTGAACATCTGTCGGCTCCAATCCCCTTCAACCAGATCGTTGTAACAAGACTGGTGGAGGAGTACGAGGAGGAAGAGGACGATGACGAGTTTAACTATGAAGGTAAGTTTAGTGATTATTATTATGAACAGGAGCCAGATGACGGCTTTGGGGACCAAGAGTCCAGTGAGGAGAAGGAGGAACAAACACACAGACCACCGAGGAGGAGGAGCGAGAGAAAGAAGTGGAGGATGAAGAAAAGAAGGCGGTGTATGTGGAAGAAGAGGACTTGCATGAAGAGGAGGAGAGGACCAAATAGAAGACAGAGAAAAACATTAGACACTGTTCGATCACCATCCCTTCATCGTGTCCCACAAAAGATTGACACTGGTCTCCTTGAAAATAGAGACATAAAGGAACAGAGGCCAGATGTTGAAGAGAAAAACTTGACTTCTTCTCTTCCTCCTCCTGCTGCTGCCAACAACAACATGTGTGGGGAAGTTTTTAGGAGGTGTATGAGAACTTTAAGACGCGTCATGTGCTGTCCTGTGAGGAGGAGAAGGAATGTGTAGAGTAGGTCGTGGACAAGCAAGAGGAGGAAGAGGAAGAGGAGGAGGAGGAGTGTGTGGAGTAGGTCGGAGACAAGCAGCAACAACAGCTTGCTCAAAGAGGCCGAGAGACAATTAGGAAGAGGAGGTGGAAGAGGAGGAGGAGGAGAAGAAGTTGCAGTCTTTGTATATTCTCTTTACTTTTTCTAGTTTATTTTTCTGTTGCTATGGAAACGTATTGCTGCCACACCAGAAAAAGAGAAACAGATCAGCATTAAAGAGATAAATAGTATATTGTTATAATAATAATGATAATGATAATAATAATGATAATAATATGGATAATAATAATGATAATAATAATAATGTAATAATAATAATAATAATTCTAACAATGAACTTTGGATGTTTACTGATACTGATTTTTCTTTTTCTGGCGTGGCAGCGATATACTTCCATAGCTTGCTTTGTCTTGTCTGTTCATTATCTTATTTTCCTTTTTCTTTACTGTCCTTGCAACTTTAAAAAAATAAAATAAAAAAATAAAAAAACACTGGTTGTAGATCAGCTTTGTGAACTGAACATAGTAAGAGTCATTTAGGATGACAGCAGCTGAATGAAGCAGTGAAATAAAGCACACAACAAAACTATATCAGTGATGTAAAGCTGGGGGGGGGCAGCTATGTAATAACATAACTTTTATATAACAGTTGAATAAAATGTGAAGAGTTTGTGAATGTGTCCTCATCACTGTGTAGAGACCTCCATGATCATCTACAGCATGTGTCTAATAAAACTACAGACACAAAACACTTATTACAAGACTGAGAACTCACACACTCTTTGATTGAAATAATAAGTTCATCAACAGAAACATGTGTCAGTTGAATGCTAGTATGTACAGAACAGAAGTATTTTCAGGAAAGTGTGTGATAATATCTAAACATGATTCATAGAGAAAAGAAGATGTGATACTGACCCCTGAAGACATTAATGACATTAAAACATATGATTTCCCTCCACTCCATATTTCCTCCAGTTAAATGAAGTTTACAGTCTTCACTGTACTGTAGGACATTTTCATCAGATCACAAAGTAACATAACATGTCAATTATTCAACATAAAATCTAATATTACGTCTATCATATTTTATCTCATAACTTTTAAAAAAATCAGTGGGCCTATCACAGCACTGTGTTTCCACGGAGCATCAAAACCTACACAAAATAGCAATAACAACAACAACAATAATAATAATAATAATTATTATTATTATTCATAAAGAATTCATACAAGGGATGAAGAACTGTCCTGAATTCAAATATTATCAGCAACCATAATAATTAGTACTTAAATAAATGCTAATAGGGGTTGATGGTTCAATTCCTCGTTAGTATAGTGGACAGTATCTCTGCCTGTCACGGGTTCAATTCCCCGACGGGGAGGATTTACTTTTCTACCCACTGTTCATTATTTACCAACACTAACAAAACCAACACATTAACAACATCATGCATGATCCTCCCTGTCAAATACAGCCAGGATATAAACCTGTATCATTCACACACAGAAATAAAGTCATGGTAAATTAAAAAAACAAACAAAAAAATTATATATATATATATATATATGTGTGTGTGTGTGTGTGTGTGTGTGTGTGTGTGTGTGTGTGTGTGTTAAATAGGATTTTTTTATTGAGGTTTACAGGGAGCAATGCTGATTGTATAGTCTGACAGCTGCAGGGAAGCAGGAAATGTGATATCACTCCTTCATACATTTTGGATGAAGGATGAAACGCAGGTTTAATTAGTGTTGTACATTGTCAACAGAAATATATTGAGGTTTAAATCAATAAAAACAGAAACTAAATGCTTGAATAAAGCAGTTTATTAGGCATTAGGCATTGTTTTAACCACTTAATACACGCCTCTATTTTTTATGTTGTTAGCCTAAATGACATGCTCAAGTTGTGAGCAGCACAGATCCCACATAGACTCAGAGATGTGTCTGGTATCATTGGAAAGGAAACACTCTCAGGATTCTTGTAAAAGTGTCTGTGTGATTCTGTGACTTACTGACAAAGAGTGGCAGAGGTTACAATGATGGGGTTGTTTACTCGCCCATAGGTTTGCCTTTACAATGACATGTGTACAGACATTCAGGGACCTCTCAGCAGGATATAGACACAATGAGGCCACAGCCACATGTCTTGGCTTCATTCAGTCCAAATTTGGAGTCAAAAGACCAAAAGATGAATTTTTCAGAGTTATTTTTCAACAGGTATGTCCATGCGTTTTCCTTAGGTCCTTTTTGGAGACTCCAAATGGACACTTGGTTACCAAATCTGTAAAATCGCAGTCAAACACCTATAACGTTACAACCCCTTTGCCTACAATCAAAATCTTGGTCTCTAATGAAAGCTGACACCATATTATTATTCTAATTATTATATATTATATTATTATATATAGCCTTTTTTTTGTTTGGCCATATCTATCTATCTATTTATCTATTCATCTATTTATCCATCCATCTATCTATCTATCTATCTATCTATCTATCTATCTATCTATCTGACTGACTGACTATCTGACTAACTAACTAACTAACTAACTATCTATCTATCTATCTATCTATCTATCTATCTATCTATCTATCCATCTATCTATCTATCTATCTATCTATCTATCTGACTGACTGACTATCTGACTAACTAACTAACTAACTAACTGTCTATCTATCTATCTATCTATCTATCTATCTATCTGTTTATCTATCTATAAGTCATATGTCAAGTCGAAGAAGAACCAACCGTGTACCAAAATGCCGAGTGCGTAATGATATATGGTTCAACTCTTTTACGCACAGGGCGCACGCCGGTTACGCTTGGAGTTTGTTTATGGACAGCCAAACTGATAGCTTAGTGTCATACACCGTTGGAAACCTCTGACTATTGGCTAAAAGGTTATCAACTTCATTTCACCGAATATTTCCATAGGCTAGAACAGCAGTCAATCAAAGCCATGTCGTCATTGTCGTCGGTCACATGTCCTCATTGGCTTTGGAGACATGTACTGCCTAATCCTAAAAACCGATTGGCTTGTGTGTGGTGTCGTCAGAAGCAGGAGAGGCTCACGGTCGTAAACATCTAGTCAAAAAAAAAAAAAAAAAAAAAAAAAAGTAGTCATCTTCTTGACACAGCAATACAACGGTGAGTCGCTAACATGTCAGACAAAAAACAGACTGTGGACCTCGGTCTACTGGAGGAGGACGACGAGTTTGAAGAATTCCCAGCCGAGGATTGGACGGGGCTGGATGAAGATGAGGATGCTCATGTTTGGGAAGACAACTGGGACGATGACAATGTAGAGGATGATTTCTCAAATCAGCTGAGAGCGGAGCTGGAAAAACATGGTTACAAGATGGAGACGTCATAGCGTCTGACATTCATGTTTGAATATTACTGGCCGACCACAAACCAGAAACCAGAAATGGTTCTGAGGGTGTTAATTAGTTTATTTTTTATTTGTAAGAAATGTTGATGAAAGTAAAGTGTTTGGAGAAAAAAAAAAAAGAAAAAGTAAACATCTAGTCACGTGTACTCTGAGATGGACGTGCAGGTCAGGAAATGACGTAAACGGACCGTATGTGGTTTGTTATTTGTGTTATTACGTTACGTGTTGGACTAAATACATGGACATATTGAGGTACTTCGGTTTTATGGAAACGGATTTCATATTTCACAAGAATGGATATTTGGCGAGCTGTACAGAAAGTCCTGAGTCATAAGATGATCGTTGTGGATAAAGGGAAGACTTTGAAGGTATGTAGTATTATAGCTTTTCTCACTTAGCTGAGTGGCTAGCCGAGCTAATCGCTAATACTATTACGGCTGTGAGCAACCATATAATTCGTGAGTGGTCTTGAATGAATCAGGACAATCTAAGCTTTCCAACATTGTGGGGCATGAATATATATGTTTAAGGGTTGGTGTTTAAAACATTTAGAAGAACGTGTGGCTACCTCCTAACATCCGTCCCGTCCCGTTGACGGAACACCGTGTGTTAAAGAGGTTAAACAAAGTTTATCAGCTGTGAGGTTTTATTTATTCTATAATGAATGTTAGAGAAAACACCATCAATGAAATGTTTCACACTTTTTTGTATACAAATTACTAGTTGGTCTTTTTTATAGCTTAACTCAGAGTGAGTGCAAGCAAATAAGTGTTTCCGCCCGGTCTCGAACCGGGGACCTTTCGCGGGCCTGGACCGAGAATAGTAGACCTTAACTCCCTTAACTTTTTCCATTCATTCTCTATGGTACCGGTAGTTCTTATCACTACGGATGTAATATATTTTTGGCCACAAGCGGGATTTTGGTGGCGCTGTTTCCACATTGTGGGTAAGAGTAAGAAACTGTTTACAGAGGGAAGAGTGAGAAGCGGCAGCATCGAGCAAGTGGTCGACATCTTTTACAACAACAGTAACAACAAAACGTCAAACTTATTAAACGTAAGTCTGGCCGATGAAATTAACGTTAATTTGTAATTCAACCTTAGCTCCTTAGTTACTGTATGAGCAAACTAGCTATATGTTTGTTTACATGTTGTCTTCGCCTTGACAGGTTTTAACTCTATTTGTTGTTAGGTAGTAACGTTACGTTAACGTTAGGTGAGTATATATCACGTAAAAGTAAAAAACTCACATTTTTTTATAAATGCATACTAGAATATGTGATTATTGTACTACCTTGTGCTTTCAGTGTGTTTTAGTGTTATCTGATGTTACCTGTGCTGCTGTTTTAACTTGTTCAAAGCGTCTGTGAACTCCAAATAAAATGCATTATTATTAATAATAATAATTTGTATTGTACAACTGGAAGCGATGTCAATGTATCTTTTGCTGACACTACCACCATAAACATCCTTATTTATTTCTTTGTCCCTTTGATAATCAGTCTGAAGCCTTTAATGCCATAATTGCTGATATTCATCAGTTCTCTGTGAATATCTTTCTACAAGCATAGTGAAGATGTATAATGAATGAACAGATACTACAGCATGTCTATCCTGCACATGTTAGATGGGAGTTTGCAAAGTTTAATTGCTATGACGAAATGAATCTTTTATTACTGTTATTAGCTGTTACATTAATACATTGTGTCCTCCAATCTATCTATCTGTCTGTATGCCTGTCTGTGTAATGTAAAGATATCTATAACTGTTAGTACACAATTATATTACCTAGTCATTATGAATGTAATTCTGTCATTTTAATTATTACTATGTAATATGCATGGTGTTTTGTTGTGTACAGGAAATTATGAAGAAGACTGTCAACTTCTTCCCTGGAAGGATGAAGGTCTCCTTCAGGAAGGGTCCATCGGGCCATCTACGACAGGACCCCTCTGATGAGGCCATGAGGCTCAAAAACAATCGGGCACTTCAGGACAGGTCTCCTCCTCAGAAACATGACTTGGTGAGGAATGAGGCTCTCACTGTTGTCCTTCAGCGGGGAGGGGATGTGTCTGACCGACAAGAGGTGATGGGGGAGTATGTTCTTCAGTTTGGCAAGTACAAGGGGAAAACCTACCGCTGGCTCCTGGAGAACGATGTTGGCTACACCATCTACCTCATCAACAAGGTCGACGAGGAGGAGAGAGATGGAGGCTTCCACCCACAGGGACACGGCAAGGACAGCCTTCTCTCCTTTTTAGAATATGCCAGGGGCTTCAAAGAAATTGAAGACCTGAGGACATTTCTTCGCTCCAGGCAGCCTGCAGCACCGGTGGCCTCAGAGGCCGACACTCTTGTTGGATTTGGAGCCAGGGCCAAGGACACCTGGAGGCAGATCTGGGAGAGCAGGGCAGACGGTTACGCTGCCTTCATCTTAGGTGTTAAGTGCGTCAAAAACAGCAAGATGCACAACCTGCAGCAGTACCTGCTCAAGCAACAGATGCCTGAGTCCTGTCCACCAGCTGCAGAAACCTCCACCACAGCAGCTGCCTCCACACCTACATGTAGAACTCTAGGTGAGCTCACAAAATATGCAACAATATGCATTTAATGTACTTTACACATTATTAATGTTATTGTTGTCATTGTTGCGTTATCTCATAGCGATGGAGGAGGAGGAGGATGAGGAGCTGGAGAGAGGGATGTTAAATGTGTCTCCATCTAAATTTGTCACCGAACAACGTAGGTGGATCTAATTGATAGTAATAAATACAGGAAATTGTAAAAACATTTCTTTCTTCTGTACATGATAAAAGCCTAATGTTACCTGTGCTTTCAGGTCCACCAGCAGCCGTGTCCAGAGCCACAGATGTGTCTCCAGCAGCCGTGTCCAGAGCCACAGATGTGTCTCCAGCAGCCGTGTCCAGAACCACAGCCGTGTCTCCAGCAGCAGGTTTTTCTCCATCAGTGTGGAAGGAGGATTCTGTCACCAGAATTCACCTGACATTACTGTTCTCAGTCAACTAGTTTGTTATTTTGGTCGTGTTCTGACCTGTTCTGATGTTCGTGTTCTTTTGTTCTCCCACTAACCTAAGGAATTAACTTGTCAGCGATGATGGTAAGTGTTTTCCTTTTTTGCATGCTTTTAAGTTGTTCAAGGATTTGGCATGTAAAAACCATGGTGGCTCAGAAAAACTAGGTTAGATATTGGTTAACATGCCACATCTTTGATTGACAGCTGGTATTTTTACTTTATATTGATACTGTGTCTGTGCTTTACCTATTTTAAAGATTTTAAATGCGGTTAAATACCTGATTTTCTATTATAAATAAGTAGTGACACAAAATAAAAAATAAAAACAGGGTAATTTCACCCTTTACTATTTGCCCTACTCCTGCCACAGAGACAACAGGTAAAGACAGATGCATAAGGCCTAAACACATGTATATAGTATATGAATAACAAACTTGTGTAGGGAAAATGACACTGATTTGTTTTCAACAGCACGTAGGACAAATCCTACAGCTACTGTTTCCAGACCTGCTGAGCCTGAGGACCCCCCTGTGACCATTTCTTCTGTGAAAGGTATTTATTTATTTACTTTATTCTCACTTTAATCCATCTTTTATGCTGTTCCAACTGTATTATGTTTCATTTTAAAAATCTATTTATCCCAAAGCCACAGTGAAGGCCCCATTGCCGGTCCCCCCTCAGCTGCTTGCCATAACCCCACAGCTTGGGATTGAGGAACAAGCACCCAATGTGTGGAGACAAAGTATGACATTTTCACATAAGTAGACCTCATAGTGCACATAAACATCAGTTACATTCTGACTAACCCAAATCCATTTTTAATTGCTTTATCTACACTACTCGCCTGACAAGTAATGCTATGTAATGATGTAATGGTAATATCTGCTTTCTGATTTGCTTGATTTTATTTTTTACTTTTGTCTCCCACTATTCTTCTGTGGAGCCAGGGATAACAGCAGCCCCATGTCTTCCTGCAGGTAGATGTTTCATTTGCTTAAGCGCTATGAGAAAAACTATGTTAAGCAATGTTCATTACTGTAATGTCTTTATTTCACATGCCTCTCTGGTTTGTATCTCACCATCCTAGATGCATCATCTGAGACTGTTGCCTTTGTGGAAGCACAGGAAGACACAGTCCTTGTTGAAGGTATTTATTTCTGTGGCTTTGTTTTTTGTTGTCTGTCATTCATGTGGAGCTGTCTTTTTTCATTGTGAGTCGTTTTCTTGTGTTGTATTGTTTGTTTTGCAGCTCTGCCATGTCCAGTCCCTCCTGTCGAGCAACCTGCAGCCTCTGTCCCCGGGTATGATAATGATGTTGCCCAGTGGAACTGCTCTCAACAGCAGAAAATCTGGATGAAGACTGAGTTGGAGGCACTAGGGCTATGGCCAGGGTCCCGTCCAGTACGCCACCCCATGAACATGTTGTCCCTGTGGCGTTATCCACCTCAGCCAGAGCTCATAGACACCATCCCTGAGCTGCCTTCAGTAAAATATTATCAGCTCCATCCATTTTTCATCTGGAAGCCAGAGCACTCAGTCATGGAGAGGCTGAGGAACAATTACATCCTGCCCTGTCTCCATGGATGTCCCAACCCTCAGGTAGCTTCTTCCGGTGTTGGAAGGCCCAGAGTGGTCATTGGCACCAGCGGCCAGTATTATATTTTAGCCTCTCAGCTCACCTGCAAGGCTTGCAAAAAGTACTGGCATGCTGACAAGCCCCAATGGCTGGAGAAGCTGCCGACAAGATTTACTAACATTGTGCCAGCTCTCCTCACATATAAAAAGGCCATCTGCAAGTCTGTGATGGATGAAATGAGGCGTAGTGGCAGATCACCTGAGGACATGGCAAAGCAGCTGACAGAGGTCCTCCACCTTAAATATGAGAGAGCTCACCTGGCCTACCTGCTCAGTGTGCAGAACATCAGGGATGCTGAGGCAGGATTATACGGCCAGAGAACCATCACTGGGCTCCTGAGACAGACAGACACCCCTGCTCCATTTGGTGGATACTCCGATGGCTGGTATGGAGTATCCACTTCTTCACACTACCTGGTGGACTGTCTGATCCATGAATATAAGCGGCAGGAGCAGCTTCTGACTCAGCTGCTGCAGGGGACTTTCGGTCAGGCCCTGAGATCGGATCACACTCGCAAAGTGGCCAGGAAGGTCGTCTTGTCGTCCGGCACCATGTCATCTTATGCCATTATGAACGAGAACTGAATGATCCTGTCCTGGGTGATGCTGCAGTCCGAGTGTGATCGGTCTCTTCATCCCATGTATGAGGGTCTGGCTCGACGGTACTCCGCTGCTGGGATAGAGAAGGCAGGCTACCAGTGGGTGGACAGGTATACATAACAAGTTTCAATTCAATTAAATGTTTAAATGTTTTCATGTCACAGACTTTTTAAATAATTACAAATTCATACAACAAGTCTCATTTTGTACAAAATATGTTGTGAGTAAGATATTTTCCGGCTGTAACATCATTTCTTTTTAATGTTGTAGGGACTGCTGTGCTGCCTTCAAGGTCCTGGACGCTGGGGCTCAGGAGCACCTCTTCTGGGACTGCTGGAAGACCACAGAGGCTCTCGTGGCAAAGGCGACCTCTGGATCCCTGGCTAACAGCAGTGCCTCAAGGACCAAGTTTAACAGAGACATAACTGTTAAGTTAGACTTGTTCCACTGCATGCAGCGCTTTACCAGGGAGTGTGTCTCTGAGCATCATCCTCTCTACAGCTCCTTCTGCCAGTTCCTCTCTGCAGCTTTCGTTGTTGTGGACCAGAGTGACCTGCAGAAGCTCAAAGAGGCATACACCTTCTGCGGAATCTCCCCGGCAAATCCCACCAAGCAGCACATCAGAGAACATTGTCGGACAAAAATACCACAGCCCAGAGAACTGCTGCAGAGGGTTGAAGATGTCCTACATCACTTCCACCTGGCAAAGGATTCAAATGATGTGCTCCTCTTCAAGGCACAGACACGGGGGAGAGATTTGGACTGGAGTATGTGGAGCCAGGCTGTCGTCCTGTTGTTTTAAATTGGGACAACCACAGGAATGTGGACGAAACAAGACATTTTAAGATGAAAAAACAATCGACAGATAAATTGACAGTGCAAACAATTGTTAGTTGTAGTACTATACAGTGTACAGTGCTACGTGTGTGTGTGTGTGTGTGTGTGTGTGTGTGTGTGTGTGTGTGTGTGTGTATGTGTGGGTGGGTGAGTGAATGGGTGGGGTTGAGGGTGGTCACTTCCCTCTCTCTGCAACCCATCTGTCCCTTTCAGCCTTATAAAAGGCAGACTGTTGGAACCCCATCCAGGTCATCTCCTTGACCATGCCTTGTGCTTTGTATAGGGACAACACTCTGGAAGGGCAGTAGATATATTTCCTTGACACTCCGGGGAAGCTGGTATGAATGTGTGGGCTGTTGGGACCCTGCTTCAGTGACTGGTGACAGGACCTGCACAGGCGGCCTGTTGGCAGCTGCACTTCTGACTTCCTCTTTGCCCTCTCCTCTGCCACCTTCTTCCACTCTGCCCCCCTCTGTCTGGCAGCCTCTAGCTCCCGCTCAAAAAAAGGAGAGGAAGTAAACTCATCAAAAGGCATCCTGGGGTTTGTGAGGCCTTCAACTGCATAGGTGTTAAAAACCTTTGTGGAGCAGTAAAAATACTTAACAGTTTTAGTTTGATAAAAAAAAATGAATGGAAGAGCCATCACCCAGATACCGAGACTTGGGCTGACCACAGGCTAAACAGTTCCTGGTCATTTTTTTTGTCTGTGGTTGTTGCTGCTGTGGTTGCTGCTGTTTGCTCAGGATCTCTGTCACAATCTTCTCCACTGTGGCCCGGGTCAGTGACTCCTCCTGAGGGGGAGCCACAGCAGGAGGGTTGAAAGCTGCAGGAGGGAGGGTTGTGACAGGCACACTGACTGTATGGCTGCCTGAGGTCAAACTCTGCCACAGCTGCTGTGTCTCCAAAACTTTCTCTGGGCTGGTGTTCAGAGAAGAGCTGGTGTTTTTTAATTTTGCCAGATGCTTCACATATCTGGAGATATGCTGGCATGTGGTGGGATGAAGGAGACTGTTGGGGTCGGTGCATGCCCTCTGCACCATGGCAGCATAGTCTGCATCCACCCGCTTGAAAAGATCTTTAGATCCGTGGTGCGTAATCAGAAGACCATCGATGGCTGCTCTCATGGAATCTGTCCACCGGCTGTGGTCCAGCACTTGAATAAGGCCCCCTGTCTTGATGGGTCCAGTGCGGATGGCCCAAGGAGAAGAAGAAATAGGCAGCGGTGCTACATCTGGCAGGTGTGAAAAATAAAGCATATGATTATTATAGTGTTTAATGTTGAATTTAAGAGGAAAAGTAATTTGATGATTTATTTAAAAGCTTCCAAGTTCCACATTGTATAATTGGCAAGTGTGAAGAGTTGTTTCAAATAACATATTAACTCAATTTATTGAACATTAATAAGATTTTTTAAAATTATTTTACATTGTGTGTGCACAAGCTACATTGTTTTAAATATTGATAATGGAAAACAATATTAATATGATTATCATGATATTAATTCCAACCAAAGTGACCAAGCCTGTTTTAAACTGTGAAGTTTGTATGAGGGGTGGTAGATGGGCTTTAATTTGAGTGACCTGATTCATGAAGACCTGAGACTGGGCTTTGGCAGGCACTGGTGTCAAGGGAGGCTGGGACTGTGAAACTGCTGCAGAGCACGGCTGGGAAGACAGGATCAACACTGGTTGAAGTGGACTGTCCTGGACAGTGACGCTGCTCTTCTGAAATACAGAATCAAATAAAGTGATTTAGTGAGTCAGTCTATTGGTCAGCGAGTTAATGACACTGAGAGATCAGTCTGGATTACCTGAGAGTCCGTGCCCTGGGCCCCTGCAGCAGCAGGGCATTGAAGCACTTCCTCCTGGCCAGAGGGCTGCAGCTGTGTCTCTATGGCTGCAGCAGCTGGGATGCTATCCTGTGTCTTGTGCTTGTCCCAATTTAAAACAACAGGACGACAGCCTGGCTCCACATACTCCAGTCCAAATCTCTCCCCCGTGACTGTGTTTGACACCTGCAGCGCTGGATACAAACCTCTGTGTCTTCTCTCCTACTCTTCATCTGAGCAGCTCACACCGGCTCCTCTACTGGTACTGCTCCTCTGCCTCAGCAGACATGATGCTGCTGCCCTTAATACAATCAAACTATCAGTTATGAAGAGAGCAGCAACAATTATAAGGAACAAACTTAGCATTAGCTACCTTAGAGACAGTTGATGAACCAGACTCTGGCTACATTACACTAGCAACACACGTCTTAGTCAATATTTTTACAATTGCACAAAACCCCAAATGTCTGTTTGCCAGCAGTGCTCATAAAATCCAACATAAATGATCAAAGTGAAGTTGTTAACTTGGCTACTATGTTCAGCTTGTTAATTTTCAACTACTAGCAGTTAGCTAACGTTAGCATCAGAAAGCTAATAACTGTTACACTACTTTAGAAATACGTTACTAATACGTCGTTTTTAAAAATCAAAATCCCATTAAAAAACGTACTGAGTTTTAGAAGAGGGACCGGAAGTGCTAAAAGCGCTAACGGAATTCCAGGTTTACTGACTCTTGTCTCACACAACACCTTAATTGTTGCTTCCCCTATATCGCGAAATGGCCGACCCAATACCTCTAGATGCCTACCCTAATGAACTTACCTGTGCCCTTAAACAGGGAAAGTAGTGAGGGAAGAGGGATGAAGAAACACCACACACACTCTGCTCTTGCCTTCACTCGTCTGTATTGAGTCTTAATTATATACAGTACAACCAAATTCACACATTTTCCCAGTATGAACAAAATCAGTCTCAGGACCACAGTTTCCACAACTAAGTTATCCTCTATGGTTTTCTAAATAATGTAAATTATATTTTTAACCAGCATAGACTGCAACTTACATGAAATACATTTACCTTTTTAACTTATGTCTTTTAACTGACACATGAACTGACTTGTTACAGTAATAAAATAACATTTTTAAGCATCTTACAGAAAATACCTCTGTGACAAGCTCAAATATAGAAAATGGCGGAACAGTCAGGCGCTAAAGCGAGACAATAACAGTAGCTAGCTTACACGGTGACGAAGTTAGCCAGAAACTATTTGACAACATAAAAGTACAAAATTCACCTCTTTCTCTCACAATGAACAACCATGTCAAAATGACAAGTATCAACAACGTGTGTCACTAGATTTATAGTGCTTTGTGTACGGTAATTACTTTAAACAGGGAAATAGTGAGGGAAGAGAGATGAAGAAACACACACTCTGCTCTTGCCTTCACTCGTCTGTATTGAGTGAGGAAAAGTAGCGCGATTCCCCCTACTGAAGCCCTGAGGCATTACTAGTAGATCGACGCATAATCAACCCAGACAAAGAACACACATTACCTATTTATTATTTACACTCTGGCTGCATATTCGCCACAGTAATAACCTTAGCAATCTAGTTGAAATAACAATTAAATAAATGATGTGTTAAGAAGTGGAACACAATGCATAACGCTGAAAAGGAATAAAATTATGTTTCTGGAAAATCAAATTATTTTTAAATTCTTAACTACCACATAATGTGTGCTATGGAACTATTATGATGTGTGCCCACTGAAGTTAAGCGCTCAGATCGCGGCTGCTCTTTCATTGGATGGTAGGTGGCACATGGGTAGTAGAGTGCACGTGCACAAAATATTGTTACACCTTCAAAACTGTGTTACACATGCACAAAGTGTTTTTACACGGGCACAAAATCTTTTTACCACCACAAAACTTTATTACACATTTGAACATCATTGGACAAGTACAGAATGTTTTTGACCCTTATTTGATCCCACACAGTGCAGCTGTGTGCAAGCAGGTGATCAGTGGTGTTCTTGCCCTGTTTTCTTTTATACAGTCTATGGTTTTTCCTCAAGTAGTATAACCAGCGTCACACGCTGCTGCATATGAATGATGACTATTTGCTCAATTTCATATTAATTTTCATATCAATTTTCATATTAACTCTGACTGAATACCGGTCTCGAACCGGGGACCTTTCGCGTGTTAGGCGAACGTGATAACCACTACACTACGGAAACTATATATCTTAAAAAGTATGCATGTGTTTAAACTTAAAATAAAATAAAAAAGGACTAAAATAATGTACTGATTCCATTCATTGAATCCATTACAGTTACATTACAGTTGAATATTAGAATTTGTACAGGACTAGTACTGCAGACCAGGTATTATATATCTCCTTATATAATGTCACAATAAGACTGGCTTTAATATCAGTATCAGTGACTGAGTCATAATTCTAGTAGATCTGTGACATAACTTAAACTTTTCTTGAAATAAAGATATGAAGTCAAAACAAATGAACTGAAAACTGTTTTTGGAAACTTTTTTGAAGCGACGACACACCTGATGAGAACATTTCTCTGATATACTGTTAATCTGAGGAGGAGAACTGTGATCTGCCAATGCCGATCACTTTATTCGACCAGCCATGTAGTCACATGTGAGCATAGGACTGTAATAATGATGATGGAGGGATTGACAGTGGGCCGTGTCACAGACATGTAAAGGGCCCCTCCTACCTGTTAGAGGACCCCCATCACACAGTTTGCTCACCGTCATTTTGCATATCTTTTGCTGTAGCATTTTACAGCTTAACATACAAGTTATGCTTTGGGTTGAAAAACATGGCCTGGCACTGTTCTCACCCGAAGAATTTAATAAAACCATATGTACTTATGGCCTAAATTGTCCTGTAGCTCTTTTGTCATTTATAAGAGTTTCCGTAGTGGTTATCACGTTCGCCTCACACGCGAAAGGTCCCCGGTTCAAAACCAGGCGGAAACAAACTTGTTTTCTCTATGTACAATAGATAAAATCTTACAGCTGATAAACTTTGTAGAAATTCATACAATGCAGACACAAACTAATATTTGATCCACCTACAGTGTATTTAAGTGACTTATACTAATAATTACTTAATTAAAAAAAGTAAATGGTTCCTAATTGACATGATACCTCAGATTAAATGTAATATTTAGAACAATTGTATTATTTTATTTAGAGTAATACTAGTAGTACTTATATTTGCAACATTACTTGTGAATAATAAAGGTTTATCATTCACTGCATTTGACAGCGAGGCTCATGCATGATGTTGATATGTTGGTTTTGTTAGTGTTGGTAAATCATGAACAGCTGGTAGAAAAGCAAATTCTCCCCGTTGGGGATTCACCCCGGTCTTCCGCGTGACAGGCGGAGATACTGTCCACTATACTAACGAGGAATTGAACCAATAACTCATCAGACACGTCAATCATTTAGTATTTATTTAAGTACTGATTATTGTGGTTGCTGATAACATACTTGAATTCAGGACAGTGAAACATTTTATTGCATCTGTTCTCTTGATGTGACTTTCCACAGTTTTCCCCCCTGTTTATTAATTACTTTAGGTGTAACTGAGGAGGTGTAAAATGGCTGCCAATCTTACTATTTTTATATATTGTGTTGTGAGGAAACACACTCACTGTGTGACTGAATTGAATCCACAGATGTCACAAAAGAGGGAGGAGGTCATTCCACTTACATAACTACATTTTAAATGAATGGTTTGTTATAGCCTATGTATTTTCTCTCTATAAGGTTTTATTTTCATTCTACGAGATGAAATATCTTAGGCTTCCAAATAATTCATCTAAAAAAATCTGACTTCATTTTCATTATAAGTGTTAGATGTAATTATTTTGAGTCACACAGACTCTTTTTTGGATAAGGGGGACTCTCTCACTCTGAAGAGCTCTCTTAAAGTAGCTGATGTAATGGGCGGCTGTGGCTCAGGAGGTAGAGCGGGTTGTCCACTAACTGAAAGGTCAGTGGTTCAATACCCAGTTTCCTCCAGTCTGCATGTCAAAGTGTCCATGGGCAAGATACTTAACCCCAAATTTCTCCCAGTGGCTGCCCTGTGTGTGGTAGACTAGTAAAGTGCCACATAGGTACAGTCCATCCTGCAGAGATACTGTCCACTACACTAACGAGGACAGAAACAATGATACACACAGCTATGTCAGCCAGCTAGTGTTCTTTTAAACACTGACGTGGTTATGTCTTAGGCACAGTGACATGTTTTTACATTCATTCTATATTTCAACAGACTAAAGTGTTTGCCCCATTTGTTTTACTAACTTAAATGACATGACACATATCATAATAAATATATAAATATGAGTAGTAATGCAAACACACATTGAATCTGGATCCTGGATCTGTGTGTGATGGCAGACAGGATCATATTCAGGACAACGTAGTGTGTGTGGTGGTGCTGCTGCTGTGAAGAGTTTGACAGAGTGATATTAAATGTAGCCTGTGGGGTTAAGGATGAGTCAGTGGAATTGAACTTCATCAAGCATCACTAAATCAATTTAATGTAGAAGGCAGAAATTAAACGTTAAAAGTTCAGATAAATATTTTTTAAAAATAAAATAAACAGAAACAGTTAAAACTGAAATCATTTTTCACTTAATATTTACTTAAAATCATTACAGCTAAACATTTTTAGGTAATCAGTCACAACAAAGGTTTTGAGTCTGTTGAACTTATTCAGTTTTACAGTGCATGAATAAGTATTTACAGTGGCACTGTGGATATGCACACATATATCATAAACTACAAAACCTGCAAATGATACAGTTCAATGTATCAAATGTCAAAACAAGTAATTAATCATGGTTCCATTCACTTTTTTCTATAAACATCAGATACTATACTATGCATGTGCTCTTCATGACTTTTGCCAAAAACAAAAACAAAGAAAGAAAGTAGTTACATGTTAAGTGCAATTACTACTACAATACAACTAATACTATACATCAAACATGCAGCATGTAATATTCATAAACATCTGTCTGTTGTTATTAGCAGTGCTTTAACAAAATAAAGTATTGGAAAGACAGAATTGATGCTTTGTCCGACGGTCCCAAATCAAGACTGTCTCTTCTCATGTGTTTCAATATCCTTTAGATCTCACCTTCACACATTTAACTTGTGATAGTGGTGATGAAGAAAGTGCAATAATTATGTTTGTGAAACACCTGCTTTTGCTTGGTTGTCATTCTGATGAACAGGAGCTGTCTGCTCAGATCAAGTGCTGGTGGAGTGAGGCGTATCGGAGAGATTGGACGACAAATTGTAACCATCTGAAAAAAACAATGACAAAACAATATGATTCAGTCTGTGGCAAAACAATACAACTGATATTAAAAGAAGAGGCTGTGCTTTTAAATGGCACGGTCAGACTGCATTGACAGAGTAACTGTGATGACCAAAGTCTGCTTACAGCGCTTGTATGGAAGCAGTGAGGTTACCTGACCTTGGCTAGTGGCTAAAGGCTACATTAGCAACTCAAGTATAGCAACAACACAACTAAATGTCCAACTGAACTGTTGGTGCCAGGTTTTGACACTGATTCTCAAAGAATTGTCTATCCTGAGGTTGATAATGTCACAGAAGTACAATGCTTAATCAGGGCTCGTTTGATTTGGTGTGTTAGCATGCATTCACTGATTAGCACTAACCATAAAGCTGAGGCCTATGAAAATGGTGACACCATAAAGGGTTATCAAAGTTGTTGGAATTTGTTCTCTGTGATGTAGGAATGTCTGTGCAAAACTTAATGATAAGCCATCAACTTATTGTTGAGATATTTCCCTCTTTGTTTGTCTGTTTTCTCAACTGTTGTTATACCTCTTCCTCCTCCTCTTCTCCAGTTCCGGAAAAAGCCCAATCCACTTGATGATGAGTTTCCAGCACTGGTGGTCTAAAATCAAGAATAAAAGTGAAAACATGAATTGCCATAATATTCGAAAAGGGACTGGTGAGTTACTTACAAAAAAATTACATGAATAAGAAAACTGTTCTTACCTTTGTTGCACTGGAGCTTACTGACTTGAATGTAAGTTCTGACCGCACCTGAAAAGTCAATTCACCAAAAATATAAATAAATTTGTTTTCAAGAAAACATGTTTAAGAGGTTAAATTTGTATGATTTTATTTATTTGAGGCAGGAACTGTTACCATTGTTTTGGGTTCCAAACCTGCCACTGCCACTAATTTACTTTCATTAGCAATTGCCCAGTGAGGTAATATTATGGATCCCAGTCCCACTCCTTTTCATAGCAAGACCTGCCCTACACTGCTTCTAATTGGCTAGTGCTCTTTGTTCATTATTTGGGTTGGTTAGGTTGGTCCGAATTAGGTAAGAATATTAATGTAAATCAATCAGAGGTAGAGTAGGACAGGTCTTGCAAAGAAAAGCAGTGGCTAAGCAACATATGCCAATACTCAAGCTATCAAGCCAGCTTCTGACAGTGGCATGTTCAAATACATTTTCATTTTATTATTACTGGTTATGATTATTACAGGAAACTATGACTGAAAGGTGTGAAAGATTGACTTGGGTAGGAGAGCGTTCTACAAAAACATTAATGCAGTTTACACTGGTACAGTTATTGATCACTTGTACTTCATTCTTGTTTAAAAAAATGTGTGCTGAGTTTGAACTGTACTGGATAATCTATTACATGTGTAGATCACTTAATTCTACTATTGATCTCCCCTCATCAAGCCTGAGGATTAAATGCTTGTTGCTATTATATGGTTCATTTTTAAAATCCTGTGACATAGAATTATAAATCATGTTTTGGTGTCTGATAAACCTTTAAACAAATGAATGGATCATTCAAAATGGTCTTTCTGGATTGTATTTGACCTCTTTTGTTTGAGATACTAAATGAAGAATCTATATATATCTCAGTAAAATCATGATGGTAGCTGTAATGTCACAGGATTTGTTTCATTTATCACTCTGGAGACTCTTTGCTGGCTTTCTGCTGTTCATCAGCAAATTCACATATCAAACATTTGCTATATAATAATAGACATACATACCTTTTTGTCCAGTAGCGTTCCAAAAACCAATATGAAGAAACCCTTTATAAAGACACACAGAGTGACATCAGGTAAGCAAAGCAAACTAACAGTTCAAAAGCCAATTGAATTATTGAAAGTTCCACACTATAACATACAAAACATACATTAGTAACTACTGTATTACTGTATCATATGTATGTACCTGCAGCGAATTGAAGAATGCAAATGCTATATGGATTCCTTTGTTGTTTGGGCTGGTCAAGATTCCGACTCCCAGTCCCCAAGTTATTCCAAAAAATGGTGTGAGGACAGCCAAGCTCCTAATAATGACCAGTAGAACGTGCCTGTCATCTGCTTGTGCAGTTACTGCCCTTCTCCTCAACATTTTGTAAATCACCACGATCAAGATCAGGAAGTTTATCACTACTATTAGCAGCGCAGGGATCACGAACGCCAGCAGAGCTTTGGACTCGTCCCAGTTGAGCCAACAGACCCCCTCTCCTCTGATGTATTCATCTTTGGATGCAGTTACAGCTATAGTTATAGTTGCAATAATTAAGGGTGCTCCATAGCCTAGAGAGAATCCAATGGCCAACATAGACTTTTTAGTCAAACCGTGGTCAAAGACATTGACTGTGCGGTAAAACAACAGGAGACCTGAGGCTAACATCCAGAAGAACAGGGCTAAGTAGAAAACATGGATAAAAAATGTAGCTGCAGTGCATGCTGGTGGGTTTTCTGTGTCTGCATCTGAAATGGCAGCCCCAATAATAAACCAAATATTTGCAATCAGGAGAGACACTGCAATGTTAACAATAGACACGTGGCGTAAGTACGATGTGTTGTTCCTTCTTATTTTTCTCCATATGACAGCTTCAATGATGAGGCATATGACCAAGGAAGCCATGGATATGCCAACGCCAATGTAGGATATAATATCTAACACAGGGTCTTTTGGACTGCTGGGTGACATTAGGATAGAGAATGAGGTCAGATGGTTGCAATTGCAGGTGGCAGTTTCGTTAACATTGGATACCAACTCACAGCCCTCATCATCCCATCCTCCGAGACCATCGAAGAGACTGAAGTTCCAGAAGACACACTGAGGTTTTCCCAGAGTGTCATTTATAATATCGAATGTGAATGATACGTTATTGATGGTGTTACTGGACTGAAGAAGAACCACTCTCCCATTGATGAGTTTGATGGTTGAATTGTTTTCAACTCTTGGAGGGAGTACGTTATCCATTGAGGCAAATGTTATGACTGTGATGTTATTGCTTCCACCATCAGGTATGTCTACCACCACTGTAGAATTAAAGTCTTCATTGAACGTCCCTGTGACTGCAGTTTTGTTCAAGAGAATAAAGGGTGTGTTAATGGTAAAAGAGTCACTGGTAAGGGCGTTTGTTATATTCTCAACAGAACGTAATAATGTTGAGCTGGCACTTTCAACTCCACTTCTTGTTACTGAACTGGTTCTGTTATTGTTTAGATCGTCCCATGAACTCTTTGCCTCATTTGTGGTGAGGACACCAACAGCAAATAGGACATCCTAAATTAAAAAGAAAGAAGATATTAGACGTTGTGAAATGCAGTTCATATTTTCATCAAGATGAATTGTTTAGGACAGGTGTTAATCTCAGCAGACTAATACACATACCGTCATTGAATTTTGAGATACTATGATTTGTGATGATACTAACGCTGCTGCTACATTGTCGAGTACTTGAACAATGGCGTTAATGTTATTGGCAGATTCAACTACAGCTGTTGTGGAGTTGAGAGTAACACTGCTAAGTCGATTCAAGAATCCTGGCAGTGACTGGCTAGTCAAGACCTGTGAGATTGAAAAGAAAAGCATTATAATTACACAATAATTAAAGGTTCAAATTAAAGCTACTATGTGCATGTTTTTTATTCATTTATCCTATTTTTTAAATGTATTCAAACAGCATGAGATTTTGGTTGTTGAAAAATGAAACAATCCTGCTGAAATTAGGTAATTGGCAGATGCAATTTGGAATTCATTATGAGGACTAATACATTATCAACTGGTAAGTTTAAATAATGACAAATCATTTGAAATAAATATAAACAAATATACAGTAATATTCAAAAGTTTGGATACACTTTGTTATTCAGGACAATCAGAAAATCTGTCCAAATGTTTGACTGGTACTGTCCATCCTCCCAAATGTTAATATATTCTATGCCACTCCAAATGTGCTGTCATTGGCGAACAGTATCCTTTAGGTGCATTCATGATTCAGAAAACAGTGACATTTCTAAACACAGTGAATGATAGATCTCTACAATGTCAATGTCTACAAAAACATAGTAATTTATATTACAATCAATCAATGTTATTGATTGTGTACTGGAAGGTCAATTGTTGTTAGACCCTGACTGACTGGCGTATTGTTGGGAGATTTGATTACCTACTGACACTCACAGGCCACCTATGTTTAAATTATACACAGAAATTACCACTAGATGGTGCCAAAGTAATAAATTAATAAATAAATCTGTAGTAACTTGACTGAATTGTTCTGAATGGACAGCCTTGCGTTTTGCAGTATGTATTATAATGGTTACATGTTACAACTATTAAACATGATCATCCTTACCAAAGATTCACATATATCATGTACAAACTATTGTTTAATAATTTTGAGTGTGAAAGTTCAAAATAACTGACAAATAAAAACTTCTAGGTGGACCTTGAACAAATAATCATGATTATCTTACATAATTTTCACGCAAATTTGTGATTTCTCTCATCCCTAAATGCTTTTAAGATCAGGAGAAAACCAACATTTTGTTTCAGAAACAGGAGAATCAGGTCACCTGAGACTGATCGAGCAGATCCTGAACTGCCTTTAGGATGCAGTTGTTTTGTTGATTGACCCATTTACCCTCAGTTCCACTACAAACGGCTGTCAGTTCCCCCGCTTCATCTGCTTTGGGGCAGGGAACTTCAGCCACATCACCATCAGTTCCATTACCAAAGACTGGATCATTGCGACAATCAAAGGCTGCATAGAAAGAAATAGATTATGATCTCAGAAACAGTACAGGAAAAAAAATGTAAAAGTGAAATGTAACAAATGTTTTGTAATGTCTGGATCAGTACTTACACTCTGCGAACTTCAGGTTTATAGTGCCTTGAAATTGGCCATGGGTTTCCTCTTCACAAGTGAATGTGATTGCTGAGCTTGGACAGTTTTGGATTGGGAACGAATGGACTACACTATTTGAGCCTAAACATAAAAACATAAAACAGCACTCCAATTAGAAGAAATAGTTTAATAATTTATATACATTCAATTTTTCATATAGTTATTACAGAACTAAATTATTTCACAAATTATTTAACAATTGTTGATTTGCCTTTTGGTGCTTTTTTTCAGGGTTACCTGCTGCAGGTGTGCCTATAATCTTAACCCTGTAGGGGTTTTGGACAGAGCACGTCACTGTCACCGTCACCAGTTTCCCAACCGAACACTCAATAGTGCTTCGGATCGGCGACACTTGGATCAAGGGTCTTTCTTGGATAGTAAATTGTCCGTTGGATTTCTGTCGGAAAGCCACTTGGCCTTGTTTCAGCCTACATTCATAAACTCCTGAAATAAAAGGTGATCATCAGTTTAAGTATAAAATACATGAGATGACACCAGCCTTAGGTGCCAAGCTCAGTTAGTACATCATTTGTTATATAGTGGAGAGAAAATGCTTTAAAATATTTTGTACGTATTTTGTGTCTAAACTTTTTTGTTGTCATTGGTCCCTCTGTTCAAAAGTCTCCAGGCTGCACTGCATGATTCAATGAGGCTTCTGTCAGTAGAAAAATCATTTCTCTACCTCTCGCCACCTAAAGTTTTCACTTTTAATTTTCAGTTTCATTCAGAGAGACTGAATTATATTTCACTGTAGCTGGGTGGAGTAAAACCATATCTTTCTGGTCACAATTAGAGCCTGACTGATGTATTGATCAGCCGATATTATTGGCCAATATTGGCCTATCACATGTATATTGATATTGAAGTATGTTGTCTGATATGCGCTGATTAAAAAAAAAATATATAGTTATAGAGACAACATTTTATGTATATTTGTTCCATTTTCTTAAGTTTAATATATACATACATATGTTTTTGTTCTGTTTTTATTCATATTCATAGTTATTCACAATGATTCATTTCTTGTAAAGTTTACCGTTTCAGTGTACTGATGTCATTTTATACAGTAAAGTTAGTTCAACTGTAAAATATCATGCCTCCATTACATATCTTTTTCACAAGCATTTAATAACAACGTTTATGTATATAATTTGTATTTGTGAGATCTATTGTGGTCGATATATTGATATAGGAATTGTTTTACTCCCTATTATCAGTATCAGCATTATCATGTGATAAATACCATGTGCACATACATTTTGTTGGCATTGTTAGGTAAGGCTATACACTGAAAGTAGTGACAGTGTTGACTTTGCACCATAACATTTTGCCCTCAAGCCAATCAGAGTTCTGCATTCATGCAGGTTAGAGCACTAGGGGAAGTGTCCTTGACAGCACTTGCATTGTAAATGTGTAAATAATGTACAACTCCCCCATTGACTGCAGTGAAACAGATCCAAAGCTTTTCTTACCACTGTCAGTGTCAAAGGCTTTTGACACAGTTAGCTTGGCCTCTCCATTATTAATTGAAAAGGTATGTAAAGAATCTTCGGTTATTGGGTTGCCGTCACGTGTCCACACTGCAGTCAAGCTGGAAAGATTGAGATTCTCTGGTGGAGGGCCACACGTCACAATCACCTGTTCCCCAGAAATAACTGTAGTTGGTGTAAAGCGTAAGGGCTCTGTGCCTTTAAAAAATGAACACAAAGGTCGGACAGTTATTACACATTAGTGTATACGTCTATATATATATATATATATTTTTTTTTTATTTTCAATGTGTAAAATTGTCTTACTGTCAAATATCATAGGGTATGTTTCTCTCAGATCTCCAAAGATCCCTGATTTTACTGCATTAATTTCTGCATCATTAAAAGCAGATGCTGCGACAGTATAGTCAACGATGGTGCTTCCACTCCTGTAATGTAGAAATGAATCCCAGTGAGCCACCAGCAGGTATCATGTTATCCATTTAAGACCACATTATATATGCTCTGGAAACATGACGTTAACGACTTACATACAGACGAGTTTTGAATACTGTATGATTACTGGTTTATGTTCAGTTAAGATCTGTTACTCAAAATAAATGGGGGTTCTAAATTCACTTTTTTGTCCAGTGACCAAATGGCTTATGAATGTTGAAATTCCACCAGCCGCTCAATAGATTACCATTGTCTTTCTGGTTGGTGAGTGAAGCAAATCTACTAAATCTTTACCTATTTATCAATAATAATAATAATAATAATAATAATAATGATTACTTTGACACTATGCTAATATAGTGTACTGCCAACTTCAAAAACTGTCAAGCTGTCAGTAGAAAATTATGTAATTCCCAAAATGGATTTAAGGAGAGTAAAGTCAAAAGAATCAGCTTACCTTAAATTAAGTCGTGTTACTGATTTGAAACCTGAAATGTGTTCAGTACATTGTTCTTGAACCTGTTAGAGACAGAACATAGTCTACTTTACATAGGCTGCACAATTAAATCAAATATTAAATACATTCATTGCATCAATGCTGTGATAAAACTGAATGACACAGACAGAAGACACATTAAGACTTACAGCCTTTCTGATGTTTATGTTAACTTGGTTTGTTGGAACATTATATTCAGGTACAAAATCCAAGTCCATGGTGAATGAAAAGCTCCTCTCTACAACAGAGACAGTTGTTATCACAAAGAAGCAGCATCACAAGAAATACACAACTTGATACTCTACATGTAATGTGTGATACCCTCTGTTGTTGTTGTTGTTGTTGTTGTTGTTGCTGTTGTTGTTGTTGTTGTTGTTGTTGTTGTGTCCATTGGCGTTGTTGTCATAATTGGTGGTGTTGTAATCAATGGTGTCGTTTTCATGGTGGTCATTGGTGTTGTTGTCATTGGTGTTGTTGTTGTCATTGGTGTTGTTGTCATTGGTGTTGTTGTTGTCATTGGTGTTGTTGTCATTGGTGTTGTTGTTGTCATTGGTGTTGTTGTCATTGGTGTTGTTGTTGTCATTGGTGTTGTTGTCATTGGTGTTGTTGTCATTGGTGTTGTTGTCATTGTTGTTGTTGTTGTCATTGGTGTTGTTGTCATTGTTGTTGTTGTTGTCATTGGTGTTGTTGTCATTGGTGTTGTTGGCATTGTTGTTGTTGTTGGCATTGGTGTTGTTGTTGCTATAAAAATATAGAAATCATTAAATGCTCTTTTAGGTAAATGAATGCTTTTTTATTTTCCCAACACGGGTCTATTCCAGAAAGCAAGTTGAGTGAATGTGGGAATCCGTTCCAGGTTTAGACATAATTTCAACTCTGGCAGGTTTTCTTTGACCTGCCGACCAGCCACTGCTCTCAAACCCCAGGCCAATGCTTAAGATAAGGGGTAGTAAGGCATTTGCTGTAAGGACTCCACAATAGTGGAATAATCTTTCATTGTAAATCAGACAACCTAAAAACTCAATTTTCAAAAAAATTGTGTTTTTCTTTTTGTTTCATGCTTTTATTCTTAGTCTTACCTTTATGGTTCTATTTCTTGATTGCATTAAACTTTGAATTTGTATTGAACTGAGTATTTTCTCTGTGAAGGTTGATTGATTGATAAAATTGTTTTCAAAATTGTTAAGTGCTATATAAACATGAAGTTTATTATTATTATAAGTATTCTTTGATAAACTCTGAGTTTCTATCTGCTTCCTCTATCCCACAGAGTCTGACGCAGCTGTCAAACAAGCACTTTCATTTCCTTCATTGTTAGAGTCAATACTAAAGTGCATACTTGGAATGCATTAGTTAGCAGATCATGAGGGAGATTTATCCTGGTTGGATTTTAACCCAGGAGGACGACAGGCATTAACTCAAATTGACTTTAATTTCCATATATGTGTAAAACATGTGGTAATAAGTTGGAATGAAGTTGGCTAGAAAGGTCTAACACAGAATTGGGTAAAAATGTATACCTTGTTTTATAAACAGTCAAACCAAACAGGGTCAATTTTGACCCCGGAGGACAAAAGTTGCATGGTCGATAGGAAGACAACAGGGGAGCTAAGATGACTCAAGATACTGGATTTAAAATACTGCAAACTTAAGATGTACGCTCAGTTCTAACTTCAACTGCAAACAACTGCACTCATTGTTAGGCTACTGGATCAGATAGTGAGGTTACAGTCATAGGTAACATGAATGAATTGTGGTGATGAAACGCTATTAATGATGGGGTTTTTTTAATTCACCATGCACACCTTTATCCCACAGTAAACATAGTCAGGGTTGATTGAACTGACTCTGATTAGCTGTTCTGGATCCTAAAACTCAGATTTTCCCATCTAGAACTTCATCAACTCAGAGTTCAGAGATAGACTCCTTGCTTCCTGAAACAGACCTCAAGTATCTTCTGTTACCAGAAAAAATACAGGCAAACTTTTTCCCATACCATCAGGTGGTGGACATGGCGTGATACCTGCGGAGAAATTGAAGATTCCATTTTGATACCACTTTTTTCCATATAAAACTGTATCATATAGATAATAATCAACATCAGATATACTTATATACTGTTTTAGCCTCATTTGTCACTTTTCAATACTTTCAAAGGAACAGCTGAACACTCTCTATCCTTACTTGTGAGTGGTTGACAGAACTGATCATTAGAAGGAAGGCTATTTATGCAGCTACAGGTTGCACTGGTGGTATTGCTGCATGTGCCGTAGGTGGTACACTGGTCACATGACCAACCATACTGCTCCTCACACTGACAGAACAGTCCTCCGGTGGAGTTTGGATAGCAGCCTTTAAAGAAAGTTGTCAGATTATACACTATTCTATAAAACAGCACTGAATCAGCCATACAAATGTACAGTAATTCTTACCTGTGGTAAAATTTACGCTTATTACACTTAAAGACTTAGTGATGAGTTGTGGATAGTCCAAATTTATTAGGAAGTTCCTGAACAGATCAATGAAATTTGATGGCACACTGGCGACTGGGATGCGCAATTCAAGGGATAAATCTAATTCCACAGGTTCTGTGGGGCGAAGAGGAAAGTATGTTATCATCATAGAAACATATTCACAACACTTTTTCATCAACTGCAGTCATTATGACATGAATTGTAACTTTTTGGTTAACTTTTTTGGTTGGTGCTTGAAATGGAAATGTCCATGGTCTATGTGCAATCTGTGGCTGGAGGATGTGTGAGCCTTCAGCAAAGTGTATATTTCAAACCACTGAAATAGCTATAAAGTTCATGTGTCATACCTGGCGGAGGGAGTGAGGGTGTTGTTGTCACTGAAAAAAAGAAAAGAAAAAAATCGGATTAGTTCGATTTCACCACTTTTCATAATTAGCCACATCAAACACATTGCTAGTGTTTTCACAGTAAGCCCCATTGCCATCTACATAGAACAACTCAACATATGCATTTACTATTGATCAGTCATACTACAATATTATCTTCAATATGTTCATATGTCATACCAATTGTTGTTGTAGGGGATGTTGGTGCTGTAAAAAAAACAAAGAAAAAAAGCATTATTATATTTTCAATTACACACAGTATATAATTGCAAAACCATGGAGGATATTAAATGCAGTTTTTCTATAGAAAATAACTCCCAGAACTTAACAGTAGGTGTTTTTAAATGTCTCTTATATGTTCTTTTTTTTTTAACACTACAGCTAACAAATCTCTTGTACTTTATTCATGCAAGGCAAAACTTGATTTTCCTCATACCAAAAAGCAGCTATTACAGTTCATGCCAAAGAACATGAGGGAGTATTTACTTGATTGTCACTGGTTCCTTGTTACATGATTATAGTAGCAATTACTTCCATGCCTTGCCTGTAAGCGCCAAAGTCAGTTAGCGTCTCTTTCACCCTCTTACCAAAAATTGGAAGATTGAAAATGGAAGAATGGAGGAACACTGGAGGCCACTTATTTAAGCAAAAATAAATCTAAATCTTCACACTACAATGCTTTTCCTTGATGAAATAGACACAAACAGAGTATTGGAGGGGATTTGATGACCAAAAGAGGCAATAGCCCTAAAATACCTGATAGAAGACAATACACACTTACTCATAAATGTTCCTGATTTATAGGCAACATTAAGTCCACTAACAGTATCCAGAAAAATATTTTTAAAATAACACAAATCATGGTCATTATGATTGTTGGTCTATTTAAACTCAACCTAAATAGAGTTAGTTCTTTGGCTGATAGAGTTAGACTCTATTGTAGCAGGATTACAAATAATGAATGGTGGAATGGAGGTATCTGAATGTGTAAGTAACTATTACTACAGTTGTATGTAGCAGAAGTATAAAGTACCAAAAAAAAGTATGTCACAAAGAATGAACACTGAATTCCACATGTATGTTTTTTCCTTAACCCTAACCCTAACCCAGTGCATGATAAAAAAAATGTAAAGTGAGTCATCATCTCTTCTGATTGTGCTGAGAACACTGCTTAAGCCTACCTGGTTGACTGGTGTTTAGCTGACAGTACTGGCCATCATTTGGTTGTTTTTTAATGCATCCACATGTGTTACCAATGATGGCATCACAGTGTTCTTGGCTAATGCAGTTGTCATATGACCAAGCAAAGTTCTCCTCACATCTGCACTGGTATCCACCTTCCTCTGGTGAACACACTGTACGAACAAACAGCAGCACACATCGTTGATATTCAATGACATGTTTACCATTAAGAATAAGATATATTTGATAGTGGCAAGCAATATGGCACCAAAGTGGAAGGACATCCTACCTGTTGTGGCCGTAATGTTGGTTATTACAGATGAGCCACTGATTTGTAATGGAGGTTTCAATGTGTCCAAAACCGTTTTGAGTTGGTCAGGGTCAGAGAGATATACAATAACTTCGATTACAAAGTCAGTCTGATTTATGATAGCTGTGAACAGATAAAACAGACAAACTCAGTATAATGAATGGATAGTTCATACTTCAGTGGCAAAAAAGGACAAATTCTTCTTGTTGCTTCTTGTTCATCAATTTAAGCTTCATTGTGAATGATATATGCACAGAGTCTGACATTCTTCTTTCTGCATATTCATTTTCTGATTTTGTTTTAGTGTGCAAAAACATATTAGGTGAATAGGGGATCTTCAGCAATAAGCTACTCACTGATAAAGTTCATACTATCTTTTGATACTTTCAAAATGTTACTCACTCGCTCTTTTTTCTCTGGCGTGTGACAGTTTTGTATCCATCCATTCCTGGAAAAATAATTGTATCTGATTAGTTAAATTTTAGTTTGTCATAATTAACTTCATCAAAGACAATATTTTCACAGTAAAGCCCATTGCCACCTACATAGAGCAACTGTAACTATATATGAATTTACTATTGATCAGTCATACTACAAAAGGTCTTTAATATGTTTAGTGATGCTGTCAAATCTCATGGTATAAACTCTTATTCTTACCTCAAAGAACATATTAAGCGATTCTCGGTACCCCTGCTTTTCCAGACTGTAGTACACAGCCAGAAGGACAATCATGAACCCTACTGCCTTTAGTAACGCCATCCTGACTAGAGGGGAAATCAACACAATAATATCTCATATCATATCAGAACAATCAGGTGTAATCCAGCTAGCAGGGAACATTCCCACACCATTGGCAAACATTCCCTACAGGTTCTGTTTATGTTTTATAGAAAATGTTTTTATCTAATATTCAAAGAACATCATAATGATGTTTATTATTTCAAATAATGTTCCTGTATTGTTAAATGTTAACAAAGATAGAATGTTTTAGATGTAACATTTTAGGGATGTTTGGAGGATGTTTGTGTTACAATTGTGTTGTACAATTATTGAATGTTCCCCTATAAAACATTATCACAATGTTCCACAAAAACAAAGGAAAGACATTCTCAAAAAAAAAATTGAAAAACATTTTCAGTATGTTATTAGGGCCTCTGATTGCAATATGTTATTTATAAAACATTCTTACAATGTTCTACAAAAATTAGGAAGGAACATTCTTAAAGCAATATTTCACAAGTGTTTTCACAATGTTATTGATTGTCATTTAGAAACATAGGAAGAACATTTTATCTATGGCATTCTGAAGATATTTTAGGAACAAAGTGTAGGTAACAGATTACAGAATGTTATCAATAAAATGTTCCAACAATATTATATGATGTCACACAAAGAACATTTTCAAAATAATATTCTAAAAATGTTTTGAGGATGTTGTTGATACTTCAGGTTATGGGGAAAAAATTCATGGACGTGAAATTATACCCAGTTGTAGTTCGTAAGTTGATGATTATACAATACAAACATAAATGTAAAGTGAATCTGTGTGTTTAGGCAGAACTACAGTCATGGATGAAAGTAGTGGCACCCCTGGAACTTCTCCAGAAAATTCACCATTTCTCCCAGAAGTGGTGCAATTACAAATGTTTTGGTATACACGTGTAGCCCTGTCTAAAATCAGTGCATAAAATAAATAACAGCATAAATAGTTGTAGCATTAATACATTTCATAAGATTAAAAACTGGTTAAAATATGTGTTAAAATGCATAAATATATGTACAGCTTAAAATGTTAAATATTGTTAAAAAGAATTGAGCTATGTTCCTTTAAAATCCATTGTGGAGAAAAAAGCTATTTTTTTGCATCTAAAATCAGCCGTGCAACCTAACCTGTCACCACCTTAATGTCAATCAATCTGTTTTTGTGTTGTTATTGGGTCATTATCAAATTAACAGCCAATCTAAGTCGTTTCACCAAAAAAAGGGGCGGGACATGTGGCGCAGGTCAAGGTAGTGTGTTTTGCTGCGCAGATGTACTGTTGTGGTGAAGGGAGAGAAGAGCAGAGTGTAACGGAGAGTTTTATGAGTTTTATCTGGAAGGTCGACTACCCGTTGGTCCTGATAATAACTCGTTTCATAACCAGAAAGAAGGTAATTAAGTGTATACTTTTTATTCTGTTCTGTAACTAACAGTTATAGTGGTAAAAACATGATTATGTGATGTTAGTTAGCGGCCTGCTAGTTAGCTTAGCATATCATGTACATGTGCTTGATAACGTAGCGTTATTGTAGCTGTAATGTAATGTTAAAACAGTCTTCACGTTAATTTGTCATGAAATAGCGGTGGTATTGTGTCTAAATCAGGTTAATATGCTTAAAGGACGTGTGGAGAGAGAAGAGAGGTCGGAGCGTTTTTTTTTTCCCTGGTCTCCCTGCGGATGGATCCGCGTATTCCCGGTTTCTTCCCGCCATGCCTGTCACCCTGTGATTGTTCAGTACAGCTTTTTCACAGCTTCGGGAGACTTCAACAGCTTTTTCAGCTGAAACTCCATTTCGTTTTCATTCATCCCCACCCACAGTCCATAGGCTCCCAGTGCTGAACACCAGTTCAAATTCATGAAAATAAATAAATTCATGTTGTGAAACATTTTTTGGGTTTGTAGTCCAATTCTATTTTGAAGTAAATTATCAGTGATCCCACTGACCAGTGCTCACTCAGGAAACATTAATCCTGAAATTGAAAGGTGATGTCATGTTTTCATTTGTAACAATTTTAAGAATGTTATCACAAATCATTTTTAGAATGTTTTTAGAGAACGTTCCTCCATAACGTTCTCAGAACTTAAATAAAACTACCCGCTAAAAACATTGTAAGAACATTAAAGGTAACATTCTCAGAACATTTTTAGAACAAAAAATTGCTAGCTGGGAATGTATACATTTGTTCCTTGTAGTATTAATAGTAACACATCTTGATTTATAGGTCAGCTTCTTGATGTATTGAATCTACAAGGTTATAAGGTTTAGCGTGTAGCTTTGTTCAAAATGCTCCCAAAGCCAGCAATTTAAGACATATAGTATGTTCCTAGGTACTGGGGTGGAAACTCGTAGTTGTTTGTCAAGTTTAAAGGAATGCTGGCATTCCATTTACCACTGTCCATGTTTGTTGTTTAGCATGTCGGCATAGAAACAAATTTGCTTTCACTTTAATGTCCGTGTGATAAATGTGGAACTAACCCTAACAGCTGGCTAGCTTATTACATAAAGACTGCAAACAGTTTTTTTGTGTAGATTGAATAAATAACTGGTTTATTAGTGAACTTGGATGTGTTGTTAGGTGGATTTTGTTACATTTGGACAGAGCAAGGATAGCTGAGTCCACCTGTTTCCAGTCTTTATGCCAAGCTAACCCTCACCTGGTGCTAGCTTGATATCTAGCATACAATAGTATCAATTTTTCAATCTCATTATCAGTTCCAGGAACTGTTTCTTTATCTCTGTGAGACATTTGTGCCTGTTTTTGTTTATTTTTTAGATCTGTGTATGTTAACATAATGTGAAACTTTTCATTAAAGATGGCAGATAGCTAAACATGGGTGTATCACATTACTGATCTTATCTGTGTCTACAGTGTATGGACTAACAGCTTTAGCAGGCTGAGATTAAACCTCTTTCTAGACTCATTTAAAAAAATAGATTAAGACAGTGTTTTATATAGTCCAGAGGTCTTGACTTCATCCAAGTTAAATGTTGATATGTTTGGATGATGTTTTAGTCATACCATAAAACTGCTTCAGTCGCAGGTAAAGATTTGGGTATGAACAGTAGATTAAGTGCTGCATTGCCCCAATTGATTTTATATTTAAATGTCATGCTTAAGGTGTGCTTGAATTGTGACTGTTATATGTCATTTTATTAAACAATTGAATTACTGTGGGCAAAAATATGATTAAATTAAGAATATTCTGTGATTGATAGGCTACAAACATCAATCTTTAGTCTGAGCAGTTTGTCTAGCGTGTTCTTGTCCTGTGCTGTCTGTGTGTGGGCGTAACAACATGACATGAGAGGACTCACTTACTGTAAACCACATTTACCTAAGGGTAAAATAAAATTATCTGAATCTGAATCTTCTTTGACCTTATTAGGAGAAATATTTATATAAACCAATCCTTTCCTCTTTTCCATGAGTGGAGTTATTGTTGAATTGATCATTATGACGTGGACATTATTTATAAATTTAATTAGCCACGAATTACAATGTGTGTTTGATTGACAACAGATAATCGGTTCAAACAGAGCACATACTCACATGTCGTTACATTTTAAAACATATCATATCAAATTTAAATATTCATTTTAGACTCAGATTTATATGATTAAATTAAAATGTAACATATCAGCTTAAATCATAGACAAAATCTCAATACATTTGTTTATATGTATGCCAGCAAATATATATTCAATAAAGTAGACTTTTTGTGAAATCCGGCTCTTTATTTGTGTTTCTTATTTCAGCCGTCTGATGGAAAAAGTTCCAAACAAACGAAACCTATGATCTTGAGTTGGGTCATAATTCCTTTTAACTCATTCATGTCTTAATCACGTCATGGTTAGACTAAATTTACTTTTTTCCTGGTCTTATTTCTCTAACTGATCCAGTCAAACTGGTTAAAACTCTCATGCTAGACAGTCACCAGTTTGTTTGAGAATTGTTGCCCTTAAATTATACAGGAGGACAGAGCCATTGTAATCCCTAAACTTGGAACAGGTTATCATTATAGAATAGTTGATTCTGTTAATAATTTAAAATCTTGTTTAGACTAAATAAGACTTAGTTGTATATTTGACCCTTTTTATCCTAATCCTGTTTACTGCCTCCAATATCCTATTTTCTTTGTCCATTTTAATGTGTTTTATTTATTTAATTTCTATTAGATTACAGTTTTATGTTTATCTCTGTCCACATTGTAGGTTTTTGTTAAGCACTTTGTTTTTTGAAAATTGTCACATTAAAACAGGATAATTATTACCATCTGATTATTTTCTTTTAATATTGTACTGCTTTTTGCAAGTTCCTGGAAAATATAACATTTAAAATAGAATGCGTTGCATATGAGAGCGTGTTGCTGATCACATTAAAGGATGGGTTCACAAATTTCAGGTGCAGGTGATCATATGAACAGTGAAAGAGGTTTTCCTCGCTGTAATCATTCCTCGTGTTCATACTAACTATTAAAAGATCTCCTTCAAATGTGTTTTCAGTGAAAGTGATGGAAGACAAAATCCAGTGTGTAAAAGTAGATATGAAGCTGATATGAGGCTTGAGCAGTCTGAGTTAGTAATATCAAGTGGACATCAAATTCCCTTTTTTGTGTTTCCCTGTTGAGCTGCGATGCAAGTATTCTAACAAAAAGAGGAACATTGGCACTAAAAACACTGTAACATTGAAAGATTCAGACTTTTAAATGCGTTTTTGCACAGAAGGCGGACTGTGGATTTTGCCACAATCACTTACAATGATCTTCTAATAGTTGGTATGAACAGAAAAAAATATTATGGCAACACAAACCATGCCATTGTGAATCCATCCATAAGTCTTTAATCCTTTTTTGTATTTTTTTACTGTTTTCATGGCTTTATTCCTGCAATTTAACCAAATGATTGCAGCTGTTTCAGAGCCACCTTTAAAGATCTGTTCAAGACTAAAGTCTCCTAATGCTAATTGATGGCTTGTGTGCTAAACTGGCCTTGGATGAGGAGTTGAACTGAACCTAGCTACAGTCAACACAGCACAAAGTGAAAGTTCTCTTGTTTGCAGTTAATGAAAACACATATTTACAGATGAATGTTTGTTTGTATTTATCTAGAGCAATTAGTCAATAGCAGAAACATTTTTTGTGTTTTGCTACATTCTTTTTTTTTTTTTTACTTCAAATAAAATGTGCTCAAGATTCTATTACAAAATCTACTATAAAGACATTCTCTATTTATAAAGAACATTTGAAAAATGATGTATCCAGTTATTCTGGTGTACCCACAAATGTCAATGTAAAATATATTTGCATTTATTTACCTCTCACGGCTTCTGTCTTCCCAAAAGAGCTCTTGTCAAGACAGCACAGACATCGTTCTGAACGTCTCACAACATAAGCTTTGAATAGATATGTCAGACAGTCAACTTCCTGGTATTCTTGGTCTGAGTCACACACCTGTCTGGCAAGTTGAGTGAACTGATTGTTGTCATCAGATATACAGGTCAATTGCATCCTTGAATACTACAGAATGCAATGACCTTCTTTGTGTATACTGTAGATGTATGAGTCAGAGTTCCTCAAAGAGGCTAACAGGTGATTAGTGTGGGCCCCCACACTTCTACCACGTCTATAATCAGTACATTAGTCTATCCACTCAGCACTGTTTGCAGAGTGCTGTGTCAGTGCTTCATTATTGAGAGAAAACCCAAATCAATGAAAGTCCACCCCATGTTTTCACTGATAGCGACACACACACACACACACACACACACACACAAACGCACATGTACACGCACGGTGCTGCTGATGCTCGTTTGATGCACGCTCAAGGTGGTCAAACACTGTCACAATAACATGTTAAGGACAATATTAACTTGCTGTTAATAATTAATTAAATGTGTCTCTACACAGACTGTTGAGTTAGCTGAAGCGCTAATGCTACGTTAGTAAATAGTGAAAAGATGAAAAGAGTGGTTGGTTTTTATTTGGTTGCTACCATAGAGAGGACTGGGCTGTTTTTGGCTGACATGCTCTTAATTTGATGTTTGGACATAAACAAGAGTAAGTCATCACTGGTAATAATCAGTTAACTTCAGCTAACTACACCTGAGTCTCTGATGGACAGGAGCTGACTAATAAAAGCCTGGCTGCCTCATTTATAAACTGGATCATAAAACTGACAATTATTCTAGTTTTTGAGGAGCAATCTTTGGCCTGCTGCTACCGTTCCCTGGTGAACCATCTTGTGTTTTACTCACTTTCAAACTGTAAATCAACAATGGACCCTTACATTCATTGTCATTTATTTGTAAAGGCATAGACCACCTAAAAAATCAGACTATCTCACCTGTATATGATTCTAGTTATTAAACTAATCTCTATGTCACAGATGTGTGTTCTGTCTCTCTAACATGTGATCTGGGGCCAAACACTTCCTCTGGATGTTATTACAAAATCTACCCATCAGTTTTCTCACAGTATAGTCAGATCAAAGTGTCAAAACACCTGTTTAAAGGCATCAGAATACAGGAAATGACGACTACTATGGTAAAAACGTTCTGGGGGAGACCCCTGGACCCCCCTCCCATTATATTGTCCCACCCACATTTCAGTTGCTTCATACACCCATGCTGTACATAGTCACATTTCTTTACTTAAATTACAAATGGAATAAAATGTCTTTGATGTATGGTGGCGACAATGAAAGGGGCAAAAAGAAAATTGGAAACCCGCCCAACTTCCCTCAAATCTCACTCCAAGGTTTTCTGAAAAGTTGACAGCTCTGCCTATATACAGTTTGTGCTGTGTATATGGTGAAATAGAGCTTTTTTCTGTCTGACACTATTTCTGTGATGGAGTTTGGCTAGTTAGTGTAAGCGAGGGTAAGCTTCCTCAAGTCTAATGAAGAGCGGAACAGCTGCTAATTTACCAATAACTCTGAAAACTTCCTTGTTTCCAGACAATGAGGAACCACTGCATTATTTTTTCCAACTCAACCACTAACCAATTATTACATATTTTACATACATGTATTGACGTGCTTCTCGGTAGTAGCTTACCGCTGTAGGTAGTAAGCTAGGTAGTTAGCTGGTCATGCTAACTTACTTTGGAGCTTTACTTTACTGTCCCTCCAGGATTTCAACAAGTTTTTTGTGTTTACTGATTTTTTCAGGAGATTTTCCTCAAAACTGATTTTGAAATTTGAAGTGTTGTATGGGTAAAACAGCAGGAATTTGGAAACATAGAAAAGAAGAAAATAATGTGATTTTTTTTAAAAAAATAAAAAAATAAATGACTACCAATGTAGAATCATATCATATGTAATGACTTCTATATTCCATATAACAGAAACAACTGTATTCCAGTGCTAATTTTTCATTTTTGTACTTTCTTTCATGACAACTATTGTCTCAAAGTGATGTAACATAAAATGATAGTTTCATTTCCAAAATGAGGTAGACTATGTCCATCTTTGCTGTCTGAATAAAATCATCTTGTAATCTTCTGATTAACTGAATGCAAACCTCATTGTTTTGCTTGGTCTATGATAGTTACCATGACATGAGGTGCAACAACTAGTCCACATTACAAGTAGTCTGTTCATTTGCCCATGTCATGCTGAAAAGTTGCAGTAATTTAGCAAAAGTCTAAGCTTTACATGTGTTGTGAGAATCTCTTGAATTTGTGTTAGTTATTACAATCACAATCCTGGAGGGACTTACTTCATGTTAAAACCTACCTACCTTCGAAACTCTATCACCCTCACTACAATCCTTTTCAAATACTTGTTTAACATTCCAAAGCTGGGCAGTCCTTACCAGTTTTGGCATTAAACTTTAGCTAATAGTTGGTGAAGGCAATAGCCGTGAAGGCAATTTTTCGCCAAGAAATTTGAGTTTCCTAAACTTTAAGCATTGAGACTTTAACCATTGAGGTTGTCAGAGAGTAAATTCAAATATTCAACTCCCCTCTTACAAGTTAAGAGTCAAGGAAAAGGATAAAATCTAATCTGGCTAACTTTCAGGAATGTTCTTCTGCACACGTATAACTCAGTGATTTCACAATAGCAGGTTTGTTCTTGACAACTAATGGAAAACACTTGGGATCTTATCTGGTGTATTTGTATTGTAATTGTTAGTAATAAAAAATAGTGCTAAAGTCTGGGCTTTCTTGGTTCACATCATACTAATATCAATTATAAATGTGCTTAACTTGTTTGTCAAGGCCTTTCATTCTATCCTGCAAAAACATAATTGCATGTGTAGTTTATAGTTACATACACACACTCAACACATTGAAAAATGATCTGTGACAACATTATTATAGATGCTATGTAGGTCTGAAGATCTAAAGCTGGAGGTATGGATGGAGCAACAATATGGGTCATTTTTGTTGGCTGCTGTAGTTTCATTTGGAATTGTATCTGATTGTTGATTCCTGAGATATAGTTAGATGTATATCAATACATGAACTTAATCTTGACATAAGTTTATACTTGATCCAAATATAGTTAATCATACTACAGAAGACACACCCTCAATCAAGGGCAAGATTCCCTACCTAAAGAGAAACAATAGCTGTAGTCTCACTGTAATAAATGTGGGTTTTTTAATAGTGCTGATGTCAATCTGAACCCAGGCTTCTACTGTATATAGACATGTTTCTCTGATTAGTTCTTATTTATCACTAGTTCCATTTCTCTGCCAGCTGGTTAGTAAAGGATAATGATGCTGTAATGTGACTAGACAGCATCAGTTTAGTCATTTACTTTCACAACTATGACCTGGACTATCAAAGTTGACTGATATTGTGGAAATTGGTGACTGTTGTTCTCAGATTTTATTGTTTGATTCTTGTTTTTTTGTTAAATTAGTCTCTGTGTTAACCAAAGGGTGTATTGTGTTTTGTTTTTCATTAAATTGACTTGGATATGTTTTCTTCTATTAGTTTTGTTACTGCTAGAAAACAATGAGGACCCAGGTTGAAGAGGTGAGATAATGCAGGTGTGTGTGTGTGTGTGTGTGTGTGTGTGTGTGTGTGTGTGTGTGTGTGTGTGTGTGTGCGTGTGTGCGTGTGTGTGGTGTGTGTGTGTGTGTTTGTATGTTTTTGTGACAAACATAGCCTAGGGACCCAACAATCACACCATACATCCACACCTCTAATTGGAGGCTGTTGCAACTGGAGACATAATGATGTGCATTAAACTTCTGATTTTTTTAAAAAGTAATGAGATTACTTTGATTTTTACATAATCATATTGCTTTTAATACCAATATAGAAATATATGATAAAGCAAAACAACTATTACAGTGATAATAGTCAGAGAAGTATAGTGTGAAGTCATAACATATCAATACAGATCCAGTTCAATAATAAACAACAATTGGGTCATTTTAATAAGCTAACTTTTGTTTACTTTAGACTTTCAGGCCTGGTGATGGATGACTTTGCTGATTCAAGTGACATTGATCTGTTCACAGATTTGCAGTCACTGTGGGTTTGTTGTCTTGAAGCTTACTTAGCAATCACATTGCTGCTCTTAATGCTGTAACACTACAATGCTTCAGTCAAGTTGTTAAGCAGGAAGTAACACCTTGTATTACAAAGCTGAGCTGGAAAAGGCACTTCTAGTAATGACTGACTGGAGTTCCAGTGTAAAAGATGACTGATAAAGTGACACTGATAACTGATGAAAGTATGTTGGCCTAAAGGTCATTTGAGATTGGTGCTGTTACTGTACATGTTAGGCCGGCTACTATAACCCATTGAACCTTAAATGGAGGTAGGGTCTGTCAGAAATGCTGTCATTTTGAATGCGAGTGGTATTATACATGCTCTAAGAGGTTTTTCATAGAAAGGAAAACAATGTACATGTTGTATTTTTTCTGTTATGTTTTTCCCCCCCACACCTCTGCAGTGTTAGAAACAGTTCTGACAGTGACATCACACACACAACAACATGAAGAAACAATGAAGAAAGTCTATTTGCTCTTAGTCTGCTTTAAGATGGACCGGCCGAAGGCAGTGCTGAGCCACTTCCTCTAATCTCTGTACACACATGACTGTGCACCAATCCATTACACAAATACAATCACAAAATTTGCAGACGACACGACAGTGGTGGGACTGATCACTGAGTGAGGGCCATGAGTCTGCTTACAGAGAGGCCGTACAGAGGCTGACAAATTGGTGTACAGAAAATAGGTTGGCTCTCAACACTAAAAAAAAACAAAGAAATGCTTATTGACTTCAGGAAAAAGCAGGATAACCACCCACCATTGCACTGAAATGGAGATACAGTGGAGAGAGTTTCTAGTTTTATATTCCTGGGCACTCCCATTCAGATTGTTCATCAATATACACTCCTTAGTCAAGAGGGCACAACAGCAGCTATACTTTCTGGGAACACTCAGAAAGGCAAACCTGTCTCAACAGCTGCTGGTGTCTTTCTACCCCTGCTCCATGGAGAGTATAATGACACACAAGACCCTGGTCTGGTATGGCAGTCGCTCTGTAGCTGACAAAAAGGCTCTAACAAACACAAGCTTGACTGCTCTGGATGACATCTACACTTTCCCCTGTATAAGAAAGACATCCTGCAATTAAGGCATCATAGACAATCTTTTACTATGAAGTGCAATATCCATATATACATCTACTGCTACACAAGTGCAATACAAGCAGCATCTGGCTGTCTAGTATATGCTACTGTATGCTTGTGTGTGTGTGTGTGTGTGTGTGTGTGTGTGTGTGTGTGTGTGTGTGTGTGTGTGTGTGTGTGTCTATTATATGCTAGTCTAGTCTAGTGTAGTCTCAGGTTTATATGTTAGATAATAGATAATAGAGTGAATTATTACTTGTCGTGCTGTGAGTGTCATGTGAGATGTAGGTATGTGAGATCCTGGCATCACTAACTTCCCTTTACTCTATAAATTACTTTGGTCGATACACGGATACATTTCTTTCACAAATCACCATGGAAGTTAGGAGGGTTCCTGTTGTAGTCAGGTTTCTGTCTTGTTCAGATGCAATAAGGAAGGCACTAATGAGTGGGACTTTCCACCAAAGCATTTTAGGTGCATTGCTGCCATTGCTGTGTCATTCAGAGGGCAACCGCAGAGATGGTAAAGGCCTCTGACCCAAGGCAGATATTCAAACTAATCACACTCAATGTACCACAAGTGTGTGTTATAAAGCCACTTTAAAGCCAGTTCATGAACCTGCTTGTGCTGGTGAAGTGACACAGTTTAGGTGTTTTTTTATGCAGGTGAGACAGCGTGGTACAATTTCAGTCAGTTAAGTATATGTTATTGCTTTTTTTTGAATGAATTGCAAAACAGAGAAACAATAGGAATTGAGGGAAAGTGAAGCTCACTTTCAACTATGATATAGGCCTAATTCCAGGGTTAGTTAGTGTGATTTAAATACTGCCTGATACTGGCTCAAACTGATACATGTAAAGGAATGAGAGACCGCAAACAACACAGAGACAATCATGATGATGAGTCTGTAAGTGGTTGCTATAAACAGGTACTATGAAAAAACTCACTTCTGTGTAGAACAATAGACTATATGCCTGAGTGAAAATATCCATAGATATGCATCACTGCACAGAGAAAAACTGCAGACAATCATGTTTCAGTGTGTGATATTAACTGTGCACAGGAGACTCTTTTACATTGTATTTAGTCATGGCAGTGTCTCCTCCCAAAGAACATATGTACTCTTGTAAAATATAATTAGAACTTGGGGAATAAATATTCCTGCTTTACTGCATTCCAGTGTCACATTAATACAAAAATAAAGTTCACACAGCAGGGCACATCATTTCGACTGTGTGAACAGGTTGAGGTTTCTGGCACAATTACACCCTACTTCCAAGGTGCACGCAGAAGAAAAAAAAATCCCAAAAGCTTCACGAACATTTGAAATATATAGAACAACGTTATTGTTAGACCAAAGCATTTCGGCTTGTTGCCATCATCAGGATGATCATAAAACACATTACAAACAGAATTTAAATGGGTTAGTTAAAAAGGTAAGAACAATGTCAAAAAGGTAAGAGAAAACACCAAAAATAATCAATTATTTGTGTCCAGACTGTATCAGCCAATGGGGTATCTAGCAAAATGGGTTGGGTATATAATCACATGACCTCAGTCCAATCATTATCCCAGACAGGCAGGGAGGCAAGGGGAGTATCCAATAAGACTCATAGATGACACTGTATTTGGTCCATAAACCAGAAAAGCATAACTTTAGGTGTGGTACTTGAGTTAGTACAAAAGTGGCTTAAAATGAAACTGTGCCTATTTAATATGGCATACTTAACTTAGAAGAATACATACATATATAATACCCACATACACACACATACATGTATAAAAATGCTGAATGTTGGAAGAGTAGGAAGAGCTAAAAGATTTTAAGAGTGTGACAACAAAACCTGACGACAATCAAACTTTACAGTTAGGGAAGAGAAGCATCCTCAGGAGGATACAAAGACGGGTGTTAAACTAACTTATAATTTGCACAAACAACATTTTACTCTTGTGGCTGGTCAAAGTGGAGCTACGTCGCTACTTTTTATAAGCTACTGTTGGGTAGCATAACACAATGGGAAATTACATGATATTATTCCTACATCCTTTAAGTTTGTTACATTAGCACCACCGAGTGGTGACTTAGTGTTTATGCAAAACCTATGTTCTGACTTTATTTTCCATGTTCATTTGAATTCAGGCTCAAAATCAAACCCCATATGTACATATACATGTAGGCCTCTAATGTCTTGCAGAAAATGATCTAGCAATTATGACATTGTCAAATATTGTTTGTGTAAAACAAACAAAAGTACTGAACTACAGCACACACTGCAGTGCGTACATTAAATCTTACATCATCTCTTTTAAAAACCCATCCTTCTTTATTAATCTACTGCCATGCTGCAATTTCCTCACATCTGATTGGATGACTAAAGTTTGTCTTAATCATAGTAATGTAAAAAGTGCTGATAAATGTCATGGCTACATTCTGTAGTGCCATAGCTCCTATTGAGACACATTGGCAACTCAGACCATCTTGAGGTTGGACAAGGTACCATAAAAACCCTTTTGGAGAGTTGACATGAGCAAAATCATTGTTTATATCTTAACAAATATCATGTCTGTATTTTTACAATACTGCTGAACTTATATTGATTTCATTTTCAGGATCTTCAGAGTATGAAACTTGAATCTACTGTCTACAGGATTTATGTTGATGATGTACATCTCTGCTATGAAATAGATAATGTTTCTTATATACTGACCAGCAACCCTTCCACAATGTGTGTTTTGTTCTATGTTTTCTGCAGCTTATTATCAGTTGTCACAATATGTGGAAACCTTCTTGTAATAATCTCCATCATTTACTTCAAACAGCTCCACACATCGACTAACTACCTCATCCTCTCTCTGGCTGTGGTGGACATGCTTGTCGGTGCTTTAGTCTTTCCTCTCAGCATGACAATATCCTTTAGCTTGTGTTTGTACAGTGGAGGTTTATTTTGTAGGCTACGAGATGGCTTTGAGATATCACTGACCGCAGCTTCCATTCTGCATTTATGTTGTATTTCTATTGACAGATATCATGCAGTGTGTCAGCCTCTGACATACAGAACTAAGATAAATGATCGTGTTGTCATGATTATGATTTTGGGGGTCTGGGGTGCTTCTGTCATTACTGCAGTTGTCTTTGTAATGTTAGGATCAAATCAACATATATGCAAAGAAAAATGTTTAATTGATGTCACACTAGCAATCATCAATGGCACACTGGGAATTATTGTAACATTTTACCTACCACTAATCGTAATGTTGTTTATCTACTTAAAGATTTTCCTTGTTGCACAGAGACAGGCACGCAGCATCCAGGCCACAAAGTCTGGAACTGATGTCAGGAAGATGGAGAGAAAGGCCACAAGAACTCTGGCAATTGTTATGGGAGTTTTTACAATCTGTTGGACTCCTTTCTTTACTTACTTGATATTTCATTATTTTGGTTATGATTCATTTTCTGTTCCTGTGACTGAAGCAATTATGTGGCTCGCATTGTCAAATTCAATGCTAAATCCTTTCATTTACGGTTTCTTTTACAGCTGGTTCCGATTGGCATTCAAAATAATCATTTCTGGAAAAATATTGCAAGGAGATTTTGCCAACTCAAAACTGCATTAATAAATTGTTGCATTTATCTGTGGATATGCAGATACTTAAAAAAGTGTCTGAAAGTATCATGTTTCAGTTATACTACCTGAGGCACTGACAGAGGCGTGTCATTACAATCATAGAAACAGCTTAAACACACTTGTATTTCATGACAGAGACAATATTGCGCATTATAAATGTGACAAAATGCAATACTTCTAACCCTTTGAACATTAATGTCTTGATTTTTCCATTACAAGCACATAAAGCACATACATAAAGTATGTTCTGTATGTGCTTGTTATGGAAAATCAGCATGTCTCTGGTAAGACTTTGTGATACATTTGTTGAGTAACTAAATGTATGTATAATGATGTGAGAAGGTTTGTACTCAAATGTGCTTTGGATAAAACTCTCAATCTTGTGGTTTGATGTTACTGATGTGATAAACTAGAGTGCAGTCATATAGTGTGTAACAGAATGAGCTGATGAATCCTGTGACGGGCGTGTCTGCAAGACTGACTGCTTAGCTGTGTGCTCTGATTGTCTGATTGAGACTCTGGGTTTGAATATACATGTATCTGTTCAATAAAAATACTGAAGATAACCACTCTTTGTGAATCCACTTTTATGACTGAAATTCCATAACAGTGTTTATATATCATAAACTAGCCCAAAGTGAGTGACAAAATAGGAGCCATAAATATAGTAATAAATAAAAAGTTCAAATCATTTGATAATCAAGGTATAAATTGGTTGTGGAACTATTTAATTGACCAGGATTCAACAGGACATATGTGAGTGTGAACCTGTCAGAGGCTGTGAGTTATTCAGTGGAAAACAGCTCTATCCTCTGACAGCAGGGCCTTGTGTCTAAATGACAGGATGGATTCATCACATATTGTTCTCAACTCTGAGAGATCACGTTTAAAGTGGATTCAGTCACTGTGATTTATTGTTGATTAGGTGTAATTTAGTAGAGCAGAGTGACCACAGGAGAAGAGGGTAAATAAAGCTATTGCAACTAAAGAGTGACAAATGGTAAAAAAGCTCTTAACATCCAGTGTGCTGGAGTTAGAGATCGGGCAGAAGCACTTCTTGTGTTCACTCTGAATAATGATAAGACACATTTGTGTACAACAAAATATAACAATGATTGAAACAGTCACGTGAAACATGAATATTAGTAGAACACAAGGGCTAGTGAATTTACTCATACAATAAAACATGTCAGTGTCCCAAATTCAGAATGTTTATACCAATAACGCACCTTGGTTAATACAGTATCTCTATCACAGACCAGTACAGAGATAGGTTACTGCACACTAAAACATGTTTTCGGAGTAATAAACTAATATGACTGTAGTGTTTGTTTATTTTTGTTTTGTTATTAGGATCCCGCTTGGCAATAGCTACTCTTCCTGAGTTCCATAAAGAAAAACAGTATAGTTATAAAAACCTACAACATTATACAAAATGCTATACAACACAAAAGATGAACGAAAATGAGAGCATGCAAGAAAGAAACAACATTCAAAGCATACAGGGAAAAAACACACTAAAAAGATGAAACACATCAATGCTGGTGCTAATATAGACAGTGACATCCCATTTCAAGAGTCAAAAAATGGACTGTGACATCACCCATTGGTTTGTGGACTGCAGTTTTGAAGCTTTGACTTTAGCGATTTGACCGTCACCATTTTGTTCTTTTGGAGCCAGAAATGATCATATTTGGATGAGAGGGAAGAATTGACCCTAGTCTAGTGCTAGCTGCTAGCTTGGTTAGTACATTTACAGTCTGTGGTTAACTGTGATAATGTTACTGCTAATGATACTATTTGCTTATGAAAAGGCCTAAAACCATAAAAAATAAAATGTACTCAGAATGTACAAGAAAAACTGAACAACAGACTCCTTAGAGGGCCTTTTATCACAACCAAACATGGAACAAGACTTTTTTAAGCGACCAAAATGTTACATTTAATTTTCATGAACTGAAATATCAACGGCTATGGTTATACTGAATCAAGGGATATATCATTGTTATGTTATCGAATCAACGTGGTTGCCATGACAGCAACTTGTCAACCACAATGTAGCCATGCCCTGGAATTTAAACTTAACAAGACCATATTTCTACAAAATGAAAATCATGCTGTATGGAGGAAGACTTGAAACTAGTGACTGAGACCATGAATAAACACAATCAAATAAATATTTACTGGCAATAAATCAAGCAAGAAGTAAAAGAAGCAAGCGTTCAGCATTTTATGCTTTTATTTTGAACGTAGAACTGTGTAGACTTCTGCTTCCTGTTCGATCCTCTCTCTCTCTGGTTAGCATGGTTAGCATGCTTTTCGTAGCTGTCAACAGAGGGAAGAATGGGGAAAGTAGTTTATAGGTGTGTTGAATGTAATGAAAAGGCGTCGGAGCTGCACAGAGATTACAGTAACGGGATCCTGAAGATAACCATATGTGTGAGTTTAAGTTGCTTGGTTTTACGTTGCTGTTTATGATAGTGATGCTAGCTAACGTGTACCCAACCTGCCGAAACCTCTTGTTAAACCTGTTTTAAAACTAAATGACTAAGTGCCCATATAACTAGCTAATGTCCGCATCGTTTTGTCAGTTTATGTAGACATTGCCCCACGAAATTCTTCACATATGTCACCAGGCTGTAAAAATATTGCGTATTTAAATTTGGTAGCTTTACAGGAAACAGCAACTTTGACAACATTAGTTAAAGGACGAGTTAACAATTTTTCAAGTCTGTCTTATAGCAACACTCAGGAGCCCAAATAAATGAGGGTTGCCATAATCATTCCCCCTGTTCATAAGAACCATTAGAAGACTCTATCATAATACACGTGTTGTTATGTACGCTGACATATAATAATTGAATATCTTTAATGCTACTAGTGTAATCTCAAAGCAGCAATCAGGAAAATGATAGTAGATGGAGTTGTTAGCGATGTCTCCTGTGTGTTTTTTCATCTCTGTAGGAGTCTTGCCAGAAGCCAGTGGACAAGTACATTGAATATGATCCAGTTATCATCCTGATTGATGCCATTTTGTGCAAGACGCAAGCTTTCAGACACATTTTGTTCAACACAAGCTTGGATGTAAGTTTCCTCAGTGGTGTTCTAAAGCACAGAACATCTTTTACCATCAGTGTTTGCATCACACTCGCACACATTTGCTGTGATTGTACTTCTTCTCCCCCGCCCCCTCAGATCCACTGGAAGTTGTGTGTGTTCTGCCTACTGTGTGAGGCTTACCTCAGGTGGTCTTCACTTCATGGCTCGAAGCAGAGCAGTGACCCTGCTGACATCATCAGGTATACCAAGGAATGGGACTTCTACGGCATGTTTGGATTGGCCGCCCTCGGTAAGAGAATCGGACATACTGCTGTTTGTATGGAGCACCAGAGCTGTCAATCAAATGCAAACATACGGGTGGTGACAGTATTACCATTAACAGATGTGTGTTTACTCGCCTATCAAAACAATTGATTTTTAACAATTTCCAATTTCCTTTAATTTTACTCAGAAAAACTATATAGAGCTTCAACGTGTAGATGATTATTCGATTAGTTGCCAATTATTAGATTAATCACCGACTATTTTGATTATCGATTAATAGTTTTGAGTCATTTTTTCAGAAAAAAGTCCAAAGTTGTGATTCCAGTGTCTCAAATGTCAATATTTTAATTTCTTTAGTCCTTTATGACAGTAAACTGAATATATTGAAGTCACATTGGGCTTTAGGAAACTGTTATCTCCATTTTCTGACATATTCTGGACCAAACAACTAATCAATTAATTAAAAAAAATTGTCGATTGAAGCCGTAAAACAACTGATGATGTCAGAGAATTTGTCAGTTTATACTTTTTTGTTAAATCTGCAGTAATAATCCAAATAATGGTCATTTTTCTAAAAACTCCTGTTCCAGTCACTGCTAATTATAAGTTCCCAGAGCCTGAATAAGCTCAGCATTTTTGCTTGTGTAATTAGCTTCATTGATTATAATTAATTTGACTTGAATATATTCATTTTCTATTAGCAGTACCCAGTAATTTACATTCAGTACAGAACACATCGCTCTGTGTTGTTTAATGTGGTTTGTGAGTTTTAGGAATGTCTTGTGTTCGTCCCTGCAGAGCTGTCGGCGTTCTGCTGCGGCGTGCTGTGGTTCCTTTGGGTGGTGGTGGGTCGTCTTCAGGGCAGGACCGTAGAGCTCAGCCTGCTCCTCAGAGCCCTGCTGCTGTCCTGCTACGGCAAGGTCCTCCTCATCCCCGCAGTCATCTGGGAGAATGACTACTCCCAGCTCTGCCTGGGCTTCATCAAGCTGTTTGTGCTCACCTCAAACTCACAGGCTATCAGAGGTAAGAGAACATGTCCCATACCTTTTTTTTACTTGTTTGTTTTCTTTGCTCTGGTTTTTGGTCCACCCAACTAAATACATTTAAGATATTCAATATTTTCCTAAAACAAAGTCTGCCTCACTCTGGATAATCCATGAGCTCACTTTGAACAGTTGACTTTGGGACTACTTTCTATTGAGAAACTGAGTGTTACACTGTGTGTAAAATGACTTTAAGTTGGAAGATATCCATTTGATTTGACTAACTCTAACTGCAGAAGCCTCATATTATCTTCAGATAAAGTTTTAGATATAGTTTTTCCCAAGAGAGCTCTGTGGATTATGTCCAACATCATTAATACTGTAAGCACATTTGGAGTGTATCTCCCATTGGTCAGTATGAACAGGAGGAATGATTACCACCAACAAAACCTCTTTCAATGTTCCCGGGAAATTCTCTGGAGATTCTTCAACCACTCAGCAGTCACCTCTGAAGGTGTGAAGGAGGTCTCACTGATCTCCCTTAAGTCATCAATGGGCAAAAAGTGAAAACTGATTGGACGTCCCCATAACAAATATAATAATAATTTAAAATATGATGTTAGAAAGGCTGGAACTATAATTGGAACCTCGGAAATTCAAGTTCAGAATTGATTGATCTATACATGTTGTAATATTAATGCAGTTTGTATTCCCAGATGTGCTACTGCCACCTATTGGCTGGTTTAATGAATGCAGCTACAGTGGTGTGAAGGCTGAGCAGGTGGAGTGAGGGCAGGCTTTCTAATAATAATAATAATAATAATAATGATAATAATGATAATAATGATAGTAATAATAATAAACTTAATTTATAGAGCACTTTTCAAAATCCAAGTAACAAAGTGCTTCTCAAGGCAGCACAATACACAAATCCTAAAATAATTACGTTTCAAAATAGAACAAATAAAAAACAATTTGAGCATAGACAAACTGAGATAACTCAAATATAATTAGGGAAGGCCGTCCAATAAAAGTATGTTTTAAGAGGGGACTTCACTGATTCAACCGACCTGATTTAAGTAAATAGTTTCTGGTTTGTTCTTCTTTGGAGCGTTAAATTAATACCTGTGTAGGAAATTTTGTCCATTGTACTTAACCTACACTTGAGATTACCGTGCTGTGCAGATATAGGATTTATCCTGACACCGGCTCCATGTAGTGTCCCCTCTTTTTGCTTGGCAATTTTTTAAATGTCTTAAGAGAATATTGTGAATCTTGAGCTGTGCAAACTGGTCAAATCAAGTGTATATATCTCAAAGGTAGTCTTCTTAGTGCCACAGTCTGTCTTTTTTGTTATGAACCTTCCATCACATATTTCAAATATGTCATTATATATGTTGAGACATCAGGAATGTTATCCTTTCTTCTAAACAATCTTTTCAATCACCAGTAGGTGGCAGTGAAACCCCCCTTTCTTTTTTGTTCCAACATCTCTTTGCTCCTCTGCTCCAGACTACAGTGAACCCACACACATTGAAGATAAAAGGCATTACATAACAAAAAAGCTTCAGCTCCACGTTTCTTCTCACTGTTTCACTCTTTTGAATTGAGAGCAGGAACATAAATGTGCTCCTCTCGTCGCGTCTGGCAGCTAGCCTGAGAACCAGCAAACAATGAGAGGCTGTTGAGTGATTTTCTGGTCTGATGCTCTCCTGAGGAGTTTCTCTGCGTCATTTTTAATAAAGAACAAATTAGAGAGAGTGTCTGATGCCAAGTGTGCTGGAGGAGCGTGTGAATGTTTAAAATTTCCTGCTTCATGTCTTGGCAAATCAGCGTGCTCGACCAATGAAAAGTGACACATTTTGTCGTTTTTCTCTCCCCTCCGTCTCTTCTCCAGTGATTTTGAACAGCAGCAGGCGTCTGTCGCTGACGGCCGTGTGCGTGGGCCTGCTGTCGGAGACCTGCATGGCTCAGGCCATCACCAGGCTTCCATGGAGCATCCAGGACATGCTGACATCTGACTGAACGTCCCAATTTATCGGATTGAGACGCGTCAATTATCTCAGGGACAAATAAGAGGATGATGAAGGATGCTGAAACCAACTTTTGAGGAGCCTCATGACATGACAAATATTTATTCTTAAGAGAATTGTTAGACATTCTTCTGTTAACTTGCAAGACTCATGGAAAGGAAGACAAGATTGTGTAGCAGAGAAAAGAGAAAATATCCCATCTGTTGTTTGGAAGGACACAGAGGAATTGCCAGTGGCCCTCGTCCTTTTTCTTTTTTTTTTTCTTCATATTTTTGGTTTTTAATATGGAAAACAAGCTCCTGAGCTGAGATTCCAAAGCAGAACTTACTTTCTTTTTTTTAACAGAAAGCCCCAGAGAGGAGCAACTACAGCCATGGGAACATCTGCTGATCTAAATGACTGTTAAACATGCTCTAATTCCAGCGTCCGCGCTCTCCCAAGAAAAACGACACAAACACGGACCCCGAGGTCGTAATTTGACAATAACCACCTCTCTGTTTAGACAGGAGCCAGCCCAACACTCCCTCCGCATTCTTCTGCTCATCGCTCACATTCTTACCTTAATTCACACGCGTACACACACACACACACACACGCACACACAGATAAACATAGACACACATGGTGGAAGAGATAAGTGCAGCACTACTGACTTTTCACCTTGTTTTTATTTCTATGCTAACAGATTATAAGATGTATGTGCCAATGGGATTTGCTATTATTTTCATTTTCAAATAATGTGTAAATTATTGTCTTGATTAATCCGTTAGTTGTTTGATCCATAAAGTGTCAGAAAAAGGAGGAAGATGTCTGTCTCAAAATACCTTCTTTTGTCCAACTCAAAGATATTACGTTAACTGTTATAGAAGACAAAAGAAACCAGAAAATATTCACATTTGAGAAGCTGCAATCACAGAATTTTCATATTTTCTCTTAAAAAGATGACTCAAAACTAATAGTTAATTATCACAGTAGTTGGGGATTTATCTAATAGTGGGTGACAAATAAGTTAATCGACCAATCGTAGACAGAAGAGGTAGAGAGAAGTAAGGAAGCTGGTGTTAAAACTGTTGTTAATGACCAATATTTTACTTTGATATTTGTATTATTAGAGCTGCAGGTTATCAAATTGAATTATTCTCATCGTCAATTAATTATTTAGGCTGTCACATGTCATAAAAAGTGAAAAATGCTCCTCACACACATACAGAGCTCTAAGTGATGGCTTCAGATTCATGTTTTATGTGACCGATTGTCCAAAACTCCAGAATATTGAATTTATATTGATATAAAACAGAAACTAGGACCAAATATTCATATTTAAAAAGCTGCAACCAATACATGTCATTTCCTAATTGATTAAAACAATTATATTGACGATTTCTGACTAATCTCAACTAATCAGATTTCATCATTCTCACGACAGCCCAGTTACAAAGTACCAACATTATTTACTTTTGATACTGTGAAGCTGCTGCAATAACAATTAGAGCAGCTCAGGATGCTGAAAGTCACCACTGAAGTTATTACTTGCTGTTTTAACACAAGCTGTGTTACATGAAACCACACCTGATATGATTTATGGTATTTATTATCATAATCAACATGTTGACAGACTGCAGCTGATAAACCCTGCCGGTCTCTGGAATGTGGAGCGCGTCTGTAAACAGAGCAATGTTCAATCAGTTAAACAAACGTCCAACGGCAGACAGACAGTGTGTGTGTGTATGTGTGTGTGTGTGTGGATTTTTTCACCACAGCTGAACCAGCCTCGGTCCCCCAGGAGTCTTTGCAGGAGTTGTGACATTATTATGAACTGTAGCAGAGCAGAGCAGAGCCGGGCACGTGACAACAGGCAGAATTCCTCCTGAACAAAACCATCTGCTGAGTGAGAACTCACCCTGCAGCACTGATACTGACATTCACTGCTGCATGGAGCATCAATATATTATCTAAATGAATAGTGAGACACTGGTTTCATCAGCAAAAACATATGTTTTATTCTATCTGATGTCACTGTTATTGCCTTAGTGTTTTTACTTCTAAAAAATTGTGCTCCATCTCCTTTCTTTTGGGTGTTTTAAAAAAAGTTATCATTCAAGATATGTATATTTTCTTAAAATTGACCCAGGAGAACAACAGATTCTAACTACAAAATGATGTATAGTTTCATTTAAATGAGGCCTATTGATCATAATTGACCATAAATATGTGTAAAACCTGTTGGAATGAAGAACACACATATAATTGGGTGTTAATTTATACTTTAGGCTTTATAACCAGTCAAACAGAACAGGGTCAGTGTTGACCCAGCAGGACATAAGTTGCAGGTGTAAGTATACTATACTATACTGCTACTCTTAAGGAGCAGCTACTAGGATAGAAAAGCTCCCAGTAGCTCGCCCACATATTTGTTGCTTTGTTGTCTCTGACTCTTGAGGAGAAGATCATGAATAGTCTGCGGTTTTTAAAAGTGAATCATACCTTTGTACGGTCTTAAACGTGCCTTTTGTTGTTGTAAATGTCAAAGCAGTAATGTTGAATCATATGTGGTTGTTCCATTACAGACGAGCTTTGTGTGATAAATAATGTAAAGCAAGCTTGAAGAGACACAAAGTGCAAGAGAAACACTGTTGATAATTGCTGTCATGTACGCTCTGAAGCTTCCTGTCACACAGAGGGATGAAAAAGAGGAGAAAATAAAATGCTATTTATTTTTAAAAGGCTCAGATTTGTATGTAATGATTTGTATGTGCAGGGGAGTGAATAGCAGAGGAGACAGCTCACGCGTGTGGAATGTTTTGTTAGGTGTTGTTACACTGGGTGGATCTCTGTTTCAGTCTCTGTGGAGATAAACGCAGTCTGGATACTTTTTAAAATTCCAACTCCGCCAAAAACATAACAGCGATCCTGTCCTGAACGAGGTTCATTAATGTTTTTATGGATCTACTGCATGATGTCAGTGGACGTGCATGAAAAACAACAAGCTTTGTACTGATGTTGTCTTTCATGTCTCATCCCTGATTCATTTTATTAGCTCCTGTATTAGTCACAGTTTTTTCCAGACTCCTTAAATCGATGCACAAAACCAACATTTATGACATACACTGGTGTGTCTTGTTCCCACCGACCCCCCCCCCCCACCCCCCCTCCCTCCTAGACCAAACCTTTGTGAACAAACCTCCTGAGAGACTTTCTAAATGCAGTTTCTGGAAAGTGTTGGTCAATTACTCTGGCATGCAGAAGTTTAATCTGACTAATCAGATTACTGTAACAGCAGTCGCCTCACATCCATGAAGACTAGAGTGCGGGAAAAGGAGGAGTGCAGCAGGCCGGAGGGTCAGTTTAACCTGCTGGTGCAAATCAGCTATTTTATTTTAATAGATTGCGCAAACCCTGTATAACACATCTCAACACATTTGTGTTCGTACTGAACGTCGTTTTACCAAGTGAGTACAGACTGGCAGTTATAGTTGGTGCCATGTGTCATCTATCAATCCTCCATTATCTACACTCAAAAGTTGATAATGCATGTTGTAAACAGCACAAACAGCACTTTATTAGTAGGTTTAAATAACTCGGCTTTGTGTTGGATTTACTGTGTGAACGACTGTCACAGTGGAAATGCTTTTGTTTTATTGGTGGTTTTTATATGAATTAAAAAAGTTAAAATTTTGGACACCCAAAATTGTTCCTTTTTTCCTTCTTTAATCAAACTTGAGCACAGGGAGGAATCATTCATGCCTTCTTCAGTGTGCAGTCGTCCCTTTATTTCATGGTTAGGTCACTTCATCTTTAAACCAATAATGAGCATCAATCAATTACCAACAGGTGTAGCAAGTGGCTGCTTGTAATTATAGAGCAGCCTCACTAAAAATCACAGGGCAACACAGTCCCCCCCCCCCCCCAAATTAATACATTTAAAGAAACTGTACCCAACTTTGCAATCATACAGATCTTAATGTGGGTCATATGGGCAATACCAAAACAACTTCCTACCACCATAAACCACAAAATAACTAGATAATGAATAAACATAGGGGAATCCTTCATGAATCGCTGCAGTCTCTGATAAAACAGTTGCAAAAAGTGTTGTTAGACGAGAGGAGGCAGGTCACATTCCTCATTTAGATTAAGCGGCACACTTGGCATTCAATGTGAAAATCCAATAAGCTTCATGTTAAAGGAGTAGTCTTTCTAGGTGACTACCTCTATATGAGACAGAGGAACACATGACTCGTTTAATGTTGTCCTCTGGTCAATTTTGACCCAGGAGGACTCTAAAGTGAGGTATAATTTGATTTAAATGAGGCCTATTGAGTATAATTTCTAAAAATATGAGTAAAATCTGTGGTAGTAAGTTGGAATGAAGCTCCCTACAAAGTTCTAACAGAATTGGGTGATGATTTATACTTTATGCTCTATAAAAAGTCAAACCAAGGGTTGCACGGTTGACAGGAAGACAACAGGAGAGTTTATTGCCAAAAGATCATAAATCAGATATCAGAGTTGTACTTAAATCAACAGCAGCGCAGCTTTCATGCATGTCTGTGTTATTGCGAAAAACAAGCCTTTGGGTGCCGCACTGTGTCCCAATCCCTCCCTTCCTGTGGAGAGAGTGATGTGCACCTTGGATTTGCTCTCTCAGTCAAGATTATGTTAATCTGCTCTAATCTCCCAACGGACGCTCAAACAGGAAACACAGACCCCGAGCACATAGCAGAGAGAGAGAGAGAGAGAGAGAGAGAAAAGCCAAACGAGCTTCAAATGATGCACAACTGTCTGTACAGAAGGCCATCAACTTCAAAAAAACCCTTTTCAGAAAGCTTTTAAATGAATGCTTGTTTTCTGATATAAAGGGCTGCTTTTGTTCTTTTCATTTGCTGCTGCAGGCAGTTTGAGGCTGAAGCTTATTGGCTGGTGCTGCAGGGACACAAATAAGACACCGAGCAGTACAGTAAAAAACAATGAAAGAGACAAAGAAGCCCACATTTCATTTGTTTTTGCTGACTTAATGAAGGATTTTCTCATTATCATCATAAAAAAATACTGCCACATACTGTATGTAAGGGTTACCATGGTGACAGTGGATTAATTAGGCTACAGGAGTGGGAGAGGTGTTTAGATATTCACAATGTTTTAATTAAGTAAAAGTAGCACGGCATTAAAAGTTGACTTAAATTTAGGTATTATTAGAGAAATGCACTTTTATTCCATTATGCATGAAAAATGGCCTCTCATGGTTACATTATTATGATACATTATTATAATGAAGTATTATATTATTACCATTATTGACCCATGACTCATATTGACACGTTTAATGTTATAGCTGGTTGAGGTGGAACTAATTCTACCTATTTTATGCACTATTTATATACTATAAAGTGATTAGCAACAATAAATGTAATCGAGTAAAAAGTACATAGGAGTATGAAGTAGCACAAAATGGAAATACTTCAAACATCATTGTTTAATTACAACAGGCTGTAACAATGTTCAGTATACAGTATCTTAATTTAAGAGGTATCTTTCTGTACAAAAAACACATGACAGTGATAACACACCATCAGAGAACATGCAGCACATATGGAGCTGAAGTGATAGTAGCATGACCCATTTCTACAGTCTTTCAGGGTGTTTTCTTTTTTGTGAGACATTTTTGGAGTCTGTGAATATGGGAAATATAAACCGTGTTATCATCATCGGTAATTTGTCTGAACCTCGCAGCATGAGAAGCCTCTACATCAAAGCCTTCACATCGTGCTGCATCGTGATGATTAATTAAAAGGCAGCAGCGTGGCGGCTAACCGGAGACCAAAATGCAGATCGGTGCATTGAAATGCAGGTCAGAGTGGGATGCATTCAGGAAGAAGAATAAAGTAGGGCAGCACTTTATTCTTAACAGAGGAGGAAGAAGAACAAGACTGCACTCTGGTTTGGTTACAGGGGTTGGTTGGGATTTTGGGAGAAGAAGCCACAGTAGTAGGATGGCTCTAAGGATGGCAAAAATGTAGTACAGACATGGTTCATGGTTCCCTGAGGATATATTCTAATTGCTGACCTCCTGAAATTTCCTGTAGAGTCACATATGAGGTTTTGAGTGAAATATCTCAACAACTGTTGGATGGATCAGCATTCATGGGTCCCAGAGAGCACCTCTTAGTAACTTGGTGACCTCCTGAATTTTTCTCTGGTGTCACTATGAGGGTCACATATGTGGTTTTCAGTTAAATATCTTGAGAACTGTTGGACATTCATGGTTAACTGAGGATACATCCTAATAACTTGCTGACCTCCTGAATTTCCTTCTAGTGTAACTATGAAGTTGTCGTTTGTGGTTTTGAGTGAAATACTTCGTCTACTCTTGGTTGGATCTCCATGAAAGTTGTACACACATTCATGTTCCTATCAGGTTAAATTGTAAAAACTTTTGTGATTCTGTAACTTTTCATCTGGTGTAGCATCATAAGCTCAAAACCTAAATGTGTCCAAATCCAATACAAAACTAATAAACAACATTCCCACCAGCCTAAGTTATGGTTTGTATGAGGTGATTCGTCAAAGGTCAATTCTCCAAACTGTGCTTCATATAGAAGAATGAAAAAAGTTCAGTCCAAACCTGAAATGTATGGAATCACTTTATTAAATTCATATCAGTATAGTAACTATGATAAGAGATCATGGAGACTATTGTCCAAACAAACAGTAGTATGGTCATTCACGGATTAAATAACAGGAGGAATGGTGGACGGTAACGACAGCCTTCACATCTTCTCTGTGAAAACTCTCATTTTGTCTATGCAACACAAAACACATTAAAACCTTCTGTCCACTATAATTGTGATTTAATGAATGATTATGATCAATGATATACAGAATAAATATGAAGTTAAGACATTTCACTTTTTCGATATCAAACCAATTAAACGGCTAAAGCCAGTAACGAGAAAAGGTGGATTATAATCTGAACATATATTCAATATGTCAACACTAATAACTGGCTGTTTTCATGACAGATTAATGTGCTAAAATTCAACTGACAAAACCCAAGTATGAACACAGGTCAACATCCTTGTCTTAGAATGACATTTTATGTGTTTATACATTTTTTCAGTTTTTCGGGAGCAAAGATAGTTTTAGGTAGCAGAAATGTGGGTTCATTTCACAGCATGTTATATGGAAAGTTTTTCCTCTGAACCGCATCATTAAATATCATCAAGTGTTATCATTTGCCTTTTTGGTGCACCCTCTTCCAAATATGTCCCACGTATGCCAGAATGCTTTTTAACAACCACTTAAGCATGGGTGCAAATGCTGAGGCGTGACCGTGATAGCAGAGATACCCTTCACTTAAGTCAAAACACATCAAATTTTTGTGGTTGCAATGCAAGCCGGTCTATTGAGGCCACTTGAACTGAAAAATTGGTCTCTCTGCTGTTCTGAATGACAGATTTCTCTATGTGATTGTTCAACAGTGGTGCAAAGTGGCGGGTCCAGAAAGAAAAGCCCTTTAATTGGAGAGACGTGCACCAAAACATGACATTTCTGATTTACATGAAATCCATTGTTGTCGCTGGAAGTATGTAGGCATAATATCATGTGATGGATGAACAAAAAACCCACCAAACTACACATTACAAGTATAACTATGTTCAAACGTTTTAGCATATTTCTTTCCCCTCATATGTGTATTTATCTCGATATTTTCTGACCAGGAGGGAACAACACAAGACGGAACTTTTTCCAAGTATCCTCTGAGGTGATATCATCACATTACATTTCCACTAACCACATGAAAAAAGGGGAATCTTTTTAGATTGTATAAGTAAGAAATGTAGGATTTTTCGGGAACAATTTGCTGGTGTTTTGATTTTAAGCTCCACCATCTTCTAACTGTGCTGGACTTACAGTTACAGTAGTATCACTATTGTACCAACTCAAAGAGGAGCAGGTAGTTGCTAGTTTTGGGGAGGTTTCCACACAGAACAGCCTCAAACAAGTGCAAACGTATCACTGGAACACTTGGAATGTTTGTACAAGTGAGGAATGCACCATGTTGCTTATTTTGCAAACGATATGACTGATGTTAAGGCTGGTACAAGTTTTGGAATTCAAAGCTGCTACTTGTAGATGTACCTGACGATGCTGGTCTCAAATGAGTCTTTATAGATAATGTTTGATGCATGCTGTTCCTGGAGGACATCAAACCAAGAGAATGAAGAGTCTTTGAATGAGTATAAAACCATGAGGAGAAATCGTTTTAGATTTATCCAAATCTGGAACCAATCTTTCTGGGACACTTCTGGTTTTGTAGTTGCTACATGGGGCATTGATTGAACCACTAAAGGATTTAGGAGGTTGCTAAAGTCGTCAGCTTTCAAAGTCTACTTGTAGCAGCTTTAAAAACCTAGTGCGATGTCAAGCAAGTCAAATGATCGACGGTTATGAACAAATTCTCCCATCTTTGAACAGCACGCCATAGATCTGCGAGCTGACAGTTTTTACAAAAGGCACTAACTGTGAAGACATCCAATGAAAAGTTTTTACTGGTGTGTTTTTATCGGCATCGATTAGCAAACGGTTCAATTGAACGTGCTTTAAGCTTGGGACAGGTTGATTGGATGCAGCCATATAACGGAAATACAAATATTCAGATTCAGGTTTACTGTACAGACAAATCAGTTGTGGCTCATCAAAACAATGTGTAAATAACAAACATTCAACATATTTGACGATGGAGCGAATACCATCATATTTTTACAATGCCTCCAAGTCATTTTCTGGTTCTATTTAGAGGCTAAAAAATACATTACAGATATGCAGAGATTACAGAATGTAGTGGTGTGTTATGTTTTTGAGAGAGGTGTGAAAGGTAAAATACCTCTTGCAACTGATCAGAACTTGAACTGAGGGGAAAGGGAAGCAAGAACACTTGAGGTATTCATTTTACCTCACATTTTGGAAAGAAATGATTAAAAAGGAATAATTTGACATTTTCGGGGAAAAAGCTCTACTTCTTTCGTGTGTTGTCGATTTCGTCTTGTCCTGCATAAACACCCGAAAAGTATTTATGCTAATCGAGTTAAGCTAACCAGCTGAACAAGAACGAACAAAATGTCAAACTATTCCTTTAATGTTACACTGCTGTACAACCTCATGTAATTACTGGTTTTGTATAGCTACTGTTCCTATACTTGTGACTTCAGAACATTTTGCAGATGTGTTTTATAATAAACAGACTTTCACTTGTCAGTCATTGACATCACTTTCACAAAAAACGCTATAAGAAATCAAACACTGTTTTTTCCATTGTAAAACATTGGTTTCTTTGAGTGTGCTAAAGGCGTAGTTATCAATGCAACGATGAACCGTCAGTCCTCAAAGGACAGAACAAATATGCTTACAGTCACTGTCCAACTCTGTTGATCAGTTGCACATTGACTTGTAAAGACATTCTTCAAGACATCAGATATCATCGGGTGCTGTACCTTTTACGAAAAACGTAATCATTCTAGAGACATTGGTTAGGACGCCGTTTAGATCGGCGCCTGAAACCAAACACATTTCGTTCGTTGAGTGCTGTTCTTTCTTTGGTTCGTGTTTCACAAGCACGCAATTCACCGAGCAGTCTACAAACAGATGGCGTCACGCGGTGTATACAGACAATAATCAACACGCTACTGAAAGAAATTGAAGTGTCTACACCTTCTCAAAGTGACGGCAGGTGTTGGCAGAATGTTATCTGTAGTTTAGAGTAATGGATTTACATGCTACAAGTTCAGCAGAGACCTTTGAAGTTGTTTTTGAAGTTTAGATATTAAAGAAGACCAAGCATATGTAGTATAAGTTAAGAGTATTGCACATCCAAACGTCTTTGCCTGTTGCAGGACAACGGAGACAACCTAGAGCTGGAAGTAAGGCTGCCTTTAAGAAGAGTTTTTGTCGAATGTTTCAACCAAAAAACACCCTTCAAACATTGAGCAGATATTCACTGGCGTACAGGAGAAAGTTTTTTTCCAGATTTTGTTCACAGGCGTATAATGAAGGCAAGTTCTCCTGAATTAAAAAACGCTACAATCTTGTTAGTGACGAGTATTGACGAGTAATAAAAACTGGTCACCTACTACAGCTCGTAACTACAGCCCCTGGAAGAACAGAGGTTTTCAAAGTGGGAGGCAGGCCTCCCTGGGGGTCGAAGGGGGACTCCAAACACTTTGAGGGGAGGCTCAGTGAATGGAAGTGAAAAAATATATTCGTCATCGAAAAGAGATCAAACAGAATACCCTAAATGTGTGTGATTTGATTAATGAAATACTTCAGAGATACAATAGTTTGGGGGAATTTTAGAGTCAGAAACTAATAAATGCTTCAGACAGACCTTTTTATGTATTTGGTGAAGTCTGAAGTTATTTCAAACAACAAAATGAGGCTATCTTGGCTCAATTGTTGAGCGTCTATGGGCTCAAATAACAATCAAGATCCTAGAGGCATCCAGGAAAGGGGCACCTTTTTCAAAGCTTTGTCTGAGGGGAGGCCCACAGTCTCAGACTTTGAAAACCATGTGTTTTTGCAAGGTATGCAGGTATATTGAAACACTGACATAATACATACTACATCCCCCTGACCAGTGTTACATAATGTTCAGACTGGCCTTTAGCCTGTTTAAACGCCTCATGCAGCAGAGTATGTGTTGCTAGGAAGAGATCGATTCATGTAAAAATAAAAAGTAGAAAGTACCCTGTGTGTAATTCATCATTGCTACCAGGTTTAGAGCTACAGCTGCGTGTTCTCACAATGAGCAACATCTGAAGGCCACGCTGCTTAGATGAACTCAACTAATTAGTTAGACCTCTTTAGAACTGAACCTTTTAAACTCAATGACCGTCATCAGCTGATCAAATGTATGCAGTTTTATTGTTGTTGTTTTTCTCTCAATGTGACCTTTATAATTAAACGAACATTCAAACTAGCAAGTGCAAATTGTGTGAGTTGATCACAGCTGATCACTGTTGCTCAACTGTTTGCAACACTTATAAGAATAAAAAGTCTAAAAGCTGGTAATATGGTGAATGGCTGGCTGCAGCAATGGGCTGAATAATAAGCTCTTTATAAAGCTCATTTCACCCAGGTTTTTTTCCTGTTTTCTATTTATGCTGGCTGGTTAGCACTTGTTACCCGACTACGTCAAAGGATATTTCTCACTTATTGGAACTGCTGTCATTTCTATTGGATATGGTAATATAATATGGTAATATTGCTGAGATCGATATTTCCAGATTTCAAAAAGCACGTATATGTTATTATCAATATGTGATGGCCAAAGCAATTCTAATAAGATCCAAGTTGTAATTAAGAAGAATTATCCTTGAACTTCTCTGTAGATGCATCGTAATTAAAAGGCAATACTAAAACATGAAACAAACTATATAGTTTCAAACCATTACATGGATGCTATCAGGGCCTTTTACACCAACAAGTCAGGAAACAGTGACACATCCAAGTTGCCTGGGATGCGCCATCGCAGTCAGCTTAATTAAAGTAGACTATCTGCAGCCGAGTACACTGGACTTCCAGGTTTCAATTCTATGCAGACAGCTGAAAACTGTCTCCAGCATTTTTGAACATTTCACATTTTCAGAGCAAATGTCTGCTCTCTTGAAAAAAGGCGGAAAAGTGGTCGATCTCTGCGTTCAAACATTTTTACACTGGATTCAGGTGTGAGCACTTCACCGACTTCTCCTTTCTTGAGGTTATCTCTTCTACTTCTCTCTAAACAGTCACAATTTATGCTTAGAAGAAATGCTCACATCATCTCCGTCAACACGTCCACAAAAGTCGATCGTCCTGCAGAGTTCAGAAATCCCGCCTTCTTTCAAATTCCTTGGACTTCTAACCCGTAAATGCTGTACCCTTGTACCTGGGTAGAGTTGCAGTACAAAACTTCCATAGAGAAAAAGGAAAGCAAAGATCATGTTTTTTATATTATATAATAAATAATAAAACTTTGTTCATCAATATGTAGAAAAGTTCTGCCAAAAAGGGGTGACTGGCTAGCAAAACCACTGGATATAGAAGCAGCAGCAGAGCTGGTAATAAAAAGAACTAATATATTGCCAAATTTTGAGTATACAGAGTCTTGGAGTCTTTGAGTACAATCCATCTCAACTCCTGAGTGTTTCACAGGGTGTTAAGGACGCCATTTGTCAAAAAAACGCCCCCGCAGTCTAATGAAGCTCCTGATTACGCTGCAAAAAAGAAAAAAAAACATTCTGCAGCACAAGCAGGTATATGTTTCACCTGAGGAGGAGTTGGAGTTAAGCTGGAGATTTAAATGTATAGTCGATTACAGTAACGAGACACCATAAGCTGCTATCTCTAACCAACCACTCCCTTCTCAGGGTCCAAAAAGTATACGGAGCCAGTCATTTCTTCCTCCAGCTTAACTCGGTCTTTTACCCTCATAATATGCATCTGTGTACAGAGGAAATGTTGGGAACGAGGCCTCAGATGGTGACGTGAAAGGAGTCCCAGCTGTCGTCCTTGCCGCTCCCGTTCTTGGCTCCTGCCATTGCTGCCGTCCCGTCTCCAACTTCCCCGTCTGGCTGTTCCCCGGTGGGAGTGGCGCCCGGCTCGGGGTAAAACTCGTCATCCTCGTCAAAGTAGCCGTTCTCCATCATGCTGAGGCTGGAGGCTGCGCTCAGGTCCTGGCAGCTGCCCTTGTACTCCTGGATGGACTCGTGGAGCGACCAAAGCTGGCACAGCAGGGACATGTCCTGCTGACGCAAACCCACCTGGAGGGGGCAGTAGTGAGATCCGGATTAGTATGCGATACATTTCTGATGAAGGAACTGGTTTTAAAATATACAGTTTACCTGTTCTAAACTACTGACTGATTGTTTGTCCTTTAAATGTTGGAAAAGTGTGGAAAATAACCCAAGGCAACATCTTCAACAACAGTCTAAAACCCAAAGCCTAGTCAGTCTAAAACTTCAAATGCAGCAAATCCTCATAATATTATATTCTTATAACATATTAGAATATAATGTAAAATATAATATAATGCATTTATATTCTGTCAATCAACAATTGATTTTCCACTTATTTCAGTGTTTCAGGTTTACAGGTACTGTAACTATAGAGAAAATGACATTACCTGCCTGTCAACAATGCTCAAACAATACCTCCATTCATCAGTTATATGATCAACAGGAATATTACTGAGCATGTTTATTAATAATTCATGGTTTAAGTAGTTTATCAAGGAAAAATTAAAAGATTTACTGGTTACATCATCAAAAATGTGATGATTTGCTGCTTTTCTACATCTTTGGAAATTGAATATCAATGTTTTTTTTTTACAGTGTTGGTTCAACAAAGCAAACAGTGCTTGATAAACAGTTTTCAACTGTTATTTTATTGACGTCAACGGGTAATTTTTGAAAAATGACAGATTGAGTCAATAATTAAAATAATAATGTGTTGCAGCCTCACCTGACATTATGAAATCACTAACTCAAGTCCAAAAAAAGGACTATGGTCAAGGTTGAAAAGTACATTTTTCTGCCGCATAACACTCAGCTGACAATGCAGTATGTATGAACTCAGGGTCACTGCTTTGTCTTCCAAACAAATCACAGTGGACACACATGCAAAGTCACTGTCAGTTCAAACAGCTGAGACTGAACACTGCGCTCTGAAAAATAGGGTGGGACAAACAGCCTCTAAAATATAGCACATCAACAATTTATCTGGGCTACAAACTCATAGTAATACATTAACAGCAATAAAGCGATAAGCCTCCACTTGGGGACCTGCTGTAAGTAGGGTAAAGCACATGAAGCAGAAATAGGATTTAACAAAGCCTGTAACAAAAATACAAACAGCCAAAGGATCAACTTTCAGCAACATGTTTCATCTTAATCACTGGATAGGCTTAGGCAAAAAAACTGACTATTGTCCAGGAGCCAGAGAGGAATGTGATTGATAATGAAATCTGGTCTGGTTCTGATATGAAAATCCTTGCTGCTGGGAAAGGACAGCACTTTAACTGAGTGTATTGAGTGGGTTATTGTGTTTGCTTCTCTATCCATGTCATAACATTCAGTTGATCCTTACAGAATAAATACAGCAAAGATGCTCCTGATCCGGTTTTCTCTTAAGGATTATATTCTTAATACCAGACTACATTGTTAAAAATCAAGTTTTATCTTCCAATGCTTAAAAACAACGTTAAACACTCAGTAGATTAAAAAGTGATACACATCCTGAATCAATAGGTCCTTTTGATAAAATCGGCTACAATTAAATTCCCAAAATAACTCTCATATAGATGCATTTTACACTACTTGTGATTTTGGGGTTTGTTCCACTGTTATTCTTCCATCACTAAAAAAATAAAGTGGGCAGTTGCAACGAGGGAGACAAATCTCACAAAGAAGATGTTTTACTTTATAAAATGTATTGTATGGTAAATTACGTATATGCCGAATTTTTCGGAAGATGCTAATAATGTGTAAAAGGTCTTACATTGTATGTTAAGAGGTGTGTACATTTGCCTAAAAGCCAGGCGACACCAGGCTGCTGGAGTTTCTTAGGAGAGTCTGGCTTAACGCGACTGGACAGACAAGATAAACCAGCGGTGAAAAACAAACACTTTCTTCTCGATAAAATGAGACATATGTTCTCTAAAATATTACCATCTCTTTCCGTAGAAGAGCCAAAGCAGCGTCGAGGTTGGCCGGCTTGTTTGCCAGGAGGTTGTCGGCGTTGTTCCTGCCTCTGCTCAGGTCGTCCTGGATCATGGTTTTCTTTACATACATCCTCTCCATTTCTCTCCAGGAGCCGCCGCTGGAGTTCAGCAAGCCGCTCAGGCTCTTCGGCAGCGGGGGTAGACCCTCGATACAGGCCATTCCTCCCGCCGTGCCGTTCGCTGACTTACCGTTCATCTCCCCCGTGTGCAGCTGAGTGTAATAATATGAGTATTTACGCTGATGTCGACTGCTTCGTCCCAAGAGTACACAACCGTCCCCCCGCACTGAACACAACGAGCAACAGCCGTGGTTTTCTTTGCCGAGGCGGTCAGCGACGCCACGTCAAGTGAGCCGGAATGAGGTAAAGTGACTTCCGGTGAGATAATCACAATCAAAGCATGATTGATAAACATGACATGTATGGAAGATAAAAAGGGGCACATGTGAAAAATTATTTGAATTCTGATATTAAAGTCATAATTCTGTTTATTCTGAAGTTTAATTTGAGAAATGTCATAATTCTAACGTTAATCTCAGTACTCAAATATTTTTTTTACATGTGGCCCTTCCCTAATCATCTTCCATACAATATGACGTGTTAAATGTTAAAGGTTTATTATTCATTAAAGGAGGGTAATTACAGGCACTAGGCAATGTACTTTAATGAATAGCTAATTGCTTTGGGATGTTTCTAGCCCTTAGCAGTGTGTCAGCCTGTTGGTGTGCAGGATGTGCTGTAGACTACAGCAAATTATAATTAAATCTTAAATTACTGATCTGATAAAACAAAATGCATACGGTTTTCTAGAAAACTGAATATTATTATTATTAATGGGACAGCAATTGAAAGAATGTCCTCTTATAAATATTTTGGTTACTGGCTGAAAAAAGATGGGAAGTGGGACTTGAGTTCGTATTTTTTTTAATAAAAAGGGGATGTGAGACCTGGAAAAATGTTTTATTTTTATGTATTATTATTAATTTGACATCATACAAGTCCATGTGGGATACTTAACACTATGTATATAACACTTTTTTAAACTGTATTTTTACTTCTTTTGTTTGTATTGCTTTTGACCTTACTTACTTATTTGTTGTTCTTTATTTTCTTTTATTTATGCTCTTTCTATCTTTACTGTCCACTTTTGCTGCTGCAATAAAGTACATATTTTATCTTATCTTATCATTTGTAGTAACACTTTGCACTTTACTGGGATATTAACTCCAGAGTAGTAGGAAGTATACTGCTCTTAACTGCACTTGCTGGATTATTTTGGCATCCATATATTTCAGCATTGTACAGGACCAGAAAGATTGTATTTTAAAGGCTATCATGTGGGAAAAAGAGCTATCTGGTAGATCAGCTTTTACTGTGAAGCTTACTTTCTGGTCCTGTTATGAATGGTTGTTGTAAATTTGACTGCTGGATTCTGGCTGAGTACTAACATCCACTTCCTGTCCTTTAAACACAGTGGCTGCTGGGCGTCTCCCTGCAAACACTTTAGAGGCATGAAAACTGGTTCTTTTCTTCTTCTGTTTTTAATCTCCAGCATTCAGATTTATTCATACATTATTAAAGAGATACACTATATATATTATGTGTATATTGATTCTTGTTCAAGATATTGATTGAGAGACTTTTATCTTAATTAAAATGATTTAATGAAATAAATAAATAAAAATAATAAAATAGTTTTTTTCGTTTGTTTTACATTAACAGTATGTAAAAAGATATCATCAACATGAATGCTAAAAGTTTATTTATATATTTAAGTTTGCTGATAAACTGAGTGTATTATAAAATAAACTGTTTGTTATTGGAACAGAAGCTCTCATCTCTTAAATGATCACCCACATGCAGTGTAAAATACTTTTAATGTTTCCAACATTACACCTACATGATGATCAATGGAAAATTGTGTTATTTGTTATTTTGAGTAAATAATAAAAACAAAATGATAAATCCCCCTGATAATAGCAGAGTATAGACAGAGGGCTTGAGAAGTCATGGCAGGAACGTGTGTGTGTGTGTGTGTGTGTGTGTGTGTGGGACAATGGTGACACTACAAAGGACAGATGGTGGGCTTCGCTTCCCGCCCCCCCACCCTGCAGCGCCGTCACAACAATAACACAACAATAACACAACAATAACATTGAAACCGGCAGACTAAAGCATCACACACGCTCCTCAACAAGAGAGAGGCATGTGCTGTGCCACACACACACACACACACACACACACACAAAGTGAGGCAGATGGATGGAGCCTGCAGCGTGGTATTTCTAATCACTCTGCTGAAATGAATTACATTTGACTGACTTCTCTCTTACAGTTGAGACATCAAAGCTCATCATTCTTGTCATGTGCTAGTTATACTCAACAATGAAAGTGCAAAAGACCCTATTACAGGCAGGTGAGGTCTCAGCATAAAAAAAAATAAATGTTTTTTTAAAGGTGCTATACACATTTTTACCACTATTATTTTGTTCATTAAGAAATAATGATTTGATGATATTTTGCTTTCATAAAATAAATAATTGTTTAAAAAACTGAAAGAAAGACTTAAAAAAAAGTTATATATGCTTTATCGAGCTGTAAAATATTATGGATTATTTAAAGATATAGTTCAACATTTTTGGGAAAGTTGCTTAATCGATTTTATTGAAAGCACATTAGTATCAATCTCATGTTAGCGGTTTATATGTTTCAGCAAAAACAACGGTAACAGCATCTTATATGAAACAGTTTTCAGTGTTACCCTAAAGCCCTAAAACTGACAAAATGTAGACTAGTAAAATAAATCAGATATGTCAAAATATAACTTAATACATAAATAGTTTGTTGATTGATTAAAATCTAATTTAAAAGAAATATAACAAAGTCAAAAGCTAATGTTATTTAGAAACAAACAAACTTACAAATGCTAACAGTGTTAGCTACAGCTAACTCTAGCTTGTGTTTGTTTGACATAATGAAAAAGGAGACAATAAATTACACATATCTACAAAGAACAAGACTTGAAGACTTAAATAATGTTATAAACATAATAAAACAATATTACCAAGTTGTGTTAGCTAGCTAGTCTACTAGCTAAAATGCATTAACTACTGTATCATGTTAACATTTCTATTTAAATCCGTTACATGTTGATTTAGCAAATAAAACTCTTGTATTTACAGCTAAATAGTGTTATGAACTAACAGGGTTTGTGCCTCAAACTGTTAATTGCTTTTGATGTGTCACCATGCTATCAGTCAACACACTATCATATTGCTTTATTCACCCTTGAAAAGCATCCCATCCCCTCTGTACAGCCTAATCCTGCGCTTAAAACAATTAGCCATCAGCTGACAGTCCACAGCTGCACAGTTTAAAGAGCCTGACCAAGGACAATCTGTTTTGTTTAGAGGTTTTATAAGCAGAAATACCCCACTATAAGCTTTCACCACCACCATCATCACTGCTCCCTAAGATCAAAGGATTAGGCATATGATGGCACCCCCTGGGGATGCATGTAAACATAGCAGTCCCGTGTTAATCGGCCTTGATAAAAAGCACAAAGAGTTTGTATCACTTAGTCGAAAGGCCGGCTAATAATGGTCTAAGGATATCCGCTTATATCTCTGCTGGAAAGTGCTACCTCGCTAGAGACCAAAATAAAGACCGTAAAAGGAAAAGACCTTCTCATCATAAACTTTAATCACTTCTTTTACTTTGTCTGCTACATTATTTTTATTATTACCAATTATTATTATTATTTTTTATTTCATTATTCAATTTTCCTTCTTATTGTCCTTTTACATGTTGTTTTAAGCCTTATCTTAAGCACTTCAAATATCAAATGTGTGGCTGTCAAACAACACAAAAATGATAAACCAGTCAACAGATACTTTATTGACATTAACATGGTACCATTTAGTAGCCTACCTCAATGCTGTATGTTTTATTTGAATTACAAGAGATAGGAAAAAAACATGTAATGCCATAGAATATTAACAATTATTTTCTCTTATTGAGAGCCACACACACAATATACGTACATATTTACAATAACATGGATTTACACCATGGTAGTTTGGTGACTGACACTTTTAACATTGCATAAATTAAAGCATATATTACACAAAACTAAGAGTCTAACCTTACTTATTACTCTGAATCTTTACAGGTATAATGAGATTGAGATTCATTGGTCATGAACCAATGAGGGGCAATTTAAAATTCTGAACTGATGATGTATGATCAGGGGATCAAAGTTTTTACAATACATCCTTTGGGGACCATGAATCTCAGTATCAAATTTCACAGCAAACCATCCAAAAAATGTTGGGAAAATTCAGTAAAATAACAAAAATCTCAACCTTGTATTGGTGCACCAGGAAAAGTTCAAAGATCACCACAGTCAATAGATTTTATCCTCTGGGGAACATGAATATCTGTACAGTATTTCATGGCTGAATGAGTAGAAACTTTGACCTGCTGGTGGTGCTGCATGAAAAGCTAGACGATCATCACTTCATTAGAACTGAGCCTCCAGGGTAGCTATCTCAAATTTCATGGCAGTCCATTAGAAAGTTGTTGAGATATTTCAATCGGGACCAACCAGGTCAACCTCATGATGGTGCAAGAAGGTAAAGTCAATATAAATGTCAGTACAATTCATCCTCTGAGGACCACGAATGAATGTAAAAACTTTAATGTAAATACACATAACAGCTGTCAAGATATTTCAGTTTGAACCAATGTGACTGAAGGCCACTACTATGGATAGAAACATATTTGAACAAGAAAACATGACAGTGTCTGTAGATTATTAACATTTGAACTGCTGTTCAAGTTCAAATGTACAATGTCGCTGAAGTGTTACTCAAAGGTGAAGATCTGAGACTGGAAAGGGTTTGAAGTGCAAGTTCAGTCTAAGAGAAATAAAGGAATGCAGTTGAAAGTCACTTGGCATATAAATGGTGAAAGCAGCTGAATACAATATATATAAAAACATATTTTAATGATCTTTGCAGAGAAAGGACTGGAACCTCTATCAGAAAGTGTGCTTTCAGTCTCATCGAGCTGCCGCGACAGCCAACAGAACAACGGCACATTGAACTTGGAGCTTTTCTGGGACACATCATTGTCAAAGAGAGACAATAGGCCCTGAAAGGAAGAAGGGAGGGGGTGTATAATATGTGTGTGTGTTTGGAGGAGGTCAGCTTCCTATAGCGTGTCAGCATGCAGCAGGTCATGGATGTGGAATAGCTGCTAACAACAGCTGCTGTCAATGACATGGGGTTTCCTTCTGCTCAGAGGCCTCGGAAGCGGATGAGGATGACAGATTCCTGAGTCAAACACGGGGAAAGGAGTCATGCTGAGGTGTAGTTATTGTAATGGCTGGATATTGATATGATTCAAACCACTACAAATCAATGTAGATATGTGGAATGTATATCTACATTGGAAATACAATAAAAACACAGGTTCCTGTTCTGGAGCTACGATGAGGGTAAAACAGTTTCCTCTCTATGACAGGAAACAACGAGTAATGCTTTGTTCCATTTACCTCGGAAGTTGGAAGTCAGTTTGAATTGTTCCAGTTCAAGTCAGAAAACCAGTCAGGCTAACCATTGATAGCAATATCCGTCTTAAAAACGCATTTTGACTGAATGACTGATTTAATGATACACAAACAAAACTGAAGTTCTAATAAACAGGATATTACTACAACTTTCACACTGTTGATGGCTACCATCTTGCCTAGAAAGAATATGGAAGTGGGCCACTTCAGACAATGATGCAGCACTGTTGGCCTTCCTATGACCCAGACAAAATGGACACATGTAAAACAGCAAATAAGGCCTAAATATCCAATATCAAATGTGGACCTTTTCTGGTAAAGATGCAGTGCTGTTAGGTATGTGTATTCAGGATGTTGGCCACTTCTGGTTTATGTTTCTTCTTGGTTGACATACGGCATTGCTTGTGGCCCAGATCTGACCGCCCAAGTGCCATCATTCAATGCTGTATGTGGGCCAGATGAAAGTGCCGAAAGTGTTGGGTGTGGACTGCATCTGGGCTACAGTAAATTTGCTATCTGGGTGGATTTTGAAGTCAGGCTGGTGAGGTTCGTCCGACCTTCCGAGTCGGAAATCCGACTCCAGGGGGCGTTCCAGTTGAAATTTCCGACTGGGAACTCTGAAAATCTGTCTTTTGAGTACAAATGGAATGCACTATAATTCCTCACAACCTTCAAGTGTCCTTCGTAGTCATAACCTTCAACCTCAAAACAGTCTTCATACACCATTTACTCTTAGGTCAAAAACTCCTGACTGAACTTTTGGGTTGCGTCAAGTGAATGTTAACTGTTTTTCTGATTTGTGAAGAAGTAGGAAACATGATTTGCCATAGTAGTTACTTCTAGTGTCATAGTATGAATCTTGAATCTTGAAGTAAGTACACTGTCATTCAGACACTCATGGTTGTTAATAATAAATCTGAACATGTAAGAACTGTTTCCCCCTTTCTTTTTCTTTAACCATCACATTTCAGCACCTGAAGCATCTTCTTTCTCTCGAGATCTATTTTTCCACTTCAAAGGGTGATGAGCATGCAGCCAGATGGTAATCAAGGATTTGTGGGGCAGCAGCAGACTCGGGTCATTAAAATGAAACGGGTGTATGCTGACACGCTGTGTCACTGCCCCTGGCCTCGCTCCAATCTGTCCTGCGGGGACGGGAGGGCGTAGTCCTGATCGGCAGCTGGCTTTGCGCTGTCTGACCTCTGCCCTCTCCCCTCATCACCCTCTTTCTGCTCCCCCACGGGCCCCGTTACGCCCACCATCAGCCGGATCTACCCCCGCTGTCTGCAGGGTGCCTCTGTTCACTATAAAGTGAACAGAGGTTCACAATGGTCTTTTTTTACCCTGTGATGAGAGGAAGTGGTTGAAGCTGTTTGAAGCAACATAAACCTTATTTCAAGCCCCAAGTCAATAACATAATTTGAACACATCTGATAACAACCAACTACTTTGATTAATGGATGTGTGTTAACAACTTCTAATAGCAACACTTGATGAAGATGTCACTAAATTGTGTTTTATTTTGTTAGTTAGTACTGCTTTTATTGACAGCATTAATTATTTGTAAGTTTAACTTCTTGTGGTCATTTATTATATCATAGTTTCTCTCAGTAGATGTGATGATTAATTGTTAGATGATGGCATGAATTCAGCTTCAAACTAAATAATTAAGAAAACATAATTGTAAAATATTTTATTTAGTAATAAAACCTTCACATATTTAGCAGCTTGCTTTAGAAACAACACATAAAAATGGAAAACACACATATAAAATTGAACATTTCCACACCACCCTCCTAAATAAAAGCATGTCAAATAATCTTCTGTAGATCTGATTGATGAAATTAGTAATACCTGTGTAGTTCTGAATTACTTAAAACGTAATATAAGATACCCTTGCACTGCCTGACCCTGCCTGGCTTTCGGGTGCAGTGTAAATGTGAAGACCTGCAGAAATAAATAGCTGCCAAGTCTGAAATCTGATTCCTGCAGATCAGCAGAGGTCAGTGGCTGTCTCCTGCTGTCTGAAGGGAGGCGGAGGCGGATCTGAGGTGTAGGATACATCTGACTGCAGGAACTGTACGATCCATCCGCCCCCCCACAGGAGGCGAAAATAACTTAACAACACAGCAACTTCTAAATTTAAACCATAATTGGTGGTAAAAGAGTGGAGGAGGTTTTGAACTGAACTGATCTTGTTGGCTTACATTATCAGTAAAAGGCACAAACTGTCCAACAGGCACCAGTGAGAAAACAATGATCCTTATTGCTGTTAAGTGATATGAAAAACCTTAAAGAAAACAAACCAACCTGGTAGTAAGACTTAAAAGAGGCAAATTCTTTTCAAACCAACAGTGATGTCATTTTTTCTAAATATCCAAACGCATTAAAAACTTAAGGCGAGGGTCTAAAAAGGAGATTTAGTTCAAGCACTAAAACTCAACACTGCAAACTCCCTGAATCTTGTCTCCTTTTGGAACCTTCTTATTGCAACCTCCCTTCTATCAGTCCTCAATCAGGAGAGGCAGGAATCAAGATGTGCGTTGATCTTCGACTCCTGCACCTTTGCTTGGCACACGGGGCAGCTGACCATCATCACCGAAGAGGAGGAGGAGGAGGAGGAGGTGGAGGGGGAGGAGGTAGCGGTGGCAGTTCTTTGCTGCATTGCAGGTGCTTCTATCTTTACCGACTCCCTTGAGGTATCTGAATCGCTGTTTAATGTTTTATGGAAGAAGTTTAAGATGCTGGATGAGCCGCCGCTATCGTCCAGCGGCCTCTTCCTCGATACCTGACCCCCGCCGGAAGCTCCTGGTGTACTGTCTCTGGTAGAATCGTGGAAATACTTGGACTGTGTTGGTTTGGCGGGGCTGCCTTTGCTTGGAATGACGGGTGGATATTTGGAATGGTTGGATTTGTTGGGACTAGGCTTGGATATGCTGGAGGTGGAAGATGAATGGTTGTTAGATTGTTTAGGGAAGAAGGAAGAGGTAGAGGTAGCACCCATAGTACCTTTTGGTGATGTCAGTGAATCTCTTTTAGTGTCTGTGGTTGAGGATTGACTCGTGGACTTCCTGAGGCCTGTATTGTTGAAAAGGCCTTCGATGGACTTCTGTTTGATTCTATCTGCTCCTTGGCTGCTGCTCAGGGTGCTGTGGGGTTTTGGGAGTCTCACCGGTGACCCGTTGACGCTGACAAACACCCTTGTGTTACTGACAGACCTCTTTATGGGCGGCTTCTGCCCCCCAGAGGCTACCGGTCTAATTGAAGGAAAGGTGCTGGAGATTCCTGTGGTTGGCTTGTTCAGGCTTGAGCCAACAGGAGTATTAAGACCTTTAACTGGAGATGAAGGGGTGAGGGGTTTCCTGGGAGAGGAGATGGAGCTGGATGGAGCTGTTTTCCCAACAGGCACTGGAGGCTTGTTAAACAGTGAGGAAGACGTGGTGGACTTCCCTCCTAGTGAGAAGCCTTTTCCACTAAACGGGATGATGTTTCTTATATCCTGAGATCCAGAACCTGAGAGAGGGAAAGGATAGAAATGAGATTTTCTTTGAGATGTGAGAAGTGAAACCTGTAGTCCAGCCTCACTGTTTACTGTTCTCTCCTACAGTGGTATCAGAGCTGTATGACGTCACTGCCAATGCAAACAGTTACTTCTGCTGCTAGTATCTATTAAAAGGAGCCAACTAGTGAAAGATGAAGTGGCTTTTAGGCCGAGTTCAAACCAAATTAGGCATTGTGGCAAATTGTCGCAAAGGGTTGTGTGAGGTTTTAAACAAGTGCTGTGGAACAACCCAAAAATAACATTTTATTGATCTGATTCACTGTCTTTCTCCCTTCCACCACTCCCTCTCTTCAGTCACTCTCTAGCCTGCTTGACCACAGCCCCCCCCCCCTCTGTTTATCACTTGTCTTCTTTAAAATGAATCAATAAGCTGACAACAACAAAAAGAAATGTCCTCCCCTCGTCCTAGTAATGTCTTCATCCTCCCTAATGGCAGGGTTTTTCAGTTCTGGTCAGTGTGATTGCTGGCTGTGATTGGTCACTGCAGAATGTTGACTCTGGATCAACTTTCTCTTTGTGGCCAACACCCCAGCTGCCTGAACACACTAGCCCTGTTTAAATGAGTGGGAGGACTGGTGTTTTTGCAGCAATGCCTGATTTAGTCTGAATACAGCCTTATTGTGAAGCATTTACAGAGTACCCAATGTACTGTATTTGTCACTAAGGGTAGGGTGAAGGGTAGAAGAGACTGTGTTCTGTATTCAGTAGCACATAGCTGACAATATTTGAAAAAAAAGGCCAGCTATTGCCAGTAAATACACAGAGGAGGTCCTGGTATTTTACCTGTAGTTGTACTTGAAGGCTTTCCAGTTCCAGAGGGTTTCTTCTCTGAGGTTTTCCCATCACTTTTTCCATTCTTCTTTCCTTTTTTTCCATATCCTTCAGGCTCCTTGATCTTGGTGTACGTCCCGCCACACGTCCTCCGATGATCCTCCCACCATGGATCCTGAGAAGAAGGCGCTCGATTCATAGCCCTCTTCACATAGCCAAAGTAGGGTTTGCGGTTCTGACAGGGCCCGTTGCATCGCCACCAGTGCTGCCGGTACACATCCACCTCATCGTGGAAGCTGTGGTAAACCTGACCAGGACAGAAGGTTGAGAGGTTCTATTGATAAGATCGCTGATAAGATATTAACTAAATGCTTAATACTGTACAATACACCTACAGAAATCTTTGTCCCAGTGGCGTCGTTGATACGGTTCATGTGTTTGCAGAACTCGGGTCCATGACCGTCACGGTCTCGGTTGTTCTGGGTCACAAACAGGAGCGCGTGGATCATTTCATGGAGAAGAGTCTGCAGAAACCAAACACACACACAAACCACAAAAATCAAACTAGGAAAATCTTTCTGGTTACGTCTTCATAACATTTTTTCATCTCCTATACTGACACACTTGAGGTTTGGGAGCTGAAGGACAAATAAACTAAGGACAAATTCAATTAAATTGACAGTAAGAGTAACTATTGTGTATACGAATCATTTTTGATGGATTTTATCTGAAGCCCAACCCATACATCAATCAAATGATATTTTCGGCCGATATTGACCTATCACAGATATATCGGTATGTTGTCCGATATGTGCCAATTTTTTTGAAGTTACATAAGCAGCATATATTTTATCATTTTTCTTACTTTAAGTTTAACATATAGTTATTAAATTCCCACCGAAGTTTATACTTTCAGTGCACTGATGCCATTGTACACAATAATGTTTATTGTTGTAAGTGTAAAATATCACACCTTCATTACATATCTTTGTCACAAGTGTTTGATAAACACATTTGCGGGATGACTGCTAAAAAAAAAGTGTGTTTATGTTTATACTGAATATATAACAATATCAATATTAGATTTTTCCCCCCAGTATTGATCGGGCCCTAATGTTATCTGACTTACAACTTTACCAGTATTTATATTATAAGAGGCTATACATTTTCAACCCTATGTCCGCTATATTTAAACTGTTTTTATAAAATGTAAGTCTATTATGAGCTGTGTGACATTTTTTTATGTAGACATTTTTGGGCCTACTGTAAATGTCTTTCTGGTCATTCACTTTGACCGGTTAGTTGTATTTGGTGCATATTGTGATGTACTTCTATAAAATGTTACAAGAGAATCAAGATCTGTGTCACCTGCACCAAGTCTCTTCGAGGTCTGAGCTTCAGCAGAGGTTCACTGAGTCTGATCGAACACAGTCCACCTCGACCCTCATATGAACACACACCAGCACACCTACAAGATGAGACATGAGAAGAGATATCAGAGGTCAGTGACATTGTAGCCTAACAACAAATGACAGCCATAAGAAGTGACTTACAGTGTCATCCTGGGGCTCCACTTCACCTCCACTCCGCTGAGTTTCCCCCAGAAGAACGTGTCGTTGAACTCCAGGAACATGGCTCTGACATCGGGGTTGGGGTCCAGCGTCTCCCAGGACTCATCCACGATGGACAGCGGCCTCTCGGGCTGCGGGGTCGGCTTCCAGTAGGGGACAACATCACTGCTGCTGCTGCCGCCCCCTGCTACCTCCACTCTTCGTTTCTTACTGCTGTGTCCGAAGTCATTATCCCCAGAGCTGTTTGATGGAAATACTGACGACTCATATTCAGCGTCAAACTGCTCCTGAAGCTGGATAGCGAGCAGAAAATCATCATCCATGATAAAAGAAGAGAAGAGGTGCTGGGAGCTACCTGAAGTTAGCCACGTAGCCTTGGTTAATGTGTATGTTAGCTTGCTAAAACCAACTAACTAACTAATGTAGCTTGTACATATCTCTAACACAACAACTGACATCACCACCAAACGCAAATAAAATCAATAAAATCAGTAAAAACATTCATATCTTCATGTTGGACGATGATGTTTGCTAGCTGTCAGTCCAAAGCTAGCGCCAACAGTACATCTGTCAAGTGCATAACAATACAGAGTAATTTCCGTTAAGGACTTCAAAATAAAACTACATCTGTATTTAGAAGAGCCGAGCTATGTTTTTTTTTTTTTTTTTTTTTTTTTTTTTTTTAAATCAGATTGATGTTGATATCCGATGTACTTTAAGGTGTAGTTCAATTGAAACTGCCGTTCACTTGTTCTGGTACTGTCATATTGTGATTTTGAGATTTTGTGAATAACACAATTCTGCTCTACTACCAGGCTACTACTACTGCTACTACAACTAATAATAATAGTAAAGAGAAAGAAGAGCACAATAATACTAAAAAGTACCTTCATTCATTGTGAAACTCAAAGTGTTACAGTATATGATTTAGTTCATGTACTTTTTGGAATACTAGACGATAACACCAACAATAAATTATCAGCTATATATGACACAACTTTTAATTTTACTAGCTAAACTTTATGTTCTTAAAAGCAAATTTACAGGGAAAAAGCCTAACTTGGTTTGCACAAAGAAGGTCAAAATATTGATTCATTTCCAGTCATCCAAAGGCTGTGACAAACTATTGACACCTATTTTTGTTTACATGCTGTAACTCCCTCTAGCTCAGAGTTGTTTTTTGTTTTGTTTTGTTTGTTTCTTTTCTTCTGCAAATTGCAAGATAAATATTTGGATCATTTTGTCAATGAAGAGAAAAAGGGTGGTTCAAATAATAGATTTTTTTGTTTATTGTTTATTTACATAAGAACAAGTGTCTGCTGCACTGTTGCTACATAAATGCTTTTTTTAACAGCTGCAATACTTTATTTTTGTTGTGACACAGTTGAGCGCCTTGTTTCCGATTTAGAGCTGAGTAACTCGGGAACTTGACTCCCCCTGGTTTGCACTCAACGGAATGAATTCTGGGATGTGTAGTCTTCTCTACAGGGAGTTGGCCAACCAAAAATGCTCTCTTGAGCCATTTCGGCTGTAATTTGTTGATTAAATCAACGTGAATGTGTATTATGCCATTTTTATATTAAACATTGATTATATTTCAAGTGGTGTGACGATTAAAAATCTGAATAAAACTCAAATTTATGACTAAATTTAATCTAACATTTTTGTTGTTATTCGATTTTGTTGGCCAGCCCTTTTTCTCTGAATCCCGTGACGTTTTAGGGTGTATTACTTCCTGTTTGGGTTGCAAGAGACGTCTTCTGGATGAGCTCTTCCTATGTGTGTGTCTGTTTATAAACACTAAATAAGTCGAATAAACACGACGCGAGATGTCCGAAACGGGTAACCGACTACGGAAGCTTCTCGAATCTCCCAATTTCGACCCTCAAAACTACGTGAAGCAGCTGTCCCAACAATCCGATGGCGACAGAGACCTTCAGGAACACCGTCAGAAAATCCAAACGTTGGCCGATGAGACGGCTCAAAACCTGAAGAAAAATGTCTACAAGAACTACAGACAGTTCATCGAGACGGCTAAAGAGATCTCCTACCTGGAGAGTGAGATGTACCAGCTCAGTCACATCCTGACCGAGCAGAAGAGCATCATGGAGAGCATCACCCAGTCCTTGCTGTCTACTGACAAAGATGAAACCTCCAAGGAAATGCAGGCTGCTTTCCCCAAAGAAACAGAGGAGGTGAAGCAGAGGACGCTGACCTCCCTGCTGGAGAAGGTGGAAGGGGGTAAAAACATCATGGACACCCCTGGGAGGCACTTGGTTTACAATGGAGACCTTGTTGAGTTTGATGTAGACAACATGTCACCCATCCAGAAGGTCCACGCCTTCCTGATGAACGACTGCCTGTTGATCGCCACCTGGCTGCCGAACCGCCGAGGCACGGTCAAGTACAAGTACAACGCCCTGTACGATCTGGAGAGCTTCGCCGTGGTCAATGTGAAAGACAACCCGCCCATGAAGGACATGTTCAAGATCCTCATGTTCCCCGACAGCCGCATCTTCCAGGCCGAGAACAGCAAAGTCAAGAAGGAGTGGTTGGAGATTTTAGACGAAACCAAGAAGAGCAGAGTCACCAAGGACAGGCACAAGAAAGAGGAGGAGGTCCCCACTTCTCCGGTCAGGGCCGAGGTGTCCACCAACCCCTTCGACATGGAGGATGATGAGGACCAGGCAGGCGCTGAAGAGAACGTGGATCTCAGCCTTGAGTGGATCCAGGAGCTTCCCGAAGATCTGGACGTGTGCATCGCTCAGAGAGACTTTGAGGGCGCAGTGGACCTGCTGGACAAGCTCAACGAGTATCTCAAAGACCAGCCGGTCACTCAAAGGGTGAAAGAGCTGAGGTCCAAGGTGGATGAGCGTGTACGGCAGCTGACAGAGGTCCTTGTCTTCGAGTTATCTCCAGATCGGTCACTTCGTGGTGGACCGAAAGCGACCAGGAGAGCCGTGTCCCAGCTGATCAGACTAGGTCCTTTTATTTTCTCTTTAATAACACCTCACACCTCACACAGTCCAACATGAATGGTCCATCAGAATGACCTACTACCCATTATATTGTGCTAAAATCATAGGTAGCACATACTATCAGGCAGGAAATATCATGGGGGTTACTCATTCACTTTGTTGCAGTTATTTTTCATGTTGTTGAATCCGTATTTGGACTAGGCATACAAATCATTTACTGTCTGATTTTGCCCCTCAGGGCTGTTAAAGTGCATATAATTAGATCTATAATCAGTGTGTGCAGCTGTTCACCCACAGACATATATTTAGATCTGTATTTTTCCCCAATCCTTGATTCTTGATGCAGCTTCTTAAACTTCGCAGTTGTAGAGCATTTGTAGGTTAAGGGTTCTGTCTTGTTTTTTGGAGGTATAAATACAACCTTTCATATCCTCACTCACCCTTTAATTGATTTATTATACTGTCATAATACTTTTATTCTCCTACTTTCGGAGTTGAAATAATAATAGTCATTTATTTAATTGAAAATTAATCTTCAATGATTTTGATGAATTAATCATTTAATTTTGTATGTGTATCATTTTTATAGCAGAAATACTTCTATCATAGTGTTCTATGATAATCAACAGGATATCTTTGAGGTTTTTAGCTGTTATTTGGATAATACTGACAAATACAGACAAAAGCTGAACAAAAACAAAAAAAACTAAAGGTGTTACAAGTGTAACAATTACCGATGCATAGAACATGATAGGTATGATGTTGCATTACTTAATTGATCCAGAAAGAACAGTTGGTTAATTTCTTAAATGCTTTTAGACTGGTGGAATTTCTAATATGATCTAGTAAACGTTTCCAACAGATAGGAGCTCTTAATCTAATTGAACATTTAGAAAAAGTTGTAAAGGTAGGGTGGAGATTATTGGCAGACCTAGTCATGTAATTATAGATTTGGGTGTGAAAGCTTTGATAAATTGCCAAACTTGATGAAATTGTGGAATTTGGTTTGGTTGAGATGATAATTACGTCAAAGTCAGCTTGGATGCATTTTTTCTTGATGCTTGTGCATAAATTATATTAATATTATTAATATAATGAATATATATATATTAATATTAATAATATAGAAGTTCATTATTAGACCATGTTTGCTTAAGTTCATGAAACTTTACAGTATGAGAATAAGATCAAAAATGAACCAAGATACTGTCTTTCTATATTAGCTCCTACATTTGCACTAAAGCTGAACTGTTTTCCATCTATGTTTCAGGCCAGTCCACCAAGGCCTGCGAGCTGTTTCTGAAGAACCGTGCCGCTGCAGTCCAGACGGCCATACGCCAGCTCCGCATCGAAGGGGCCACGCTGCTCTACATCCACAAACTCTGCAACATCTTCTTCACCTGCCTGCTGGAGACGGCCAAGGAGTTTGAGATGGACTTTGCAGGGAACACGGGCTGCTACTCCGCCTTCGTTGTCTGGTCCAGATCAACCATGAGGATGTTTGTGGATGCCTTCAGCAAGCAGGTAGAGAGAGAATCAGAAAAATAAGAACCTGCAAAGTTATTGATTAAGAAGGTTAGGAAAGATGAAACATATGCACACAATGAAATCAGTAGTTGAGGCGTAATTCTCATACATGGCCACCAGAGGGTGCAGTATTTAATCTAAATGCCTTAAAACATCTGTTTATTTCAGTGAAATTTTAAAACATAGATTAATAAAGTGAGTTTTGGTCTTCATCAGGTGTTTGACAGTAAAGAGAGCCTGTCCACGGCGGCGGAGTGCGTCAAAGTGGCGAAGGAACACTGCCAGCAGCTGACGGAGATTGGCCTGGACCTGACCTTCACCCTACAGTCCCTGCTGGTCAAAGACATCAAGGCAGGACTGCTGAGCTACAAGGACATCATCATCGAAGCCACCAAGCACCGGAACTCAGAGGAGATGTGGAGGAGGATGAACCTCATGACCCCCGAGGCTCTGGCTAAACTCAAGGTCTGTTTTTACATCTTCTTTTGTTCTCTTGTCTCTTAAGGTTTGTGTTGCTACTTTAATACAAGTCTAAGGGTGTTTTAGTAGTACAGTGAATATGTTTACCTTCAATTTTAGTTTATACACATCAGCTGCACATCTGCTTTAAACCTGAAAACACCCACAAGTTGTTTATCTTGCACGACTGTCTGATGGTACATTTTAAATACAGACAAGACAGAGGTCCTCATTATTTCCCCTCAATGTATAACTCCCAAGGTTGCTCAGAGCATTGATTCTCTTTCATCTGCTTTACAATCCAACTTAAAAAATCTCTTATCTTCAATCAGGACGTTGACTGGTGCATGTTTCTTCCACTTAAGAAACATCACAAATCTCAGATCTGTAGTTGTCTCGACCTGAGCTGGGGATCATCATCCATGCTTTTTGTGTTGTCCTGGCTTGACTATTGCAATGCCCTCTTTACCCGTGTCAGCAAAACATCTCCACAGTTGGTCCAGAATGCTGCTGCCAGGCTGTTTGCCAGGTCCAGACAGAGGTCACACATTACACTTTTTTATGTTCATTACATTGGCTCCCCATCAGGTTCAGAATTTATTTTAAGGTTCTCGTAATCACTTAGAGAGCCCTCCACAATCAGGCACTTTCGCCTTCCATATATACCCAGTAGGTCATTGAGCTTATCAGGGCCTACTGGTTATCCCACCTGAAAACAAAAGGTGATAGGCCTTTGAAGTTGTGGTGCCAACACTACGGAACTCACTACCTTTAGGTTTATGATCTGCAGCCTCTGTAGAAGTTTCTAAAAAGCAACTGAAGATTCACTTATTTAAGTTGTCCTTTCTTTTATCTTAAACAGTTTTAGTGCTTGGTTCTGTTGTGTGTTTCCCTTTAAGGTCCTCTGCCTGTGTTTTTTCTGCTTTAATCTGGACTTTATTGTTTTTCTTGCTTCTACCTCATTGATTGTGTTTTATGGTCTTTTCAAGTTTTATTCTTGTTAAGCACTTTCTGAATTAAATTTCTATGAAAGGTGCTATATTAAATAAATAAATTGTATTATTCTTATTACATAGTGGTTTCTACCAATGTGCAGGGGACTTTTTATACAAACCAATCAGCAGACATTGGGTTTTGTTGAAGCTTTCATCTCTGTTTTTGTCTTCAGGACGAGATGCGTACCTGTGGCATGGGCAGCTTCGAGCAGTACACCGGCGACGACTGCTGGGTGAACCTGAGCTACACCATCGTGGCCTTCACCAAGCAGATGATGAGCTTCTTGGAGGAAGGCCTGAAGCTCTACTTCCCCGAGCTGCACATGGTGCTGCTGGAGAGCCTGAGGGAGATCATCCTGGTGGCCGTGCAGCATGTGGACTACAGCCTCCGCTGCGAGCAGGACACCGAGAAGAAATCCTTCATCTTGCAGAATGCGTCCTTCCTCCACGACACCGTGCTGCCCGTGGTGGAGCGCAGGTTCGAGGAGGGCGTGGGGAAGCCGGCCAAACAGCTGCAGGACCTGAGGAAAAGCACCAGGCCGGTCCGGATCAACCCAGAAAGCACCACTTCTGTGGTCTGAGACTGATGGGAACTACTTTTAAGTCACGTGACGAAAAGCAAAGCGTGAGACTGCAAAATGGCCAAACACACACACCTAAACATTGTTTTACCGACTTTTGTGGCTCACATTGTAGAAAAACTGCTAGATATTGGTTGTTTTGACAGCGCAAAACAGGAAATGATACCGTGCACCTCAAAAATAAACATCATTAGTGGTCTAATATTAGTTGCCTACCTAAGTTTGGGATTAGGGACTCAGCATTTTGTGATCTTTTTTTCTAGGAGGTCACATGATATGACTGAGAGCAGCATAATAAGTTACCTTAAGATAGGTATGAATTACAAACACCTGAATTTGTATGAAAACTTAACAAAATGTCTTAATATTGGCGGATATAGGTGGACAATTATCATTGCTCTGAAAAAGCCTCTTCAAATATGTATTTTTGCACATTAAACTTGTTTCATTTGTCAGTGAAAAATCTCACATTGACAGTTTAATTAAACATAATGCTAGACACATTGAACTGTGTTGTTTTTTTTTCATGTCAGGATGCAGTGATAACCAAGAAGTCCACTGTTCCTTAAATTTGTGTCATATGTGCAATGAATACCTGTTCGTTCATGACTCATTTCAAACAGCACAAACAGCTGATAAATATATGTGTGTAGCCAGACTTGTAATACTGTGTACAGGTTTTATTCTGAAATGTCATGACACAGCTAATTCTAGACCTTGGCCAAAATCTGATGTTTTTGGAATATGTGTGTGCTGTCCATGAAAAGCTTACGATTATGCTGTTTTGAAGTAATATGATATGATGTTTGATTCAAACTTCCCCCAGCTTTTCTTTCCACTGGACCTTTATTGTACACTAAATAGTGTTCCAGTGCGTTGGGACTGATTTAAAAGGGATGACCGAGACGAAAAATGCACTGCACATGAAAATGAATAAAGATCAACTTGCACAAACATAATCTTTATGTCTCTTTTGTTTCTCAAAAGATGGAACTGTAGAGCATCATTTATATATTTTTTTACATGTCCTAAAGTCTGAGTTGCTACTATATAAATTAATGTGTATAATTTCCAGCATAAAAATCAGCATTGCTCAAACTTTTTAGTCATATCCTTCTTTCGATGATAAATGTTTTATAGTATTTATAGTTTTTTTTTAAAGTATTAATCTTTTATTATATTTGGGTATTCTTCATGTTTACATTTTTATCCTACCTCTGGTGTTTCCTCACTGCAGATTCCTGAGTTATGACAGCGTTGCTTTAAAAAAAGAAAAGTAAAACACTTTGTTATATAACCATTTATGATATACTAATAAAGTTAGATTAATTGATTGATTTTGGGTACATACAATGATAGCTTTTTTATCAACCTCTAAATTGAGACTACATGTGGATGTTTATTGAAACAAAAATGATTAAAGATGATGATGATTAAAGATGCATGTCCCTTTTCAGGCAGTATTTCATAATTTATGTTGTTTATGGAGTGAAAAATCCAAGTTAAACCTTGCCTGAACCGCCAAAATAAAAAAAGAAACACAGCTTTTCTATTATACTGACTAAACTTAAGACATATGCTTCCTCACATATTGGATTTGACTTATGTGATGAGCATCACTGATTTTCTGACCTGCATCAGCACACTCTTTATTTTATCATTCCCACATAAATCAGATCCATAGAGCTTTTTGTTTTCAGCTGACTCATCAACTAGTCGTAGCATTAAAAGGCACAGGTGCGACTAATTACATTAATGATGGCTCCCTCCTAGTAATTACTGTAATTAAATGTGGCAACTCATGATTATTTGCAGTTATAAGCTATTAGAAACACCTGTGTGACAAGTCATAATGTTTGCAATGATAAAGGTTGATTCAGTTCTACATTTCACAGCCCGGCCATGTGCAGCTAATATGCTATTAAGAGTAATAGTGAAGAAAGCATGAGGCAACATACACTCAATTGTATTGACTATTCCTGCTTTGTTTGTTCATTTTAGTGGATAAACCCACCCAGCTTATTAGATACACTGTCAAAACAGAAAATAGCATCACATTTGATTCATTTTCATAAAAATCAAATTAAAAATCATTTTCAAAATCTTTTATGGATGCAAAGAAGAATGGAAGCCTGTGCACCGAGTTTCATGGCAACAGTGCCCTCTTGTGGCGGCTCAAAATATGTAAATATGGAATGAAATGCTGCCAAGTGTACAGATTTAAAGGCAGTCATTTTACTCTTTGAGTGCAGAATGTTGAATGATACTATCAATAAATGTCTTACCAGTATAACCATTCATTTTGGTCAATTTCTGGCTTCAATAATTACTTTTTATTATTTTAAGTGTGTGTAATTTTCTGCAAAACAATCAATAAAAAAATTAAGAAATGTATCTTCTATAATGTAGGTTTAAAGGAAAACATCCTTTTTATTCCCCTACTTTTTTTACTTTAACTTTTAATACATACACATTTTTTCTTATTCTATATTATCTATTTATTCATGTATTTATTTTTTCTTATTTATTTAATTTAATATATTTATTTATTTATTTATTCTCCTTGTTTTTTTTACTCTAACTTTTAATACATGTTTTTCTTATTTTCTCTCATTTTTATTTATTCATTTACATATTTGACTTTTTTTATTAAATTTTTTGCATTTCTTTTGTGCATTGGTCTCAATTTTTTCTTTTTCTTTGTAATTTGTTCTTTGTTTTTATTCATTCATTGTCTTTATTTCTTTTCTTTATGTTGTCCTTGGTCTACACATATTCTGTCCTATTATCAGATTGTCAATCAACTGTGAATCATTTTGAACTACATTAACCTGTATGAAAGTTATAAAAAGAAAGTTGGATTGATTGATTGATTGATTGATTGATTTTTCTGAAGGCACCAGCAAAATTAGATATCATCATGCAATCCTTCCACCAGTTTCTGCAGTTGTTCCTACAGTAAAACCCAGTGTAAAGCAGCCAGTTTGGATTCTATGATTATAACATAGAAAACATTTCCTCCTCTCTGTGTGAAAATATTTCCCGGCAGTGTCAGGCCTGATGGCAGACAGATTATTTTTAGACGCTCTTCATGAGTTGACATGATTGTTCTCTCTGCTTCAAAGCTCATCTCATTATAATCAGTGATGTGATCAAGGACTGGAGGAAAGCCTTCGGGTGAAGTTATCAGCTTAACCTCAGAGTAGAAGCATCGGGCTGGTGGGATTATTCCAGTGGGAATTCACCCTGGACTGTACAGTAAATAGTTCACGTGATGAAAAGATAGTAGTTTGATTCTATCAAGCATTAGCTAACATTGAGACTCTAGTAAAGGTGCTGATCTTATATACTTCATCTAACCATCTCCATCTGAGGACAGCTATAATATTTATTTCCTCATCCTGCTTCACATTCATACTGTTTTATCCATTCCATCACCATGGCCCGATCTACCATACGGACAATCTGGGCAAATGCTCAGGGGCCCTCTTGCACAGAGGGGCCCTCAATGATGTCAGACTCTACAGAAATACAACACAGGTCTCTTGACATTGATTAATATGGTCACTGTCAGAAACCGATGTCCAACCTAATGCAACCTTGCCCATCACATTATTTCCAGCCAAACAAAAGACCTATTATTATTTTAGAGGGAAAAAGGGGCATATTCACTCTGGTAAAATGAATAGTTTTATGAATGTGAAATTCAGTATTGACAGCTAACTTCAACCATTTTTAATATATTTAATCTTTTGACCCTGTCAAGTCTGAACCATCAAACAATTTCCAGGAAATTCTAATTATTTGAAATTGGACCTTCTGACAACTGACAGATTTACAGATCAATGACCTGATGTATCTAATTTGATACATTCTCAACCCATAAAATAATCTACAAAATATTTAGTCATTCAACATTGCATCAATCCAGTAACTATTCCTATATAAGTATAACTAACTATTAAAAAGTTTTTCTTACCTTAACTTTTTCAAAACTAAAATATCTAAAATATCCAGGCCTCAAAATTTTGTCTCAGTGAATAACAACATATGTCTTGGATGCCTCAAATTAAAGGTCCCCTGTTGCATGTGTTCTGCCCCCTGCTGGTTTATCTGTGTATTACATGTATCTGATTGTATACATCAGGCTTTTCATGAAAAAAAAGATCACTTTGATGATGTAGAGGTCTCTAAAACTCATGTATGAAATATGATTCACTCAGCGTGACAGGGTTAATTTGCTCTAACCTCAAACTAAAATAAAACATATGGAAGACATTGTTAATACATTTCCTCCCGTTGCCTGATAGAGAACAGCTAAACTGATGAAAGAAAAGTAGATCAGGGTACAGTACAACATTCACATATACAGTAGCAGAGTGAGATAAGATGAAAGGCAGGAAAGCTATTTTTAACAGCTACACTCTATATGTTTAGTATGGTGAGCTTGAGTGTCTGATATGAGGGCAACGTTTCTAAATGAAGTGTAAGTTGCAAACTCAGGCTGTTAGGTATGAAAAATACAGTTTTTGTAGAGAAGTTGAGAAAAGACTGTGGGGTCACTGAAGACCATCCATCTATCTATTGATGTGAAATGGAAGAAGTACAGAAAATATTGCCCAAAATGTAGCCAGCTTATTTAAAATGAACCAAAGTACGCCTTCTTTTACAGGGATTTTGAAGAGGATAATGCTCTTGGGTATTTGCAGAGCTTAGAGCATCCCACAAAGATGCACTTTCAATGTCCTTCAATGTCAAAGTGACAATTCAACATGAGCGCTCGTCTCTAGCTATGACACTACGTGGCCTGACATTTTCAATCCTGTCATTAAATATTTTATGAGACAATAATAGAAAAAAAGGAGGAAAAGTCTAACTTTATGGCAAAGTGGATGTAATAATCTGCATGTGAGTATGTGGTAGGTTTGCATGTGAGTCCATTTGTGTTTTAGGTGTACACATGTTCATCTTCATTACACCCAAGAGCTGATATGAACTGCAGGTAATGGGATGCTAACAGAGCCTATAAATGGAAAGCTGTCCCTGCGGGTGGGATTAATGTTGCCCCCCTCAGGGGCTTCAGTCACGGCTGATGTCTGGTCAATTAAATGTTAAGCCAACACAGAGGACTAATGTCAAGCAGCATAAAGGTTACTGGATCAAACTCATTTGGTCTCCATTCCTTAAGAGGAATCTGTCCTTTAGGATCCTCAACATCTGACACTTTATCATGGATTTTTTTAATACGGTATCGCTTAATTTCACCACTGTGATCATCATGTTCCATCTGTCTCACACTGACAGGCAGAACAAATGCACAGTATGAGGAAGTCATAATGAAGGATCATCATTATCAACATAATCGCCACCATTACTGTTGACATCATGATTGACAGTCCTGGCCTTTCTGTTCTCTGTAGCAACATCTAGGAGGTCTGATAGAAAAGCACTTTGGCTCTTTAAGATATGAAATACTTTCATTTTGATGCTGAGCAGCTGGCCAGAAGGGTTAGTTAATGGTTGTAAGTCTGTAATATTAGTAATTGATGGCCTTTTTAAAGTCCTAGAAATATTATTAAATGAATTATTATATTAAAAACAGTTGTTAATAATACATAAATGCAGTTTAGTACATTTTTGAGATTGTCAGCCTGTTCTACTTGAGTGTTTTCATTTGTTTATGTTATACTTTTACATTTCAGAGGGAAATATTGCATTTTCTATTCTACTACATTTATTAGACTACACTATATCATAAGAAACCTACTCCTTTATATACTGTATAATACAAACAATGACGAGGGCATACGTCAGCTAAAATGACATCATGTGTATAGGCTACATACAGCATGAAGTTGTTCAAATGAGCTCTTTGACGATCAGCTGTAACATTAAAATGATGCTTATATGTTAGTGCATCAATAATATTAATAATATAAGTGTATTTAAGTACATTTTGCTGACAATGCAATTTATTTTACTTGTAACTGAGTATTTTGTAGTTTTCCTACTTTAACCCTTGGCTTTAGCTAAAGGACATAATACATTTTATTTATACTGTTACTGTTAAAGGCACTAAAAGATGCTTTATTAAAGAACTGACGATGTGAAGTTACACATAACCACAATAACAACAGAGCAGCAGGAAATACACAACAGGAAAAGATGTGACTACTTCCTCCACATCTGATTTCAAATACAGTATTTTTCTTGCAGACTATATTTCTCCCTCATACTGAAATGACTATTTTGTGAAAGAAAGAATCAAGAAATGATGAACTTAGAGCCACAACAAATGATTAACAAGATATTAGACTGGTACAATTTGCTATTCACTGATTGGTAACACTTCATTTTACAGGACCTTTAATTTTATACAAATGTCCTGAGTAATTGCAGATTTTAATGGAACATTTCAGAATATTCTACAAGGCGGTCTAAATTATTTAAAAATTAAAAAAAAAAAGTTGGACATGGATTAAATTAGCTTCTTCATGAACCTTCTCTAGCTGTTTTCCATGTGTAGTTTTGTGTGTGAAACTACATATTAACATATTAGGTTGTTTCCTAAAAACTCTACAATGAACACATTTCCTTTGGTATTATACCAAATTACACAACCTTGATAAATAGAATTGTTCTAATATTTACATTACATTATTGTCTTCTTTCTCGACATGCTATGTTACAAGGATGTAGTTTTGATTTGAACTTAGACTGTCATGATAATATAAGATAGTCTTTATTGTCATTGTACAGTCACCTTTACAACACAATTGCAATACAGATAAAAACACAGATAAAATAATAATACAATATAAGATATATATTTGGAAGATGAATATGTAGGTAATGTGAAAATATGTAGTAAAATATGAGTGGGTGACAATCCCGCAACTCCTTGATAGGTTGGTTGGGACATTTTCCAACCGTCCATACCCAAATGTTCACCCATGATATGACAGAAAAGGGGACCTGAGGATCAGAGTCTGCAACCTAATTAACCAGATCAATCAACTCGAACCACAAGTCCCACACTCCCCGCCCCCTCTATGCGCCTGCGCAGAGCAGCGCAGGGAGCTGTTCGTGTCAGTCGGTGCTGAAGTGTTTTCATTGAAGCAGCTTCTCTCCCCGGTGCGCTCAAAACCGAAGGGAGCGATGGAGGAAGAGTTAAAATGCCCCGTTTGCGGTTCCCTCTTCAAGGACCCCATCCTGCTGCCGTGCTCCCACAATGTCTGCCTGGCTTGTGCTCGAAACATCACCGTGCAGACCCCGGAGGGAGAGACCCCGGTGCAGAGCCGGGCTTCGGGCAGCTCTGACTACGACTACCTGGACATGGACAAGATGAGTCTGTACAGCGAGACGGACAGCGGATACGGCTCCTACACGCCGTGCCAGCTCAAGTCTCCAAACGGGGTGCGGGTGTTTCCTCCGGCCATCGCCCACCGTCACTGCTCCCTCACCTGCCCGCTGTGTCACCGGAGCGTCTCCCTGGATGAGCGGGGGCTCCGGGGTTTCCCTCGGAACCGACTGCTGGAAGCCATCGTGTCACGGTACCAGCAGAACCGTGCCACCTCATCCTCTTCCTCCTCATCCACCTCGGTGAAGTGCCAGCTGTGCGATCGCAACCCGGTGGACGCTACTGTGATGTGCGAGCAGTGCGATGTCTACTACTGTAACGCCTGCCAGCAGAGGTGCCACCCGTCCCGCGGTCCGCTGGCCAAGCACCGTCTGGTACCACCGCGGAATAAAGGTGCAGGAGGAGGCAGCGGTCAGCAGCCGCCAGCTACCGCCCGGAAACCGGCGACCTGTGTGGACCACGAAGCCGAAAACTTCAGCATGTTCTGCTGCAGCTGCAAGGCTCCGGTATGCATGAAGTGTATGGAGGAGGGAAAACACGCCAAGCACGACGTTAAACCTCTGGCTGTGATGTGGAAGCAACACAAGGTGAGTGATGAAGGGACACACACACGCGCAAACACGCACTAACACACACACACACACACACACACACACACACACACACACACACACACACACACACACACACACACACACACACACACAGTCACTTAAGTATTAGGGGTTGGAATCACCAGTGGTCACCAGTGGCTCCACTATATGATGTCATCACGATACTTGCGATTTTAAATATAATGCGATATGCTGCAATATATTGCAATTCACCTGCAAATTATGCCCCCATGCATAGGAAATAAAACTTTCATTTTCATTTCTATAATAAAAGATCGATACTTGGCATCCAAATTATCGAGATACTATGCTGTATTGATCCCCCCCCCCCCCAATTCCTATTAAATATGCTACCTACTTTAAGCCTATTACAGTAATAATTAGGCTACTAGTACTACTTGTTGAGTACTAATGAGCTGTAGGGCTTATACACTATTGCCTACAGTCTCTCTCTCTGTCTCTTACACACACACACACACACACACACACTCTCACACACACACACACACACACACACACACACACACACACACACACACACACACACACACACACACACACTGGCAGAGACTCATAACCCCCCTCCCCCTCCCAAAGGCTTCAATCCATTTATATATTTGCGTTTTGTTATGAGCGGAAACAGACACCCACACAGTCACACCTGCCAACCACTGTCTTCATTCCAAAGTGTTTTTATAATATTATATTCATGTGTATTAGCTATCAGTCCACATGCTTTCAAACCAAATCCTTCACCATCTGTTTGCTTGTTGCTGGAAATTTAGCAGACTGCTTTGTCAGGATTTGCTTCAAGCCACTGTAAAGCGCGAGGATGCGACAATGAAATGTTAGTCACAGTAAAGAGAACACCTTTGCTATCCTGTGTTGAGTTTACTGTTTTGTGGGGCAAATTGTAAATGAGAAAACGCTGCCTGATTCATCAGTATTCACTCGTAAAATAATTACTGTAAGGGTAAAACCCCCAGAGTAATGTATGTGTGTGTGTGTGTGTGTGTAGTTGTGTGTGCCCCTGCATATGTGAGTCATCACCTGAATAGGTCATGTAGTGTTGTCTTGGCGTTTTTATGTTAGTGGCCCACATCTGTATGTAAGTGTGTGTAATGTGAATAGTGACTGTGTTGGAGGAGGAGGTCAGTGGAGTTCCTCAGGCAGGATGAGGAGGATGTAAGCTGAAGTAATGATTGCAACCTTTTCCTGGTGTCTGGTCACAAACTGCATAGAGGATGTACTGTATAATCATGTGTCTTTTTTCTAGATGATAAACCATTAAAAGTAAGCCTGTATTCAAATTAGAAGAAAAATGGTTTTAAAAACATGTCAAACTCAAATTTACATATGTAAATTAAACAAGGCTGAGGTTGCCTGGTCAGCATTTCAAAATCAAAAGAGTCAGTTTATTGTTATGTATGCTTCCACTTTCTCTATTACTAATCCTGTCATGGCACATTACTTGACTCTCCCCACAACTCTCCAATGCCATCCACAACAGAGACAAAGCCTGGTCCAAGGCTAGATCCGATGGCACCCATGAGAACTGGTTAACCTTTAGGCAACAAAGAAACATCTGCACTAGCAGGATTAGGAAGCCTAAATCAAACTATTATCAGTCAGCTCGCTCTGCCTGTGATAGTTCGACTACATTTTTGAACATTATAGCATATCTGAAGAATTCATCATGGTCACAACTCCCACCATAATCAAACAACTGTAGAGAATATCCGTCCAATAGAGGGTCCCCAGTGCCTCAGCTTCTTCTGATGGAACATTTTCTTTTACTGCTTTGCTTGGTAAGCAGTGCAGATGTTCACAAAGCTCTGCTTAGGTTAAAAGCATTCAAAAACACTGGGGCAGATAATCTTGACCTGTATCTTCTTCATCTAACTGCCCCCTTAATCTGTCCACATTTAGTATATTTTTAACCAAACCTTTTTAACAGGCATGATTCCAGCCTTGTAGAAAAGCGCTTTAACATCTACCGTCCAATATCTAAACACCCTTTCTTAGCAAAAATCCTAGAATCATTGGTCAATTATTCATCCCCTAAATTTACTACAGCTTCAAAAGTATGATCACAGCACAGTTATAGCTGCAGTTTCAGTCATTGATAACATTGTCTGGATAAAAAAAAAAGTATTTTGTGTTGCTCTTTTCATTGACCTCTCAAAAGCATTTGATACATGAGCATTTGCTGATCATACAACCCTACCTCATAAACTACAGACTCTAGGTTAAGACAAAGCCAAGACAAATGCTTAGTTGGTTCCAAACTTACAGAGAGAATTGAGACTGTTGTTGCTGATGGTACTCAGTCAAGCCGTCTTTTTATCAGAAACGGGGTGCCACAAGGGTCCATCCTTGGTCCACTGCTGATTACATTAATTAATACTTCAATGTCCTTTTCTTTGCAAATGATACAGTTTTATACACACCAGGCTCTACCCCAGCACACGCCTGTCTTTAGTCTGCCTTTGATGCTTTCTAATTGTCACACCTTTATCATAGACTAGTTTTAAATGTATAGACCAGTGCCACTGACCATCCCATTATTAAAACTTTAAATGCCATCCATGTAACTCTTGCTGAGTCATACAAATTCTCAGAAATTTGACTTGACATGATTCAAGATTCATATTCAACGTTTGACTCAGAAGTTTAAAATCAAACGAGGTTTCTCATGTAGAATTAAAGGTTGTCTATCTTCTTTCCACAGTCAGATTATTGTGCAGTCAACCTTCATGTCTGTTCTTGACTATGGAAATATTCTGTATTGTCTTGCTGCTCCATCAACACTTCAGCAGTTAAACCCTGCGTATCACAAATGTCAGTTTTCGTTCTCATCATTGTTCTCTGTATGTCATGGTTGATTGGACTTCCTTACAGTCAGGAAGGCAAAAACATCTCATGTTATTCATCTGTAAAGCTCTGCTGTTGAAGCTCACATCTCTTCTTTCATTTCAATCTAGTAACCTTAGATATCCTCCATGTTCACACCTTTTTATAAGGAACTGCCTTTAACTCGAGTCTTACATTCAGATTGGAGATTTTAAAGCTTTATTATGTGATGTTTTTCAGAATTCTCTTCATAAACTTTTAAAATGAATTCCTTGTGCAGTTGTGTTGTTTCTGTCTGCTGATTATGTTCTTGTCTTATGAATGGTTCTTGTTCTCAGGTCTCTCTAGGAAAAGAGATTAAAGAAAGTATATAGATAAATATATCACATGTTCACATTTGAAAGGATAAAACTAGTAAACGTTTTTTCATTTTTCCTTAAAAATTACTATAACTATTATATACAATGCATTCAATTTTTTGTCAGTCATTGAATTGGCAAATCATTGCAGCTTTCGAGGCATAAGGGTTTAATGTAGATTTATGAAATACCATAACTTACTCAAATTGCTCATTTTATTCATCCAACAGTTGAAAACCCTGAGGTATTTAGTTTACTTTAGTTGATCATATATGGCACAGAAAAGCATAAAATTCTCACATGTAAGAAGCCTGAAGTGATTAATGTTCTGTTGAATGACTAATTGATTAATCAACTAACCATTGCAGCTTGAATATTGTTCATATTAGACTATTAATAGTAAATGTTTCATGAAATGGCTTGGAAAAAAACCATGAAATATTCTGGTGTATGGATGATCAAAAAATGGGAATGGGTGTTTAATTTTGTCTTTTTATTTGTTAACTTTGTCTCAAAAGCCTGAAAAGACAAGATGAATAATTTAATTAGTATTTATTCTGATATGAATCAGTACAAGTGATCATTTTAAAATGGTTTTCCTTAATTTTGGACAAGTAACCTTCTTTGAAAATGCATACGGAGCATTCTGTATGTGGCTTGGAGTGCATACTGTCATGCATTATTTGCATCTTATGCATGACAGTAATACAACTTTAATTCATTCATTCATTTAACACTCAAGTGGAGAAGATTTGGAGTAAAACCTGGTGATAGCATCGTGTTCCGCCGTTCGACTCCATCCCTCTGCCGCTCTACCCCCACACGCCTAAAATCACCCGCATATTTCATGAAAGGCAGATTAAAGTGATTTATGCTTTAATTCACTTTTTAATAACTCTTTCATTAATTTAAAAGAGGAGTCTGCTGCAGAGTTGGGGTCAATTCAAGTTCACTCCTCAGGGGTTTGGCCTTGACCCGACTTTTGCTGTTAAGTCAAAGGATAGAAGATGAAAATAGAAGATAGTGATTGTTTTTCTGTATTTCCTCTTTCAGCAATCAGTTTTATTCTGAAGAAACTCCTGATATATGCAGAATTTGACATTATTTTAACATTTTGACAACCATTACTGTTTTTATATGTTAAAAAGGGAAAGAAAATTATGCAGGACTGGTGTACGATTTTGGACAATCAGTGTTTAATTCAGCTTTTCATAAGGCCATCATCATCGTCATCATCACACCCACACTTCCTAAGTGCAAATTAAATGCAATTTTTGTCTGTCTCCTGCTAAATGGGTCATTGGGACTAATCTCTCTGCCTGTCTCTCGGTTTTTTGTGTGTGATTGTAAGCCTCCAGTCATCCATTCATCATTTAGGCACTCACACGTTTTTGTCTCTTTCTCCTTCTTTCTGGCTTTTCGCTCATCACTCACCTTCTCTACGCCATTCTCCTTTAACCTCTCCATCTCCATCTCTTATTTACACTCTCTCTCCCCTCCCCCCTAATTTACCTCCCCCCTTTTTCCTCCCGCCCTTCCTCCATCTTCCTCGCTATCGTCCTGTCCCATAAATGGACCGTGAAAATCCCATCAGAGTACAGGAGTGAGAGGGCGTTGATAAGTAATGAGCAGCGTATGAGTAAGAGATGGCCGCCACTTAGTTAATATGGTGTCCTTCATGTCGGGGGGGGGGGGGGGTTGAGGGGGTCGATGATTGGCTGTCTTCTCCTCTCTCTTGAGCCTGCACTTGAGGCAGGCAGCCAAACATAGAGTGTATCTTTGTTGCAGAGCAGAAATTGCTGTTGAGTTTTTTTTGAAGTGTCATTCAGTGAGATCAATACCGGAGGGCTGGATTTTTGTTTTCAGTGGGTAGCACTCTTCTCCTTTGTTGTCTACTCAGTTTTTAGTGGGTGTTGCAGCATCCTGCCATCGTCATTCCACTCCTCATGCTTGGTTCCGAAATGCTTTTTCTCAGGATAGTGGGCGCTAAAAGAGCTTTCACCAATTAAAAAGAGGCTAAATCATGATTCAGTAGTAGGTTTTACCACATCGTCTCCTAGAAATTGCTTTTCTATAAAACTGCCTGGATTATTCCCAAAGGCAATGATTTTTCAAATGAATGAAGCGCCACATTAATATTAATCTATGTGTGGTTGCTAAGTGTTTACTGTTTTGCTGCCATGTCGCTAAAAAGCTGTCATAGATGTAAATAGTATTAAGATATTTGACTTTTGACTGCAGGGTGCACATCTGGTGCGCTGTACCTCCGAATCATACTCAAGCATGGTTGCCATGATTCAGCGAAGGATGGCTCTTATACTGTGTGTGTGTGTGTGTGTGTGTGTGTGTGTGTATGTGTGTTACTTGGGGTGGTAGACAGTGAGTTACGGTATGTCTCATGTTGTTTGAACAGACCTCCAGTTGTCAATCGAATTCCTCAGGGAGCGAACGTGAAGCAGCTGCATGAGTGTGTCCTTGTGTGTTTATTTGTGCTTTTTGCTTATGTGTAAATGTGTATGTGCTGCCGTATTTGATGCTTTTTTGGGCGTATAAATGTGTGTGTTTTACGCTTTACGAATCCTGCATTTGAGAATTCACAAATACAAAGAGATATCAAGGAAAGACAGTTGGATCATTATTGTATTTGTTGTAAATCAAACATTAAGTACATCACGGAGCAGCCTCAGGGGTAACTATGCATATATATACACACACACACACACACACACACACACACACACACACACACACACACACACACACACACACACACACATACTATTGGAGGGCATAAATATGCATAAGTGAAGCGGATGAACTTTTGCAGAGGGAAAGCACAGGAAGACACACTGATCCAATTTCCTATGATCAGTCAAGCAGAAGACACACTGTCTATTTAAAGCATGCGCACATACACACAGAGCACCAGTCATAAGTTTAGACACACTCTCTCATTCAAGTGAATGGGAAGATGTGTCCAAACTTTTGACTCGTTCTGTATGTGTCCACACGTGCGTATGTGTGTGTGTGTGACCTAGCTCAGTCCAGTAAAGAGCAGCCAGCCCTGGCACTGCTTTCCAAGTTAAATATTAAAAACCACATAGGCAGAGCTGCTGTGTGTGCTCCAGTTTTTCGCAGTGTCATCTGAAGATTGTTTTAGACTTTTAACGGCTGAGAAAATAAATCTTTAAGCTTTTGTTGTGTGCAGTGACTATGTGAAAACATATTAAATGTTTCTTGTAGGTATTATTCTCACCAAAGCAGAGCAGCCTTTAAAACTGCATTTAGACAAGACTCTAAAAACTCTCTAGCACTGACTGTCAGGATTAATCTTGAAGTATGCACCAGATATTTAAAGGGGACACATCATGCTTTTTGTGATCTACTGTTATTTTCATACTGTTATGATTTTTAATGTATTTGTTGAAGATGGTGAAAGGTCCAAAGCTTGAGGTGAACGTATGTAAAAAATGTTACCTGCAAGTCAAAATCTAGGGCTGCAGTCTTCCTTATAACGCCTCATTTGCAATGTTACCTCTATCTACTCATAATGATGTCAGATTGTGCGCACATCTGCTCTGTAGTCTTTGTTGCTAAGGTTGTTGCTAAGGTTGTTCTATATGGGTTGTTGTGGCTTGAACATGTATGGATGTATTTGAAAAGTTAGCCCATTTCTAAAAAGAGAAAAAGTAGTAAAATCCTACAGGAAATGTTGGGTTTGCATCAGCGGTAACTCAACATGATTCTGACAGGCTTCATGAAAGCTGGCCAATCATAACAGGTCTTAAAGAGAAAGGAACCTAAAACAGCCTGTTTCCAACAGAGGCTGAACTGAGGAGCTGCATACAGAGCCAGTATGAGATTGATAAAAATGTTTTAAAAAGTTGTAAATCATGCAAAAATATTCAAGTAGAGCCTCTGAATACAAATATAGACCTGGAGATATGCATGTTCTTTCCCCTTTAACAGATATACTTAGAAGCAAAAGACAACATTGACAGGTAGACAACATTTACCAGTTCTGTTGCTAGGTAACCCCCCCCCTCCCCCACCAGCCCTTCCACCACCATATCCCGTGAGCTTGCAATTTCAAGCACGTGACTGAACCAAAACATAAATAAACATCCACAAATAAATGATTGACTTCCATGCTGATTTCTGCTGCAGTCTACAGCAGGATAAGATGTTAATACACATGAATACACTTACATACAAGGAGACAGGGTTGGAAAATATCACCTTTAAACTTCAGCTTTAGTCATTTTTATCCTCAGTGACTTTGATTGCAGCTTGAGTTCAATGACCCCCCCCCCCCCCTCCCCCTCTCTGTTAGCTCCAGCAAGTACAGGTGTACAGAGATCTTTTATTCCCTCCTTTTGGGAACTACAGATTTCAATTCCAAACACCCTCAACCTGGCTGCTGAAACAAAATGCGGATTGATGCACCTGCCTACCTGTAATCGCTTTCTTTTTTTGGCAAGTGTACCCTTGTGTCTGTATGTTAGCAGATAAGTCCTGTTCGAAATAAATCCCCCCCTTTTCCCAAGATGATAACTTATCCTCTCCATTGTCTGGGTGGTTTTTTAGAGGGGTTTTTTGTATGTTACCTCAAAAATGGGACCACATACTGACCATGAAATGCTGTGGGATCTGTATGCAGCACCAATATTTAATTGCTCCCTTGGTATTTTCAGTTACTTAGAAAATCGTATTGTCTCTCCTGACACTTCCTTCTGCTGCTTGGTTTTATCTTAGTGTTGCTCTGCTGGGATTTGTTCTCAAGTTTCAGAACCTTATTTAGTCATCTCCTGCTGCTGCTGCTCACCATGTTAGATGGTGAAACAAAGCTGCTGTTGATGGTGTAGTCAGTTCTCTCTTTTCCAAAATGTGTGTTCAGCTTCCCATATGTTCCTCCACATGTTTTAAGTCTGTTTGCACCTTCAGAAAACATGTGTTTCATCTCCAGTGAGTGCCTCTGATCTTCAATGGATTGCTGTCATCTTCTCTCATATTTGGAATCATTGTAAGGACTGTTGATTAATGTCTTTGCCACTAATCAGCAGAGACTGTCATTTGCCATTGAAGGTGACACGTCTTCCTTAGTGGTGATCTAGAAAGGGTAAGAAAGGTAAGTTTAGGTTTTTTTGGGTGGGTTAGATGCACCATGGCATGCAAAAGACTCAGAGATCAAGCGTTCTTACTTTTTGAACAACTCCTGCCTTCTTTCATCTGGATTCTGGCAGCTAGACAGACGTTGGACAGAATTCAGAGAGATTTTGTTAAGAAAATCAACCAGAAATGAAAACTGTGACTGTTGAGCTCACAAGATTTGTTTGGCTAGTAGGCTAATGTTCAACCCTTTTCATTAACCTTTTTGTACAATGAGATTTTAGGTAAAGCATTAGTAGAATTATTTTTTCCAGAGCCCGACTGATATATCTATCAGCCGATATTGACTTGCTGTATCACAGATATATCGGTATATGTAGTCCGATATGTGCCAATATATAATTTTTATTTTTTAAAGTTATACAGGCAGCATTTTATGTATGATTTTTTCATAATTTAAGATTAATATACATATGTTGTTGTTTTTTGTCTGTTCATCTTTTTTTATTCATAGCTTATTATAATTATTAAATTCCAAGTTTACTGTTTCAGTGCACCGATGTCATTTTATACAATAATGTTCATTGTAAAACTGTAAAATATCCTACCTTCCTTATATCTGAGGAATCATTACAAAACGTGTGTTTATCTATATATTCTGAACATATAAGTTTATCGCCAATATATCAATATTGGAATTTTTTTACTTCCTAATATCAGTATCAGCATCAGCCCCAAAAGTCCAGCATTGGTCGGGCTCTAGATATTTCAGAGAGTTATTAAGAGAAATATCAGCTTATAGGGGTTCAAGATAGATGTCAGTGGCTCTTACTGACAAAGATGGAGAAAAAAATGCTATATAAGTATCAAATTAGCATTAAATCTTAATCAAAGTCAAATTTTAATGTAGCATTACTAAGTGTGGTAGTGAAAAGGAGAGTAAACCAGATGGTCAGTGGGTGTAAATGGCAAATGGAGTGCATTTATATAGTGCTTTTCTAGTCTACTGACCACTCAAAGCACTCTACAACACATACACATACACATTTATACACTGATGCCAACCTGCACATCAGGAGCAATATAGAGCTTTTTATCCAAAGCGCTTCACAGTGTTTCTAATGCTCACTCAACCATTTACACACTTGGAGCTCAGTATCTCACTTCAACATGCGGACTAGAGGAGCTGGGGATTGAACCACCAAATTTCCGATTGGTGGAAGACCTGCCCCACCTCCTGAGCCACAGCCACTGACTGGTATTACCATGGCAGATGATGTAGATTCATTCCGGTGTGGTAACATGAGTACTCTCAGCATAGTTAGAGTTGCAGGATGGATGGTTACACCAACCTTTGTTTATTCTGGGAAATGCAGACACTCCTTAGCAACATCTGCACTAAATTGTATCACATTACAGGCCTGAAGCTTATCTCCAACAGCAGAAAATCATAAACACTCTTCTGAAAATATAATTAATTTGCATTTATATTGGTGGATGTTTGCCATATGATAACGAGGGCCATGTCATTTTGCCTGCTTTTTACTCTGTGCCATTTATTGGCAGAAATCAGACTCATTGAATTGAGACCTGTGACACATGAGGACATATAATGAAGACTAATCATACAGAATATCATCTTTTCACAATTGCATGTGTCATGTTTAGATATAGAAAAAACATTTACTGGTTTAAACTCCAGAATATAGACTGAAATTAGATCTCGTTCCCTCTCTAGAGTAGTCAGTTTCTCGCATGTTGTGTCATTTAATATTGACAGTCAACATTTTGTCTTCCTTGTTTCTTGTCCGTGAGGACGCTGACAAAACATTTTGACAAGTATGTTACTATTGAGCTGCCAGATAGCTGGTGCCGCTGCTTTTTGATTTGATCTCTAATATCTGTTCATGCTGCTTTCATGTGGATCAGAAACTCTTTGATTTTACAGCGATACTGAAATATTGAACATCTGCCAGATCTTCAGTATGTCTCGATGGTGCTGTATGTATTTCTGTATGATGATCCGGGATCTTTTGGTTAGCACGAGAGTCGTAAATCATGCTCTCTCTTCTTTTTTAATAAACAGCATGAATAAGATTGTTATGTAAAAATTGAGAAGCAACTTTTGATCTCGTTCAGACAACAGAAGAATCATCTCCTGTAAACCTTAAACACATTAATTTGAATGATTACAGGTACATTAGAATTACCATGTAACCTCATGTCAGGTCTTAGTAAGACCACATGACTGAAACACTGTACTAATTTTCCCAGTGTAATATGGGGTGTCTTTGAATGTCTAATACACTCTCTCATTCAAGTGAATGAGAAGATGTGTCCAAACTTTTGACAGGTGCTGTATGTCTCTTGAAATTGAATTCAGCGCCTCAGGACGTATTACAACGAATTACTACAATTTTATCTGCAAAAATACGTGCTTTCATCTCTCTGAGACGCTTTTTGCGAGGTAATTTAGAACGATTGCAGGACTGTGCTGACTTGCCAGGGCTGACTAACCCCAGTCTGGATGGCACTGGCCATGACAGGTCAGCCCTACTTGCCTCATACCTTCAGGCCCACACACACACAGAAGCACTCACTAATCTGTATTGCTGTACTTATGAGGACATTCTGTTGACTTACTTGAATCCCTTGGAGGCTTACCCTAACTTTAAAGGGGACCTATTATGCTCATTTCTTGTTCTATAGTTTTATTTTGGGACTCCACTAGATTAGCTTTGTATGATTCACAGTTCAAAAAACTTCTTATTTATCTTATGATGTATGTCTTTAAGCTTCTTAAGAACCCACTCTGCTCTGTTCTGCTTCAAGAAGCCCACTGAGGGGCAGCTATATCAGAATCATGTTAAGTTACCGCCGATGCAAACCCAACATTTACTCTTTTACTGCTTCATATTAAAAGGTTTTAAATAACTAAATAATGGGAGACTTTTATGGTGAAGAATTTTTTTAAAGGAAATGAAAAGTCTTCGTGACCAAATCAGTAGATGTGGTGCTGTTTAAGCCCATGTAGGTCAGACATGACACAATATTTAGAATTTCATTCAATCATTCTTTAATTCATTTCAGTTAATGCTGCTTTAAGAAAATGGTCCAAATTCTAAACTTGACCATTAAACTCAATTTTAACCTTAAAGTAAATGGTTGACATCGTGGGGACTGCTTTTAGGTGCCACATGGGAAGTGAGTCCCAAAATGTGACTTTGAGAAAGTATGTCCCCACAATGTCAGGAGCGCACACACACACACACACTCTCACACCGTGGCACCGTAACTCAAGGCTGTGCTGCCAGACTTGTGTGTTGAATGTAGGTTAATGCACACTTTATTGCACTTCCTCTCCGCTGGCCATAACACAGCGGGCATGCTCTGCAGAAAAAGACCCGATATAGTACAATGTGTGTGTGAGTGTGTGAGTGCATGTGTATGTGTGTTTGTGTGTGTGTGTGTGTGTGTGTGTGTGTGTGTGTGTGTGTGTGTGTGTGTGTGTGTGTGTGTGTGTGTGTGTGTGTGTGCAGGAGTATTTGTGATCTATTTTCAGTGATAGTGATGCCAGACCTCTGAGGAGAGTGTGCACATCCTATAGTGGAACAACTATTACAATTATTTTGATAGTGATGTTGGGGGTAATTCATAAGGAAGACCAATAAATGAAACAGTAGATCACATACTTATAATATAGATAAGTTGTATGTGTGAATGTCCAGCAGCATGCCAGCTTTTGTAGCACTAACAGTGAAGAAACTGGTAACAGTTTGAAGTCTTAACAGTGAAAAAATGTACAGTAAATCCCATGATACTCCGTAATAGATTTATCATCCTCTAAAAACCTAATTTGCACTTGTTTTATGACATCCACGCCCTCGGCAATCTACCTACCCTCTGCATGTATTAATATGGAAGATGCCCTGATCAATTATTGATTAGAGCGGCCGTTCTTTGCTCCACAGCACTTTTGTTGCCTAGGCTCTCTCCACTCAGAAGCAAACCCCTATGCAGAATACTCACAGTGATAAAACAATGCTTCCTTTTCTACTGGAGTTCATTCAGGCAGTTCTGGCTGCAACCACTGATCCCTGCTACGCTTTATCTAAGTCGACTGGGGAGGAATTCATTTCTCTGGGGAAGATGTGACAGTGTTGTATTCTGGTTGGGTGGCAAACTGAGAAAGGTCTCATCAAGGCGAGCAGCAGAAGAGGTGTCTGAAGTTTTTTACTGACTGTGCAGAGACATCTGGGACTTTGCGACTTATTGATAATGAAACAAACCCAAAGTTGAACTTGAAGTTCACATTTTAATGTAATATATTAGTAATATGGTTCATTAATAACATGCACACTCAATTGCGATGTTCGTGAATATGTAATATGTGCCGCCTCATGTATATAAAGTAGTTTTACAAAACAATACCAGAGGAATAGTAATTTAACACTTCCTTTATGCACAGCAGCACATGTGTTAGCGCTGAATCTTATGACATAAATATTGATGGTTTATACATAGATGGCTGAAAAGCTTTGCAGAGCAGGCTTGATGCATCAGCGCCTTTTGCTCTGGAGAATTTTTCCTCTGCATATTAGCTTTCTGGAGTCACAGTAGTGGTGTGGCTCAAGGGATGGCCACATTCATTGTACTGCTGTTGGTCAGACTGAAATATACCAACAACTATTGGATAGATTATCATAACGTTTTATACAGACATTCATGGTCCACAAAGGATGAATCCCAGTCATTGTGGTAATCCCCTGACTTGTTGTCTAGGGCCGACGGCAGGTCAAATCTTCACTGAAATATCTCAAAACCTATTTGTGGCAACAACCATAGATCCTAGAGGATGGCTTTAGTCCCCTGTTTTAACCTCTGAAGGTGGCATTGGCATGGTTTGGGTTGTAGTAAATTATTGGATGTATCTCCTATCTGTGGTACAAACATTCCTTGTCCTCTTAGGATGAATTGTAAGAACTATGATGATCCCCTGACTTTTCATCCAGTACTACCATCAGGTCAGAATTACAACTACTCTTGGTTTATGAGAAAAAAACCTATAATTAGCATCAACTGTACACTATGTTTATCGGTAATTAGCACATGATAGCTGGCTAACAAAGTAAACTATGGTGAACATGGTAAACATTATAGACTGCCTGCTAGACAACAGCATGTTAACATTACCATTGTGAACGCGTTAGCATGCTGAGGTTAGCATTTAGCTCAGAGCACTGTCATGGAGCTGCTAGCATTGACTTTTTGTCTTGTTGCTCTGGTGGTGCTAAGCTAACAGTTTCCACCTTCCTCCAGTCTTTGTGCAAATAAAGTAGCTACATTGTTAATTATATGACCATTTGCATGTCATTATATACCAGCAAGCACATTTCTTTGCGTTTGTTCAATTATGAAAAGAGTAAATATAAGGGCTATGACCAAACGTGACCAATCTTCGAAGTCATTTTTTCATTCCTGCTTTTTCACTCACTTAGGCTTTGCTGATATATTCCTGTTTTGTTTCAGTGCAGCTAAAGCTAAATGTGGCATTTATTTTTAGTTTATGCTTGAACAGGTGCATCTAGTGTAGCCACAGTAGTTGCTAGGTGGTAGTTCGTTCTGGTTACATTTAGCCTCTAAGTGGCTGTGTAGTAGAGCAGCATAGGATTGGGGGGCTGGGCGCTGGTGGGTGAGAGGATGAAGAGGAGGAAGGGAAAAGGAGATTGGTTTTGACCTCCACCAGATGTGAGCCACTGTAACAAAGCTGACTGACTACACTGAGGAAGGAAGAGGCAGATTGTTATGGTGCATATCTTGTGACTAAAGTTATATTTTATTAGCATATATCAGTTTTAAGAGAAAAAATGCATTTGCAACACAAGTGCATGTGGTAGTGTGGTGAATTTAGATTAGACCAGAGTATACCATTTGTTTTTATGGATAACGCTGTAGAAAATACTAATATTTTTAAACATGGATATGGTGTAAATGATTGGCATCTGACAGAAAACGTTGAGTATACCAACTATAAATATACCAAGTGATGTACAGAGTACAGATTGTGGAGGCAGCTGCCTGTCTGCTAGTTGTAACCCTGCAGTCTGCTACAGATTCTCTTTGGCTCTTATGTGGTATGATACAACGGTTTCTCACATATTGAATGACCAGAGCAAAAATGTAACCAAGATGCCATTGAAAGTTTCCACATACTGGTGGTTACCGTGGTAACAGCTCAAAGGTGACATATTAAAGCTGTGTTTCCACTATATGGTACTGGCTCAACTCAACTCTACTTTACTTGACCTTATTCGCTTTGATTCCTGGATTTCAGTCGAGAGAACAGCTAGTGAATGGGAGAAATGACCTGTTATTATCTGATTGTTTCATGGTGGTGACTTTCTAAAGCACAAATAAATAACCATCAAACACTCAACAGATGATTTACTGTGGAAACAGTTATAGTTTCTCCTTTTCCTTTATTCATTTTCCACTGTAGGATGTGTCATGTTTAAGCGATGATTCTCTGTGACTGTGACCAATCAGTGATCTACAGTGTTTTTACATGCTCTTTAGTATCGGCTATGCTCACTTGGAACCTCGATGGAGGTTCTGCGCCTGTGCACAAGGATGTCAGTTATTTTGCTTTCTCCAGTGCCATTGTGCAGGATATTTAAAGGAAAAAGTAGTGCCCTACTCTCATATTTAGGAGATTTTTATTTGCAATTAGTATTTAAAATGCTGAAAAATCAACTGCTGTATATTATCCATTCAAAAACATAGCAGATCCAAGTTAAAACCAGAACTGAGGAGGTCAAACAGATAAGAGGGTAAGAAGGGTCTACGGAAAATGAAACAGAGATTGAAGAGGATGTGAAGGCTTATAAATGCAAATGAGAGGAAATAAAAAGGGGAGGTAAATGAGTTGGTCTGGCGCCTCCTCCTGCTCCTCTGGGTGTCCCCTGGGTATCATTTTGACAAGGTCAACACCACCATCAACCTGGGCTGATGCCTAACACACGCTGACAGCCAAACACACAAACTGGCCTATTGTTTTCCTGTGGCTCACAGTAACCCCCATAGTCTCTCTGTGATTACTCACACCACTGTTGCTTGAACCAGACGCACCAGATGGTTTGTGACGCTGAACCATCTGAGAATTCATCCATGGGAACTGTTTGGAAAAGGGCAGACACTTTAAAAATATACTTGGTAGGTGATAAGTGACTTGGTAGGTGGATCTGTCTGCCACCATCTATTATCATCTACCTTGCATGGAAGCTAGATTCTGATGCTGATTGGTCCGAATCACCGATGGTACATGATGTAGTGATCTTTTTAATCCAGCTGCCATGCAAGGTAACTGTGACTCCACAACAAAGTGTCCGAAAAGACCAAGAAACTACATTTAATTCCCACTTCTTTGGATGTTCAAACACTGGTGCCCGCGAGCAGTTCACCTCCTGCATTTGTTTCCCTGCCTCCTCCCCGGCATCCTGCTATTTGTTGAGTTGAAACGCACCAGTGAACCAACACAGTTGTCCCTCCATGAATGTCACTGGTCTCCCTGAATGTCACAGACTGAATAAATGCTCCTCCATCGCTCCCATAATAAGATAATGAGATAATAGCACTTGTCTCTGAAGGGTGCTGACAGCGGGAAAAGAGAAAAATGACACTCCCGTTTGGAGGAGTAATAAAGAATGAAAAAGGTCAAGGGGAAGAGAACAAAAGAAACAAAAGGACTGGAGAAATTGGATGTCTGAATGTTCGTTTTCTGCTCTGCAGGTGCGTCAAACCCGGTTGAGGTGAATTGTGTGTCTTATCATCTTTTGATTTTTCGCTTTCCATTGCCTGTTTCTCTTGGTTTTGTCATGTTTCCGTGCTTCTCTGTTGTTCCAAATCTTTTCAGTGGCTCGCTGACCACTGGTCCTTTTCCCTTCAGGGTAGACTTGTCACATTTCAACACCACTACATACAGTTTTACTAGACTCTACTGTAGGTTGACACATTGAGACTGTGGCCAAATTTAGACATGGATATTGTGCTGGCAGTGTACTCGGGCTTTTATAAAGCGGTATCTCAACATGAACATTGTTTTGTCTCAATAATGCCAAATAGGAAACCATCCAAAACAAGCTATGTTGAATTCCCATGACTCCTTAACCAGCCTGAACAACAGAAACACCAAGACAACAACAATCCATGTCTTAGATAAAGATGTAAATTCACAGCACTGTTTTGTGGGTCAAGTAAAAACCAATCTTTCTGCAAACACAACAGCTGTTATGTGATGGTCTTTAAGGTTAACAAATTCACATATAAAAAGCATCAATCTGTTGATGTCTGCAACATACTGATCAGTGCTGTAATCTAGTTAAACAGCTGCTCACTTAGAGTTCATTAATTAGACCACCAGACTTAATGAGTTTGGTGCCTCAGTGAAGGCATGTGGCTGTTTTGGCTACAGGACAGTGTGCCTAGCTGCTGGGCTATGCTACTTGACATTGAATAATTTGAAATTGAATTACTTCATAACAAAATATCCTGTTTTTCATGTCAAAATAAAGCATCTGTAAAGGAATCTTCCAGAACAGATGTTTGTAATATACATATATAGATCTTCTTGATGAATTTGTTATTTCAGCTAGAAACGCAAATGTTAAATATGAAACTGAAGGCAACTGATGCACTCGACATTACAATATGTTACATGTTACAAGTCTGGTATAAAAGCTACGAGACTACTACAGTATTCAAGCTCAGAATGAATGTACTACAGGTCAACAGTACACCGGTCACTGAGCAAATATGCTGAAAAAAGTTGGTCAGTCTTCTGCAATTTTGGACCCAATGAATATGTGATTCATGGCAGAGCCAGCTGACTCTGCCATGCTGACATGTATGAATAGAACAGTCTCTTTAATATTTTGAAGAGTCTAAATGTGTGTGATCCACATACTTATTTTCATTGTTTCTACTGCAATGATTTATATAAAAAAAGTAATTCTGGTCCAAAAACTAAAACTATATGACTATCATGATTTTCTTAATCATCCTGTTGCCTTACCGTCGAATGTGCAACATTTGTCCTCCAAGGTCAAATTGACCAAGGTTGGTTGGACTGTTATAAAGCATAAGGTATGAATGGTCACCCAATTCTTTTGTAAGAACATTTTAGCCAACTGCATTCCAATTTACCACGTTTTACACTTTTTTTAAAACATGGTCAATAGGCCTCATTTAAATGAAATTATAGCTCATTTTTGAATTAACACTTGTTGTCCTTAGGTCAATTTTGACCCAGGAAGACAACAGGAGGGCTAAAAAGTTGAGTCCTCAAGTAATGGCACAGTTGGACAAACATAACTTTTAGAGTTAACATTCAGCCTTTTCCATTTATAATTATGTACAGAAAGATTTTTTTTTTTCAAGATGAGTACCTTGGTGTTTTCCTATGCTCAATGTTGTTTCAGCCCTTAGCCAAAGAGCAACATCTTTACAATGGATTCAATAGTTCCAGGTTGCACTCCTACTATTCTGTTTTTATATACAGAAGGACTTGAAATTGTCAGAGTGAATTAGTCTTGTTGAATTCAAGTCAGCTTTAAAGGATCAAAAAATAAATAGCACCCTTGTTCTTCGTTTCCATTTTGTTGCTTTTTTATTCATTTGGCTGCTTTTAAAACTCATACATGTAGCCTGGCCAACTGTGGATTATGTCTGCTCCTTTGTAGTGTGTGTGCCTGTTGTATTTATTCTATGTATTGTTGTAACTAAAAGCTAAATGCTTGGCCAAGTCTCTCATGGAGCAGATATTTTAATCTCAATGTGACGCTTACTTAAATAAAGGAAGAAGAAAATAACCTGTAATTTGCCTGCTGCACTGAAAACCACCACACAGCATGGAGCTGCTCGTGGAAGCTGAGCAGCGACCTCTTCTTTGTGTCTATGTGCCTTCCGCCCAATGCATGCTGGGACATGCTCCAGCTCTACATCCAACTCTGAAAAGGAACTACTGGGTCAAAACAATCAATGAGCAAATGAAGGAGGTGTGGCGCTCAGAACTTTGACCCGAAGAACAGCGGCGTAGTTAAATAAATCACAATGAACAATTAAGAGAGGAGGAGGATGTGTGAGGACAACCTTCGTATGGAACATCCGTCATCCCCCTTGTTAGCATCTTGGCACACACACACACACACACACACACACACACACACACACACACACACACACACACACACACACACACACACACACACACACACATAGGCCAGACAGCTTGCTGGGCCAGATGGCCTCTTGGTGAGGAACAGTGAGAAGCTCCACAGAAGGGGTTGGCTTGATTTGTGAACCATGACCTCCACACATCCCTCCTCCTGACTCCGGACAGCACGTGCACCAGGAGAGGGATGGACAGTGATAAGATCAGTGTGTGTACGTATGTGTGTGGGTGTGTGTGGTGTGGGGGTGGAGTGTGTATTATGGAGATGTGGAGAGAGGATTATATATACAGTGCAGTGACTGTTTGCATTGAGAGATTATATTTAATATTATAATAGATTTGAGTTTGAGATGAAGGAAATAATTTTATAATGATCAACACTAATTCAATATTAGTAATTCACACAATCCTAATTTCTTCAATCATATACATAAACATTTAGTTATTTGCATGTGAGATACTATAAATGATCAAATCCTACTAATCAATAAAAGCTTTGATGATATTTTATGATTTTTTTTAGATTTACTGCTACCAGTGCTACTCAACCATTCATAAATAATGATTATGTGATTACATAACGATTCATCTGTTACCCTGTATTTACATGTTCAGCACTTTCATGCAGTTTTAAGACAGGAGACGAGCTAGTGACTGTTGGAATCTTATATGTGAGGTATCTGCTAGTGATGATACTTTTCAGCATCACATTTTAAGATTGAAAAATTAAGTAAGATAAGTTTTGAATCAGAATCAGAAATCAGAAACAGGTTTATTGTCAAGTAGGTTTGCATATATAAGGAATCTGCCTTCATGTAGTAGAAGAAGAGAACTACAAATGACATTTTAGAATAAAGAAGAAGTAAAAAATGTATTCTTAGTTGAAATATCTGTTAGAGTGTGAAACATTGTGGATATTAAATATTGACTGAGAATATGCAAATGCTCAGCGTATAAACACTGCATGTAATTTGCAAATGTAATAATGCAAAGAATTCCAAACAATAGGATGATCACAATGAGTCTGACCTTTGCTCCAGGCGCCAAATACAGCTGTTATTCATGATGTCTACTAACAAAAAGAAAGGAGGCAACGCTTTAACTTGTCCTCCTGCAGACTGCCCTCTGGTTATCTGTGTGTATGTGTGTGTGTGTGTGTGTGTGTGTGTGTGTGTGTGTGTGTGTGTGTGTGTGTGAGAGAGAGAGAGAGTGTGTGTGTGTATTCAGAGGAGGAGGGGGAGCAGGTGGGACTTGTGGGTGTGTAGAGAGTGGAGCAGATTCATCACAGCTTGGCATGTGTGTAACAGTGTGTGCTTCCTTTGTCCTGTCTTCTCTGATTTAGCAGTGACTGATGGGCACACACACACACACACACACACACACACACACACGCACGCACACACACACACACACACAAACACACAAACACACAGGCACACACACACAAGCAGACCATCTCCCTAAGCTGTGAGCTATGTATTTGACTGGAATAAAGAGAGATATAAAGATATATAGAGTATGCTTATCTTTCCTTTACACTCCCTGTTTTAACCATCTGGATCATCCCATAGACTTCAGTGTGATTTTTTGTGGCTTAGTTCATACAGTTTCCTCTTCCTTTTCCTGCATGCTACCACTTCAGTTTTAAAATTCAGCCTGCATGTTAAATATGTGTTCTTTGCCACACTCACTTGTTTAATCTCAGTTCAATCAAACTGAACATATTGCAGAGATTTAAAATCATCTCCCACCAAAACTTTTCATCCCTCTCATTTAAAATATGTTGTAAAAGTTACATTCAGGGACACATTATATATGCCACAAGAAAAATAAAACTACAGCATATCACCATAAACATTTTATAATACGTTTGAAAAATATGAGGATCATTATTCAAATGACTGGCTGATGTGAGCACAACCATTTATTTTTTGTTGATGGTCTTCTAGTCTGTATACGGAGCATTTTATGTCTGCCAGACTTAAACGAGGCCTTTCAGATAAGCAGAGGGGGAGCAGGGCTGCAGGAGGGTAAACATATTAATTAACTTGTGTTTATAGCAGTAACTGCTGCCGTCACTATTTTAACCATTTTAGCAGCTGTGGGACCAAGATAGGCTTTACATTAAGCTGTCTGTTCACTGTCACTTTATTCCCTCAGCTTTCAAGATGCAAATTAATTCCATTTTCTTGTGTTATTAAAAGAAAATTATTATTGAAAATGTAAAGTGTGTGAATACCAAATATAAAGTGTCCCCACTGCTTACTTTTCATTTCTGGAAGCAAACTTGCTACTAGCAACATTTTTAAAGATAATATGGTCATTAAACTAGTCTTTAGTTATTTGTGCTCTCCGACTTCAATTTCATCAAGTTCATCAGATCAGTAGCAGATAGATGTGTCATGTCCAAGAAGACACGTTAAGTTATGTTTACTTTTGTCTGTCTTGTGACTTCCTGTTTTATTTTGAAATCATACCCTCCTGTCATTTCAGGTAATTTCCTCCTTCCCCTTGTGTGTTTCCCACTGGTCTGATTGTTTCCACCTGTTTCCCATGACCTTGTGTGTGTATATATAGTCTGCTATCCCAAGTCAGGTTTTGAATCCTGTTACGTTTTTGCCATAGTCTTTCTTAACATTATTTTCATACTTTGTCCTGAACCTTTGTTGGTTTTCCTCGAAAGAGTGATTTTTTTGTCCTACTGTTTTTCCTCTCTGTGAGTGATTCTTATTTGTGTTGTTTGAATATATATTCCTCTTTAAGAGTGATTTTTCTTTGCTACTTTGTTATTAAGATATTGTTATTTTGGTACTTTGTCTCGGAGTCGTGCGTTTGGGTTCAAGTCCTAGTTCAGTTGTAACAAGATGCTGTATTTCAGTGCTACAGCTGTTGATATAGAGAATATTAAACATTAAAAATATGCATCCCCTATGGCTGTTCTATGGAAATTAGATAGAAAATGAAGGGGGAGTGCTCCATTTAGGAGAGAATATATAGAAACTATTTAGTGAGGATCAAACACAGTTAGGCCCATTAGTCTCAGTACTCAGCATGCTGGCAAATATTTGCTGCTCTGAAAGCCAAATATTCATTGACTCATGCTGAAATGATATTTTTGACAACTAATTTTTACAGTATTAGTATCACTTATACTATATATATATTTTTCCATTCAAAGCTGCTAAATCGTGTTTGCATTCAAACATTTTCCAGTGCTGTAATGGATTTGGAGTTCTTCACTGTGATGGTTTTGCTGGAGGACCAAATGTCTAACAAGTGTTTCTGAACTCAGGCTTTTCTAGTTTTTAATAGAGACAACCCCCATTATTAAGAAAATACATCCTCAGCCTATGAGAAGGGGGTATTGGGGACTTTGCTGTAGGCTGGGATCAGGCATCATCTGAGCATCCATGGGGAATGGTGTGTTGGGTTAAATGATTACATAACTGATGTGTAAGGAAAGCTTCAACCCCTCAATGGTTACACTGGTTGAGCAGTTTTGCCATTCAAGCTTCATCATAGTAGGCTTTGGCAGCGGTGATGTGTAAATTATTGCTTGGAAGTGATGTCAGTAGTTGTATTTTGTTGTCTGTAATTACAGCTTTTGCTTTTGGAAGATGGATTTATTTTCTTTTGGGAATATGATTGCTATCTTCTTGATTAAAAAAAGATTATTATTGCTTTTCTTCTTTTTTTTTTAACCCTGTAAAGCCCGAAACATCAAATAATTCTTATTTTTGAATCAGCTTTGAAACTGCAGTGTTTATCAGACCTTAACAATTTTTTAAAAATGAATTAAATAACACTTTGCATATGTGAGTTTTCTTTTGTACACATCTGGAATTTTTGCAATTTAGTTTTCATAGCATGTTTTTTTTTTAATTTTAAAAAAGTAAAAACATATTGAATACAACATTTTTAAGCCCTAAACCCAACACATAGATACACACACATACACACACACACACACACACACACACACACACACACACACACAAATACAAACGCAGACACTCTATTCACTCTACAAAGCTTTATTAATTAAACATACTTGTTGGAAATGTTTCTCTTTGTTGCCGTCTTCCAATACTGTCAATGGATTATTTCTTTCAACAAAGTGTTAAAAAATGTCTTAACCTTTATCACATGGAAGAAACTGCTCTGTGTGAATTTGACTAGAATGAAAATGTTGTTACAGGGCAAATAAAACACTCAGCAAAGTATGTAAGATGACTGATATGACTTATAAGTGACAGTTTTTGGATGTTTTTTTAATATATACGTTCTTTCTGTGTGTCCCTACAGTGCCAGATCTCTCAGGCCCTCAACGGTGTCTCTGACAAAGCTAAAGACGCCAAAGAGTTCCTGGTTCAGCTGAAGAACATGCTCCAACAGATACAGGTAAGCTTCTATCACTGAGACCTCACAATGATTATATACTTCTCTTATTTCATTTGATAATCATCCATCTTTCCAGCTGTAGATTACAGCATGTCACGTGATGTTCAGATAATGTAGTGTAGAGTTTGATGGATGAAATGTTTTAAATATCTTTAACAATCACATACAATCAGTGTACTGTAATAGGTGGAATTTTACTTTGAAGATGCAGATATCTATTTCTACAGTAGTCTCAGTGGCCCAGCATGCAGTGCAACTACACAATACAAGTGAATTTGTCATGACACTGAAACCTTTTAAGCTCAGGAGAGTCTGAAGATAATCCACAGACTGAACCAGTCCATGTGGGTGTTGGTGTCAAAGGTTTGGAGCCAGGCTCGATACTGAAGCAGGAACATGTTGCTGCTATAAAACAGCTCAATGAAAATACACACGGGAGAATGAGATTGTTATCAGAAACATTCAGAGCAACCTCTGTTTAGGTATTCTTCACCAGTAAGCTCTTGTTGCTTCTGGTGTGAATTAATACAATAGTCTATATGCAAAAGGCAGAAGCAGCTCAGTGTTATTGTAGCATTGTAAAATCTCTGAGGTCAAAGGTAAAGTCCTTTAAGTTACGACACCATTGGATTTCTGCTAAATTAGCACGACCATTATGCTATTAAACCAATTCTTTCAGTATGAGTTACATCCAGTTGTTTTTTATTGTATATAGAATAGCTTTCAATTACACTGAAATACACAAAACAAACATTATTTAACTAAAAAAGTTCTTATACTGTATATCATTATAAGACTGACTTTTTCTATAAATTCCCCTCAAAAATCTACCTGACAAATAATGTTATAATATAATACTCTTTATAATGTTGTTTAAACTGCATTGTATTGCTTTTTGTATATGATTTTTCCGCATTTAAACTACAGTAATAGGTAATTTTTACAAAGGAATATATATATTTTTTTATACATATTCTTTCTTTCTTTAAAATGAATGGTTATGTTTGGTTTAGTATTTTACAAAAGAGTAATGTAATGCTGGTAAACATTGTGGAGCATTTAGCAGCTAAAGAGCCTAAAGAGCCAGATATTTCCCTCAGGGGTTAGTAGAGAGTAAGAACCGAGCTAAAAGAGAGTGAATATTGGACTTACATTCATCACATTGACAGACACACAACTCCAATTGAATGATGATGCTGCTTTGTAACTGCAGGATGTATAATGAAGTTATTTATGGAGGTGGCAAGTCAGAAAATGTTCACTTGTGTTGGAATGCAGTGATAGATGACATAATGATATGAGGAGAACTTCCTTAAGAGGTTGAGAGGCAAACATTTTTCAGCTCGCAGCCAATCAAGGAGCTGCCTCAGGATTTAATGGAGTCAGGGTTACCTCCATATGTACAACTACATATCACTACTGATGTTTGAGGGTTAAATAAGACTCTGGCTTTAACAAATGGACAATAAGTTTCATATGAATCAGTAACATGGAAACATTTGGACTAACCTTTTGCTGCAGGGAGGCAAAAATCTACTGAATCATAACTTTATTTTTAGTCTGGCACCAAATACTAAAACAAACCATGTCTGCCAAAGGTGACGTGTGTGTGGGTGTGTATTCATGTGTGTGTGTGGGGGTGTGTGTATTCGTGTGTGTGGATGTGTGTATTCATGTGTGTGTGTGGGTGTGTGTATTTGTGCGTGTGTGTGTTCTCCCTGTGGACAGCATTGCTGTGCAGCTGATCTCTCCCGCAGCATCTGCCAGTCATGCAACCACTCGCTCACACACACAATACACATACACACACACACACACACACACACACACACACACACACACACACACTGTCCGCGCTGTCATATTTTGTCAACCACAGCACTGTGAGCAGGCATTAAGAATCTTATAGCAAAATGAAGAGGATTGCATTTAAGTTAGAAAAACAACCTCTCAGCAGTACTTTACAGCATCTCAGAGAGGGAGAGATGGATGGATAAAGAGAAAGAAAAACGAGGAATAAAGAGAGAGAATCTCCAGCGCTCATCCTCTTACAGATTTTAAACTCAGTGGAGGATGCTTGATTGGAAATCACTATATCTAAGACCTCATCTCCTCATCGTGTTGCTGTGTGCTCAGATCAGATGCCCCAGTGGATCCTTCTCTCATTAACTGCCAGTGACTGCATACAGACCTACAGAGCAGAGAGGCTTTCCCTCTGCTGTTGTAGAGAGGAGACTGTAAGTAGCTGCAGTGGAGATGGACTAACCCCGAGAGACTGCAGAGACATGCAGTAAACCACAAATCAAAGCATCAAGCTTTATTCATGTTTTAAGATCTTGTAGAAAACTCACAGGTTTGACTTGGTTTCTCTGCTCCCTACTTTAGGATTTTGGCATATTCTGTTATATATGACAGAATGTGCACAATTCTGTCATATATATATATATATATATGTATCCATATATATATATATAACAATTTAAATTTAATTCAATTTGACAATGTTTTGACACAATCAATCAAACTTTATTATACAGCCCCTTTCATAAAGATTAATGTAATTTAAAATGCCTCACAGTTGATTGACAAGCTGATAATAAGACAGAGCAAGTAGAGACTGAGGACATCTTAAAGAAAAGATATTCAAAACGATAAAGGAACAAAAACAGAGAGCACATTGATAAAAAATGGAAATAAAGAGAGAAAATAAAAATACATAATAAATAAGTAAAAATAAGAGAGAATAAGAGAAAAAAACTTAGAGTAAAAACTAGGTTAAAATAGATTAAAAAGAACTTATAAATGTATTAAAAAATGAACACACACACACACACACACACACACACACACACACACACACACACACACACACACACACACACTGGCTGGCACGCTGTATGGTAGCAGGTGTGGTTAATCAATCAGCCTGCCCAGAGTCATAAACATCTCATATTAATCAACCATTATTAAAAAAAGATCTCATCTCTAAGAGTAGAAAACACACAGAAAAATGATCCAGCATCATATCAGCACATCAAAATATATTAAATATATCTTTGAGTGTGCCGGCGTTACTCTTTTATCATTGGTGCTGTCTTTTATGTGATGTGCATATAAATGACTCCTTTATAATTATAGCACATGACCACCACAACTATATCAGTTATATGTGTGATAATATATATTTAGTATCTGTCTTTGTTCAAGAGGATGATAGAGAGAGTTGTATAGATGGTAAATGGGATGTTGCTTATGTTGTGGTCTGCGGTCTATTTTTTTGGAATAATTAAGACTGTTCTCTAATGTTTGTGCGGACGATCCAAAAATAGATCCGGCTGAAAAAAAAATTAACATATCAGTAACAAACACAAAGCTGCTCTGTGCTACTTGATTTCTAAAATGAAGAAAAACACACCAACAGATCTATTTTAGACTCCTAGCTCCGGAGCACCTTAAAGAAGTAGTAACTTTATTTGACGCAGAAAGTGTTGTCAGAAACGCAGTGTTGACTTTCCTTTTTTAACTTTGTTTTTTTGTCCCTGTGTGTGTGTGTGTGTGTGTGTGTGTGTGTGTGTGTGTTCAGGAGAGCGGCGTGGAGTTCGAAGCCTGCCTCGTGGCTCAGTGTGATTCTCTGATCGAGGCGCTGACTAGACAGAAAGCCAAACTGCTCACCAAAGTCACCAAGGAGAAGGAGTACAAACTAAAGGTGAGACTGCTGCTGCTGGTTCTGTTATATGGCTTGAAGCTGAGAAGTCAGCGGCACGTCCATGAAGAAGAAGAAGAAGAAGAAGAAGAAGAAGAGAACAGGCCTTTCAGTAATGCTTCATTGATTTCCTCATAAGTACCTTTAACACCTGACCTTTCTGTGCAGTGATACTCTGCAGGGAGCCTTTAAACATTTCCAAAGGCACATTTTAAAACTGTAAATACCTTCCCACGCTCTTAATTTCTCTAATTAATTACTAAGTAAAGTCATGAACTGTCTGTCCTGCCTGAAGCAAGCAGGATATTTGAGGTATGTGGTTCCCTACCTGTCTTCTAGTCTGTTTCTCTCCTTCATCCATCCGTCTATCTTTTCCCACCAAACATGACCAGAATAACCTGCAGTACCTGTTCTTAGGTTTGTATGCAAGCATCTATTGTTATATATATATATCTCAGTCTACAGTATCAGCAAAAGTTTGGGTAGATTAGATTTGGTGAAGCTTCTGGAAACTAGGTTTTAAATGTTAAAGATGCCCTCCATACATGTTTTAAGAAATATAAAAAATACTCTGGTTTTAATAATAAATTGTATCTGATGTGGTTTTTCCACAAAAAAAGTCAAATTATCTTGTTAAAATCATTAAAATTAAATCTTCTCCTTCGACCTCATTAAAAATTCACAAATAGAGAATCTATCTAATATTCCATTATCAGTGCACTGGAGGCTTCAACTCTCCACATCACCCCTGTGTAAATTAAATACTGGATCATGATTGGCTCCAATCTATTTGTTATGGCATACTCAGAGGCATACCCTTTAAACTCAGATTTCCACTTTCAGCAGATAAATGTAAAAAAAGCCTTCTAGTGTCAAACTGCACATACATCATTCTGCACAGTGAAGCCCAAACATCCAACTGAAGGAATAAGAAGTAAAACTGTGACTAAATAAGTAATGACCAACGTTAAAATGAGGCAGAAAAAAACAGCTTTATCAAGATTATGTGGATTTGGTCTGATTAGATTTGACTTCTGAGTTTTACGCAGTGAAAGGACCAAAGAAACAAAACTTTATGAATCTTGCCTGAACGTCTGAGCATTGAAATATTGTTAATAAAGTGAGTGCAAGCGATCAACAGTGTGATCGCCCCTTTCAAAGTAAAAGTTTATGATCCAACTCACCTGACCTAAAGACTTTGTGCATGTTCTGAATGGAGACTGCAGAAGCGATCAGCACTGCTTATATGGAATTAAAGCCTCCTGGATTATTATACTATTATATTATCATTATGTCAGTGGTATAAAATGGTCTTCAGATGACAATAATATCGTTTATCGCGATTATTTCTGAGACAATATATCGTCCCTCAAAAGTAGTTGTAATGACAGGCCTACTTGTTACCTACCTGATTTTTAGACTGGAAATCCCTAACATGAGCCTTCTCCATCACAGTCACACCCGCTTCAAATAAGAGCACAAACTAGACACAAATACAGATATCTGTCATGTAAAAGAACCGGCACCGCTCTCAGCATGGCAGATAATAACGTGCGCATGTAGAACCTAATTAACTGATTAGGAAAATGTATTTTCAGGGCGTTGAATACTTCTACAGATTCATTTTTCATTTCTCAGCTCAGATGATTTCTGTCTGTCTGGCAGTTGAGTTTCTATCCGCTCTGTTAATCCAGCGCCGGGGGTTTCCTAAGTCTTAGTGTATCACATGGACGCTTGCCCAGCCTCAACGTGCTCACCGACCGACTGACCGTCTGGCTGATGGCGGAGAAGGAAGGGAGGATGAGGGATGAGAGGGTATGTTTGGACGGAAGCCCCAAGGACAGCTGTTGTCATTATCTGCAGGCTGAGATTTAGCCAGAGGGCAAAGAGCTGCAGGCTGCGACGAAGCCGTGAAGAATAACTGCTTATAGACGACTAATAAGCAAAACAATATTATTTTTTACATGAATAAATATTAATTTGCTGCGTATCTCTAACCGATTTAATGATTTAACTGCTGGCTCACATTCTGCTGGCTCACTTTCACATGGAGATAAAAGTAAAAAAGCAGCATCTTGAAGGCTCGACCTCAAAAGCAGAATTCGTGAGCTGACTTACAACAATTAAAGGTGCTTAAAAATGTTGTGTCAGGACAGGATGTGTGTATTTCCTGTATCTCCGTATTAGGGCTTCCTGAAATCCTACCTGAAATGTAGTCTGTATGTTGCAGCTTGGTTGAACTCTGCATAAGAAATAACATCAAAAACTGTTTAAACTCCATAAACAAAAACAGGTTCTTCAAAGTTTAAGACAGTTGACTGGAAATCACTTGAAATGGTGCTCAATGTCTGTGTGACTTAAATTCTAAACTGCCCTTCAGTTCAGCCTCTGTCTGAAACAGGCCGTTTTAGCTCCTGTTTCTTTAAGGTGCCCCCCCCCCCTCTATTCTGATTGGCCAGCTCTTGGACGGTGTCTTTACTCAAAATGTCAACTTCTCAAATACATCTGTACGCGTTTTAGCTGGAATCCAATTTGAAATATGAGAATGGACAACATAAATACATGGATAAACCTTAGCAACAACCTTAGCAACCAATGCTATTGAAGAGAGTCGTTTATTGGGCATGCATGACGATTTGATGTCAACCTGTCAGCAAGACAGAAAAAAAGAAGAATTCATTCAGAGCAGCCTTGGACTTTGACTTACAGAGAGCATTTCTATATACATTAACCTCAAGTTGTGGAACTTTGACCATGTTAAGTGTATAAATCTGACATCATGACAGCATATAAACGAAAGAAAAAGCAAAAAATGTCCTCTTTAAGTCACCCAGTCAATCTTAATGTTTAGGACATCAGTTTTATTCCTATGTAGAAGGATTTACTGTCTTTCTTTTCCAGATGCGTAGAGGATGATACAGTAAGTCCTTAGAGGTAATATTAGATAGATAGAAAGTGTTGAATCTCAGAACATGTGAAAAAACTGTGGCTTAAGGTTGCGTCATTGAATTGGCATCTGTCACATGTGGGAGAAACATCTGGATAGTTTTTGTGTAATTTTATTCTAGTGTAGTGGAGTCTGTGTTGTATCTTGAATTAAATAAAGAGTGTCTATTGTTTTAGATTGTGTGTATTTATGAGGGATAGTGGTACAGATTTCTTCTTCCCATTTCAGTCTAAAGCTCTCTCTCTCTTAGCAGGAGGTTGTCATGGAAGTTTCTGTTTAAGCGGATTTCACACAGAAAGAGAGGGATTGTCTTTCGGAGTTTATTCTGGAATCACACACAAATGCACACGGACTCAGTGTGTTGGACAAAGAGCCCCAAATACAGCCAAACACTTATAGTGGTAGCCACGCCTGGCACAGAGAGCTCTGAACACTCTGTGATCTGTCAGTTACTCTCTCTCTCTCTCTCTCTCTCTCTCTCTCTCTCTCTCTCTCTCTCTCTCTCTCTCTCTCTCTCTCTCTCTCACTCACTCACTCACTCTCTCTCTCCGGCTTCATCCTGAATCATCGCCTTCTTCCAGCACCCCACTGATATTTGTCAGCAAACGTCAAACAACAAGATTAAGTGTCCGGCGGGCATCCTCTTATCCTGAGCACATTTAAGTCCAGAACATCAACAGATATGAGGATGCGCTGTCATCTTTGAGACACGTGTATGACAAAGTATTACCAGATAGCTCATTTTCCATGACAAGGTCATATAAATAGGACACAAGTTATTCTCAAGTAGGTGTTTTAAGATAATCATTTATAATTTGTACATAATCTCTTAAACGACCAGTGTGTCGGATTTAGTGGCATCTAGTGGTGAGATTTCACACTGCAACCAAGTCAAGTCTGTTCGGTTCTACACACTTCACCTTTAATTGGACATATCTTTTTATTCAAGGTGCTAAAGCTCATATATTGTTTCTAAATGAAGGAATCTTTACACCTTATCAAGAAAAAACACAATACAGCCTTTCCATAAATGTATTATCGGTCTGGACACAGTTTATGTTTGTTTTTGGACAACTAAGGGCAAAGTGTAAGTTGTAACTGCTGTTCCAAGACAGAATAATGCTTTTTTGATTCACAAATGCAACTATCAAGCAGTAAAATATGATCTATTTCAGTGGATTGTCATGTTTTCCGACTATGAAATCACCTTTTGCCCTTTCCATTTTTGTCTGACGCACTTACAAGCCTTTTTAATCTGCTTTGGTAGATATAGCTCGGACCACACACAAAATCAAAGGACAGAAAAAAAAGAATCTAAAGACTGTGTCTACACCAAGAAAGGCAGATGTTTCGAAAATTCACCAAAGCTTAATCCCTTAAAAGCAACATATTTTGATTTCGTCTTTCAAAGAACAGCCAAAGATACTCAGTATGTTAGTTTGTCCATTTGTGTGAAACTGTGTATTGTGTAGTTTTACAGTGACACAGTCAATATCTAAAACTGAAAACGTTCAGTTGGTTCAGAATATTTAAACTAGAATTTTAGAGCTCATTTGATTACATTAGACTTGCAACAATTAGTCGACAGAAAATTACAACTATTGTGATAATTGATTCTTGTGTTAGTCATTTTTTAAAATGCAGAAATGACAAAGAATTGCTCATTACGGCTTCTCAAATGTGAGGACTGGAGGTTTTTTGTGTCATACATGATGGTAAACTAAAGTTCTTTGGAATTTGGACAGTTGATCAGACAAATCAAGACATCACCATGGCATCCAAGAAATCATTTTGAACTCAACTTAAATTGAGAAAATAATCAGCAGATTCATCTATAACCCTAATTTAAAGACAGACAGAATAACTTTAAAGCTAAATCTTAACCCTCAAACAACAAGAAGTGCCGAACTGGCAACATTTCTCACTTTCAATATTGTCCTCACTCTACAGGCTCATAACTTTGTCCCCAAAAAGATAGATAGTCAAGAACACACACACACGCACACACGCACACACGCACACACACACACACACACACACACACACACACACACACACACACACACACAAACACACACACACACACACACACACACACATAGTCTTAGCTGTAATCCAGCAGCTGGCTGTGGGTGAAATATTTGTATTCCCCAGGTCATTCATTGGTCATTTTCTATCCTGGGAGCATTGGATTAGTATTCACTTCTGCCGCTTGTACAGATGAGTGTGTCTGAGTCTGTTTTTGGATGAGATTAGGGGTCATCCGATCTCGTAAATTGAATTTAAAAGCCAAAATATTTTTTTTAAATCTAACCTGATAGGTTTATGATGTCCAGTATCTTTTTTGGGCCCATTTAATGCTATTTTTGTGGTTTTATGCTACAATGTTGGCTGTCTATAGTAAACATGGTCAAAGTTTTAAAACTTGAGGGGAACATACTTAAAAGTGCTCCCTGAAAGTCAAAAGTCTTCAGAAAGGGCTTCAGCCTTATCCATGTATGGATATATTTGAAAAGTTTCTGTTTCAAGTAAAGAACGAGGAGAAGAAGTGAAATGTACTACTGTTATTTTACATAGCAGAGAGGTAGCTTCCTGGAGCTGTTCAATCAGAACACTGTAAATAAAATTACAGAGTACGGTCTAGACCTGCTATGTGTGATATGTGCTTTGACAATTTGTGTTGTGATTTGGCGCTATATAAATAGGAATTGATTGATTTATTGATTGATTAAACAAAGTGGGTTCACCAGGAGGGGGCCCTTAAAGAGACAGGAGCTAAATGGACTGTTTCAGACAGAGGCTGAACTGAGGGTCTGAATAAAGAGCCAGTATGAGATAAATTAGGACTTTTCAAAACTGTAAATCATGCAGAAATATTCCAGTAGAGCTCCAGAATAAAACCTGTAAATGTTCATGATAGGTCCCCTTTAAATTTGACTTAAGTTTAGCCTTTAAACTGTAAACCGAGGGGTTTGATTAAGACATGAATTGTATCTTAAACAACATGTTTCAAAGCAATACTGTATGTTGTTACATATCAAATTCAACTTCTTGAAGGGTTTATAAATAGAATATTTTATTACCCCTCTGCACTACTAAATAAAAAAACTCATATATAGAGCTTTTCTCCATTATAGAACACTAATGTGAAACTGTCATTTTCAGCATCAAACGATCTTGCATCTCGAGCCAAACTGTGGTTCTGGAGTGTGATGAGTGAGGCTGTGAGTCATGTTGCCGGATACATATTCAGTTAGGTGACAAAACTCCGATCTGGGCTTGCATTAACATGTTTCCATATCCATACCCTCAAACTCATTTCAGATGCATGTGGAACATATTGAAAAAAAAAATCCCTTCAACCAGGCCGGCAGGAACGTGTGGGAGGGAGCCGACGGCACATCTTGGCACGACAGAAAGAAATTGAAATAAATCTTGAGATTTACTCGGGCTTCACGCCTTATGCTCCACGTTGTTTACACGGGAGATAAGAGTCGAGTTTGTCAAGTGGAATCGAAAAGCAAATTTGGTCCTGGTTAATTAATTGAGTGAGTGTGTGTGTGTGTGTGTGTGTGCATCCTGTGTGTGTATATTTTGCTGTATAGGTGAATTCCAGCTATGTGATGGTACATAGCAATACAATTCTATCAAATCTTTCCTTTTATTTGCCTTTTACTGACTTTTGATATTTCTTCTAAACATAATTCATGTAGGAAGACAAACTCATTAAATGCTCAAATAGTATAAGCAATTAAAGCAAAAAAGAAAAAAGAAAAAGAAAAAGAAAATTAACAAACTCCAACTCTTCAGCTCAGATTGAGGATTGTTTCGGTCCTCTTTCAATCGACTCTTCATGGTCTTCATATTTGAGTTGAGACAGCGGTTGACAGGTGAATAATTAACCTTAATCCCATTAACCATCAATTAAACGAGGGGCGACTAATTACCAAGGCTCCATCTAATTAACTTCCTGATTAAACTCAGCAGCCATTGGTTAACGGTATAATTAATTGTCCTGGATTCGCCAACATAGCAGGACGTTTTCTGTCTAATCTCCTGCTTAACCTCTAAAAAGTTGATGTATTTGTCTTGATCGTGTACATATTATATACATACTGATCAGCTGTAGTATGAGCAGATAATTAGAGATCACTCATTAGTTGAAATGTACAGTAGTGCAGATATTATTAAACATAAATAATGGCTAAAAAGATGGAGACACTTTGCTGAGTTTCAATTAGCCCTCAATGTCTGGCTCTGACACCCGTTCAAATCTCACTTTCCTTCTGCTGGGAGTTCAGCCAGCAGATAGCATGTGATGAGTGTGTGTGTGTGTGTGTGTGTGTGTGTGTGTGTGTGTGTGTGTGTGTGTGTGTGTGTGTGTGTGTGAGATGCTGAAAGAGCTAGAGCGTAAGAAAAAAGTCTATACAAGGCTGATTTCTCTGTAAAATACTCGCCTCTACTAAATCTTTCACTTTTTCCTTCTATTCTTTCCATTGATGCTCAGATGATTATGGGACTCTTGACAGATGTGACCCATCTGTGAAATGAAGATATCATGCTGTCAGCCGCTTCTTAATTTTTCTACCTTTTCTACTGTCGTATTTTGCCTGCCAGCACCTGTCCCACCTATTGTTCCTTTCATCCTTCAGCCCACCTGCAGTTCGCCTCTACTCTTTTCCTGCCAGTTCCAGTCACCTGGTCTCCACACTTACCTACGCACCTGTTCCCTTTTCCCTGATTACTCTCTTCTAACAATCACCAAGCTCTGTGCAATCTAGAGTAGCTGCCAGTCTGAGCTGCTTTTCTAATAAGCCCATTTCCAGCTATACATTGTTCATCTATGGTGAATATGAGCTGTTACCATCAGGATGGAGGTACAGGCCACCATCTTTGTGGGTTGCTCGGAAACCTTTCATACCAGTTTAGTTATGTTCAACAAATGATTGTGATATGAAAGTTGTGTGTTGTAGTAGTTGATTTTGATTTTTGTGTATGTGGTGGTGGGGTATTACACTCCATGATATTATAGACCACTATACTGTTTGATGTCTTCAATTGTACTGTCCTTTGTTGTTGTTTTGGTAATCAGCATGGACACATAAGACATTTCTAGAAGGATAAGCTTTCCTAAATGCATTGTAACATAATGTAATCCCTAATAAGTGTACTTAACACAACGTAACGTAACATAACTTAACTTAACGTAATCTAATTTAATGTAACTTAGCCTAACGTAACTCAACATAATTTAACATAGCGTAACTTATTGTAACTTAACATAACGTAACATAACATAATGTAACTTAACGTAACTTCATGTAACAATGTAACTTAATGTAGCATTACTTAATGTAACTTAACATAATGTTACTTAATGTAACGTAACTTAAGGTAACGTAACTTATGGTAACCTAAAATAACGTAACGTAACATAACGTAACATAACGTAACTTAAGGTAACGTAACATAATGTACCTTAACTTGGTGTAACTTAACTTATCTTAAACTAAACTCTTGAGCAATCCTAACCAAAGTGTTTGAACTGTTCTGGTTTATAGCTCTCTAGCTTCTTCCCCTTTGGATTTACTTCCTGTTTTCATTGCTTATCCGTTGCAAACTCTGTGCAGCAGCCCATATATAACTGGCTGTTACATATGGGAAATGAATACATGCTCTGAAGTCAGGGAATAGCAGGAAAATTCACATCTTGCACAAATATATTAAAACAGCTTGTTTGACAGTTCTTGTGACCTAGTTTAAATAATTCATCTTATCTACAAATGTAATGACAAAACAATACAGAAGCCCTGCTCTGTAATACTACTTTTAATAAAAACTAATGTGACTTGCTGTTTGTGTGTCTGCCAGGTGGTACGCGACCAGATCACCCACTGCACCATGAAGCTACGTCAGACCACCGGCATGATGGAGTACTGTCTGGAGGTCCTCAAGGAGAACGATCCCAGCGGCTTCCTCCAGGTAGGAGACCCTCTGTGTGTGTTTATGTGACTGTGTCAATGTGTGTATTTTTATTTTAAAATCTTATCTTATACCAGAAGTATTTTGGTTTTATTTAACTTCATTGTCATTGTGTGATTATACTGCCTCATTGTAGAACTTAAATGTTTTGACCATGTACTGTTTTTAAAAAGTGCTGTATAAGTAAAGTTTATTAAGTGTTTGGAATAGCCAAACCTTCAGACAGTGTTTGACAGTCACAGAAGCATCCTGACCCTTTAAGAGAGCCTCACTGTGTATATGCCTCCTAGTGTCTAGTCTAGTCTTCACATGATAACTGGGTAAAGGAAAAAGACCTGAGGTGGTCAGAGGTGGTCAGAGGTGGTCATGCATGAGTTTCTTCCTCTGCTTGCAGGTATGGAAAGCTGCACGCAAGATATTAAAGTATAAGACTGGCACTGTTCTATTGTTGAACACTGTCCCTTTAGAGATTACATTCATTTATCCTGTTATTGTTATAATATATTGTTATAAGTAGAACATCATTATTATTTTGTCTCTTCATGAAAACAAAATAACACCAGCACACTTAAAAACTGACACAGTTATGACTTATGTTTCTAAGATCATACACAAGACAAACACAGCATGGGGTCTCACTTTAAAAAAAAATCAACTTAAATCAACATTTTTCTGAAGTATTTACAACCAAAAGTGTAAATGTGAAAGTTGAAAGGAATAGGGAAGTCTGGAACTTTGTTCCTTTGAGCTGCTTAAAGGTAGAAACCAGCTTTGCAGGGAGCCTTTGATGTTTCTGAAGGTATAAACACTGCACAGTCTGAAGACTTCATCACTGATGTGAGAATAAAAATCCTACTGTAGATATATTTATTTATATATATATATATATATATATATATACAGTACGCCTGCCATGTGCCCCCCACACAACACAGGATGTGACTGATTTTCTCCACTAACACTGCAGCTGATCTATTTTTAAATGACCGTACAAGTTATCAGCTGGCTCAGATGCTCGATCAGCTGATCAATAGTCATTGATCCGTGCATGTTGGGGTCAAACTGAGAAAGGTCAAATGTGCACCTGCTTAGAAGAAAGAAGTAGAACTGTAGTTTCATTCATTTAGTTCTGATCTACACCCTGTTTGATAGCTCAAAGACATACTTAGCATTGTGACACAAGTTGTCTTAACTTTCTCTGAATAGCTTGAACTGCTCTCATATTTTGGTAAAGAAAAGAACACATTATGTGTGTTAGGGGTTTGAGAGAACTCAACTGTAAAATATGATTTAATACAAAAGATTTCCTGTAATTGGTTTGACACTACTTTTTATACATCACTGCCCCTCCCAAACCCCTAATACGTTTATTTAAATTTGTTGGATTTTTATACATCTCTGGGGTATAATTGACCCTAAACACGAGGCAAGTCACTCCCAGTCAATATTATTTGTTTTGTCCAACATCACAAATTTGCCTCAGGGGGCTTTACAATCTGTGCAGCTATACAGCATCCTCTGCACTCACATTCTGTATTTTCCCTTTCTAGCCACTGGTTATAATCTTGCGTATTTACATGTTAATGTTTTTGATTAATATACATTGTCAATGTCTTCTTAAATAAATCAATCTACCCTCAATCCAAATAAGGAACCCCTACAAAAAATCTAGAGGAACATCATAATATAGAATAATATACATGTCTTTGTCTGTGAATGATGCTACTGTGAACAAAATGTATTTCCTAATGTTTTATGATCATTCAGGCATCTTCAAATTCCAGTTTGTGGCAAAGTGAAGGCTACCACTTCATAACTTTTCTACATATGCAGTTTTAATGAGGTCAGAAGAAGAGAAAAAAATATTTAAAGAACAAAAGATAATAATCACTTTTAATAAAAGAAATGCAGCTCAAAGTGCTTTTCAACAAAATACAGTGCTTCACATCAAAAAGACGTCAAAGGAGCATAGAGCAATATTTTAAAAAGAACAAAAAAAGAAAGAGGAAAGAAAAAGAAACATTAATGTAATATAAGATGGAAAATACAAATACTGTAGCAATATTTAAAACATTGTAAAACAAATAGTAGATAGTAAAAGTAGGATAAATGCAATATATAAAATCAAGTAAAATACACTTTTAAAGAAGTTCAGTAGTGCATCAGTGTGGAGGTGATAGTCAGATGAGCATTTGGGCTTTTAAACTCTCCAACCCCTTACAGTAGCTGCATTTATGGCTATTGGATTCAGTCAATTCAACTCTCGATTTCTATTGAATGATATGAGATGAAAGATTTCTCTTCCTGGAGAGAGATACGGTAGCAAGAGAGACATGGAGTAAGGTGAAAAGGAAGGGAGAGATGAAATAGAGATCAAAGACACTCCTGTGGGACACGCACACACACACACACACACACACACACACACACACACACACACACACACACACACACACACACACACACACACACACACACACCCTCTCGCCTCCATGTGATCTGAATATTTTATGATGTATTGATTATGTAGTGCTTTATGGTTACCAGCAGCTAACTGCTAACTAGAGGATAGGTGGATATTCCCGTTACATGTAAGTTCAAGAGCATTTATGAATTCAAAATCATTTTAAGTGGGGACAAAAAGCTAAATGGAAAGAATCTACATTTTACTGCTGGAGGATGAATTTACAAACCTGCAGCTCAGCAGAAGATAGTGATCACATTTCTTTATTTGCACTTTAGTGTAGTTTAATATATTCACTTAGCTTTTTTCCTTCTTTCTCGAGGCGGTGTAGTTCCTACCAGCAGTTGAGGGGTCTAATTCATATCCTTAAATATTTGAACTGCACTAATGTGTGCCTCATTTCACTTGTCACACACAATGTAATGAAGCCAGGCTAATGGAACACATCCCCATAACAGAGAAGCTGCTCTGTATGCACTGAGGGTATCAGAGCATGCAAGCATATTTGATTGTAGATATTCAATGCAGATGCTCTCATTTCCTGTGTGTGTCTTGTGCTTATCGTTCTTCATTGTATACACATTTGATTATGTTCTACATGTGTCTATCTTTACCTTTGTTTGTTTGTTTGTGTGTGTGTGTGTGTGTGTGTGTGTGTGTGTGTGTGTGTGTAGATCTCAGATGCCTTGATCAAGCGGGTGACGTCATCTCAAGACCAGTGGGTGAAAGGGGCCCTTGAGCCGAAGGTCGGCCCCGAGTTTGACCTCACCCTCAACACCGACTCGCTGCTCCAGACCATCCTGCAGCTGGACTTCTGCCAGGGCAAAGGTAAACACACAAAAACCCACACTTAAATGTTTTAAAATCCCTTTATAAGACTCATCTTACAGCTACATTTTGGAATAAATAAAGATTATTTCATGTTTTTCTCTTATAAGCCTCTTATAATAATTTGCACTCTATTTTTTTCATTATCTCATTGTGTTTTTAAGACCTCGGCATTAGCACTGTGGTTAACATTTGGTGTTTTAAAGGAGTATTCCATTGTTTGACTATTGCACTTTTATAAAGCTGAAGACTTAGAAGAAAGAAGCAACAGAGGCTGATATAACCTGACTTTTATTGTCTACTATGGGTCAAACGCCACAAACATTAGATTTCCCAATTCATGTCTCATCATGCTGTGTTCACGTTCTTCTTCATATCTTTACAACTGTAATTATGAACAAATAAATTGGGGAAAAATCAGGTCATAAATGTATATTTCACTCAGTAATGATATCTCTTATTTGTTTAGAAGGACTTCATAAGCGTCAATGAATTGTTTTCAAAATGGCATTTTAAGTAGCTTGTTTATCTGATTTTACTTGTTAATGAATATATAACAGTGGAAAATTAGTTAATTTAAGATACATGATATGACTACAAGACTAGCATCAGGAGGAACCATCTTGGAGTATTCTTCCCATTCAAATGCAGCATTTTGACCCTCCCTGATTGGTGCTCGCCCATGTCTATCAAACTCCATGCCCCAGTTTGTAACACAGGCTTGCTATTAAAAATCTAATGCCTCAAAGCCCAACCTGACATCATTAGTTGTAGTTTTTTCAAAGGTTATCCAAGGCTGTGCAGTAGACCTTATGACCAGTAAACTGAACTCAATGGGCAAAATCTGTGGAGTTCCACTTTAAATGATCTCTATAAATAAATCAACATACACAACATCCTTGATCTGAAGCCCAAAGATATCCCCTGATGAGCCCTATATTTGCTAAACAATAAACAACATTTTTCGTCAAGATGCACAACAATGTACACAGCTAATTAGCTATTCATTGGCTGATGCTACCCGGCAACCGGTTGGCGTGCATGAATAAACTCAGCTGCCTTTATATTCATTCCAGTGCAGTCACACAGATTACCCAGATGTATTGTTCTTGTACATTAAATATGTAATCAGCAGTGTGCATATTTTATTTCTATATTGCTCCACTTAAGCAGAAAAGATGAAGCTCTTTCCTTTGCAGATAGAGAGTCAACACAGTCCCTTGTCTACATTTTTTTTATTATTCTCCATTATTCAGTTTATAATGTCATCCATTACAGTTATTACAAACCTGCCAAAAGCTTACGCAACATAACCATCAGATAATGAAAATGACATTCATTGTGGTGCTGTGTAACTAATAATTATCATATGGTGTAATTATAGTAATTATGCACCCTTAATGAGTTTATAATAAGCTTATAATTTCCTACGCTGTCCTATTGGGGCCAGTTCATGTCAGTTGTTTAAATCTAAAGAAATGTTTAACTCCAACAAGGAATTCCTCAAGAGTGAGACAAATTTAAAGGTAGTTAATAAAAATATGACCCAGATCTGCTGGTAACGTCCCAGGTGGAGACATTACCCGGAGTTGTATTTGAATGAGGCTTTCTCTAATTTGAGCTCCAGTCAAGCAAATCGGGGAGAGGCTTTGATCGTCCCCCCTTTGTTCTTTTAAGGCCGGTGACATGAAACCCATCTGTACGTTTCCCCTCCTTCACATCTCACTGCCTCAGCCAGAACAAAGCGATAGAGTTTAAAGATAGACCAGCATCTTTGAACTTAAGCTTTGACATCCTGAGCAATGACACACTGTAGGAGTTTTTTTTGGTTTAGAATTGCCCATGAAATTATTCTCCATCATTATAAGTTCTTTTTTTGCCATCTGAGCTGAATATACTGCTCAGTGTTAGATGTTTCTGAGTAAGTACTTGATGTAATTAAGTGCTTACTCACTGCATTACATGAAACTGCATGAAAAATACAGGAAAGTTAAAAACCTTTATTCCAGCATGATGCATCTGATTCATCTTCTCTTAATTGCACTGAATGCATGTGTTTACATTATTGATGCTATTCCATTCTAATATTTCCATGCTGCAGAGCTAAGTGGAAAAAATGTGTCCTTTCTTTTTCATACTATGTGATGAGTGAGGTTGCAATTAACAAAATTCAGCTGTAGGATAAGAACAATTTCCAAACGAAACATAAAAAAGACCAAAAACCAAAATGAAAAGATTCCCAGGTTGTTAAATAACTACTCTAATGACAAAAATGTTTCAAATGTGATTGTTAAATTCTGTTTTTGTCCTACTTACTTGAGGTCAGAGTGTTTTTTTTTCTCATAATGACTAATTCATATATGCAAATCAAGCCGAGATGCCGTCCCATACTTATTCCAAGTTATTTTGGGGGCTTTTTGTGCCTTTGTTAGTGACTTGACAGTAGATAGATGACAGAAAATGAGAGGAGATGGGGTATGGTATGGTATGAAACCAAAGATTGCAGGCCAGACTTGAAATGAGGACACTTTGTTTCATGGTCAGCGTCTAAACTTCTAGGCTACTGAGGAGCCCCATGCCATCTCATACTTATAAAGAGCACTAAGCATACCAAACCTGCATCTTTGTGCTCTGAAATAGATATGTGGTTGAAGGGTTTTCGAATCATTATTGACTATGTGGCGAAAAACCCTAAAACCTCTTAATATGCTGATGACGCTGTATTTTATATTGATACTTTGTAAAATATGCATGTCTTCTAAAATATTTATCTCTTATATAATATTTATAGCCTCACCTACAAATAAATATTATATGGTGAAAGTTGTGAGATTTACATATTATATGCATATGACTGACCATGAAACTTAATCCTTTTAGAAATACTTAAAAAAAATTGTGTTTGGTTATTACATAGCACGACTTTCTGTCATTACCAGCTGCTTTGTTTGCCATCTTCTGTACATGTGCTATTGTATTAAAACTCCCGAACCGACGTCGTATTTCCAGATGTGCAGGAGATACCATTATTGAAACAAATGCAGGCAGCAGACAGTGGTGAGGCTGAGATGGAGACAGAGAGACCAGGAGGTATTTAAGAGACATTACTTTCCACAGTAAACCTCTTGTTTTCCTACCTTGAATTTATTTTGTCCCTCGTTCCTCCTCCACCCTCAGTCCTGGTAGCCTTCATGGCCACTCTGGTTGGAAACTCACTGGTCTTTTTGTCCCACAGCGTCTATCTGGTCTCCTTCCTCTGCATGGTTTCTGTTTTTCCAGCTCCTCTCCAATGAATGCCGCCTGTATAGACTAGCGCGGCCTTCACTGGAACGCAACGTTTCCAAAACATCCAGAGTTAATGAAATTTGTAGCATGAAGTAGTTTTCTGTTTCCTTGCTAGTCTACTGACTTTTAAAATGAGTTTTATGGAGACTACATAATCATTTTGCGATTCAGTCAATGAGATTTTCAATTGTTTAACCAAAGAAAATATCTTATTGTTGTGTTGTATTGTAATGCAACTACAGGAAGTAAATATAACATATGAGAGAATATCTATATGTCCATGATTCAAAGAACTACTTCAGCTATAAATGCTGTAAATGTTATAGAATATACATATTGGTGTTGATATTGACTCATAAATCCTACAACACGGTTCCCTCTGTCCTGACTGCTGCCTTCCCCCTGTGTCTCCACTTTTCTTGTTTTAGAAAGATCACTTAAGTCCCGGCTTATAAAAACATGATGTGACTTTATCACCCTGAGAACTGTGTTAACCAAAATCTCCACTTCTGTGTTCACTGGTTATTTTTTACCCTATTTTGTGGTTTGTGTGTCTGTTTCAGCTCCTTTGGGAGTACAATGTGTTAGTATGTGTTTTACCACCACAAGTGTTAGACAAATATACAAGCCTTTGCTATGATGCTGGGTCCTGCCCTTGTAAGGGATATGCCCTCAGGGAGTATGCTCTCCCTAAAGGCCCTTTACACTGTGTGATTTAGAGTGTCTGAGATGAACATTTACAATTGTGAGAGAAATTGGGTAAAATCTTTGGTCAACAGTCCAAAACAACGGAATCTTACTGTGGTGCTCTGATTTTGAACCTTGGCGACCAAAGACAGCCTGATGCAAAATTCTGGCAGTCCCAGAAATTTAAGACCAACTTCTTACAATGTCATTTTTGCTATGACCCATCTCTACAATGAAACCAATCATAATAAGGCATGAAATGACACAGAATTGACATTTCATAAGTGAACTTTTTCCTTAACCTTGGTATACACGACGATGGAGGTGTAACAATAGTTTGTGTGACTTCAGAGAATTTTTAACACATCAGAGTGGTGCAGATGGATGATGGGGGCTGATGGCATACCTCTGACTTCATATCCTTCTTTCTGTTTACATGGTAGTGCTATGATTTACCACCCATTTAGCACACCAACTGACAGCCTCAGATTTATAGCCTATTATACAATCTGGCACAGATTGTGACTAAGATTTTACCACAGGCGTCTAGCACAGTGTGTCATGCAATAAACCTACACTACTGCTGTTGTCGCACAGTCTTAAGACAGCTTTAAGCTATTAAGTCATTTAAAAAAATATATCATCAGTCTGGTGTTTGATGGAGAGTTAGTGTCTCATGATGGGTTAAACTGAGAGGTTTTACTAAGAACATAATCTATACTAAATACAACAAATTAGTCAGATAGTGTTCAAATAATGGTTTCCAGAAGCTTCAGTTGAAATATATATTGCTCATATTGGTTTAACCCAATGCACCACAAGCACTGCTCCCTTTAATGTGGGTATAATGTCCTCACGTGTCCTAGTTTAAGCCTCCACTGATTCCCAGCTGTTGCCCTGTCCACTGAATGAACCTTCACCTTAAGGCTCTTTTTATGTCCCACTACATCCACATTAAAGCTCCTGTTTCTCTCCCTTCAGTGTGTTTAAAGGCAACCAGCCAGCAGACAACATTGCCCCGTCTGTCTTCCCCCCCCCCCCCCCCCCCCCCCCTCATCTCTCTCATCCCTCTTTCTACAATTCTTCTTCATCCCGATATCCCCATTGGACTGTTCTCCAGTAAAAAAAAAATCATTACATTAAATTGATTCATCTCTTTCCCCTCCAACCCCACAGTGGAGTCTGGACCCTCTGTGCCACCGGCTCCGCTCCTGCAGTTGGAGAAATGCTGCACCAGGAACAACAGCGCCACCCTGGCCTGGAGGGTAATCGCTCCCCAAAGCAACCTCATGGAGGGATACATCCTGGAGCTGGATGATGGCAACGGAGGCCAGTACAGGGTTAGTGTAACACACACACACACACACACACACACACACACGCACACAGTCATACATACAGAGAACTAAGCTTAACACTAATATGACTGTAATCTGATCCAAAATGCAGTAAATTCTGTCATACAAGCTTTTCTGTGACTCTCTTTTCATTATTAATAATCCATATGCTGCTCAACTCTGAAAAAAGCCAGATGGTAGTTTGTGTGTGTGTGTATTTGTGTGTGTAGTAAAATGTAATATGTGTGTCATCAAACATGATTACTTGATCTGTATTTGTATTTGCTAAAATGATATTACTGACAAGCATATGTGTGTGTGTGTGTGTGTGTGTGTGTGTGTTACCAGGAGGTTTATGTGGGGAAGGAAACAGTGTGTACAGTGGATGGCCTCCACTTTAACAGCTCTTACAACGCCAGAGTGAAAGCCTACAATGCTGTTGGTGTGGGGCCATATAGCAAGACGGTGGTGCTCAAGACCTCTGATGGTAGGTGGAGCGTGTATATGTGTGTGTGTGTGTGTGTGTGTGTGTGTGTGATTTTCGTTAAACTGATTCTATTTTATGTTAATAAAGTTGAAATTATTTAAATTCTGTAAAGCTGAGTTTTATACGTTTTCTAAGAAGATGAGAGTGGGGATTTTCTTAAAGGGAAGAGAATTAGACACGTTTAATAACTTAATATTCCAGGATAAAGGATGAAAGGAGTAGCGAGGTGAAGAATGAAAAAGAGAGCAGGGAAGAGGAAGGTGTAGTAATAAGGGAAAGGAGAAAATGGTAAGAAAAAGGAAAGGAAAGGGAAAGGGGTGAATAAGAGACAAAAGCAGATGTTGGGATCAAATGGAAAGGAATAAAGAAAGGGAATGAAGTTAAAGAAAGGGAAAGGAAAGGAGAAGAACAGAAAAGCAAAAGCAGAAGAGTGGACAGGAAAGAAAGGGAAGGAAAGGAAAGAAAGAAGGAAAGGTGAGGAGTGGAGAAGAAAAGACAGAGGGAGAAGGGGTAGGTGGATCCACACGCACGCACGCACGCACGCACGCACGCACGCACGCACGCATGCACACACGCACAGTCTCTCACAGCCACAGTAACAATAGCCTGTTTTGTGACTCATAACCCTCCCACCCTCTTTCTCTGTCTTTCTGTCATCTTGCTTCCTGCCTACTCTCCCTTTCTTCTTCTCTTTCTTTTCTGTCTCATCCCTCACTCATCTTTCTCTTCCTCCTGCCTCTCTCTCTGTGACTGCGAGGCTTCTTGCAGCTACAGTAGAAAAAGGAAATGATGGGATGTGACTGTTGTTGGCTTGACCAGAAAAAAAAGAGGTGGCGACAAAGACTGCGGCTGTGTGTGTGTGTGTGTGTGTGTGTGTGTGTGTGTGTGTGTGTGTGTGTGTGTGTTAACCCTGCAGTAAAGCTCACTCACATTCTGGACTGCCAGACTCCCCATTGTATTGTAATATTCTCAGACACTGATTTCCATACTCCATAACTAAACTGTCTAAATATAAAATGTGAATTATACTAAATACAACAAATAACTCAGATATTGTTCTGCAACTAACAATACTTTTCATTATCAATTCATTTATTGGTTATTTTCTCTATTCATTGTTTTGTCGATAAAATGCCAAAAATAGTGATAAATGTCTGTTATAATGTCTCATGATGACATCTCCAGTTGTCTTGTTTTCAGTCTAAAATCTAAAGATATTGAGTTTACATCAAGTATGACACACAAAAGCTTCAAATCCTCAATAATGAGAAGCTACAGCCAGCATAAAAATGGCAAAAATCAATATTCAGTGATCAAAATAGTTGCTGATTAATTTTCTATGGATCAGCTAATCAAGTTGACCAATCGTTGCAGCTGTAATTAGATGTTTCTATGAGATTACATTACAAGAAATAAGAATTGAATTAAAAGCTTATTATAATTGATCAAGATGGTACTTTATTTTATTTTCAATATCAATATGTTCAAAATACAACACTGGAAAATGCCAAATTATATTAATTCAACTGTAGCTGATCTGTGACATGTTTATCAAAATGTATCAAATAAAACTTTATATTTACTTTTTTTTTGCATCATAACTTGAATTAAATTAAAATAGCACATGGACAAAAGCTGCTCAGATTCTTGAGGCTTTGACTTGATATTCTTGTTTTAATAGTATGAAAGTCTAATCTTATACAAACTAAATTAGTAGTATATTAACAAGAAAATATATTTATTATAACATGATAGTAAGAAAGAGATGCTGTTATAATATAAACTTTTGATGATATAATGAGAAAGTGAACAAATCTAATGTGATTTTAAGGGGAAAAAATCCACAGTGTTCAACCTCAAAGTTCCACTCATCCAATCAGTTTCTTATTGTAGCATCATGAATGACTGTTGTTGTATCTTTCCTACAGTGGCTTGGTTCACCTTTGACCCCACCTCAGCCCACCGCGACATCGTCCTGACCAATGAAAACCAGACAGTGTCCTGTAACAGCTACGATGACCGCGTGGTGCTGGGGACTGCTGCTTTCTCTAAGGTGACAAACTAGTGATTATTATTTTACAGTAGGATCAGGCTTCTACTAGTCTCTACTCCTATACTGACTCTTTTAAATCTCAGGGCGTCCACTACTGGGAGGTCAGCATCGATCGCTATGACAACCACCCGGACCCAGCGTTCGGCATAGCGAGGATCAACACCATGAAAGACATGATGCTGGGGAAGGATGACAAGGCCTGGGCCATGTACGTGGACAACAACCGCTCCTGGTTCATGCACAACAACTCCCACACCAACAGGTACGTGTATGGCTCAGTGACTGTGGAAGGTGAAGATCATCAGTTTCTTTAGCTTGACTTGTGCACATTCACTTGAGCAGGAAAAAACTTCTATACAGGACTCCGATGTAAAAAAGATAAAACAAAGTATATTTACTCCACGGTTTTGCAGTATCTTCTTCCAGGAGTGTTCAATGTTAAGTTGAATTATTTGGTAGAACATTTTTATGGTTACACCACTGGGACATTTTTGCCATAATTCTCTTATACAGTCATGGCCAAAAATATTGGCACCCCTGCACTTAACACTACGGTAGGAGACCACTGCTGACACAAAGGCATAAAACAACCAGACTGGAGTTTGCCAAAACTTACATGACGATGACCTTCTGGTAGAACGTAGTGTGGACAGATGAGTACATCATGGTACTGTTTAGAGAAAACAAAATGAGGCCTTCGAGGAAAAGAACATGGTCCCTTCAGTCAAATATGGTGGAGGTTCACAGATATTTTGGGGTTTCTTTGCTGCTTCTGGCAAATGGACTGTACTTATATAGCTATATATATATAAGACCACTCAAAGCGCTTTACATTACATCTCATTCACACACATTCATACAGGAGCCATCAGTGCTCAGGGTGCCAACCTGCTCATCAGGGGGAATTTAGCCATTCATGCTCATTCACACATCTTTGGTGCAGCAAGGGGAGCAATTTGGGGTTAAGTGTCTTGCCCAAGGTCACATCGAGATGTGAACTGGAGGAGCCGGGAATCGAACCGCCAATCTTCCAATTGGAGGACAGCAGCTCTACCACCTGAGCCATAGCTGCTTTGGATGTGTTGTGTAAATGGCATCATGAAATCTGATGACTACTAAAGAATTTTGGGGGTGCAATTTAGTACCCAGTGTCAGAAAGCAGCGACTCTACCAGAGGTCAGAGGTCTTCCAGCAGGACCATTACCCAAAACACACATCAAAAAGCACTCAGAAATGGTTAAAGACAAAGCACTGGAGGGTTCTGAAATGGCCAACAATGAGTCCAGATGTGAATCCCAGAGGACACCTGTGCAGAGCTCTGAAAACAGCAGCTGGGAGCTTTCAATGTGAAACACCTGGAACAGTTTGCAAAAGAAAAATGGTCCAAAATTCTAGTAGAGAGGTTCATGGTTACAGGTCACAGGGTGTACTACCGATTATTAAAATAGTTATTCATAGTGCCTCCATTTGTTTAAAGTGGCGACAACTGATATTGTGATGAAATGACAGTGTGTCATGTGATTACGTAATAAGATCTTCTTGTTTAAATCATGTATGAACCATTAATTAGTTACAACCTGTAAACTCTAAATAAAGTATGCCTCATTAGAAAGACGCAACTATCATTTGAATTCATGAACAACATCCGTACGTCAACAAGAACAGCAGGAGGCAGCTCTCCTCTTCATCCATTCATCATTACGTCTTCTGCTGTTAAATCCCACCCGACAACCGAGCAAATGCACACAAACGCACACAAACACACACACATACACAGGATAATGATATATACACAGGATGACAGAGGGAACCGCGGGGCTCATACAATAACCCACTAACAAACACACCGGGGAGCAGTAGAAGAAGACTGCGGGCTGCACAAGACATCAAAAACACGTCTCTGCACCATTTCTCTCAGTGTCACGAGGAAGCTATCAAACTCTCATTAAACATTTATTCTGAAGAAAAGTGTCTATTCTTCACAAGAGAAAAGGCGACACTTCACAGGAATATTTAAAACTGCCTGTCTTCTCTTATCGCGGTCCAGCCAGACTACAGGTATATACATATATCACAGTGCCATTTACTTTCATGTCAATAATCATCCCATGCCTGCGCTCTTTTTTTTTTACGTGCCACATATTGATTTTCTTCATCTGTCTCCACCTCAAAGTGCTGACTCTGGCTCAGTCCAGGCATGAGGCAGGCGTAATGTGTCGACAGCTCAGAGAAATGTGGCTGTTTTGCATGTAGAAATGTGGTTTCACTCCTTAGCTTTTCACAGATTTTACATTTAAAATGTAATTTCAGAAGGAAAGTATCTCATTTTTATATTCTGTAAGGTTCATTTCTTTCACCCTCTACTGCATAGACTCCACTGAACAGATGCATTATGAATTCTCAAGCTTAAGTGTGTCCTGAATATGCTTGGAATGACAAATATGGCCAAAGACTGAACTATGAACTAGGACTATATAAAAATGTATATCACTATAAACGGGAATTGAATGTCGTTTTGTGTTCATCTGTAGAATAAAACAAGCTTTGAAACATCTGGAGCAGATGTGGTGTTTTAGTCTACTTATGAATACAAGCTGCCTGTTAGATTTATCATGTTGATTGAATTTTGGGGCTTTATGCTGTTGTTTTACACAGTCAGTAACTGCTATTTGAACTGAGTCACTCAGAACAAAGATGAAAGTGAAATTTTTTCATCTTCATGCACCGAGTCAAATCAGTTTAGCTGGAAGTTTATCATTTATCAGAGAGGACACATTTTAAATTCTCAATTAAAATTCACATTTGGTTAGATACTGCATACATTTTCTCTCATTTTCACTTAACATATGCCCCAGATTGACCTTTTTTTTATTTATCTGTGTGTGTGTGTGCGTGCATGCAGGGCGGAGGGAGGCATCACTAAGGGCTCGACCGTAGGCGTGCTGCTGGATCTGACCAAACACACAGTGACTTTCTTCATCAACAAGGAACAGCACGGACCAACTGCCTTTGAGAACCTGGAAGGGGTTTTCATGCCTGCAGTTAGCCTCAACAGAAACGTACAGGTCAGTGTGTGTGTGTGTGTGTGTGTGTGTGTGTGTGTGTGTGTGTGTGTGTGTGTGTGTGTGTGTGTGTGTGTGTGTGTGTGTGTGTGTGTGTGTCAAGAAGCTGGTGGGACTTTACATTGACATCAGAGTCCACATTCAGCAGCAGAAAATGGAGCAACCAGTCTTGTATATCCTTGTAGCATTTAGATTTTTAGCCTGCTACTACAGCAGCACAAAACAACTATCATAATAATAGCAACTACTATTGTTGAAAACTCAAAACTCTTGAATGAAACCACAAGTTGCATTCATGACTTCTCAGTTTTCACTCAAAATAGCAATTCATTTAATTTTTACAACCACAGACATGTCAGCAATCATAATTTTTTCTTTTTGTTTTCTCCCACAAAAAATGAATATTTGAATGAGTAACTTAAACCATAAATGTAGAAATATTGTTACAGCTGCTACATTGTTGTACCACTGCTGACACATCTGGACTAAGTCATCTTACATTAGAACCTGATAACTAGTCAAGTTATGTTTAATTATGTAGACAAAAAACATCATTTTCTTACAGAGTTTTACACTCAGTATGGTGCATGATATAATATAATTGATATTAATAATAATAATAATAATAATAATAACTTTATATAAATAGCACATTTCAAAACAATGTGCTTTCCATAAAGTCAAGTTAAACAGAAAGAGCAAAATTGATAGTTCTGATAAAGGTTCAGGCAGTTAAGATTATAAAATTTCAAATCATAAAAGAGTAAAATTAACAGTAGTTGAAAGAAATGAAATAGAGATAAAATATAGTATTAAAAACATAAAAAGGATGAGGAATACAGTCAGTAAAACTATATGAAGATGAGTTTTAAGAAGTGATTTAAAAGATGAAATGTGAGATACTATAACTGAGGGGCCTGGACAGAGAAGGCCTGGTCCCCCTTGGTAAGATCTATACAGTGTGGAGCCCCATGTGTATGTTCAGGTAGATTAGCATTAGCTTTAGAAACTAGCAAGTAAGACTCTCGCTGTGTGATTAATGTGACACTGAAGATATGTTATTATTCATTATATGCTAATTTAAAGGCTTCACTGTTTATTGAAATGACCTTAATGTCTGATGTAGTCTTAAGTTATTTGTGTACAACTCCAAATATGTTCCACATCCAAGGTGTTAAGTGAGTATGTGTCAACCCAGCTGGCAGTGAAACTGTGATCTCAGTTGATGGTCAAACATGCCTTAAATCATACTAGATGTCAAATATGTGTGTGTGTGTGTGTGTGTATGTCATCTCCAGATCCAGCTGTGTTTTTACTACATAGCCTCAATAAAGATGATGTCACATCTCGTCATAGTCTGTCCTCATCCTCAGTAGCAACGATCTCATTGTGTTCCCTCTTTTTTTTCCACCCACTGCAGGTGACTTTACTGACGGGCCTGGAGGTGCCAAAGAATATCAAACAGTAGAAGATGAGCGTGCCCCCCCCCCCGGTCCCCGTCCCCGGATACAAAACCTACAGTGTCATATGCAGCCTCACTTCACTCCCACGTGGATCTTTTTAAATCCTGTCAGATGGGATTCGCCCCTCTCCCGACCCCTTTGTCTTGGATACACTTTGGGAAGTGTGTGAAACCCTGCTCCATCATTTGCCATGAAGGAATAAATCTGAGTTATGATTGGCTATAAATATATGGATTGAAGCTTGTGGACGTCACTACAGAGTTACTGCGGATTGCCATACTTTTTTTTCATATCCCAGTCTTTGCCATATGAACACTAGAATAATAACAGCACTTATGTTATTATTCCAGCTTTGTACTGTTGTGAAAAACAAAAAAAAGGACAAAATGGCCTAAAATGTCTCCTAGAGGCTCTCACACTATCAACAGTGACTCAAGACTCAAGTTATCTTTTGCTTTTCGTTGTGCTAACTGATACCTGATCTGTTTAATGTTAAGATATACAATCAGAAAACATCACTACAGTCTTTGTTAGAAGTTCATAGTTATAGGGTGCTTTCAGAAGGCGGGAAAAAAAGAAAAAACAGGGAGGGAGAAATGACTCAGCGATGCTCTGTGTTGCTCTGCTTCTCTCTCAGGTGTGTGTACAGATAAAAAAAAACAACAGATGGAACCAGTCTTATTTTTTAGGAGTTAAAATGGCACCACGGGTTGTTTCGCTCATGAAATATTCAAAAAGCTCAACTTTTATCTCAGTTGCAGCTCCAACAGCACTTCCCCTCTCTGTTTTCTGTTTCTTTTTCACCCCACCCCACTTTCTGCCCTCCCTCTCAGTTTTTAATAGAGAACTGACTTCCTGTCTGTAAGGTAGGAATATCTGACAGCCATCAAACTCTCTGCGTCATACAAAAGTGGCCTAAAGATGGCTTTGGTGCTGTTGTCAAAGGTTTACACACGCACAGCGAGCTCAAAGCCAGGTTCTGTTTCATTGTTGAGTGACGTGATAGATCTACAGAGGCCTGGAAGAGGCGACTCAAGTTTTCACCCTGAGGGAGGAATGTTAAAAACATGGACCCCGAGCCTAACCTTTCTTTCTAAAAGCGGTTGTCTCGTGGTCATTTGATTGTGTCTTCATCTTCCAGTCTCTCTGTAGAATCTTTAGCAGGTACCTTTAATGATCTTGAGAAAGTCACATCAGGTAAAGCTACGTTTCGCCGACGTCCACTCAGGCAGGTCGGGTACGGCAGCCTGTAGAGGACAGTAGCTCCAAAATCCAACCAGACCACTGTGACTAAGGATTTAACAATGTTTAAAACAGGCGTTACCCATGTATATTTTATCAAAGCCACTTAACTCAATGCAGCAGAGAATGGAGAGTTTTTAAATGAATTTAAGGTTATTTAATCTTTATTACGATATTGACATATTTCTATTCCCTATAATGTGTGAGAGAGAGAGAAGTGATTAGAAGTGTAGAAAGACCTGCCATACAAATGTTCAGGGTCATGTATGTATGTGTGTGTATGTGTGTATGGTAATCCACCAACTGTAAATAGTGGACTTGTGATAATGGTGTGTGATATTAAGCATGGATTACACGCGTCAAACAAGTTTACAAGATATCTGAAAGCTGTATTGTAAATAGTCGACTGTATCATTGTTCATTGCAACGAGTGACGTTAAAAGCCAACCGCTACGACAGCTCGCCCTCTGCTGGTGAGATGGAGGCATGACAGGATTCATGCATTTGGAAAGTGATTCTGTTGTGACATATTGGTCATATGTGTTTTCATACCTTTAACATTTTTGTCTGATAAGGTGTCATTTATCTATCTCATGATATTCCAACAGTCAATCAGGGACATAAAACAGTCTTTTTCTTTTGTTTTACATGTTTTTACTTTATATATGTTGATAAGACTTACTGTATCACACCCTTATTCTTCTAATATCCACTTCAACACAAACTTTACATATGCCAGGTGAAGCAGGTATTTCTTACTAAAAATTAGAAAGGTCTATTTTCAATAATATAACAGAAATATTATACATTCGTTAATGCTTATTTTAAAATGATTTACTTAACTGTAAAGAACTAGAGTGGTATGATATCTTTCAGTTCTGTTCTGCTTCCAAATTTGGGTTCTTTCTTTAATGAATGGAGAAATTCTACTCAAGAATATTGATTGAACCTTTTTGGGAGCTGGAGATGGGGTTATATATGTAATTTTTAATCCAGAATGACAGGTTCAAGACATGTCCGTCCTAGAATAAGCAAACAGATGGTGTGTTACGCCACAGAGCGAGTCTACAACAAGCCTGACCGACTCACCTGGTTTTCTGTAGTGAATGCTGCGTTCAGATTATGTGGGGAAGCTGGTATGAGGTTGTGAAGAAGCTGTGATTCAGGTTCTCCGTTTGGTTTCACCTGGTCAGCATAGATGTTTTTCATAGAAGACATTCTGATGTTACACTCACTGTGATGGCTTACTTACCGAGACACTTGAATAGAACAGGGGTCATTGTTAGTGTAAAGTAGGAGGTTCATCATGGGCATTGATCAGGATGCATGGGAAGGAAGGCCATGAAACATCACTCTTAAAAGCATATTTCAATTAATCAGGAATTGTACTGGTGCAACTATAAATGGAGGCACAAAAAAAACCCACACATGGGTCTCCAAGTCTGAAAGAGACAAATACAAGACTAAATTTACACCATAAATCTAATCATCCCATGTCTTAAAATAAGGTTAAATGCACATGCAATGCCCAGTCATATCCAAGCTATTCCATAAAGGGCCATGTGGCTGCAGGTTTTCAGACTTGCCTCTTCTAATCAACTGATCTCAGTCTTCAGACAGATGATTGGTCAAATCATGTGTGCTCTTGATTGGTTGGAAGAAAGACCTGCAGGCACACAGCCCTTTATGGAATAGTCTGGACATGCCTCTGGTAAGAGGTTTGATCTTACTCTTTAGTTTACATCAGTGTCCAAATTCTTCCATAAAGGGCTATAATGTGCCTGCAGGTTTTTCTTCCAACCAATCAACTGTCTAAAGACTGAGATCAGCTGATTAAATGAGTCAAGCCTGGTGAGCTCCTGCTGCTTGGTTGGAATGAAAACCTGCAGCCACATGAACCTTTATGGTATAGTTTGGACACCTCTGTCTTACCAGGTCTGCTGCCCAGTGTGAAGGTGAGAGAATGAGTGAGAAAGTATTTCATTACAGTGCTGACATTAGATCAAGAAAATAAGCCCATAATAAGTCATTTGATTAAAGTTGAAATCTCTACTGCACCCATATATAATGTACCTGCTGTGTAACATCCTCTGTGCTGGACTACAGGTCAGAGAGGTGACCCACTGGAGGGAAAACACTACACTCTAATGGTATTTACGACCTTGTTGACCTGAGCAATGCTTTCCAGTGGCATATTTCCAACCTTTCACCTCGTGACATGACCGCAGCATTAGTGTAAATGTCAGGATTTGAACTGGTTCACCCCCCTCCCCACCCCTGCTCCCAACTCCCACTCCCAACTCCCTTGACCCAGAAACCAAACATCTGACTATCTGCCATAGGGGACTTACTTTCAACATTCCCCCAGACTGCCAGCTACCGCCTAAGGGTAACATTTGCATCATGCTAGGCTTATCCTGACTGCTAACCTCCATACACCAGAGGAGAGAAATGTGCCCCAAGGTAGACTTTCATATAACCCGGGTATGAGATTTGGAACCCTGGAGGAAAGTGAGACATCTATCATGTTCTTCTGCAAGTCTGGATGATTTTTTGGGAAGGATTAGGGGGGGGGGGGAGTGGTTACATGTCTCTAGGCAGTTTTGCCTCAGAGTATTGCAGCAGAGGTTTGGGAAGCCAGTCAGGTAAAATGGGGTCAGGCCAAATTCTTCAAACCAACGCTTAATGTGGCTGATAGGAACCATCATAGCACGTTATTTTACATGATTCACATTGTACTCACTCCTGTGTAGATGCGCTATTGTAAGAGTGCTTTTATGGCATGACCCTTTACCCCCACACTCACCCACCCACCCATGAATGTGAGATATTTAACTTGGAGATATGGTGCTGGGGGAAAAAAGCATGTCAACGCGGCTAGCTACTTCTAAAAAACTAAATAAAAAACAGCACAGGGACAAAAAAAGTCATTTATTTACTGTATTAAGTATGAATATATTTAATAATATATTTATTTTATTTTCTATATCACCCTCTTTCAATTTCAAGTATAAAAGTGGAATGGCTACTGATTATATATATGTGTACATATACTGTATATGGTTGATTGAAAAGGGTTGCAGGTAAAAAAAAACACAATCTCCTCAATGTGACACTTTTAGCTTCAAACATGTGTGACGTGCTGCAGATAAGCTTCATATTTCCTCATGCTCTTTTTCTTAAATATATAGAAATATATATATAATACAAAAAGCTGCTTCAGAGAAAACTGTGTGAGAATTTGTGACCTCACCCAGCCGCACACTGCCAGATCACACGGGTCTTTGTTTCGCCATTATCATCATTCAATCGTCCACTTTTTATGTTTTTCCCTTTAACGAAACGGATAGATCTGGTTTCTGTGAAGACTTACGATGTTAAGATCTAGAGTTTGGCTTCTCGATGCTTCTGAGAGGTGATGTAAATAGCGTTTTTTTTTTTTAAAGGGCGAGACCGTGCGGTGTTTGTGTGTGTGTTTCTTCATGAAAATGTCAGTTTTTTTTGTAATAATTACCATCGTCTGTCTCCTTGACATCCCCCTTGATCCCCGTCCCTTCCTGCCAACTTGTAAATGTTTTGTACGACTACATGGTTTGTATATGAGGAAAAATGCATTGTAACTGCGTTCATTTTAAAAGCCTTTACAGTGTTAAAAAAAACACCAGAAACTGAAACTGTCTTCTTCTTTTTTCTTTTTTTTTGGGTCGTTTATAAAACAAAATAAATTAACTGTGATGGAATATGATTGGACAGAGGCTCCGGTTCTGTGCATTTAATGTCCTGCCTGCTGCAGCAAAATCAGGGTCCAGTCTGAGGATTGATCGATTGGATTCCTGACTCAGCAGTCTTTGAGCTGTAACACTGTCTCATAATTTACAGCAGAGTGGTGACATGTCCTCAGAACTGCTTTTCATCATCAGGTCGTGTCCATTTCCTCCTCATGTGTTTGGCTGCAGAGTCACTGATGGAGTTCTGGTCTGCTGATATTCTCCCCAGCCTAAAGATTTAATCAGTCACCTGCAAACACACACACACAGAGCTCAGAGACCATATGCACTCCCCTTAATCCTTAACTTGCACTAGTCTCATTAGCCTAAAAGCCAACTGATATATCGGCCAGCTGATATTATTGGCCGATATTGAGCTATAACAGATATATTGGTATCAGTGAATACGTTGTCAGATATGTGCCAATATTTTTTTTCATAGCTAATTATAATGATTAAATTCCCCACTGTTTCAGTGCACTGATGTCATTTTATACATCACTTTGCTTGCTATTGATTCGTTTTGCTATTATTATGCTATTATATTATTATTATATCAGTGGTATAAAATGATCTTCAAATTATAATATTGTTTATCACGATCATTTCTGACACAATACATCCAACAAAAGTAGTTACTGTGACAGAGCTAGTCACAAGCGTTTGATCACCACATTTGAGTGATCACTGCAAAAAAAAAAAAAGTTTATGACATATAATATTATCGGCCAATATATCGAAAACATCAGTATTGGCACTGGCCCCAAAACTCCAGTATTGGTCAGGCCCTACTAATAAGCAGAACTCCTCATCTTTTAATCCCTCTTCAGTCATTTGTAGAAGAAGAACACACACCTATTTACTTCTCCTTTTGCCTTTGATTTTCTGGATCTCCTTGGAGCTGAGGATCAGCACGCCGTTCTTGAAGCGCCCCACCTGACCCGAGGCCGAGCCCAGACCGGAGGACGCCTTCTTCGTCTTGTCCCTGCTTTGAGATGTGCGACATATGGAAATGCAGCTTTTTCAAATGGCTGAGACGTAACCAGACAGGCTGTGTGAACATCTGTCAGTGTGAGCTTTTTACTCTCTGAAAAGCTCAAACGATGCCAAATATGAAGAAAGATGGAAAAGAAGCAAATTACTGCTGCTGTGTTTCTATCCACAGATTCTGATGATTTAGACTACTACTTATTTAACATAATTATATACTACACAGCTTCAAGGACACTTAGGGAGAGAAAATGTTTGCCAGGGTGGAAGTCTGAGCCTTTGACTCTCACTTGACGCCGCCCTGCTGCTGCTCTGTGATCCTTGAAGATGTGTAATGAGAGAAATGTTTATAGTCCACCCACCTTTGATTATTCTGCTTCTTCTTTTTCTTCTTCAGCTCCTACAGAGCAAGGACACATGCTTAGAATCTGAATTTCATACATTTCATTTAATTACCATTTTATTCATTCATGTATTATTCAACAGATAATAACCACAGGTCTGAGGTTGTCATCTCCATAAGTATAGCTAACAATCTAGTGATATATATACGTCCACTTATATGTAAAAGTGTGGCAACCAGTTTCCTGTTTAACATGTCAGACTAACTGGAGGTGCAGGTCTTACCGGTTGAACTTCCTCCTTTGCTTTCTGCTTCTTCTCTTTGACCTGCTGCTGTAGCATCTTGTAGTTTAAATACTCCTTCTTAGGAGGCTGATCAGGAGAGAAGAAAATATGTCAAGCAATTTGGAAAAACACTAACAGTAATAAAGTCATGAGGTTTTCCAGTTTCAGAGGAAATAGGAGGAAAGTTGTGTTTACTCTGGCTCCCAGCATGACGGCTCTGTCCTGTTCAAAAACACGCTGCTGCTCCTTTTTATAGCCAGTGATTCCAAACCGATGCACCTCCAGACGAGCCTAATACAGCACACACACACACACATACAAATAAACGTAATATCATTTTAAAACATGCAGAAATCATAACTACATTCACATAGTGAGGCCACAATTTTGCCTTTGACTTAAATCTTCAATTAAAGCAGATGTTTCAATTTAGTAAATCAGCTCTTGAGCCACATCAGTATAAACGCTACAAGAAAAAATATATTTTAAAAAAGTGGGATAAAAATAGTCACCTTTTCCAAATTGAGTTCTTCTAGCTGGTCACTTTGCTTCTTCTCTGTTGTCTGAAGGGGCTGGAAGTGATGACATCACACGCACACAAGCAACAAACACAAGAGAAGAAGGAGAATAAAGTGAGTAGATGAGCATAGACAGAGAAGGTTAACCGTGAGTGTACAAATAGTAAATTAAAAACTAACTTCTAGGAAGAAAACAAGCTACTTTTAATAAGAAGGTGCTGCATTAGTTCACACAGCTGACTTGTGATATTAACTGTGATTCAGCTCCTTAAAGTAAAGCTGCTGTAAAGAGTGATTAATCCTATATGAGATGATTTTAGTAGCTGCCTCACAGTACTCTAACTGCATGTGCTGGCGTCCATTATAATGTCAAATCTACTTTCCCCTTTAGCCCTGTTGCTTCATGCCACCTATAGGATGTTGTCATATCTACATCTCATCATCGTCTCTTCCTTGATCACAGAAATGATCAGTTTCTCCTCCTTTATGCTGTGAGGAAATATACTTTCTCTTTGTGCAATGAAACTAATTTCCTCTGTGCTGTATAAAATATCAGTAGATCCATTACTAAATCTGACCATAAGCTGGTAAAAGCTGAAGGATTTCACAGTGCAGCTAGATACTGAATTTTTTAGGTTCAATACAGAGATGTTAAATTTACATTTTCATGCAGCTGATAGAAGTTTGAGTAGGAAAAAAAAGAAATCTGCTAAAAGCCTAAAAAAACTGAGTTACCTCAGCTGTCACATTGGTTCCTGTCTAATTAGATTTTTATGAAAAGGCAATCCAATAAGGACATGTCAAACAAGTAAAAGTGAGCTCTCGGAGCTTCTAATTTGTTTATTGATTTGTTGTTTCTGATTTGTTTTTTATGACTCAGATTGGAGCAAATCTTCCACTAAGCTTCTGACAGAAAGCAGCTCTATAAGCCTCACAGCCTCATTACAGTATGAATATTTATGACAATACCAAGACTGACTGAACTCACTGCAGCTTTGTGAAGTTGAGTTTGTGTCCTGAACTAACTTACTTTTTTTTTTTTTTTCATTTTTCACAACCTGAATGAACAGGAGATAATGTGAACAAGGCAAGAAAACAGGATAAATGAAATGGGGTGTGATCAACAAGCAGAATCTGAGGAGGAAATCATCTGTAAATAATGTTTTTAACAGCATTAAGAGCAGGGGAGTACAGACACATGTGGTCTAATCTGATATAACATCCTAGAATACAACAATCTGTAATGTGTCCGTAGCTTATATTCTTAGATCAAAAGGCACATAAATGTATTACTGAACTGCAGGTGGCATCAGAGGAAAACAAGTCAGAGCTGGACCTTGTGAGCCTCAGCTGTGCTTTGATTCATACACAAAAAGTTAAAAACAATGATAGACTTACAGATATTTTATCAGGTGCTGGTGTCTGCTTGGTCTTCTGTTTCTTTGAGGGGTCCTGAAAGGTCACCACCTCCACCTGACTCTTCTGCTGGACGGCTAAACATGAGTAAGACATGACATCATTAACAAGTTAGAAAAAGAGACATAGAGAACACTGTGCTGGACTACAGGATGGTGTGACCTGACCTGTTTGCTGTGGAGTAGTGTTGTTGTTTGATTTTGATAGTTTCTGACGGTGTGTGACACTGAAAGGATCTGCTGAGTTGTCTTCGTTGTCAGCCGAAGGAACGTCTTCTTCCTCCTCTTCCTCACATCTCTTTCGTTTTCCCTTCTTCGACTTCTTCTTGGTTGCTGGTCTGTTACCTGCACCATCAGTCAACAACACAGTTACAGAAAGCATCAAATCTGATTCATTCATGATTCATTTTAAAAGCATGTAGTATCAATTTGCTATGACTCCTAGCATAAATAACTGCTGGCTGTTAGATTCTATTCAGTTCAATACAACTTCATCACTTTATTACTGCAATCCTGAAAGCAATAAATAGTGAAAAAAATGAATGAACAACTACTTATAACAAAGCTGAAAACCAACAAAAGACTGTTAGGTTAAAAAAAACAATGTATGGAATTAAATAAATACGTAAATACATTAATAGAAATGCAAAAAAATATGAAAATTAACCACACAAGCTACTGAAGCCATACAAAAGCATGATGAAATGTGATATATGAAGCATAGAGGAGATGGGCAGTAAAGTTCAACATCTGCATCTGTAATTAAACATTTATGTTTATTTATTTGAACTAATTACATGACAATATTCACCAATAATAACTTATTTAACTGTAAATAAACAGATCACTGAGTACAGACCACTAATGTACAAGACCTGAACTTGGACAGGTCAGTTATTACTTTATATTAAATCATTTATTAAGATAGTATGTATTTCTTAACGGGTGGACAAAAGCCTGCAACTGAAACAACACACACACATTGTTGTTGTTGTGGGTTATACAGCATGTCTGTATGTCACTCTATAGTATACAGTGTAGAGTGTATTAACTATTAGTTATCATGATGGTATAGAGTCTATACCATCATGATAACTAATAGTTAATAAAACTGTATGGCAGAGGTTTATTCATTCACCCTGCATTAATAAAACATGCATATAATAGATTTTTACCCCTGCTGCACCGACTTGACTCTACATTATGTATTTATTCATTTCACTGAGGTAAAACAAGTAGGAAATAATAAGAAGAAGTAAGATATAGTAGGTTTCTGACGGCCTGTAAGCTAGCCGGCTAGCTTGTTCACTCCACTTACCAAAGTCATACAGTTTGTCCAGAACATGTTCAAGAAACAGACAGTCGTCGTCTTCTTCTCCGTTAGCTTTGGAGCTCATTTTAACGCAACTGTACAAGCAGGTTAGCAAAAAAAAAGAGCACAAAAACAGATGCTAACTCGCTAAAGCTCACTTACTGATAGCAAGTCGACAGCATGAATGAAAACAAACGGTGAAAGCACGTGGGGGTGGTCCTTCACGGCCACCGTAGGTTTTGCGTGGACTCACCAATACACGGAAAGCTAATAGTAACACGCCCATGAGAAGTTGTTCTGATTCTGTCATCAACTACAAACGTGTTTAAACCAAGAAGCAGGGCCGTAAACACCTACATGCACGTATAACGTCTCTGCAAGCAGCGTGTATGTGTGTGTGAAAAGTGACGGAATATGACGTCCAGCGCTGTTTGTTCGGTATGTATTTTAGCCGGAAAGCTAAGCTAACTTAGCTCTCACTCTTTGACATTTGACATTTCATTCAAACAAGTGAATAACACGTTCATATATATGTGTGTGTGTGTGTTTGCATATATATAAGAACAGAGCTTCGACACACAATATCTTGTACTGTAGGTGAAAATGTTACGGACATTATTGAAGCAGTTAATTGAATTACTTAGCTATTACTACATATTATACTACATGCCAACAATGTTAAGCAACATGTATGTAGCGTCAGTGCGAGTCTCTGTAGCTGAGAAGGAAAACCTGTTTCACTGTTCATACCATACGCACACCTAAATTTTGTTTTAAGACACACTTCTATTCTAGAAACAATACCTGTCTCTAACACAGTGCGTTTGTTTTATTTTTATCCAGCATAGAGATCCTATGCTGAAGAAAAGAGATGATTTTGAAGACATGTTGGAGGAAAGGAGGAACTCCAGTGATCTCAGATACGCCCTCAGATGTTACACACCTGTGGTTTACAAAGGACTGGCTCCCTGTAAAGCCGACCAGCTGAAGAATATGGTGCTTCAGTCTGAACAGATACATTATGTCATCAATCAGGTGAGTCACAGCTGATTGGAGCCAGGCCAGTATATCAGCAGATCAGCTTGTTGCAGATATATCGGTATTGGAGGATATTTAGGCTGATGAATGACAACAAATAGAAATGGTGAAATAGGTGTGATAAAGACGCATAGGTCACGTGACCAATAATCACAATTGAAATGAGTGTGTTAAAGGACACAACAATAGCCTATCATACAAAATACACACCTCAAAAGTATTACAAGTTAAATAGAATTACATCATTTTACATTATATAAACTTGATTAGAACAAAATAATAAACTCATGTAAACATCTAATAGAATAGTATAAGCTTATTTTGCTTTTTATTTGACTATTTTTCAACTGTAAAACAAACATTTCTTGGTCACAAAGCAAAGAAAAATATATTGGAACTTTATAAAAACATGTTGATTTATGTGAGGGATTGTGCAAAGAAGATTAATATCATATAAATATATAATGTACATGTAAATATCAGCTCATCAAATTTCAATATCAGTCCCAAATCTTGCATTGATCTGGTTATACCGGTTATACAGGACAGATGTTCTTCTAAGGAAAACTGGTCAGTGTGTGAAGTGGTGCAAAGATAACACTCAATAGAAGGCAGACTAGTGAAGATGATTCCTATTTTTAAGCTTTATTTTTACGTTTGTATACATGTACTTATGTCAAAAGCTCTGTGCAAGCTATACTGTAAACTCTATTATTCTCTGTAAATATTCGTTTTTTAATTCATACATATGTAGTATTTGAGGTAGTTAATGCTGTTCATTTTGTAACTCGTAGGAATATATCACCATAGTAGTACCGTTCTTAAGTACATGTATGTGCTTTAGCAGTTACTCAGCAAAGGGAGGTTTTCAGCTCATGAAAACTGAACTGGAAATTGTTATTTTGATTGTCCAAGGTTTCCAAAGAGATGGGCAAAGCTGTCGATGAACTCCAGGAGGAGGCGTCTGCCATCTTGGAGGAGATGGCTCAGCGTCTGCAACTCAGCACCGTTCGTTTCTTCGCCTTCACACTCAGCAAAGTCTTTAAAACTTTATTCAGGAGCATCTGTGTCAATGAAGAGGGCATCCAGAGAGTGAGTGTAAACACAGGCTGTCAGTGAAAAGTTAGAAACACTTTACACTGACAAGGACACAGCTAATATGTGTCTTTTGCATTGTTGTCAGCTCCAGCAGGCCATTCAGGAACACCCAGTCGTTCTGCTGCCAAGTCACCGTAGTTACATGGACTTCCTGCTGATGTCATACCTCCTGTACACCTACGACCTGGCCCTGCCTGTCATTGCTGCCGGCATGGGTAAGCATGGGAAAAGTGTACAAGTTCATACACATGTACTCATCCTGCCAAGAGACGTTAATTCTACTTTATGGAGATTGATTTATATTTGTAGGTGTTTCAAAGTATTTGCACATAAACTCACAGTCAGTATTTCCTTGTAGACTTCATGGGGATGAAATTCGTCGGGGAGATGCTGCGCATGTCTGGAGCTTTCTTTATCCGGCGATCATTTGGAGGAGACAAACTGTACTGGGCTGTTTTCTCCGAGTACGTTAAGACCATGCTCAAGGTGAAGATACTGTTATTTATTCTCACAGACTTTTGTGTTTAAAGTTAAAGGACATTTGTTCTTACTGTTTTCGGTACACAGAGCCCAGCCAGAGTAAACACCGTCCATACAATTTACAGCTTATGAATGCACAACCTTGGAAAGAGTAAATACTGTCAGATTTAAGTGTATACTCCTTTTTTTAACTCCAGAACGGATATGCACCAGTTGAATTCTTCCTAGAGGGGACCAGAAGCCGAACATGCAAGTCTTTGACCCCAAAGTTAGGTAAGTCACATGAAAAAGCAAGAATAATGGAAAACTAGAATTCATAATCTGCACGTCATCTGTTCAATATTTCCTGTTGGATGTTTGAATAGATACCTTGTTTTTCTGTCTTCTTAAAACATACTGTATATGTCATAAAAAGCAGTGATCATAAATTATATTTTCCAGCATGTTTCAATATAGTTTTGTAAATTTTTATTAGTGGTAAAATCCATTTTCCCCTTTTTTATTCTATAAGCAATATTATTCTGTCTTTGTGTCTTCATCCAGGTCTGCTGAACATAGTGATGGATCCATTCCTCAAAGGGGAGGTGTACGATGTTAACTTGGTTCCAGTCAGTATCAGCTATGAGAGGATCCTGGAGGAGTCGCTCTACGCCAGGGAGCTGCTGGGAGTGCCCAAACCCAAGGAGTCAACTTCAGTGAGTCACTTAAACATCGGATTTGGAAGGAATTACAAAGCAGTGTAAAAATGAAACAATGACTCTGAGTGATGCATACAGGAGAGTTTTAAAGTGGCTCATGTGACTAATTGTTTGTCACCGATGTCTTTTTTTACACCACTGTAAAATTGGGAAACCAACTTCAGTCTGTTGTTTGCTCACCTCACAGATTAAACATGTTAATATTACAGTATGCTAAAAAAAGGTGTAAATGAACTAACAGGAGAGCTGCTAACAGAAGGTGAATATTATGGCACACCTGATCTTCATGGCTCATCACTACATCTTCATCTCTCCCTTGCAGGGTCTGTTTAAAGCCAGAAAGGTCCTCAGTGAAGACTACGGCAGTATCCACGTGTACTTCGGTCAGCCTGTGTCCGTCAGAAGTTTAGCTCAGGGCAGAGTTAACCGCTGTCAGTTCAACCTGAAACCAAGGTATGATGTTCAAGCATTAAACTATCTATATAAAAACGAAAGGAATGCTCAGCATCCAGTGTGATTACTGCTGTTTCATCATTCTTACTACATTAATAGTTCTTGAATGTTCTTCATCAGTGAAGCTGTTATCTCTTTTCAGGAGAATAAGGCTGAGCAGGCATCAACTAGCTAAATCTCTGTCTTTTAACTATTATGTTTCAGCTTTCATTGTGTATTATGATCATTTTCAAGCTCCACACACATTCCTTACCTACAGCTGACATTCATATATATTTGATATCTTGACTTTATCTAGTCAGGATTGATCTATCAAGAGTAAACACCTGAAAAATGTGGCAACATTATGACGTTTACTCGAGACCTGTCAGTAAATCTGTCATCTGTCATCCTTGTTCTGAACCTACTCATATATGAACTGGATTTCACCCAGCTGCCTCTTCTTATAAAGATGTGTGTCCTGTTTCTGGTTGTCTGTATCTGAAACTAAACTAAACTTTATGCTCTGTATTTCTATGAACTGGGTCTGATATTTAATTTCTTCAAAAACATTATTTTGTAGCATATTTTCCAGCCCTCATTAATCTTATCAAATGTAATTCAGTTGATCTTGTCTGGAGTCCTTAGGGGAGATTTTTGTGTAACCTTTTAGCTTCCTAGTGTTTGTTCACTTTGAATTCATGCATAACTGAGTATACGTAGGTTAAAGTAATGTTTGAATAATATGTGGATGTCCTATTATACAAATCTACAAAATCTTTCTTTTAAAATAAAGATTGTATTTTTTTTAATATGACATTTACATATATTAGGTATACCATTTTTTCTGCAATTATAAAAACATGGCCTGACTCTTAGTTTGCCTCTTTTCCAGACACATTCCCAGAAAGCCCGGCGAGGATATCCACAGCTTTGTGAATGACTCTGCCTACAGGTTGGTGAGGGCCCAGGAAGAGAACATGGTCCTGAAGCCGTGGGTCCTTCTGGCCTCCCTGCTGCTCCAGAACCACCACCAGAACCAGGCGGAGGGGCAGAAACGGGGGATCACACTGGACGAGCTGACTGAAAGCGCTGTGTGGCTCCGGGAGCTTTCCAGGCAGTACGGAGCCTTCCTCCACTGGCCCGGTACAGTATGAAGCGGGTTTCCTCCCTCTCAGGCTGATGCAGTGTTGTCACAATGATACTGTTGACTCTGTGCTCGAGCAAGCTAATGAACAAAGAGGCCTTTTGTTGGAAGTTCAGATGCGGGGGGGTTGAAAAGAGCTTATTGGTGGGAGCTGAAGTGACATTAAGTAATCTAGATGAAACTGATGCTGTGATTTTATTTGAGACTTTATCCATAAAACTATAAAGTAGATTATCTGATTATATTCACATTAAGACCATCTTGATAGATACAGTTGCATATTGGGTCCCAAGCTTATTATGGCAGGACATCACATCCTTTCTCTCTTTCCCGCTCCTCCCTTTTTATCAATACAGTTTTTTAACTTTCTCTTTCAGACCACATGCCTCCATCAGAGGTGGTTGCCTCCAGTCTCTCCCTGCATCAAGGTCTAGTGAGGATCTCTGAGGGAAGAGTCCAGCTGGCATTGGAACAAGGTTTGCTGTTTATTCATTCATTTGTTTCTCTTTTTATTGATTTCTTTTTCTTCCTTCTTTCTATCTTTCTTTCTTTCTTCTTCATTCCTGGTTACAGTGTGTATTTTAGGTATCTTACTTTCACTTGCAGGATGTTAAATGTGTAAATTAAGTCAGTAATACACTTCAGATGTGATAAGAAAGAGTTCTTAGTTGGAAATGTGTCACAAAGTTGAGCTGGTGTACAAAAATGGCTCTCTTGAGACTGTCTGATTTAAGGCAAAAAATGAAAGAAAAGATCCTCTGTGTGGATGAAAGGCTAGCAATTTGCATCCACACCCTTCTATTGAGCCACTTTTTTTGCTCTTTATAATATGTAGGTGCACTTAGAACCAGACATCCACCAGACAGTCTGTAACTTCTGAAAGAAATATATCTGGCAAATAATCTCTCTCTATGTTTTGCCTTCACCTACTTTTAAAACCTCATCTTGTAGCAGGAGGACAAGCGAAGCCGGAGGAGCCTCACAGCACTGTTACTCCAGAAGAGCATCTCTTGAACCAGGCGGTCGTCGTGCTCTCCTGCGCCTCCTACAGGAACCAAGCGCTGCACGTCTTCCTCCGACCGGCCCTGCTGGCCTCAGCCATCCATGCTGCCTCCTCCAACAATAAACGTAAGTGAGAGACTCCCAGCTTCCTCTCTGTGTGTTGAAATGTGATATAACAAAGAAATACAGGGGAAAAGTAATGTAAACTAAATTTCTTTTGTTGATTCAGATTCAGAGAATTTTTGGGAACTATTGATCCCAAAGAGGACAATTCATTTGCAGCTTAACCTCGTCCACCATCACACAAACAACATCTAATATGTTACATGTCAAAAACAGATCAAAAAACAAACGGTTGGTGAAGGATAAAAATAAATATAACTAAGGTCAAATAAATTTGATGCATCTGTTATCAAGTAAAAGGAACAATCATTGAGATGTCATTTTTGTGGAACATGTACCTGAATAAAGATATTTTCAACCTTTCTTAGCTACTCTATAACAAGTAGCTTTCTATGTATAGATTTGTGTAAAAGGGTGTCAGGATGGATGGATGGACAATTCCACAACATACAATAGATATAAATCACTTTAAAGGAGTTTTGTGCTGTCTGATCACACCTATTTCCACTCTTTAATAGTTTAGCATATTTATAACAGAAAGCTATGTGATTGGTTGATTTTTTTTTTAATTTATAGATAATTAGACAGAGACAAATGAATCCAAGGGATAACGTGAAAATGAAAACACTTATTTCCAACATGGTTCCAAGATGTTAGAAGAGAAAGAAAACACAAAGAAGCACAAACATTCAGCATGACAAACTAAACTAAATGTTATCCTAGAAGAGTGAATAACACACCAAATCAATTACCAAATAATAAATACAAATAACCCTCACATCAGAGAGACAATGACAACCAAAACTATTTCATTTCGGATCTCACTGTAGATCCGTTTCCTTGTTAAAAAACATAACATAAAAAAAAAAATCCTAACCTGACTTGTATAAGCCTCTTTTATATTTTAACACTTGATGTGTAGCAGATAGCTGCTCCACGATATGACAACTCAAGGCACAGGTGGTACAGGTGGATTTCTTTTTTTGTTTTTTTGTTTTTTTTAAATGTGCTGCTTCTCCTGCATGTAAATCATTGTGTGTTTTGCAGAGGACATCTATAACAGTTTCAGCTTCCTGAGAAACATGTTCTCCAATGAATTCATCCTCTGTCCTGGAGCTACAGTAGAGGTGAGTAAAAACATTTCTATACTGTTATACTTGAAATAAATAGTACAGAATGACCCTTTTAGACTTTTCATTTTTCACTCATCATATGTCTTATAGGATTTTGAGGAGGCCTGTTTCCTGCTGGTAAAGACTGGAGCTCTGCAAGTCACCCAGCAGGAAGTGGTTGTAACAGAAAGAGGCCATAGAACCCTGACCTTCCTCACCAGTATGCTAGACCCCTTTCTACAAGGATACCAGGTGAGAAAGAGACACACAGTGTAGCTTTGTGAACGGGAGTAGTGTTGGTTTTGTATAGAGAAGGCTTGTTATGTACATCATTTATTTGGGTCAGGTGAAGGGTAATGAATAAAATAAAGAAAAAGTATTTGCATGCTTTAGGTAAGTTTCTGAAATGTATTAAACTTTATCAGGCATTGTTTGAATGTTTTCATCAAATATGTAGGACATTTTTGAGTCTTTATAGATTTTTTTAAAGGCTTAAATGTGAAGTCTTAGTTTTTTTTCAGTTTTTTTCTCACAATGTAACAAGTTTCTTCATCTGCAGCACCAAACAGTATTTTTCAGTTTTACAGATGTAATTTTTAATTGGTCTTACATGTAATTTCAGGTCCCGTTTAATGTAACTTAAGACTCATTAACACACTAAACAGGAGTAAAAGTGCATTCAAACATCAAGCCTTTTTTCATTAAGAAGTGGATGTTTAAGCAAAGGAACTCTTAATATCAGATGTATAGAGGATGTCGCCAATATGTCTTTGACCTTAATATATGTGTGTGTGTGTGTGTGTGTGTGTGTGTGTGTGTGTGTGTGTGTGTGTGTGTGTGTGTGTGTGTGTGTGTTGTGTCCAGGTGGTGTGTCGGTTCCTGTGTGAAGAGGCCACTGAAGCTCTGACAGAAAAACAGTTTGTCCCTGCAGTCCGGAAGTTCATCATCAAACATCTGCTCGCAGGTTTTCTGTCTTTGTCAAATTGTTTTCTTTGTGTGGGTTCTTTTTTAACCTCAACCTTCCACAAAATACACTGATTTTCTGTTTTGTGTGTGTGTGTGTGTGTGTGTGTGTTTTCAGGCAGACTGAGATACACTGAGGTACTATCCTCTGACCTTCAGAAGAACTCACTGGCAGCTTTGCTGAGACTGGGCGCTGTACGGAAAATCAAAGGGTAATGTTTGCTTAGATCATCCTTGTGTTCCTGGTTGATTTGATAGCCTGAAGCAACAACTGAGAACACAACACTCCAATAATAGTTCTGCAGCATATCAATGAGGAAATGAATTCTCTGGAAACTACCAGAACCTTGAATAATAGAACAACACACGTATTACACAGTATGTGAAGCGGGGGTGGTGATGTAGATGTTTTTTTATTTGTATTAGCTTATTTAATGACTTTAGTCAGTGAGATCATGTAGTGGTCATATTCACTTTATCACTGGACTTTTTTATACCTTATTTCTTTTTTCTTATTTCTGAGTGATATGACAGTTTAAGCTCCTTTTGTTCCATTTTTTCCCTTTTAGTTGAGAAATTGGTGTATTGGACATGATGGGGGAGTTGTAGCCTTATTGTACATTTGTATCCACTCAAGTCAGTTTAATTAATTTAGTTATATTTATTTAGCCAAAATTCCAAATCACAAATTTGCCTCAAAGGGATTTACATTATATAATAACCTCTATATTAAAACCCTTGAATCAGGTAAAGTCTCCCAAAAACAACCCTTCAATTGCATATCAACTACGAAGTTACCTGTGCAAATTATAACAACACTAAACCCAAAGAGAGAACTTTGTGAACTCTACTCACACCCCCAATACAACAGAGGTGAAAGGAGCTGCAACATATTTCAAGAAATGGTGTCTGTCGTACTCTGAATTATGTTGGAACTGCTTTAAATCAGAGAAATATTGCCTGCATGAGCTATGACTCTGCAGTGAGTGTGAGCAGAGACTTGTTTTGCTCTGAAAATAGCCATTCATTTCAATGTTCTCACTTCAGAGCGGAGCAGGCGACTTTAAAGGTCAACCAGGTGATGGTGAACTCATTGGAAGACACTCTAGGTAAGACACAAGCTGCCAGTTGGAGCCTTAATATTACAAACAGGAATAAATGGTGTTTTTGTTCTATAAAGGCCTAAAAATCAAATCTGTGTTTTTGTAGGAGGAAAACTCCCGACTCAAAAAGCCGCCGTCGCCCGACTCTAATTCGCCAATCTCGTTTGCCAAAAGAGGAAGTGAGAAGAGTGGAATGTTTGTACCTGCGTATGCAAAAACAAGACGATTTCTCCGCTCGCCTCAGCGTGGTACAGTACGAGTCGGCCTCACAGAGGCAGTCCGAACCTGCTTTCTATAAGCAACAGAAGAGGTGCCATCTGCAGACAACCTCTTTTTACTTTCTTTTTCTATCATTTCTTCCTTTCCTCTCCAAATGCCTTTTCTCTTTTTTGAATACACTTTTATTCAAACCCTTTTTCTACTGCCTAAATGAAGCCTGATGATGAGTAAGGCCTTTTTGAAGGTGTATCCGCTTATCTCTTTGTCTCATTGTGCGTTACTGACTTTCTGTTACGAATGTGCCAACACCACTCAGGATAGCGGCCATTCTCTCCATGAACTTATTTGATTTGAATCCTCTAACACTCAGTGTGGCTTTTCTTTGTTATTTTAACTCTGCGCTTTCATATCAGCCTCAGTCTGTCTCTGTTTGTTGTTTGCTGTTAGTGTTTCTTACTCACGCTATGGTTTTTTTCAGCACTTTAATGAATTCCTTCATGCAATGTGGTGTGGACCTATAACCTATAACTCTTTTGAATCACTGTCTTCACTTTTCTCTGTGTATGTTTGTGTGTTTTTGTGGAACAAAAGTTGCTAAAAATGGGTGGATGAAAAATTTGGGAAGTTGCATATTTTAGCTTTTGGTAAAAAAAGAAGAAGAAGATTTTCTATTGTTCTGTGTGAACTAAAAACTTTATATATTTGAGTTGAACCTGCCACGATTCCAAGGCCTACTTCTAAAGTAGTTTTGCCAGGTTGAGTTTTTGGGTTGAAGCCAACTTTGATTGCGGACCTTTCTTAAGGCCCCTTTTGCCAACACTCCGAGCTACACGGACAAGCAGTGCATTCATCTTTGTTTACACAGTGGAGATAATGCTACAAGTCAAATGCCAATGACTCATTATTGCCAAACTCCTGATGAAATTAGTTAGTTTGACTGAATCACTACCAGCTATACCAAAGGAATATACAACGCTTATTCTTTGTCAAGGTTGAAGATCATTTTCAAGTCAGGACATCATGAAGTTGTTTAATATGCAGTTATTTAGTTAGTTTATTTATATTCACAGAAGCAGCAGACATTTAATATCATTTTTGTTACAAAGGAATAAAGGAAAATATGAGCAGTAACTTGAACACAGAAGCTCTGATGATAGGTATAGCATAGTATAACAAGCCAAGGAGCTCAAGGAGTAACAGGCCAACGGGTGATTTGATGACTCAGGATTACCCACTTAGCTGACGCGTTGTTCAGAAGTGTGTATTTCTTCTTTTTTTTTTTTTAACAAAGTTTCCAATCTAAGACTAGAATAGTAAAGAATCCTTATTTTGAAGCTATTTATTTGGTAGTTAACTAGCAGTGCAATCCTGTTACCTTGAAATCCAGTCCGGTGTCAACATCAGATTGTAGTTCTTTTACAAATACAGGCAGAGCTGCTTTGAAAGCAGAAACCTCATTGGTTGAGTTTCACCTCATGGACTCATCAGACTGAAAGTTCTGTGAGAAAAATCCCATTTCAACTGGACTGTACCTTCATTTTCACTACAGGAACATATCGTAGCTCCAGTTTCAGTCACAAGGCAGCATTCACATGGGATTAGCTAGCGTCTGTCACAACCAATGACAAGTTTGAATTGGAGCATTACAGGATGCATTAAAAACACTCCACTTCTTTGAGCTTTAAAACATTTGTTTTGCAGTAGTTTGACACATTGGAGCTCCATCAGTGGGACAACATCTGTTTTTTGGTTAGTTCTTCAGGCTTCTCTCACTGAGGTCAACTCAACCAATAACAAAGCAGCTCTGCATCATAGATAACTACAATCTGCATGTCAACACACACACCATCCAAAGTGCAAATTGTCAGTGTGAGTGTTTTTGTGGTTGAACTGTTTCTTTTCCTCCCCAAAAATAATAGCTTTTATATTACACCTAATGTGTCTTTGTATGTGTGTGTATGTGTGTGTATGTGTGTGTGTGTGTGTGTGTGTGTGTGTGTGTGTGTGTGTGTGTGTGTGTGTGTGTGTGTGTGTGTGTTTGCATTTATCATTATAACCATGTTTAAGTGTGTATGTTGGGTGAGGCCTTTTAGTACTGAATGTACAGGCTGATGAAGTACAAGAGCATGTTAATAAAGCATTTTGAAATACAAAGCACATCCCAGATGGTGTCTCTTTTTTTGGGTCAAGATGTACAATCTGATTAAAATTCATTCCGTCATCTTCTAATATCAAATGCTTGATAGTTAGACCTCTTGTGACTCCAGCAGCTGACAGAAAGTCTTTGATAATTTTTTTATGAACAACTTAAAATGGTCAGTTTTAATCATGCTGTGTTTACTGAGAGAAAAATAGAGATTTCAAAGTTTTAAGTTGACAGTTTGTCTCTTTAGGTTGAGACTTTCTTAGTATTTCTCTGTGCTGGTGTTGGAACTGATCAGCTGAGGTATCAATTCACATACTTCACACTGGTCCTGATGGTCTTGGAATGAGATTTAAATCCACTTCAGACAGAGATAGTCTGGGAGATTGACTCTCATCCCTAAATAAACCTGATATTTAGGGAAACCATCAAGCCAAATATTGTAAAATAATATATTAAAAAAAGATCTAGTCTCCATTTAACCATTGTCTCAATATCTAGTTGACTATATGTAAGTATAAAGAAAGTAATACATTGAAATATAGTCATTGAAAGTCAGTTGAAACAATGGTTTTATGGAATCTAGAGTTCAAGAACGTTTCTCATAATGGGTACAATATGGTGGTCTCTGCATCAGTGGTTTTCAGATGTTTTGGCCATGACCCTGTGAAATAAAACAATACTTGTGACCCTTTGTGACATGTTGCATGTCTGAGTTGTGAGCAGTTACTTGCACAGTTTTATTAACAGGATTTTTGTAAAGGTCTGACAAAGTGAAAGTGTCCAATGTCTTAAGGAGAAAAAAGGAAACCTAACACTTATATTTTGGATGTCTTGAAGGATCTGGACCTAAGTACAGGAACTAATATTCTAAGTCATGTGTTTGCTTGTTGTGTTCCCAAACTGAAATAACTGACCGATAATCAATCTTAAGTGTCAAGATTCAGTTTTATTGTCATTATTCAATACTGGATTCCTCAATGAATAACAGTGATGCCTCATTTACACTCCAGGCAAATTACCATTAGCTATATAAACTGCCCAGTTTACTGGTCTTCCTGTAAAGTACACTTTGTTTGCTATTTGATTTAGGTGAGACAGAAGATGCAGTCCATTTTATGTTTTATTGCTTATTATATAATGTTTTAAAGGCTACACTGTAGTCATTTATTTTCTGGATGAATGATTATGTGTTCCAGGAACCTTTTGTGCTGATTAATAGTTGATGTTATTTGTACAGTCTGGTACAGAAGACAAAGTTATTTAGTTGCAATATAGTGTAAGACTGTTAGTTCTATGTTTGACGGTATTGTGTCGTCTTGTAAGTCCATGTGGGCTGGACACTTATATTTGCATCACACATTACCTACAGTAACTAACTACAGTACTGTGCAACGGTTTTAGGCACTTAAGATGTTTTGATCCTTGTCCATTATGCAACACCATCATGGAAGCATATGATTGGTCTCAAATGTACTCTACAGCATGACAACAACCCCAAACATACAACAAGAGTCATGAAGAACTATCAGTAGCAACAAGAAGAACCAGGAGTCCTTCAACAGATAGTTCAGCCACCACAGAGTCCTGATCTCAAGAACATGGAGTCAGTCTTTGATTACATGAAGAGACAGAAACAGCTAGGACACAGACATCCACAGAAGAACCATGGCAACTTCTTCAAGATGTAGGAACATTGGACCTGCCAAGTACCTGAAAAACTGTGAGCGGGTCTCCCGAAGAGAACTGCTGCTGTTTTAACTACGGCAAAGGGTGGTCACACCAAATATTGACTTCATTTATCTACTGTTTGTTGAACCATTATTCCTCCTCAAGTATGCAGTACCAGTCAAAAGTTTGGACCCCCCTTCCTATCAGTAGTAGCAGTGGGACTAAAGGTAGTGCAGTGGTAATAGTATGGTAATTGGCATAAGAAGACCAGAAATAACAGATGGGTTCAATGCAATGGTGCAACACACAGAACTAGACATACAGTATATTAATATAGTTTATAGAGAGTACTGTAGTTTTCTCTTAGTGCAGTAAGAGAACAGTAAATATGAGCAGCCTCTAGGTGTCAGACTTGTCTCGCTGTAAGCCTCTCAGTTCATGGCAGACTGTTAATGTGCACACACACACTCGCACACACACTTGCACACACACATCCTATCACAGCAGCATTCTTCATCATGTTTTGTGGCTCATGCTGCTGAGTAAGAGACTGCTGCCACCAAATCCACCACTTTCCATCCATATTGCCCTTTCTCTCATACTCACTCAGTCTCTGACAAATTATAGGTTCATCCAAAGTTGCCATGGTAAATTGCTTATACGCTCAAGTCCGTCCATCCATCCATCCATCCATCCATCCATCCATGCATCCCCTCCTCCTGCTTTCTGTTTCTCTCCATCCATATCCGTCTCCCTGGTGGTAGTGTATAATAGTGTCAGCCACAGCCGGATCAGCACTTTATCTGCTACATTATGACAAGCTCTATTGAAGGGGAGCACACGCACACGCTCACGCACGCACATACACACAATTAAAGGAGAACAGCACTCTCATCAGCTGCCTTCTGACCTGTGGCAGCCGCTGGGAAACAACAACACCAACAACAGTTACTGTTTTATGACCGGAGGTGCACTAGCTCGTGTTTAGTTTTGTTATTTCCAGTCTGGTCTGTGTTAGTCTTTTACTTTCTGTCTGTGTGTGCACTCATAAGTGTGACTGAGTACACACTGGCCTGGTGTTATGCCCCAGAGGGGTTTGTGGAAGGTCCATATGTAGGGAATTGATTGAAAGAAAAGGGACCCTGGTGTATAATGTTTTAGCAGTTAACCTTAGGTAATGGTTGCTTGATGGATTTAGCTCATTTGCTCCAGCAGATCCCGTTTATCAGCACTGTGCTGGAGGCGGAGGCATTTACATACAGTAGGGGGAGCAGCACTCAAAGTTGAACCTGGGACTGCCAAAGACGCCTCAGGAGAGTTCAGGAGATCCTAATTACTACACATTGAAAGGGTTCCTACATAAAGAGGCTGAAGTCTGACTATATTTGAGGATTCTTATCACAAAAATCATCTTTGCTCTAAGTGTTCTCATCCTGAAACCACTCATGTCCTTCTTTATTGACAAGTTTAAAGAAGAAAAAAGGTGCTCCGAGAGCCCATCTTGATAGGTGTGAGACTTTTCAGACCTCAGAAACTGGAATCAAATATCATCCGTAAGTGACAGAAGAATTCAACATTTTTCCAGCAGTTTGAAACAAATTGCACATTACAGCCTAAAATACCTCTAAAAGGTCTGGACGGTAGACAGCTGAAAGAGAAAGTGTCTCAAAACACTCAGCTTTAGTGTGTTTTTTTTTTCTTCAAAAATATTATATATAATTTTACCTGTTATTTTTCTCAGGCATACTTGAAGTCCCAGCATCGTTATGTGCTTCAAGCCCCAGCGTAACCACATGTTATTTAATCCTGACAAATGGTGGGTCAGTCGGGACCATTTGTTGACATAAGGTAGCATCAAAATGTTTCATAAGACGACTGTTATTTCATGTAATGCATAGTTTTAGACGGTGTGAGCAGCAATTATAGTTGTGCGTATACTGGTGAAGTGGGAGGTTATGTTGCAGCATGAAAGGGCAGTTATCTTTAACACCCAGGCAAATGTCTTATATATATATAAAAACTGCTTAGCAATAAACCTGTTTCTAATTCTAATTCTGATTCAAACGTAATCTTCAAATAGGAAATAACATATATATTTCCACATCAAACACACAGATAAAAATTACATTATTTTTTGGCAGATTCTGGAGAGTGTATTACATGGTGACTCTGTGGAATTGGCTTGACTTATATGAATGAGCTTTTTCACAGTTTTTTTACCTCACCTCAAAGTACTAAAATTAGCAGGAATATTAACATACATTCTGTCAACAGCATCTGGGGTGTCATATGGTTATTTGCATATTTAAACATATTTAAAAGGATCCAACTGTCGCCACAAATGAGATACTTAGAGCAAATGTTAAGTGATATAATTACACTGTTGGCTTTAACCAGTTAATGTTCTATTTTCTATTTCTTTCTGTCTATTCCTCTAAGATCAGTGATTAGTGGTGAATGAAAACATTTACATTTCTAACTATATTTACACAATGCAGACATGCAGGGATCTAATATACTCTGCTAATGTCTGCAATTAATATGATTTCCCATTCTTTCAACTCCAACATACACACACATACAAACACATACAAACATCTGCACACCGGAGTGCTTCTACATACAAACACACAAATATTCCTCTGTGTCTCTGTGGGATTCTACAAGCTGCCAGTTCTTGACAGCAAGATAAATAATAATCCTCTGATAGATGCTGCCATGAAGTGAAAGCTCAAGGAAGATTTAATAAAATCCAATAGAATCTAATTGAAGTAGCGTGAGTGTGTGTGTGTGTGTGTGTTTGTGTGTGTGTTTGTGTGGGAGTGAGCAAGCGAGTGAGCAAAATGTGTTTGTAGTGGAACATCCTTTGTAGATCAAGGTTTGTTACTTAAATCAAGATTTTTGGAACATAACTTTTTTTTTATTCACAGAAAAATGGAACAGGTCCAGGTAAACACATCTGTCTGTTTTCCGCTACTTTTTATATTTTAGTATGTTTTTTTTATTTTATTAGTGTTTGGAGGAAGACTACAGAATTTGTTGAGTATTGCGCGCGGTACATCTTTATAACTGTATGATTAGAAATGGGAAGAAAAAGTTTGGCAAGCTGTTTTCCAGTGGTGGAAAATACATTTACTGAGGTATTACACTTGAGGTACTTGTACTTGAGTTTTTCCATTTTTATCCTTGATACTTTATAGTAAACTTTATTTATAGAGCACTTTTCAAAATTACAATTACAGAGTGCTTCACAAGGCAGCAAAATACACAAATAATAAAATAATTACTTTTTAAAAGAGAACAAAATAAAAACCATTTGATGAGTAAAAACCTTCTCAATGTAGGAAAGCAAGAACAGACAAACCATATTTCAAGGAGATAATTATTCTTCCACTCCACTACATTTCAGAAGTCATTTTTCTCTTTGTACTACAGAACATTTATTTGATAGCTCTTTAAAAAAAATGAAATCTTCCTATGAGCAACTCTAAAACTCTGTGATCAACATAGTATAACTTGTTTGTTCATTTCATCTTTTTGTGTATTGATTTGTGTATCATTTGAGTACTACCTCCAACTTTATGACTATCTGTAAGACAAGACAGTATCAATTTTTATGATAGATATTGACATGAAAAAACACACAAGTGAGTTTTCTGTCACTGTTGTACAAATAAGATGCCTTTATTGTCAGTAGAGACATACATACATACATACATACATACATAATACATACATTCAGCAACACAGACAATCAATCACAACCCTTTATAAAACTATACAACAAAACAAAGGCAGGTAAAATTACAAATGAGATCTCATAATGAGGATGAGAGCAGAAAGAAACAACCGTGCTGTTATTTTGGCCTAGTGGTCACAATTGGAATTGCAGGTAATTTGATTATTTTCAATTTCACCTGAGATACATCCTGAACATCATATCACATATCACAAACACATGTAAAAGCTATCCTTTGACTTCTAGACTCCGCAGTTAACCAATTAAAAATGTTCATTTAACAGAATAAAATATAAATCCTGGCTAATTCCGGCTTAGGCTTTTGGGGAAAATAGCAGCAGCTGGGAGTGGGAAGTACGATGTGGTTGATTATGTTTTTTTCTAATCTTTCTATTAGAGGAATATTTTATTTATTTAAGGGTTGTTAGTCACAGAGAGGAAATTGCTTCTGCTGATCTTTATAAATCAGCAAAAAGAGTTTTGCTGACAGCGACAATAAGCTGACATTGTTGACCTTTCTCGGCCTTGCTATGTTCTCCAGTAACATGACATTTTAATCATTACTGAAAAAAGAAATAGTACAACCATCTCTTATCTAGTGTATATACTGAAGAATTCAAACACACTCTAATATGACATTTGTGTTTGGAGTTAAATCCACAACAGCACCTGGAAGGTTACAGGCATGACGTAATAGCGGTAGTATGAAACCTCAGGTCTGAGCTGTACTTCCCAGCCAACATCCTGTCGGTTACCTTGTTGTGGTGGTTCAGAAACAGAACAAAAAGCCAAATGAACTTCTGTAGTCCTCCGTGGGGCCTTTTAAGATTGTGAAAGGTAAATCTGGATCTAATTAAAATGACAGGATGGGCAAACTTCCTCTCTCTCTCCACATTGCGAGTGCTCTCTGGGGCCAAAATAACTTCTATAATTATGACTGAATTGATCGTTAACTTTGCTTCCATCAGGAGAGCTCCTTAAGAGGACAGTGCAGAACAGCTTGTGAATATATTGTACAGTTTCATGTTTGTTAGACTGTTTTATCCGTACGTTGTAGACCAGTAAAGAATCTACTTTAAAAGGTCACTTTTTGCCCTCATAAGTCACCAGAAAAAGTTGACTTTTCTTGTTGGATTTGTCAGATTTGTGACATCTTATTTCATATAACAGCTCTCTAAAAGCTGTGTAGAGGTAAAATGTGTCTTAACAATGTTGTGGCTCTATGGGACTGTCAGTGGGTTGATCAATTGGTCCATCGCTCTAGTCCAGACCGAAACATTTTGACAACTGGCAACCTCAGAATATATAGCACTCACCATGATGATCCTTAACTTTTCATCTAGAGCCACAATTTCATTTTTGCCCTGAAAATTGAATTCAACAAGTCCTCCAAATACAATGACCAAGTATGTTGTTTGACCATGCACAATGACACAGAATGACTGCAACCACTTGGTTACATTTCGGGAAAGATCATAGTTTGGTGACCATGGTATTATTACTATACTAGTAATATTACTAAATATTACTTCTGCTAAATGTCGGTATGTTAGAATAGCCATTGGAGCATTTCTGACATTAAAGCATTGAGATTAGTACATCAAAGAGCCACTAGATTGGCTGTAGACTCTTCGTTTTGTTATATAGACGAAACCAACTCAAAAATCCCACAAGAAGTGGATATTGATTTTGTCTGTACATAATAAAAAGGTTTGTGTGTGTGAGAAAGGTAATGATTTTACAAAAGCTGGAGATTTTGATCATATATTATGATTTTCCTCAACATGGATTAATAGATTTTCAGATTTAAGTTTTTTTTATGCTTTTTAAATACTTCTAGTCCATTTTCTCTCCAATGTTGAGACTGAAATCATTGTTGATGTAAACAGTAGGTGACAAAAACCACTCACTTTAATTAAACAAAAATCTCACTATAAGTTACACTTCAGTATGTAACAACTGTAATGTAGCGTGATTAACAGAAACTTGACACTTGACACACAGCACAAAACAAACAAAAGGAATGCACTGGAGAGGTTTTAATTTGCGCAATTGTCATAAAAAACTCTGAATATGATATTAACAACATAAAATGGTGCTTAGTGGAGTGCACACATCTGCCTGCGATATGCACCTGTCAAAATTTGCTGTCAAAGATATGCCAGTAGAACACGCTGGATGTTCAACAAATTTTAATAATTTGGTCCTTTCCCCATTACCAGCTTGTTTCACCACAGGAGGTTCACATTCTGTCACGACAGCCACTGAAATGGACACTTTTAATCATTTAAAAGCAAGCAGCCAAGCAGATCTGTACGTATCTGTCCCAATTAGTCCTACACATTTTTCTTCAATTGGCTCCATACAGTACTTGCAGGCACATACTCTTCTAAAACTGTATCAAGTGTTAGAAGAATAGCAAAAACTAGTAATGAGCTCTTTCAGTTACTCCATAATGTTAGATTGTCCCTCTAATTGACCTTTTTCCTCCTCTGATGGCAATGGCTGATAGAAATTATGATGGTGTTATGTGAAATGGTTAATGGAAAGCCAATTATGAGTTTGTTTTGCTTTTTGTATGATTCTTCTAGTTTTGTCTTTGTTTTAACCTGAATTGAATATGTGCCATATTACCTTTCCCCTTAGCGGACCACAATGGAAATAAGCTTTTAGCTGAATTGTGTTTTTATCCTCAGTAATTTGATTGTATGTCAGTACTGAGTGCATGCCCTCCTGCATGTAATGTTATTGTCGTCAGATAAATCTATCTCTGTACTGTTATGGTCCGGGGGTCTCTCACCTGCAATCCTAGTAGTTCTACCCCCTCCCGCTTGTATTATTGTTGGTCCCTAGTTTGTTCTCTGTCTGGGTGTGGTGCTGCATTCTCCTGACTATCAATCAATGTGCTGCCATTCTGCCGTCAGTCAACCTGCACACCAACAACCAATCCACTAATCAAGCTCCTCTGCAGTATACCCCGCCTATCCTCTTCAGTCTTTGTCAGATTGTTCAGTCTGCAGCACTTTGGCCAAGTTTTCCGTTTCTCTCAAGTTTGTGTCATGCACAGGCTTTCCAATTTGTACCTGTGTTCCTCTGTGCCCCAGGTCCACCTGCATCCCTGGTTTTGTTGTGTCTGCCCAGCCCCAGCCCCAGTGCCATCCTGCCCCCAGCCTTCCAGCCTCCTCAGTCTGCCCAGCTCCACCAGACCTGGACCCCTTTTCTCCACGAAATTGTAACCTCCCTCCCCCAACTCTGCAATAAACTGTTTCTGTTATACTTCATTTCAGAGTTTTGCTTTTTGAGTCCAAAGCCTCAAAACCTCAGAAAAGTTTGAGGTACTCTTCTATATTTCAGAGGGAAATATTGTACTTTCTACTCTACTCTATTTATTTGACAGCTTAACTTATATAAGTTAAGGATCTGAATACTTCTTCCACCACTTCTACCACATTCACCTGTTAGTCAATTTGTATGAAATCATGTCTTTCTGAAATATTATTTCTAATCAGTCATAGATGAGAATGTATCATCCCTTTAATCAGGACTAACCACATCAGTGCAGAACGTGCTTGTATCAAAATCCAACATAAAACATGTTATAAAATAAGTCATAATATTCCAACATTTAAAGAAATAGATATATATATATATTTGTTCAGTGAATCTGTGTTTGCTCAAAGTAATTCACAGCAGGCTAATGATATTCTGACTCAACCAAAACAGCATTTTAGGATGAAAACTGTTATTTAGAATGATAAAAAATGAATATGGTAATGGTAATTATGTTGTATATAATTTGACTAAAAAGCAAAGATCTCTATATGCCCAGCTGAGATCTGGTATTATACCACTTACTGTTGGAAATGGAGGGTTTGTTAATCCAGAAGACGAACAGCACATTTATTTAATGTGCTGTCTACATGATGTTGTCTAGTGTCCTTTTTACTGGGAACTATGAAATACTGTGTTTTGAAGATGAAAGTAGATATTGATTTTGTCTGTACTTTACTGTATGGATGATGCACAAATACTGAGTTGGCTGTTCACATATAAAACATATAAATGAGCTAATTACTTGGAGAAAACCTGGGAGAAGCAAAAAATAAAATGTAGATATGTCTATTCTTTTTCATTTTTGGCATTTTGACTGTCACCATCTTGTTTTTTTGGAGCCAAACGTGACAAGAAGTGATCATATTTGGACCAGAGTGTGGAGCAGAGGAGGAGCCCTACATGGCCCTACAACTACAGCACCTCATACACTGCCATGGTAAGGTCTTGTCAATCACAAGGCAGCCCTAAAGCAAACAGTGCTTTATCGTCTATTTTACTCTAAATGAGGGCGTAATTGACTAAATGAACATCATGCTGAATTGGAGAAGACTTGAAACTAGCAATTGAGAACATAAACTAAATGGGAAAATGCTTACTGAGGTAAAAGTAGGGTAATTTCCCCAAGACTACTTACAAACAGACTTCTTTTTGGAGCCAGTGGAGTCGCCCTGTACTGACCATTTGAGACAATGCAGGTTTAAGGCACTTCCACATTGCCTTCACTTTTCAGACTTGGAGCTACCCACTTGGTGTAGCTCCATATTTACAGATAAAGTGTGTAACATTTAGTGGCATCTAGCAGTGAGGTTACAGATTGCAACTAACTGAATACCCCTCTCTTCAACCTCCCCTTCCAAGTGTGTAAGATAACCTATGGTGGCCACGAATTAATGTGAAAGACCCTCTCCGGAGCCAGTGTTTGGTTTGTAGAAACATGGCAGTGCATCATGTAGGCTCCTTGAAAGAAGAACTGCTCCCTAAGTAGATATAAAGGGCTCATTCTAAGGTAACCATTTCAGCCAAGTCCATTCCGCTAGATGCCACTAACAGACTACACACTGGACCTTTGAGCCCTGAGTGGCATTGATCTTTCATCCAGTTCTCGGAAGAAAGTAACTAAAACACATTTCCCATTTCTTTAATAAATTTCATCACTTATATCTGTAGATGACTGTAGATTGTAGAAATGCTTAGTTCCTATTATTAATTACCTGAAGCTATGATTTGTTTCCTCTAACAACGTACAGCACAACCACTTAAAGAAATATTTCGGGGTAGGTTGAGGATGTGCTGGAAACCCTTCTATAAAATATTTAGATTCATTCTCTAGTTTTCTTTCTTGGTTCCATATCAGAGAACAACACGTTACCACCAAGGGAGTAAAGTGATGGAGCGGCATCTCATCAATGGCACCACATGATCTCTCTGAGGGCTGTGTGACTCTCAGTCACACCAGCTTTCATCTGGCTCCTGTCGGGCTCCTGCGGTGATGCTATTGCCAGGACCAGAGAGTTGAGAGATGACGGGTTTGCTTTATTCCTGTGGACTTCATCAGTTTTTTTTTCCTCCATGAAAGGTATAGATATAAATGCATGGATACAAAACAGAGATATGCTCACAAAGTTAAACTCTGTGAAATGATGTATATTTTGAGGCTGCCCTGGGAATAAATCATCTTGCACACATGTACTGTAGCATCTTATATGTTTTTAGCCATCGTACCAATGTGATGGTGGAGGTGGCATTGTAATTTGGTCTGGAAACTATGACCAACAGTGGAATTTCTTGAAAACTATTGGATGGATATCTATGAAATTTGGTACATGTATCCATGGTTTCCAGGCTACAGATTCTACTCTTTGTTAATCCTCTGTTTTTTCCTCTAGTGCCAACAGATATTTTTAGTTCAGAGTGAAATGTCTCAACTATTTAATTGTCATTAAATTTGGTACATTGATTTTCCCCACAGGACGAATAGAATAATATCATAAAATCTTACAAAAGCCATGACAACATTAACCTTTCTATCATTCTCATAAAAAACAACATTGGCTCTAACTCTGCCCAACTTTTAATTACATACATAAAAGTTAGCATAGCCAGCCTGTTGAAATACACAAAGGGAAGTGCATCATCCACCCAACCCGAGTGAAAATCAAAGAAACACAATCAGATGCACACTAAGCAACAAAGATGGCAACAAAATAGAAGCTTTTGATGTGATTCATGCAGCCTCACTGTGTAGTTTTACGTCAACATAAGTCTTATTCATGTTATAATTTAGTATAGCAATTAGCTTTAAGGTCTCTAAGATGTAATTTAATAGCTCTTTTCTCTTTAGCAGGTCTGTAAGTTAGACTGTTGGGAGACCAATCACAGAATAAATTGGTACAATCAAGAACAAAAATGATGACAGTGCCCGTTTTTGCTTCATTGCCCCGACATAAAGTGTAGAGGTAGTTTATTTGAAGAATAAGGCTCACAGCATGAAACATAACTCAGACACAAAACCCAAACCCAGGCAGACAAACACACACACACACACACACACGCACACACCCTCACCTCAGCAGCAGCCTGTCTGAACACATCTGCTACATGTGGAAGAATGGGACTTTGTGAGAATAGAGAAGTGGCATGCAAAGAGGGAGGGGGGGGGGGGGGGGGCATGATGGACAAGAGGAGTCGCTAATGCGTTCCTGTGATCTGTGGCCTGAGAACTGACAAGTGGCACCACCAAGAAGGGAAGACAGTAAGAGAGGAAAAAGGGAGAGATGCTAATACACAGAAAGGATGAAAGAGACAGAAAGCAATCAGTGTGAAAACCAAAGAGAAAGACTGAGGGAGCGCACTGTGAGGCTGACACTTTGTCAGAGGCAGAGCTAGTTGTCAGATGGGCTAATGCCGCCTCGGTTCAAGTCCCTCTTAAAGACGTCAGATCACACAGGCAGATTGCCCGTGGAGGATTTGAGGCAGGCACCCGCCGGGGGAGCTGGGAAATTGCATTTGCTGCCTGCTACAAGATCCTGATAAGAGCAGATTTGTTCTAAGAACGCAATGACAGGGCAAGGTTATCACAAAGCCGCCTGCCCTCCCTACTGCAGAGGAGAGAAGAGGAGAGGTTTCCTCACCCTGCTGAAACCCTTAAAGACAAGGAGAAACTCACAAGAAAACCTTTATAATAGTAGAAACAACAGGATGCTTGTTCATAAAGATAACCCCTCCCCCACCCCCACACATCAGGATAAGGGTGTGTTAAGTTGTAAGGTAAAAGATAGTGGCTAGAGACATATTTTTCCCACTGTAAATTGGAATTTGAAAGTTTTACTTTTTGAGGATAATTACGGTTTCTCATCACAGCAACATCAATGTCTTCTGGATAATTAAATAAACTTGTACTAAAGGTTTAAGTTATAGTCATCCTATTCCAACTTTCTCGTGAAATCACATTTTTTTATTGTTAGTAATGGCACTAAATATTGAGGTACCCATAAGACTCAGCAGCTGTTGCTATGGTGACTCCAACCAGAGTTAGAGCAATGGTGAATTCCCAACGCTTCATTATCTCAATTTGGAATTTAATAGTTACTTACAGGAGATGGCAGGTGATTGTTTTTATATTTTATTGAAACCAACAGCGAATTGATCTACTTACAAGTGAAGGCTGATATATGCTATTCCTCTGTGCTGTAGGCCTCTGTCCTTTATTAAATAATTATTCATTAAGAGTTTGGTCACGCTAGTATGTTCAGAAATGACTTCAAAAGCTAATAACAGTAATCATGTTTTCAGACTCCAGAGAGTAGTTCAGCAGATGAAATTGCGCATTCATTTACAAAGCTTCACTAGCTTGTTGTGCTACATATCACAACTTCTTGACTTACAGTCTAGTAGTAGTCAAGAGGTTGTGATATGTACAAGCTACCAAAGTCTAGTTTTCTGTTATTTTTATATGACGATGATGGATGTCTAAATTAAACATAGTCACATTTCCAAAACTTGAGGTGAAGCCAGGACTTCAACCTGCTCTGAATGCTTTGTTGGCAATGCCCCCTCTACTTCCTCCTCATGATGACATCAGACTGTTCGCACATGCCAACAGACAGCTGTCTATTGTGTAGCCAGATTCTGACTCAAGCGTACAAATGTATTTGACAAGTTTCCATACTCAGTAAAGAATGAGAAAAAGAAGTGAAATCCTGCTACTACTGTTTATGTCAAACCACTGGCCAATGTATCATTACCATCTGGTTTTGGGAGATGTGACTGCTTTTATTTTTTTGTGCAGGAAAAGCACTGAGATTATTGCATGGAAATGATACATATAGTGGCTTTAATTGTCATTGACCCTGGCTATAAATGTTGATTTTGTCCAATGGGTATTTATTCTCAATGCATTTAGCTAATATTCTACTACACTACACTCGTTATTCATGATGCTGAAAAATAATAATAGCTTTAATCCCATCAGCAACATTTTAATGTATATAAATGCATAGCAAAGCTGTATACCGCCATAATTGAAGGTGTTACATTACAATGAAGTAGCATGCTATTAGTGCTTTATTTAACCTTAAAACATGATTCCTGCATTTCTATTGAAAAGCCAAATCATTTCTATTCTGATAGAGGCTATAAACATATGCAGACATTAGCAGGAATCATTTTTAATTGGTCACCTCAGTCCCGAGTGTCTGTGTGGAAAGACTGACAGGCAGGGAAGGTTAGTTTGGAAAAAGAAACGTTGTGTCTGTCTGACAGTCGGTCTGTTGTGACGAACAGGTCTGTCATTCTCAGCGAGAGAGCGAGTGCTGGTCAAGAGAGAGAGCAGCAAAGTAAAAGTTCAAAGAAGAATGTGTCGAGGCATGAGCTTTGAAGGCTTAAAGCTGTCAAAATCTTAATCTATCTGTCATGAGGTGTGTGGACGCTGGGCTTAAAGTTGGCGGGATGTTGGACTGATGTCATTTGGATAGCCGATGCCCATCACCAGACATTTCCAGCTGACACTTTATTCTCCTACACAGGACCTTCTCTTCAGCTCTATATGCTGTCAAGGAAGGGATGAAGTGTCTGTTTATGTGCTGGGGAAAGGTATACATACAATTATAACAAAATTATACTTTAAAAAATGCCAGGAAAACATAACATATGAGTTGAATACTGCATGATAATGAGATACGAATAAGTAGACATTAAAAAGCTGATTAAAAATATAAATGATGTACATGTACATTATACTAATCAATGTGTGGCCCTAAATACCAGAGAAAAGTGCCAAAAATCAAATGAAATGTAGCACGGCTTGTAAATTCCACAAAATCAGACTAGTTTTGTCAAAGACACCCATATTTAAGTAAGTGAATGGTTGGCTAACCACACATTTTTCAATTTATACTGAAACCTGAAATCCCCAAAAGTCATGTCAGTTAATTAGTCTATAAATCTATCTTAAAACAAGAGTTAGGAGACCAGAATAATATTGAAATACTGTAGGTTTTTCTTACCATGATCATTCCTCCTGTTCATAATCCCCCATAATGTCTTTATAAGCACTTACAATATAAGTGATGGGGGACAAAATCCACCCGCTGGGGATCAATGTTAGTCTTTTAGTGCGAAAGTCCCTCTGTTTGTTACTATTCTTCCATCATAACTCAACATGGAAACACTCTCTGAAACACAAAGAGCATATTTGATTCTAAAAAGACTGTAAATGTGTCAGATATCCACTTGATATGACTAACTCAGACCGCTGAAGCTTAATATCTTTATATCTACTTTGAAATGACTGTGTGGACACACTGTGTATTTTGTCCTCCATCACTTTACATTGAAAGACCATTTGAAGGAGATATTTTAATAGTCAGTATGAACAGGAGGAATCATTACAGCGAGGAAAACCTCTTTCAATGTTCATATGCACACCTGGATGTTGTTTTAAAACAGCTGTGTTACATAATGCAGTGATCAAGTTGTGTTAACATCATATAAAAAACAGATGGTACAGCTTGAATAGATTCCAATAGTTAGACGTGAATTTGCATAACTGAACAATTCAAGAATGTTGTATGACTGCAGAGTTGGAAGGTTGACCACATCCATGACATTTGGGTGTAATTTGACAGATCCCCTCTCTTCATAGTGTCACACTCGACTACAGTGTTCCAGAGTCAACCATAATGACCATAATAATGGGCTTGTGAACCACTACATTGGAGTATTGTTGGCACATCCTGGTAAGAGTTTTGCAACAAGTGCCATTTACTGGAGAACACAGCTGACTTTTATCAAGTCATTGTCATCTGGGGTTGTAGGAAGCTACAGTAGTTGGATTATGACTATTATCCAGAGGATTTTAAAGTTAAAGAACCATAAAATAGGGAACCAGTGTAGAAACAACATAAAACACAAACTATTGGAGAACAGCGCACATGCTCATGAAATGATGGATCAACAGAAAACTTCTTAACAGACAAGACTTTATTTTTTATGCTCTCAGTGGCGGTTTTAGCTTGAATGACGCTCTGGGTGAGCCCCCCCCCCCCCCCCCCCCCCCCCCCCCCCCCCCCCCCCCCCCAATGATGTCATCATATGAATGAAATCCGCTCCCCTATTTCATGATTGATACTAATGATGCCATGGCCAGTTAGATATTATATATATTTCTGGGACTTGTGTCAGTGACTGGGACTCAGGTTTGCTTTGAAAAGCTCCTCTCTGCTAGAGCCACAGTGACTGAGAGCAGTCCATAAGTAAGGGTAGATCTCCGATAGATCCTTCTCATGCATGGATGTAATAAGCTCAAGGAGGCTCATGGTCTTTGGTGGCAGGTTGGGGAAGTTCTTAATTTCCTGCACAAGCTCTGTACTATCCAAATCAAAGTGCCCCTGGAAGTGCAGTGTTTTGCCCTGTGCCTTGCATTGCTCTGCCAGCTCCTCATTTGAAAGGGTTGGGAAATGTGTCAACACCCCGAATTTCTCTCCCAGTCATTGAGTTGTCATTGAGACCTCGCTCTGTCTTTTTCAAAAGACTCACAGCTAAGTCCACATGCATGGTGGGAGACTGCACGAGTTTGCTGACATGCTGTATTGCAGATAGGATGCCAAACAACAGTGCAAATGTTGAAGCGGTAAGAACCCACCTCCTCACACAAAGACTGGGCCTTTATAGCAGGGTCCTTGGTGTGGTCTCTCACCTCGATTAAAGCCTCTCTCACAGCAGCTCCCTAGTACCTCTCGACACTCTTGATCTTGTTTCTGACCACATCTTCAAGGTGATGCTGACATGTTTCTTCAGTATGGTCCATATTTGGGTGGAGGCTGAAAACAAAATGAAGGATACCAAAAATAACTTTTAGCATCAACAGATCCCTTAGCAGCATCACACACCACCAAATTCAATGTGTGTGCCCCCACATAGAGCTCTTGAATTGTTCTCTCCCTTATTTTTCCCTCTCGTGTTGTCCCCGTTGTCACATGACTGTCTGTTCAATATCAGGGATGCCAGGTGCTGGCCTGTGGACTCCTCTGCCTCCAAAAATCCCATAAAGTGTTCCCTGATATTGGGCTTGTCCACCAGTGACACTACTCTAATCACAATTGACAGCTGTTCTGTGTGGCTTATATCAGGAGTGCAGTCCAGAATTATGGAGAAAATCGTTGCCTGCTTGATGTCATTCACTATAGCAGAAATGATTTTGCTACTCAACAAATCAATCAGTTCATTTTGCACATGATGGCCTAGGTAGCTTGTGTGACTGGCTGTTCCTCTTTGGACACGGCAAAGGTGATCTTTCACAATGGAATCAAACCTGGCCAAGTTCGACCTCTTTAAGAAAATTCCCATTAGACGGTGAGAACAGTGTTTCAGTGTGTCCCCTCAAAGCCAAATTCCGAACGGCCAGTGACTTCACAATAGCAGTGACACGAGTCAGCACTGCTCTCCATCTCCCCCTCTCAGCCTCCAGAAGTGCCATCTCCTGCTTATCAATACTTTCCCCACTTTTTAACCTCACTGCCAGTTCCTTCCATGCTTTCATGCAATTGAGGTGTTCTGTGCTATTGTCATGTGTCAAATGAATGATCCTCTTTGAAAACAATTTGCAGCAGAAGCAAAAAAGGCTGTTGTTCTTCTTTGAATATATCAACCAACTTCTAGCCATCTTTTCACCACTAATTAATGTCTTCTTGAAATATTGGTGGTGGCAACTTCTCCCATCACTCTCATTCCTCTGGAAGTCAGGTGGTACCTTACTTGGTCCTCTGTGAACCAACTCTGTCCGAATCCTGTCAGTCAGAGGTGAGGGCCAATTAGCAGGGTCGGTTGACAGAGGCTCATGCTCAGCAGTGTGACTCAGTGGGGGTTCAGCTCCAGGCATTTCTATCGGACAGCATATTGGCACATTACTCAAAGCACATAACAGTGGAACTAACACATAGGCCTACTCAGAAATGATCAGAAATATTAAAATCACATAAAATCACAATTGTCTGGTCAAAATGTGTGCAAGGAGACACTGAGACCATTCCAGAAGAGGCCTGTGTGGCTGAGGAGGTAGATGGCAAAATATTTTAGAGGTGCCCCTGAAATTGACCAAAAGACAGAGTACAATATAACTCTGAATCTCTGATACACAACATCCATGAATTGAACATTACACGCTATTAATCTAACTTTCAGGGAGGAACAATTAGCTCCTCGGTTACTGCCTACTTCTTTGCATGGCACACTTTCAGTTATGACTTGTTAAGCTAGTATACCTTTGTCACAAAATAGAGCTTTAGTAATTAGCAAATGTTCGTCTTTGAAACTACTTAACAGCATTGCAAATTCTGTTAGCTAATTACAGGACAGGACCCAAAGTTATCTCAAATGATCAAAATAACTAATAACTGAACTTGTAGCACAGTTTTGTTGCACACATTATTATGGTGAAATTATATTTCATGTTTGTTAGTTCAGTTCAATCCCATCAGAGGGGGGTGCCAATTTGCCAATTCCCTGGTATACAGTGACTGACTTGACGTGCAAATAATAGATAGAATTTTTTTTTAAACTTGTGCCACTCCTCATGAGTCATGACAAAATCCCGCCAATTCGCTCATATCATGGACTGCTACCGCGTGCTCCAGTAGTGGAACAGCAGAATTGACATTCATGAATGAAGTACAAGATATTTGGATATCAGAATGTAAAGATATCAAAAAAAGTGTTGGAACTATATCAGTGTTTGTAGATTTCTCTGGAAAAATAGACTAGCTGGGCAATCAGGGCAGGACAAATAATAATGTGATTGAAGGTACTGGACTGGTAGTAACCTTATAGTAACGTTGATATGACATTAAGGCAACAATTTGGTCATTTGCCCCAAATAGCATACCTAATGTTCTTACCTGCTCACTGTTGATGTGAAACTGTGAACAGCTGTGAACTACACTGACTTCCAGAACATCAACAGTGAGCTGGGAGGAAATGAGTATTTGGGGGGAGGTGTTGGGTGCTATTACGAAACTGTGCTGTCTCTTGAATCACAAGCTGCAGCATCATATTTGTGTTAGAACACTCTTGTCCAGCTCGATGGTGTCACTTGATGAGTATAACTGGTAGAAATCTGTTGTGAGAGAGAGAAGACGAGAGGTGTGAATTTTCCAAATCAGCGGTACAGCAGTGTGGACAGGCTCATGGTTTGATGTACTGCCTTGACAATGTGTGTGTCTGTGCATGTTTATGTCTGTTTACTAGCAGGGATACTTGATTGTGTGTGTGTGTGTGTGTGTGTGTGTGTGTGTTTGTGAAGTAGATGTTGTTACTGGGTGTGATTTAGTGCCTGTAGGGGTAAATTAAATCATTTCTCAAGGCCTCTCCAGTCAAGTCTTTCACATAGAGAGATAACGCTGTCGATGCAGCCTCATCTTCACACAAAACACTGTCGGAGCAGACCAGGGAGGATCCACAGTAACTAGTTTGGGACAAAATTGAGCAATTAAACATAACATGTAAATGATTTCTTGAACAGCTTTAAATTCTTTCATACATTTCTGGGCACCCCAAAACAAAAATAATTCCCTGGTGAATGTTTAGAATGAATAAATGCTGTTTGCTCTGTTCTCAGTCAAATAACCTCAATAAAATATTACGTTTTTTAAAAAAATGTTTAAAGTAACACCTAACTCAGTAATCAAATGGCAGTCAAAGCTTATCAAGCTACTAAATACTAACACGGTGAGTATTAGGATCATGCTTGGGGTGAAGGAAAGGGATTTCATTGATAAAGTTGTTATATTTAGAGAAAATTACAATGTTTTGAGAATAAAGTTTTAATTTCAAGAAATAAGTAACTTCTAATTGTATCAAACTGCTTTATTCTCATAATGTCATATGTTACTTCAACAGTGGCCATAATACTCAGTGATCCTGATCAAATTGACATATCTACACATGTACATTAAGATTATGTCCTGGTAATCCAGATAGACCTATATCAGTGGTTAAAAAAACAAATAATAAACAATGTTGGTAAATTACAGGTATTTGGATCTCAGTACCACAGTCTCAGGGCTCTGATGATACATTTTAAAGGTATAATGTGGAAGAATAGGCCATGTAATCCAAACAAATATGGGGCAACATATCACCCTGTCCCCACATACACAGGCCACCCCATCACCATTATCACTCACTGTATATAGTGTAAAGCTTACTGTTAACAGTGAATCTATGGCTATGGTGTTGTCAACATGTCAAAATGCTATAGAGCCATTAGAGCCAGCGGTAAATTACAAAAGAGCTGCACAGATCAAAAAATGGTTGCACCACAGAGATTAGTTACAACATAACTCTAAGTAACAACTAAATATTTACACACAGGGCCCCAGGGAAGGTGTTCATCATATAATGTTACAGAACTCACTAACGGTAAAACAGCACTTTTTCTGCCAACCAGCATTATTTTTTCATTGACTATATGCATTTCTACAGCACATTAATCCAGCAGGCAATAGGGACCTAATTTATTGATATGTTTCAACACATTTCTTTGGCTCAAGCTTACTACCAATGCCAAATGGCTCACATCAGCTTTCACAGAGCTGGTACATCAGATCAGCTGATATGACCAGCTGATGTCTCCCTGTCTGAAGCTGGCTGCTCTCTTTGTGCATCTTTCCAAATTGGCATTATTTGGATATACTGATGACATATTAGGAGTCTACATGGTAAGTTTCTTGCCTGAAAAAACATCAAAACTTAATAAACAATTAATAATCAATTACCCGGATCATCCAGCTGTGCCTCCTCCACAGAGGACGTGGCTGTGTTTAGGAGTTCTTTGAAGTGTTCCTTCCACTGCCCAACAATACCCCCAGTCGAGGTCAGCAGTTCCCCACCCCTGCCAAAAACATCCTGGGCTAAGCCCCGTTTCCCCCTCCTGAGTTACCTGACGGTTTGCCAGAACCTCTTCGAGGCCATCTGATAGTCCCTCTCCATGGTCTCACAGTACTCCTCCCACACCCTGGTTTTTGCTTCAGCCACCTTCTTGGCCATCCAGTACCTATTTGCTGATTCTGGAGACCCCTGGGCGAGCCTGGCCCTAAAGGCTTGACAGCCTCCTTTATTGCTGATGTCCACCAATGGGTTCTCCGGTTGTCGCCCCAACGTCCTTCAGGCTGCAACTGTGAGACACCGCCTCCGCAACTGAGGTCTTGAATATGGTCCACTTAGACTCTATGTCCTCAACCTCCCCATCAATCATACCTGGGAATCATCCCTCCCTCCATCATTGCCCATGTGAGTATTGAAGTCTCCCAGCAGAACTATGGACTCACCGGGCCATAGCCCTTCCAGGGCACCTCCCAGCGAGTCCAAGAAGGCTGGGTGTTCCGAACTGCTCTTTGGTGCATATGCACAAACAACAGTCAGAGCCTTCCCCCCAGCAACGCAAAGTTGCAAGGAGGGGACCCTCTCATTTGGTACCTCGTCTGGCACCTTTCCCCCTGGGTTTAAGTATCTTGCCCAAGGACACATTGACATGTGGACTATATCAAATATCTCTTATTTTTTCACATTCTGATTTTAGTTAATTCGGGAATGTTTTAAACTAAAGTTCTGGCCAATTTGTACACATTATATCTTTAAATAATTAGTTATTACTAGAAGTGTATGTTGATTGATTATGATATGTGATATATGATATGACTCATCATATCAAAGTGTCTGCATAATATAACACACATCCTCCTGTGTGAAAAAATGGAAACCTTCTATCAGCATTCAATAAACACCCTGATGCCATAAGCAGAAACATTAGGAGTGAATGAATTCACTGATTATTTGGTAGACTGACTTGATGATGAGTGATAAAGTAATTTGAATTGCTTTTCATTGCATGAACAAGTTCCCAAAAACAGCCCAACCAGTACATCTTCTTACTTGAGATGCTGCTGAAGTGTTTAGCATTTACTGGAGAACTGCAAATCTGAGAGGTGACACAAGCTGTGGTTAGATAGATGGAACCTTAGTTGTATTTATTTACCGTTTCTCTGTTCTTATATGAACTAGAGTTCATCTTCTCCAGTCACTGACACTAAATGAGTTGAGGAAGAGAGACGGAGTTGAGGCGGTTACAGCGCCAAAACCCGTTAGTGGCCAGAATGTGCCTTAAAAATAAACTTTGAATACTTCATCCTTTGTATGAATGCTTTATTATTATTGTTGTTGTTGTTATTGTTATTTTGTGTAGATTTTGATGCTCCGTGGAAACACAGTGCTGTGATAGACCCACAGATTTTTTTTAAAGTTATGAGATAAAATATGATAGATGTAATATTAGATTTTATGTTGAATAATTGACATGTTATGTTACTTTGTGATGTGATGAAAATGTCCTACAGTACAGTGAAGACTGTAAACTTCATTTAACTGGAGGAAATATGGAGTGGAGGGAAATCATATGTTTTAATGTCATTAATGTCTTCAGGGGTCAGTATCACATCTTCTTTTCTCTATGAATCATGTTTAGATATTATCACACACTTTCCTGAAAATACTTCTGTTCTGTACATACTAGCATTCAACTGACACATGTTTCTGTAGATGAACTTATTATTTCAATCAAAGAGTGTGTGAGTTCTCAGTCTTGTAATAAGTGTTTTGTGTCTGTAGTTTTATTAGACACATGCTGTAGATGATCATGGAGGTCTCTACACAGTGATGAGGACACATTCACAAACTCTTCACATTTTATTCAACTGTTATATGAAAGTTATGTTATTACATAGCTGCCCCCCCCCAGCTTTACATCACTGATATAGTTTTGTTGTGTGCTTTATTTCAGTTCACAAAGCTGATCTACAACCAGTGTTTTTTTATTTTTTTATTTTATTTTTTTAAAGTTGCAAGGACAGTAAAGAAAAAGGAAAATAAGATAATGAACAGACAAGACAAAGCAAGCTATGGAAGTATATTGCTGCCACGCCAGAAAAAGAAAAATCAGTATCAGTAAATCATTATTATTATACATATTATTATCATTATTATTATCATTATCAGTATTATTATAACAATATAATATTCATCTCTTTAATGCTGATCTGTTTTTCTTTTTCTGGCGTGGCAGCAATATGTTTCCATAGAAACAGAAAAATAAACTAGAAAAAGTAAAGACAACATACAAAAACTGCAACTTCTCCTCCTCCTCCTCCTCATTGTCTCTCGGCCTCTTTGAGCGAGCTGTTGTTGCTGCTCGTCTCCGACCTCCTCCACACACTCCTCCTCCTCCTCTTCCTCTTCCTCCTCTTGCTTGTCCACGACCTACTCTACACTCTCCTCCTCCTCCTCACAGGACAGCACATGACGCGTCTTAAAGTTCTCATACACCTCCTAAAAACTTCCCCACACATGTTGTTGTTGGCAGCAGCAGGAGGAGGAAGAGAAGAAGTCAAGTCTTTCTCTTCAACATCTGGCCTCTGTTCCTTTATGTCTCTATTTTCAAGGAGACCAGTGTCAATCTTTTGTGGGACACGATGAAGGGATGGTGATCGAACAGTGTCTAATGTTCTTCTCTGTCTTCTATTTGGTCCTCTCCTCCTCTTCAGGCAAGTCCTCTTCTTCCACATACACCGCCTTCTTTTCTTCATCCTCCACTTCTTTCTCTCGCTCCTCCTCCTCGGTGGTCTGTGGTCCTCCTTCTCCTCACTGGACTCTTGGTCCCCAAAGCCGTCATCTGGCTCCTGTTCATAATAATAATCACTAAACTTACCTTCATAGTTAAACTCGTCATCGTCCTCTTCCTCCTCGTACTCCTCCACCAGTCTTGTTACAACGATCTGGTTGAAGGGGATTGGAGCCGACAGATGTTCCGGGCTGCCGTAAACCTGCAGTTTCAAAAGAAAAGCGTCAAAATGATGATTTTCTTGTTTGTATTTGATAGTGAGAAATGGATTTACAATGTCAAACAGCAGTTGGATTTAAAAAGTGTACCTCAGTGAATCGGTGGGCCACTGAGCAGAGGTACGGCAGCTTTACGGTTGGTTCCTGGTTCACCTGGTTCTCCTGGTCACCCTGGTTCTCCTGGTTCTCCTGGTTCTCTTGGTTCTCCTTGTCACCCTGGTTATCCTGGTTCTCCTGGTTCTCCTGGTTCTCCCGGTCCTCCTGGCACTGCTGGGCTATGCTGGCTGTAGAAACCACAGCAACAACCATCATGCATTAAGTTAAAGAAAAGAGAAAATAGTGTGTGTGTGTGTGTGTGTGTGTGTGTGTGTGTGTGTGTGTGTGTGTTGGCACTTACAATTAAAATGACTGGTGTCCTCCTCAGTCCTCAGCTGGGGGATGAATGGAGGCTCTTCATCCATGAGGAATCTCCAGTAGACACCTTTAAAAAACGGGTGAGCTTTCACCTCTCCGGATCCTCCTGGAGAATAAGTGAGACAAACAAAATTATGAATGAGCTCCCATCCTGTCTCTATCCACGTCTTCATCATTAGTGAATGTGACACTAACCTGTCCCCAGACATCTTTTGGCATTTTTCTCCAGGAGAAGGCTGATTAGGTCCTGTGCAACAGTTCCTTGGGCTGCTTCCCCCTCCGGCCAGATGATGTCATCTGAGAAAAAACAAAAAGCACATATCAGTAATCCAATAACAGAATTAAAAGTTTAACTTCATCATAAAAAACAACAACAACAAAAACACTGAATCTTAAAACAAGTTTAAAGTAAAAGAAAAAAGAATTTCAACCACATGTTGCTAGATTTTCATGAAAATCACAAAGTAGGATAATGTACATTTTTGATCATTTTTTAAAATAAAGAAAGATTCATTTAGATCTGCTAGCATGACTTAAATATAGAAGGGTCAATGACCTTTCCACCTTCCATGTGGTTTAGTCAAATTTAAAGTGGCTAAAATGTGAAAATAAACATGAATAACTTGCACACATTCTTTTAGGCATGATCTAACATGATACCTTTTTATATTAAATAAAGGTAATGGAATACAATTGTTCTAAATATTACATTTAATCGGAGGTATCATGTCAATCAGGAACCATTTACTTTTTTTAAATGAAGTAATTATTAGTATAAGTCCACTGAAATACACTGTAGGTGGATCAAATATTGAATATGTCTCATTTTCAGGAGCATTCAGTCTTACTTTTGGTAAAAAATGTGCAAATGTCATTTCAAATGACATAAAACCAACAAAAATATTAAATGTACATTTGAACAAATCTGATGCTGCTTTTAAAACTATGTTGAAGACATTTTTGAACATCTTGACAACCCTTATTTGTCACTGAGCCAGAAAGAGATGAACTGAAGTAAAGATTCTTACCTTGAACCACGTGGTCACAAAGGTCATCAACGTCAGTCCCGTCAAATGGAGTTTCACCCACCAGAAACTCATACAGGATGATCCCTAGGGCCCACCAGTCCACAGGTTTCCCGTACCCCACCTCTAGTATGGCCTCTGGGGCCATATAACAAGGAGTGCCCGCTGTCTGAAGGGAGGAAACACAAAATGATTAGAACAAGGATCCAGGTTTCAGCTCAAATAGCACAGAAGAGAAAAATCAAAGACTTACTTCTTCGTCCGTGATTTCCTGCACGATCCTCATAATTGGTGCTTGCTCAACATCTTGCGCTATGTTGAGTCGACCTATCTTTGAGAGGCCAAAATCAGCCACCTTGATGTGGCCGGTTGAAGTGATCAACATGCTATAACAGAGAAAAGCAGAAGCATGTCTCATGTTAGATTACATACCAAACTCTAACTCTACATGTCAGATTGATGGGACAGATTGATGACTCACTTTGCAGGTTTCAGGTCTCTGTGAATGATCCCATAGCTGTGGAGATATTCTAGGGCCATGGTGGTCTCTGCTACGTAGATCCGGCTCATCTTTGTGGAAAAGCGCTTCCGTTCCTCCAGCAAGGAGGCACAATCCCCACCTAGAAGGACAGGAGACATGTTCTCAGTGTGTGTTGGGTGGGTAGCATGGATGGGCTCCATAGATAATAGAGGAAAGTCAGTTTAAAGCTCATTTATCTGTTCTATCCCTGTCTAAACAAACAACCTTCTTACCTGCTACATACTCCATCACTATACGGAGGTCTCTGTTGGTCTCAAACGCGCAAAACATTGAGACAATGTACTCGTTTTCTGTGTAAGAGAGGATGGCTCTCTCCACCAACACCTGCCTAATGTCTTGCTCTCTCTTCAGGTTCCTCCAGTTGATGATTTTCATAGCAAATGCTTTCCTGGTTGCTCTGTGGCGCACAAGGTTCACAGATCTGCACAAGAAGGAAAAGGAAACATGATCAGCTTCTACTACTGAACATCAGCTCTGATTTAACAAGAAACTAAAACATGTATGATGTTTCTCTGTGTTTGGACTGAACTCTGTGTGGAGTCCAAACAGTCTGTTAGAATGTAAAGAAGTCTTACTCACCCAAAGCTGCCACTGCTGAACTGCTTGATGATCTCAAAGTCACCCTCCTCTGGTCTTCTGGGTGGAGGGCAACACACTGAGCGGGTCTAAATCAAACACACAAAAGTTATAAATGAGTCAACTAAACACAATAAAGTATACACTATAAACAAAGGGGTGTGTGTGTTTCTTAAAATCAGTTTGGAAAAAAGAAACATGGTTGAAATTGAAACACCTACTTCATGGAGGACTTTCTCAAGCTTGTCCTGGAGCTGGATGAAGAACTGAGGACAGATCAGTTGTCTCTGGACGGTGGACTCACAAAGCATTGAGAGGTCCACTAGCTGCCTCTGAATGAACTTTAAAGCATACGAAGCCTGGAGCAGACCGCTATCGCTGAACTCTGTTACTGCGTTCATTTTCACTGAGACTGATGGAAGGATGGAAGAATTTACAATCAGGATCATTATTACTGTTTTAAGCAGCAGTTAAAAATGAAAGACTGTAAAAGTTACATGAGACAATTTGAAAGGATGAAACCTTAAAAAGTCTGAAAATGTTTGAAGTTTAGTTTTTGATATTGAAAGTCTAAAAATGTCTGAAATCGTAGGAGTTAAAGTATTACATTTGATTTGAGCGTAATTACATTTGTTCAGTTATTTACGTTATTTATCATTAATATCATTATTTTCTGATTATTTTACATAAAGAAAGAAAGAAAGAAATACTTACTACTGATAGCTGCTGCTGAAGTCTCAAGATAGATGTTTAACTCTCTAAAGTTAGTCTTTTTAGCTTTTAACTCACTGCTACTGAACACAAACCTGACTGTCTTCTGTGCTTCAATAACTGGAATGAACAATCTGTCATCTGCTTACTGAAAGTTCCAAGATTCTATGATGTCATGCATTGTACTGTGATGTCATAAAACTCATTTACATACAAGCCAGCTCATTAGCATATTTTAGAACACTCTCACACACACACACACACACACACACACACACACACACACACACACACACACACACACACACACACACACACACAGAGTTACATTCATTTTCTGCAGACTAACCATAATCACTTCTTACCTAAACTTAACCTTTACATTAACTTCAACTATTGACCCAAAAATCTGCATTTTACCACTTAGGGACTCGACTTTTGTCCCCAAATGCACAAGCTGACCCCAATCAATTGGTCCAACCTTTCAATAAATGCATCACACCACTGTATATGGTCCCTTTAGTTTTTTCCACAATTCTGTTTTTGTTTCATTATGGAGATGTTGGTTAGTCTACATCTCTGTCTTTGTTTTTTTTTGTTTTTTTTTAAACACTGATCCAGATCAAAGCATCTTAACTGGTTACTTCATGGTCCAAATTGACCAAGCTCCATTCCACAATTTTATTCAAAACAAATTAAGTTAATTGGATTGAAATTGTGTTCAGTGATGTGAACCTACAGAGTAACCTGAATGAACTCTGATGACATTTGAATATGATACAATATCTTGAATTGTGACATTTGTCAGAGCTTCATTCGTGTTGACTTTCTGACTCCATAAATCTAACTGAATTTGATTGATGCACAGAGACACAGGATTTCTGTGTCTTGAAAGCAATACATTCAATTTGTTGCCTGGATTCTGTTAACAGGCAGCATTTTTCTGTTCCACAAAATGTTACATAAAAAGTGAATATTGCAGACAAATTAGTGGACGTAAAAATGAGACTTTTCAGGGATAGAATGCATGCTGGTGGTGAGTAGCTAGTTGCCTTTTTTAAACGTTCCATTTAAGAAACTTTACATTTAAACAGTAGAGTATTCCAAAATTACCGTTGTTGTGTCCGCTGTGTAGTCATGTGAACATCCAAAAAATAGCCACCAGCTTACATTTGAACTAATTCTTCAAAGCAGGTTTGTCTACCAGAGGAATGGGTTTAGCTTACCTCTTTAATTCCTACACACACACACACGCACACACACACACACACACACACACACACACACACACACACACACACACACACACACACACGCACACACACGCACACACACACACACACACAGACTCCTTTCTACCTGCCAATATATCACAGCCCCTAGGTAGGAAGATTGATGGTATTAAATTGCTTCTATCCAGGTTTTTTATCAGGATTTACAGGCGTCGCTGTACCTAGAGCTTTCCAGCACCACTCCCTTCCATAAATCATGCTTTTTCACCTTACCACCACTCTCTCTCCACACACACACACACACACACACACACACACACACACTTTCTGCACCCAGGCATACACAGGCGCCACACACATGCACAAACACCACAGCGCATATATACGCATAATGTACACACACATAGACTTCTGGATATGGTTCTAACAAGATGGATGACCTCCTTGCCGTCTGCTGCCAAAACCAACCTTAAACTACACACACACACACTCACAGACACACACAAACACAGCAACTCAGCAACTCAGATGGAGCCACACATGTACATTTTGACTCTGTAATGGAAAATGTCAATCTCTGTCGATGGCGGGCCTTGGAAACGCAGTGATTCCTTGGCTTCCACCCATCGCTCTCATTATAGGAAAATGTCACCTCATTTCCCAAGTACACGTCGCCTGATTAATTTCTGAAAAGGGGGAACAAGAGAGACAGGGATGGTGCGAAGGGGAGAGGGTGGCATCCGTGGCGGAGACTGTCGATTCCGTCGTTTCCGTTGGGCGTGTATGTTTGCGTGGCATAAACTGACTCTGTGTGTGTCCTTAGGATGCAGCAAGGTGGCTGAGCTTGACCCAGAAGCGTAATCTCATTGGTGGCAGCAGGCTAAGCAGAGTCACCCTGACATCCTTCTACCCTGTCATTCTTCAGCACTCCCTGGAGAATACCAAGGTGTTCCCAGATACCAGATGGGATGTATAATTCTTCCAGTGTGTTCTGGGTCTGCCCCAGTGTGTCCTCCTCATTGGATGTGCCTGGAATACTTACAAAGGAACTGGGGCAGCACAATATTAGGAACACTTTTCAGTATACAGTCCAGTTCACCACTCACTAAGAGCTCAATGATAAACATAAAGTAGAATTATCACCTTTCTGACATAAACTGAAACAGTTTGAGCTTCGTAAAAGTCGATTTTAAGAATTAGATTGCACAGGTGTACCTAATAAAGTGCTCTGTGAGTGTATGTACAGATACAAAGTCCGTCAGAAGTCACCACAGAGCTGTTAATGCTGACTGACAGGTGATCCAGCTTTGTTACCATCATCAGGGATAGATGTCACTTCACATGGTGGTTCAGAGGGAAGGACCCTACAATTGAATGTTAATTACCATGCAGTAAATCTCCACATTATCCTTGATTCTGGTTTAAAACTGTTCATCTGTTAAGGATGTGGACACAGTAGTACATGCTTTTATCTCCTCCTGCATTGACAATTCTATTTTTTATGTATGTATTAGTATCATCTTTATCTCACCTGCAGCTGCTTCAAAATGCTGTGGATGTAATGTAAAAGGGATTAGGTATGTACCTAGTGTTACACTTTCAAGTCAGAAGGGTGCTCTGTTGCACCTGTGACTACACCCAGAAGTGATGTCATGGTGTGCTGTTAACTGCTGTTGGGGCTAATTCATGGTTTTGATGTCCCATGTCCATTTGCATGTGGACTCTTGCCTCAAATTTTGGGCTGATGGGCAGATGAGTACCCAACCAGCATGAATTGGCCTTTAAGTCACTTTTAAAGCAAAGCTGAGCTAAACATGTCACACAGAGCGACCTCATTTTTGCACTCATAACCCACTGATATTCTCACCTAATTCCCTGGTATTCATTGAAAATACACAAATTTCCCCAAAAATGTCTGGAGTATTCCTTTACAAGGCACTACTACCAGTAAATACAGGTGACATCAAGATTTTAAAAGCACGAGGAGGAAAGGAGGACGAAAACAAGAAAAAAAAAGACGACAGCAGACAAATGAGTTGGGGGCAAACAGGAGAGGCAGCGACAAGTGTTTTACAGCTGCTAAATAATTAGAATCCGATACAACAGTGGCATTCTCCCTCCCCGCCTGTCATAAACTGGATAATGCAAACAAATGACCCTCAAATTGAAAGCTGTGGGACAACACTGGAGAGGAACCTGTCTCATCAGTGTCAGAAACACACACCCATACATAAACACACACACCAAGGGGCACCGAAAAGACACAGTTTACAATCCAAATTATACTGTGATGACAGTCCAATTCTTTTCAATTTAAAAACTGATTAAATTCCCCTGTTGCTTTTAGTTGTCACCCACCATGTATCTTGAGTGTGTGTGTATGTGTGTATGTGTGTGTGTATGTAGTCACAGCACTTCAATCAAAACTAAAGCTCCTGGTGCCTTGTTTGAATACCAATATGTCATCAGCTTTTGTTAGCAAGAGTGAATATCACCTTCATAATCATTACCATCCTAATGCTGCTTTACTGATGTTAATGAACATCATTTGGAGCTTCAATTGACCATAACACAGAATAAAAAGAATTTCACATCTTCTACAAGTATGTATGAATGTATGAATGCATGAAAGGCGGCCGGAATAATTGGCTGCCTGGTATCGTGCTGTACATCTGAGATTGTTCCCCATTCAGTTGTCCTGGGATCACAGATGAAAAATTAAAGTGGGGAAAAACACAAATGAAAATAAATGAACAAAGGTTGTAAGGAGGGGAGTGGAGGTAAAGCAGGAGAGGCAGCTCATTAAGGGCAAAGTCTCTGGATTTACTGTTGTATTTACCTCGCAAGGCAGCTGGACTGGCGAATCCATCTTGTTGGGCTTCAACTTATGCAAATTATATTTGGACCAATCAGCATTCTACAAGAATTCTCACGTGATTTCTTTATCTTGTGAATCCAGCTGCCTCGCAATGTAAAATGGTGATAGACACATTTTTCATCCAATCACCTGCCACGTACTTTTTGAAAGTGCCCATTGTTTTCCCGACAGTTTCCATGGACGTCTTGTCAGATGGTTTTGTGTAACAAACTGTCTGGCATGTCAGGTTATTGTAATGTAATTGTAATATAATTTCATAGCTAACTTTAGAGATAAAATGGTGCAGTGTTGGGGTTGGTGTTAAGAAAAGTAGTCAATTACTAAGTAGTTTATGTTTCCATAAAATGTAGTTCAAAACAGAAATAGTCAAAATGTGCATCAGAATTAAAAAGTGCACAAACACAAAATTAACCTCTTAGAGTTTTATGTGCTAGATCGGAGGAGCAGCTCATCCATTGACCACAGGGGTGGTGGTCAAATCCCCAACTCCACATGTGCAAGTGTCAATGAACAAGACACTGAACCCAAAATTATCCCAATGGCCTTGCATGGCAACCAATGTTGTCTGACTGTGTGTGTGTGTAAATGAGGCAACTTGTAAAGTGCTGTGTTTCGTAAAGTGGTAAAGCACTAATAAGTGCAGTCCATTTCCCATCCAAACAGCAGATGGTCAGCGTAAAACGACCAACCCTGTCTCCTAGAAATTACATTCATATGCCACTAAATTGCAACAGTGTACATGTTTTGCTGGCCGAATCACGTTTTCTCTCAACATAATGTTAATTAAAATGTATTCGGCAAGTTGCAAAATTGTAGATACTAAATATAATGTAGTTCTTTTTCCCCCACCAAAACATGTGCTTTTGCAGATGGTTGTAGCTGGAGCCATCTGCAGCAGATTGGTGGCTGTAACTGCAGCAATATTAAACTTTTTATGGTTGTGTTTAGACACTGGTAGTAATTGGTGAGGTTAGGAGAAGATCATGGCCTTGGTGTAACACAGGAAAAAGTTTGAAATGACTTGACATTTTTATTTAACATTTAAGCAAAACCACAATCTTTCACTAATCTTAACCTCGTAGTTTTGTTGTCTAAGCCTAAACACATGTGTGACCCAACATGTGAACTCAGGTCTCTGGTGTCAGAGTCCTGCATCTTGTACATCTGCTGTCCACCCTGAGATCCTCTCTTCAACCTCAGAGCAATATATAAATGTAACGCTGAATTCATTAGATAAAATGTTGCCTGTGAATATAATCCAGCAGTCTGCTAACGCAACATAATAGGAAAAACAATTTAGTAGTATCTCTTTAGATAAAGCAAGGAATCTCTGTATGTATGTATGTATGTCCTTCGCATGTCTCAAGAACCGTTCGTCTTGTCTCCTTCATACGTAGCAGGTAAATTGTCAAGGAATCAAGGAAGTGCAATGTGGATGTGTGAAGTTATTTGAATGAGCGGTTCTTAAGAAATACATAAAAATACCTCATAAGCACTAAGGTTCATCCAATTAACTTCAGCTCTGTGTATAAGGCAGATAGATAGATAGATAGATAGATAGATAGATAGATAGATAGATAGATAGATAGATAGATAGATAGATAGATAGATAGATGGATAGATGGATAGATAGATAGATAGATAGATAGATAGATAGCCACTTTATTGATCCCAATGGAAAATGTAGGGGTCCAGCAGCTCAATGTAAGAATGAAAAGTAATAAAACAACAAACAACAGACAATAAAAAGACAGTGAAAAAGAAGTGTAAGAGTTATATAATTAAAGTTATAAAATAAAACCAATGGCAAGATAGAAAAAACACATGTTAGGGAGCATTGGTAATTTGTAATGTCTTCCAATAGGGAACATGGGTAAATTATAGCTTACACTGATTTGAGGCGTTAAGGGAGCATTGGGGTGCAAAACCTTTTTTGTTTGTTCAAATACTTAAAATGACTTTTGATTGTCTCATTTCCCTGAAAGGGACCTGTAGGGGCCATGTGGATTATGACTCTTTCTGTAAGGAACAAAGGCACAAGTAGTGTGACATTGTTAGACTACTCAGGGACTTTGATTTGGGAAACTGTTGTTGGCATCCTGTTTTCTACTGACTGTGTTTTTGCCCCCATTTGTCTCTCACCAATAAGTCTTCTTATATCCACAATCATTTCTAAACCTTAATCAAGTAGTGACATGGTAATCTAAGGCTGTGATGGAACAGATTAAGAAGTTGTATTCACTTCCATAAAGCAGTAAACCCCTCACACCTTGAAGAATAAGTTACCTGAGACAGACTGCTCCCACAGGAAATGGAGGCAGAAAAGGAGGCTCCTGTTTGAGGTAAAAAGAAATTTGGGAGACCTCTATTCAATTTGGAAGGTTTCAGTCGGGCTTAACAGTGACACTTTTCTTTGTTCTTTCATTGAGCTGCAGTTCTCTCTCTTTCTTTCTTCTGCTCAGCAGTGCAGGAGATGTACGGTGAAATTGAAACTGACAAAAGATGAGGAGATTTAAGATGAGTTTCCTGCGTGTGTGTGTGTGTGTGTGTTGGTTTGTGTGCATGTGTCAGAGGTGAAGTGTGTTTCTTCTTTGGCACCCCTGTGTGACAGATGAGTGTGTTACCTGCAATAGATATATACATTTTCTTCCACTTTGCAGGAAATATGCCAAAATAAAGTTTTTTAGTCATGGGAGTGCTTTTCATTTGTAGAGCTCAACTACTCTAACATACATGTGCACACACACACATGTGTATATAGTTATACTTTTTATGATTACCGTGATATTGATTTGAACCACTTATTGGCTTTAATCAGTTAGACAATAAATAGTGTCACTTATAGCAGTAATAATGGCTCAAATAAAAGGAGACCACATGAAGCGTAAAGTAAAAGATAAGGCTGGCATTATTCTATATTTTCTTACTATCAACAAATTCCAAGGAAAGACCAAAACCAACACTGTGTTTGACTGTTTCTCATTACTTTATGACTTCCCTGTTTGTAGCATTCAGTTCCAAGCCGATGCATCGAGCATGTCACTTAGTGCAATCGTGTGGCTCATTGACATGTTTTTAAAGGTTTTGGGACAACAGCGGAGGTCTATGGGACAGAAGAATAAGTATATTTAAATGAAACTGCAGGACATTTTGCAGAAAACTTTTAACACAAAGTCCCAGAGAATGTTGTCTTAGATGTACCAGATGTTTTGTTACACAGAACCATGTTTGGAAAAGAGCAGACACTTGGCAAAAAAACTTGACAGGTGATGGAATGAACCTCAACTGACTGTGATGGAATGAACCATCTGTCTATCACCACCTATCACCGTCTTAACTTGCGAGGCCACTTGATTCATGATGCTGATTTGTTGATCGGACAGCGGAGCATGATGTGAGACCTGACAAGAAGGATTCTTGCAAGGTATTGTGATGTCGTGATCTTTGCTAATCCACCTGTCTCACAAGGTGTTGTCTATGCAAAAACACTTTTACAAAGTAGTTACCAGGTGTGGGTATAAAAATAACTTTCTACCCAAATGTTCTTATATCCCTCCCAGACCAAGCTCTAACCAGGGTTATTCTGTGGTTGATTTCGTGTCTGAAAGGGTCAATCCTGGTTGACTGAACCTCCTTGGCGACCCTGGTCAAGAGGTGGGTCGGACCAGGGTCGATTTCAATGTGAATGGCGCACCTGGTTTGCTAACAACTGTGGGCGAGACAAATTAATCTCATTGGCCACAAATAGAGGCACACGATAGTGAGGCAATTACAGGCGACCATTGCATTTAAGCAAAAGTTGCGTTGTCAAGCAGGAATATTTTCAAATATGACTGTGAATGTGAACGTCAATTTATCAAGCATGAAAATCCATCGAGATATGGCGGTATGGGAGATCTTTGCCATGTGTGGTGAAGGAGGTTCAGAGGGACATGACTGGGACGGTCAGGGACAATACCGTATATATGTTAACATTACCCCGCTGCTAAATGAGAAAGGCGTTCACCATTCCCAAAAACAAATACCAAGAAACTCAAGGCCTTGAAGACACAAAATGTCAAGGTCCATGATCACTATAAAAACAGGAGTGGTGTTGGATGCATGGACTGGCCGTGTTACAATCCCTGCAATAGCTTTTTTGGAGACAGCGCTTTAGCAAATCCAGTGCAACTGCATCTGACCTGGGCTGTCAGTCAGGTTCTGTCTGAATTGCCCTGACCAAAAATCCAGGCTTGACTGACTTGTTGTGAATTTCCCAAAGAAGGGTCGAACCATGGATAACTAACCCTGGTTCAACCCTGGTCCTTGATCTGAAAGTGGTATTGTTTCACCTTATAGCCTATTAACAGATATCCTTAATATGAGAATCCTTCTGTTCCTTCCATTTATCCAACATAGTGCAAACATGGCATACGTTCTTAAGTTTTCATCCCTGATTAAACCATTCGCTTTCACATTTTCTACCTTGATATCTCAATGTATGTTGTCATCCTTTTTTTTAAAAAAATTCAATACATGTGTTCAGAACACTTATGCAACCAAGCATTCATCTCAAAATTTCATCTTATCTCTACACCTGCACACTCTCAGCCTCGCTTGTGAAAAGAGCTGGTCTGCTCTTCAGAGACATTCAAATTGGCACAAATTCAGTGCTTAATGGAAACATTGAACCTGTCAGGAGCCATAATGTGCAGTTTGTGTGTGTGGGTCGGTGCCTATTGAGAAGTCAAGGGCTCTTTGTAGGCCAGAAAAAAGGTAAATGTCACCTTCCCGTCGGGGTTGCTGTTCTCAGACTGTCGCTGAAGAGGGAGTGCTGACAGTGTAACTGTCTGTAAAGGTTGAAAAGGTAAGTCTGTTATCTTTGTCTCTCTTTATCTCCTCACCTGGTTCTTTCTTTCTCGTGTATGTCATCAACCCCTCTTGGTCGCTCTGACCTTGTTGGCAAATTCACAGCATCTGTAAAACATTTTGAAGAATAGATTCACTTTCTCCAAACCATTCAATTCTGCATTAAAACCTTATAGGGATTGTATAAATGTTTACAAGCACGAGGAGAAGCGCCTCCTGGTAATAAGATGTTACTCAGGTGAGGGTATTTATGTGCACCTGAAAGCCACATAACTGAGAATATCAGAATAGCAGAATATTTCTGTCCAACTGTGATGTCTCAGCTGAAGATAAAACAGTCCGCCCACAAAACTCACAGAAAGAGCCACGAGCTACACTTTTTGAATAAATAATGTTCACTTCTTACACAGGGTAAAGAAATAATCATCCTGATAGTACACAAAGTCTGAGGAGGACAAATGACATGGTAATGTAAGCAACGTGGGTGTGTGTGAGGAATACAGCAGCTCAATACTTTCTGGGTTTTCCTCATAACTTTAGTCAGGTTCGAGGACAGCTCGAGCAAGTCATCGCACTTCATCCTTTCTTAATTTTTCTTAATTTTTCGCAATTCCCCTTCTATCCATTTCCATTATCCATTTCGACCCATTCTTATTTTCCTATTTTCAAAAATCACTTGCTGCCTGAACAGCGCCACCAAGTGGCTGACACTAGTATATTACCCAAACACTGCCCCCATCCAAAGGACATGAGGGATCACTGGTTTGATGAGTATTAAAATGATGTGAATCATATACTATGCCCTTCATAGTCACCAGATCTCAACCCAACTGAATACTTTTAGAATTTGGACCAACTGAAAATAACAAATAGCATGTTAAACCTAAGTAATATTTGTTCCAGAATTCAACCAGACCTTAACCACAGTGTTGTTTAAATGTCTACCTTAACCACAACTTTAACTGAAGTTTTATATCTTAAATATACAACCGTAACTGTTATTTGACAAACAGGAGAAAATGACATGCTTTTTGTGCTGCTGTCACATGCAGTGTAAAGCTCGCTTGTTGCTGAGGAACAAAGTCTTTTACTTCATGTTGACAACTGAAACAGAATTTTGATATGTTAATGGCAAATTTCACACAGTACAAAAATAATGATGTAAACAACAAATATCAATCTAAAATAACTATGTAATTAGCTTCTAATTATAGGAGAAATACAGACAACACACAATTAGTGAATTTGTGGTTAATTCTAAAAGTGTAAACTAGAGTCTACTGAAAGTTTTCAATCATAAATTATGAACAAATTAGTATTCATTAAGGAACATTTCCCAGAATTATTACCTATAATATAATTATAGTTTCAGGAAATTCTCATGGAATGACAAATCCCTAAAATAAACACATCTTTTAATAACTGATCAGACTGATTTTCCCAAAATTCCCTTGTTAACAGCAGAGGAACACAAAGTGTGTGCAGACATATTTTACATATTTGGGATAGTGGTAACAGACTACCTGAAAAAGCCTCCTGTCTGCTTTTATACACAGCATATTTCAACTGGCTTCATCATCTTTGTGTCACACATTTGTAAAACATGTTTCTCTTCAGCCGTGACATTTAGCTCCGTGGAAACTTGCGTCAGAACACATGTTGTCATACTGAACTGCATCAGCATGTGCACAGATGTCAATCTATCAGACACAGTTCTATTTAAACATGTAATATTTGTTTGAATAGCTGTAATAATCATATGTAGTGCTTGAATTGGTATTTTTATCAGCAGATCTGGTTCATAAGACCTTTAAAAACCTTTAAACAAGGAATTATTATTATTGATAGGAACTCTGATGGTAGAGTTGCATCATTCACATCATCACATGCTATTTAGGTCTTTTCCACCCTGAGAAATGGTTCAGTCACTTGAAAGTGATGAAAGCACCTCAACTGAAGCGCTCCCAGAATAATAAGCCTTAATTTACAGGCATGTTCACTACTATGTCTCAGTGAATTTTCCCTTCATTCGTCTTTGTCTTTGTCATTTTTGTCCATCGCTCTCACCCTCTGTCATGAGAATAGCATACTTCCTTGGTAGAAAGCAATTAAAGTAAGCAAAGTGTGCAGATCATTTAATTTACACTCGTTCCTTCCACACACACACACACACACACACACACACACACACACACACACACACACACACACACACACACACACACACACAGAGGCCAGATTGTTTCAGTGGTGCTGATTTGTTTTTCTTATTTTAGAAATAACTTCCTCCCCTTCTGATCCAGATCTCATTTCCTGACACTTAGCCCACTGGGAGCTCTGTGTACACATGTCCATTTGTGTGTGTGTGTGTGTGTGTGTGTGTGTGTGTGTGTGTGTGTGTGTGTGTGTGTGTGTTTGACCGTAGCAATGCATGCTGCACAGAGGTTTCATTCCAGACATGAAGGTGGATAAACGGATAAATGTTTACCTCAGCAGACACCAGACAAACACCAAACTGAAAGAAAGTTCACTTTGTGTATATCTGTGGAGAAATACATCAGATTACCCAACCAAGGATGTTTTCAGTATCACTTAATGTAATGAAAATATATTCAAATGTAAACCCCTCTGAATCACATTTTTCCTGTCGGATATGGAAATTCAAATTCATAAAAATATGTGACTGTTTGTTTGTTTTGGGAGTTTTTTTCTGTTGAAGTGACGTTTAAAGGAGAACTGTCTGTTTAATTGTTTAATGACCAAATACATTGCTACTGTCTGTCATGGACTCATGCTTGAGGTTTTGTTTTCTTTGTGGTGCATTTTTGGTTTTGCTTCTTTATATTTGGGTTGTGTTGGTGTTTTCTGGGTTTGGTCTTTGTTTCCCGTCCATGTTCTTGACCTCCCCAGCCCGTTGTTCTCTCCACACCTGCCTACATCTGCTTCGTTAGCCCTGCTCCTCATGTCTTCCCAGCCAATCACTCCCAGCCTACACTTATGTCTCCTCACCTGTTCCCACTTCCCTTGTTAGTTCTGTTAGTATTTAAGTTTTGGTTTTCTGTTTAGTGGACTGACTTGTGTTTGGAAATGTGATACTCATGGCTGGAAACGGAACATAAATGACAGTCTCCAGTAGTAAAGGCTTATCTACCCTGAAGGTAGAAATTTGTTGACTACACCACTGTTCCAGGTCATTAATACTATGCCTGTTAGATGGCATCTGTCACTCAAATTCCACATTTTTGAGGGTCTGAAATGGTGTGGTTTCTTGGGAAGACAGTCTCATAAACTGTCTTAAGGGATGTCACTTGAGGCAGTGCAAGTTAGGGCTGAAGACTACAGATTAGAAAAGGGGGAGAAAAAATCTGCAGTGTGGAATTAGAAAGAAGTGTCCACAAGACCTCTGTAACCTCCTCATCTCTGCTTGAGGGTATATTAGCTGCAACTAGCATAACACAAATAAATATCCACAACTGACTGTATATAAATATGGACCTTGAATATCTTACTTCTGGCTGCTATACAAAAGTGAAGCCAAACGATCTTCTTTCCGGGAGCAGCCCTCTTGCTTGTGTGGCTTCATTTGGAGCCAGAATGTGGTGGCATGTCCGTCTGTGGGACACACCCCCTGGGAATAAAATAGATAATATCTCTAATTCAAAAGTAAATTGAGTGCAATGCTAAATTAGTGGAATACACTTAAGTCTGTTTAATGATAGCTTTTAGTTATTACCACAAATATTACAATTTCCTCAATGTGTAATTATAACCGAATATACCGAAAAATAACCAAAAAGCAAAAACATCTTTATCACTGAATTGACCAAACAGTGCCAGAATTTTGCAAAAGTATAATATTTTCCTTAAATCATTCACTTTAGTTGTTACACTACATCTCCAGTGTCAGTGTTCACACATCTACAGTAGGTCTTATGTGGCCTCATGCTCCACATTTCTGTCTGATCTCAGAGATAAAGCATTGGTATAAAATATAATCACTTTGACTTATCTATTCTTTATGGCTGTGTCTGTGTCAGAGTCTGCACAGTGTCTGTAAAGCATCTGGGTTGTTTCATTTTGTTTCTTTAACTTGTGCTACTATAGAATCATCAAAGATAACATATAGGACCTTTCTCTCTCTGTCATTCACACACACAGCACACACAAGCTTTCACTGAAGACAAAAGCACACAACAGTCAAAAACCAAAGAAAAAGACACAACTACAGAAAAGCAAAGAGCCATAATCTCAGCATTGAACTGCCTCAGTGTTAGCATGTCTGTCATCTCTTATTCCTGTTTTGAGTCCATCATGATGACATTTCTATGTCATTCTTGCATAAGTCAACAGAATCCAAAAATAACTCGAGTTTTCCTCCATTCACTATACACAATCCTAATCCTAACCCCAACCCTAATCCTAACCCCAACCCCAACCCTATCTAATAATGGTCTGATCTGACAGACATGAGGTTATCAGAATGAAACTTTTATTCTTTGAAATCTGTCCATAGAAGACATAATTCTGCATTGAAGGTGCATCACAAAGCCCATGACTGAAGTTAAATAACATCTGGAAGGTGAATGTTAACATTTTTTATATTATAAGCCTTTCCCCAGCCGAAACCTCCCAGCAATCCACCACAAGTTATGACTTTGGTTGGATTCACAGTCAAGTAAAGTCATAAGTTTAGGCATTAGGCGAATCATTATGGTCTCATCTCTAAATTTGGCCCCTTTAATAAGTGTGCTGGTGATCATTTTAAGGCTTATTGTAGTTTTGATGTCAGCCGTGTGGGTGTTGATAGACAGTTGGCTTGCTTGTTCATCCACCTCCTCGACTCGCATGGAGTCGGATTATTGGAGCTTTTCCAGACATGCTGTTCTACTGTGTTTGTATTAACCTTTACATACAGTAATGTTCACATTCTGACCTTTATAGTATGGAGGCGGTAACTTTTCAACCACAGATGTATTTTGCAGTCATAGATGTCTAAAATTATTAATACATGGCTGATTAATCCTTCAATAATCTTTCAGAGAGCAGAGAGTGTGTTTTCTTTAGGTCTGGCACTATTTGTTCATGGAGAAAGAACACTCACAATCACACACTATATTATGATCTCAGGGAGAGCTAATCAGCCAAAATGAAATAGGCCATCAGGTTCTTTTTATAGTCCTATAAAAGCTGTCTTCTTCTGCAGACAGGACTATGTTAGGCAACCACTATATTGATTCCCTGCTAATTGCGGGTGTAATTTGTTACTGTGTAGGCTTGTTTAGAGTTGCAGACGCCCACCTGGCTGGGAACTCTGGTAAATGTGTATATATATGTGTATATATATGTAAATGTAATATGTTGGGAGCTCAGGAGGTTCTCCATGTCCCTTTTGAACTCAGTCCTCACTGTCCAAATGATAAAATACAAACAGAGATTAAGCAATCTTTATTTTTACTCTTTCAAGATTCCACATAACCTCTGTTCACCTTGATTTGACTACTTTCAGTGATATTAAAATTCCCTTTGAATAATATGTACAAATATTTATACCAGCTGCACAACTTTTGTTTCCATTTCTGTTTATTCTCAGCCACTTTAGTAAAAGTAATTTCTGGCAAACAGAATGTCATTTAAGATGTTTTTACTGCTTACGAAAGTCAAAATGGGTCAAATGGATGGATGGATGGATGGATGGCCTGTGAACATAATCCAGGTAGCAATGAAGTTTACCAAGGCAATGTAATTGGGTAAACAATTTAGTTAAATTTCAAAGAAACCAACTGTAGGTAGGAGACAGGATGAGGACATGAGAACATTATAACACATGACCTATGCTTATTGTCCTTTTAGTGAGGACAGACTCAGCATTTCATTATTGCATTTAAAGTCCATCTTCCCATCTTCCTCCACCCCCCCCCTCTTCCCTTCTTTTCACTCCCTTCATAATAGGATTCATAGATCCAGAGACATGTCCTACTCAATTCAGACAATGGGGGACTCTCAACTCCCACCAGGAAGAAATAAGGACTCTGTAGCAAATAGACCTTTCTGACTCCCTGTCAGTGTGAGTGTGTGTGTGTGTGTGTGTGTGTGTGTGTGTGTGTGTGTGTGTGTGTGTGTGGACATATGTGTAAGGAATCACAGGGGTGTTCTGAAAAGCCAAGTCACCGCTGCAACCCATTGAACACGCACACACACACACGTACACACACAGAGTGCCCCCGTACCCTATGCCATCATCATGGGTGACTGCACAATATGACAAATGTGTTGGGACAGACTATAATGAGAAACATTGTTGGAGGAGAGGAAACTATGGACGACTGAATGTGTCTGTGTGTGCATGAGAAAAAGTGAAATTACGAGTGAGGAAAAAAGAAAAGAGAGAGAGAGAGAAAAAAAATGAGAGGAGGGAGAAAGTCCCTTACAAATACCAGCAACGAGCTCCTCCTAATGACTTTTTCTTTCCCTCATCTTCTCCCCATGTGCTCATATCAACCCTGTAACTCACCAGAACTAATATCTAGATGACTCAGAAAGAAGGTGAGGAGTATTTCTGGGCCCCCTGACTTCCAATTATAAATCCATTTGGTCACGGATATTTGAGGAGCGAGAGAAAGAGAGGAGAGAAGGAGAGAGATTTGAATATTTGGATATTCCCCCGTTTCCTCCGCTGCTCGGCAAGTTCGTTCCTCTCTCCATCATCGCTCGCCGACGATCAATTTCCCCATCCCATAACCTTGGAAACTGTTTAGGGTCACATCGAATCAATGAGTACACTCTCATGAAAAACTGAATAATTATCCAAACTCTATGAATCAGAGAGATTGGGGTTGGGTATGATTTATTCATGCGTTTGTTATTTTATTGAGGCAGCTCTGCATAATAGAGCCGTAACGAATGAGATGGATGCTGACGGCTTTAAAGGGGGAGGGAAAAAAAAGAAAGAGAGAGTGGGAGATGAAAGGGAAAGGAGAGGCCGGCTGTCAGGATTGATTGAGTCAAATGGACTGATGGAAAGACGAGATGGATGTAAGGATGTACAGTTTTCTTTCTCCCTGAGGACTGTAGACGTATACCTTGAGTCATCTGAAGCCACTCTTTCTTTTTCATCTCAATCTCAGACATTTGTTTGTCTCAGTCTAGTAGGAAACTCTAAAATGGTATCACTTTGTCATATCTCCTAGGTTCTTTATTCTGTCATTCCAATCTTTCACGAGTTTCTCAATCAGTGTGTTATTAATGACTTCATATCATCTCTTTATGTTTCTGTTTAACTCATGCTTTTTAAACACACCCATGTTTTGGAGTACTTGGGGACCCCAGTTCAAAAGCGCCCGATTCTGCCTATGAAGTTTTAATAGATGGAACTGTTTATTGAGTTCATATTCAAAGTATTGACACTATCTGGGAGGGTGGGGCACTCAGATTGGATTTGGGATAAAAGCTGCAATTTGTCTTAAAAGTTTATATTTTGGTGCAAATTAACTAACTTTCCTAAAATAACAATCTGTTTTTCTTCAGATGGAATTAATTACATAACTAATGTTTTGAGATGAGATAAGTTAACATTGTTGCAATGATGGCTGAATATTGAATTGAATATTCAATAGGTGTTATCCTCACATATCTGTCCCACATATATGGGCTATTAGCAGCCTATAGAGCCTACTGGTAGGTTCAGGAGGCTGTTATCACCCATTTATTTCAATTGGCTAGTGTTGGTTCTTCCTTCTTGTTATAAGATTTAAAAAACAGTGATTTCTCACTGTTTCTCACATCCTTTTCTGGAGTAAATGTAGCAAGTAAAAGCCTGCATTCAAAATGTTTAAAAAGTATCCAAAGTTAAAGTTCTTTGTATATTGTGGGTCAAATTTGACCTGTTTTGACATTTGACAGCTGTAAAAACACCCCAAATGTCTTTTACTCTGAAAGTTAATGACTTTTCCTAAAGTGGCCCAAAATGCACAAAAATGAAAATATTTCAAAATGTTTTGTATAAATGCTATAAATGTTTGTTCATTGGGGCTGTTCTGGGTCAAATTTGACCCGTAACTATTGACAAGTCTTTTTGTTAAATAAATAAATGTTTTAATAAGATAGCAGTTATGATGATTTCTGGTGGCTCCATAATAAACTCCACAGTTCCATAAAGCTCCTTTAATTTTCAGTTTCAATAAAATACATTTCCATCATTATGTCTATGTTATATTTTCATGTCTTAGGTCAAATAGGACATGATATTGTGTGATAGGAGCTGAGTGGTGTAAAAGCTCAAAAATACATTATCTCTGCTCTCTGAAACATGAATCAAAGTTTAATCACATTTATTGATCAGTCAGATCAACTATTGATGCTTTTTAAACATCTGTGCTTCAACATTTGGTATAGACACTTTTTATGAGGAGATTCTTACACCAAACCTACTATGAGGGTGTAGAATATGAACAGTATATGAGGGTTAAACTGTAACAATTCACCATGTTGAATGAGATATGAGATATATATCATATATTTTGTATGTCTTCAGTCTGTAGAGGCAATGTAGTGGAGTAAAAAGTGTAATATTTAGTGGAGTAGAGGTTAAAGTAGCATACAGTTCAAATATGAAGTACAAGTACTTCAAAACTGTACGTATATACTTGATGAAAAGTACTTTATTGACCTGTGATTTACATGTATTTGAAGTGCTGAACTTGTAACTGCCTTTTTTAAACGTGTCACAAATAAATGTTGTAAAATGATTTGGGTGAATTGTTGCTTCAAAAGTATTTCTACTCTAATTTGACACAACAAAAACAGTAGAAGATCCACTTCACTGTAACCTCAGTAAAACAAATGCTGCTGTTTAAGTTGAGCAACATTCTGCCTCGTATTTAGTTCATTTTAAAAAATCAATTTTTATGAAAAGGGCCATACAAATGGTCTTTTAAATATCCCCTAAAAGGGTTGACCCAATGGTGGAATAAAACTAGTGATCGTTAGGAGACGTCTTGGATACCGGAGGGGAACCTGAATTTCACTTTTAGACAATGTTTTATGTCACTTAAAAGCCTTCTGTGCCTTATGCTTCCCCCCTGTCAGATTTATTTTTTCATGTTTCTTTGTGCTGCCTGGCTTCTCCTGACATCAGCAGCAATACATGGATCCATGTTCTCTGTCCAGGGGAGAAGTGAAGCGGTTTAGTTTCCTCCTGAGGGAACCCATGGATGATCACATCCAATGACTAACGCTGACCTGTATTGATCACAGAGACAAGACCTTTTAATGTGCCCTTACAGAAAGGAGGGCTTTATGTGACTGTGTGTGTGTGTGTGTGTGTGTGTGTGTGTGTGGGCCTCGCACTGAAAAGATAAAAAAGTCTGCAGCAGAGAAACAGTCTGTAAGATATTATTATAGTCTGGACACCCTGTTGACAGCTCTTTGTAGAATCTCTGTGCTTCACCAGCTCACATCACATTGAGAAGGAACAGAGGCAGACAAAGAAGGTATCAATATGCTATTTGTGCTTTATATGTGCACCTTTATCTGTTTCTTACCACCAAACACATAAATCTATAAAAGGGGCTTACTTCCACAGAGTATGTTCTCCTCAAAAGAAGCCCAAACATCCAAATCTGAACTGCAAGCTTACTGCACATCAAACAGAGAGGACAAATCATGAAGACACTTGCCTCAGTCTAATTGAAACAGGGGAACAGAGACAGAGATAAACACATATAGAGAACATGTCTTGACAGCTGGAGATCCAAATAAAAAAAAAATGTATCCAGCCAAATGTCAGTGTTCTGAATAGAAGGAGTGTATGAATGAACAGCACAATAGTGGATTATGCTCCAGGAAATTTATTGTGAAGATTTTTGTTGTATTTTTTGACACAAAACCGGCTCACCATTGAAATGCATTATAATGTTTTAACTAGAGCCATGACAGAAATATTGGTCCACCGATATTATTGACCGATATTGGTCCATCACAGATATATCGGTATTAGCATATATGTTGGCAGATATCTGTCTATTTTTAAAATAATTCTTAATATGATTCTTTTTCTTAATTCAAGTTTGTTGTTTTTTTTTTTTTACTGTTTTTTGTTCATAGTTATTGATAATTATTGAATTTAGTGAAGTTTATTCTTTTTTTTTTTTTTTACTGATGTCACTTTTTATTCCTAAACTGTAAAATATATCCATTACATATCTTTGTCACAAATGATAACCACATTTGATGGACAATTGTAAAAAATATGTTCATGTACTGTATATACTCTGTAAGTATATATCAGCCGATGTATTGATATCAAGATTGTTTTACCCCCTAACATCGGTATCAGCATTGGCCCTTAAAAAAATCTCTTATTGGTCGGGCTCTAGTTGTAACATATGAGCAGGCTATGAACTTTTGAGAAGAGACACTTGAAGCGACTTGTTGCATCTATCTTGTGTCTTTAGAAAGCAAAGGTGGAAGTAGAAGTATGGAGGAGTTTGGTGTTGGTATTTATGGGCTGTGGAACATATCTTGACACTAGATATTACTGTCTCCTAACAACACCTGCATTATAGGAGGGGTTTAACATGTTTCAAGCCTGTATTAAATTAACAGTCAGATACCCAATTGTAATGTAATGTCTTGCTGTAATCATTTCTCTTGTTCATACAGTCCATTAGCACATCCCTTCATAATGCAGTTTCAGTTAAGTGATAGGGGACAAAATCCACAGTCCTCCCTCTCTACAAAAATGTAAAAGGTTATTGTTTTATGCCAAAATGTGCCAAATTCCCAATTTTTGTTATGATCCTGCAGCTGAAGAGGAAAACTATGTCCATCGAGACACAAAGAGGGACTCTTTGTACTAAAAAGACTAGACTGAAGCTTTGGCCTCCATCACTTCCATTGTAAGTGTATTATGATGGAGTCTTCTAATGGTCAGTATGAACAGGAGGAATGATTACAGCAAGAAAAGCATGTTTCAGTCCCCATTTGGGGCAGACTTAAGAGCCTATCTTGTGAACTTATTATTCTTAGGTCATAGGGCTTTAGCTTTCAGAAGGCAATGATGACATGTTTGACAGACACCTTTCAAGCTTCAAAGGGTTGAATGTTTGATAGAAAACATAGACTTTTATGGTAGAATCAAGTTGTCATCTGCTGACTTCATGCAGGTTTTCACTAGCACCAAATCAAATTATTTTCAATGATTTTCACAACTTTAAAGAATGCTCCTTAGACCAACAAGACCTTCAAATAACCCTCTTCACCAAAACCTTCTTTAGGCCCGCCTTTAGTATTCATAAGCAGTACATAAACTAACATAAATGGTTTATAACATACTACACACAAGCAGATATATGCATAGTTGTCAACTCTAATAACTTCTCATGAATACTTTTATATACATTGTGTATTATCTATATTATTATAACTGTAATATATTACATTGTTGTTCATTATCTGTTTATCATATACCAGCATCCAGTTATGGGTGCACACAAGAGTTATAGTTGACAATTACATTCATTATAACTTATTTGCATAAGTTTAAATACTGCTTATAAATGCTAAATAGGGGGAAATAAAGTTCAGTGTCACCACTTCTTCCTCTGTGTGTTAGAAAGCTCAGTGAATACTTTCCATACAAATGACACATTGAAAATATCCACTGTGACATGAGAATATCTGTCTGTATTAAGCTGTAGAAGCTTTTTATTGCCAGTGAGAGCAAGTCCATAAAACCAAGTAAACAAACAGACAGTCATTTGATGATTGGTGTTTTTGGTACGAAGGCTTATTTAATGTTCATGAGGAAAATGTTTTTCACAGCATCGTGCTGCAGAAGGAGGAGGTGCTACTATTGGTCTCAGGGGTACCTTTACCTCCTAAATGCCACTGTAATACATAGGATAATGTGTACATTATGGGCTAAGAGACGCACACATGCAGACACAGAAACACACAGTGCTTTACGGGCTGCAGGGACCATAATAATACATCATAGGAGCAAAAGGAGAATTCCCTAAAGCAAACTGAAATGAAAGCCATTGTGGTTCACATTAAATCATCTGCTGGCTCTGGTAGTGTGCCAGGCTGAAGAAAACGAAGGTGCACTGAGAGAGGAACGTGGGAATGATTGTATTTGGAAAATAGTTCACCCTAAATAGAAAATGGTCCATTCTGATCTCGTACACTGCCAGCTTTGAATGAAATCCAGAGGTGGTACAAATGACATCACTTAAATTTGACAGCCTGCTGTTAAATCTTAATAATGTTGGAATATATATTCAACAAACTGACTGTCAGTAAGGATTGTTTGAACATATAGTTAGAGAAAGCTTTCAGATGGTTGTTAGACAGAAATTTAAACCATCTCTGAATTTTAAAATGAGAGTCAAACACATCTTACACCACATCTAACCAGCAGCCAACTACTTGTTGTGACCAAAGTGATATATTTATCTCAGAGCAACTGAACATGTGTTTATGATACATTATGCTTTTCTCCCCACTGACAGACAGATGATGAAATTGGATTATTAAAATGTATTTATTATTTTTTCAATTGGTCTAGGCTATAAAAAGTCAGAAAATAAATTAGTAAATAATATTTTGATCTCTACATGAAGGTTTAAATGCTGCATGACAGAGGATGTGACATTAGTATCCTCAATGGTAGTAAGAAAACATTTTTGATTGATCTATAACTTAAAAGATTCATTGGTAATAAACACCAGTTCATTTTTAGCACTGCATAATGTGGAACATAACCTTCTGATGTGCAGTTTCTATAGAGTACATGTGTTTCCTTCTGTTTGATATATTATACATAATCAGTTGACTTCTAGTACTCAAGATGCTGAAAATAATCTACAAAATAAGTCATTGACAAATAGAAGAAGTATTAATGTTTTCCAGCATGGACGCATTAAGACAATTACAGTTGTTGTTTGTCACCCCTGGGCTTCCATCTCCCAGGAGTGAACCAGAGCTTGGGGATTAATTTGCAGGCTTTCCAATAACGATCTTAAGTGAAGGATAAATAAAGTAACTTCTCTGTTTCATGGCTCTGCTGTCATTGTAGTGAATGTTGCTTTGAACCACTGCCATCTGTATCTGTGGGTCTCCATAAAGAACATTCTATATATATACATATATATATAAGACTACAGATAGTTGTTAGACTGTATGTTTGAGGACTTTAGGTGTGTTCAACAAGAAACATGTGCTATAATCAATGCTTTCTCATTTTGTATCTTGTATCTTATGAAGGCATGTATGAAGTACTGTACCTCCAATATGAACCAAACTATTAATTATAAATATTTGTATTTCTCAATAGTTTTCAGTAAAGGATCATGCAACTCTTTGTAAAACATAGTATGCACATGTGGCTGAATAGATGAAATCAATAGATGACATGTCTGCAGTTCTGATGTCAATAATTGTCTTTTGTAAAGATGTAACCTGAAAGGAATGCAGCGTCCTTTGACAGCTGTGTTAATTCTTCTGAGATCATGGATCTTAGTTTGAAGGCACATGTCATATCCAAGCAGAAGAAACTGTGATAACCTTCTTATGATGAAGAGATCCCGGTTATTGGTTGTGCAAGACAGGAGGGAACAGGGGAGTGAGGCAGAGAAAGAAGAGAGAGGGTCTGATGAAAGAAAGGTGTGCAGAGCAAAAAAGATGAGGTGATTAGAATTATTGTCTCTGAGAGGACGGAGGAGAAAAAGGTGAAAGGAAAATAAGGAACGACAGATGAGGGGAGAGACAAATTTAAAGTGACAAAAAAGGGAGCTCCCTGGGAAAGAAAATCACCTCCTTAATGGTCATGGGAACAAGCGTCTATACTGTACATGAAAGAGATGTGTGTGTTACTGTGTGTGCCTATACCTGCCTATACCTATACCTATACTGTACAGTATAAAATGTATTCATTACTGTTTGAAACTGATGTCATTGTTCAACTCAACTCTGCATGTTGCTTAGCTGCAGCTATTAAGCAAAAATATTAATAATTATGAGGATTTGATGGTTGTCTTTGTCTTATTTGATAGTTAAATGAGTATTTTGGGTGTTGGACTGCTGGTTAATGGTGTTACCTTGGGCATTGTACATTTTTTACTCTTCTAAGAAACAGATCATTCATCCATTTATCAAGAAAACTTGCAGATTTATGTTTAATGGAAAAGAAAATTGTAAAACAACACTGTAGGAGTTCGGGTTAAGGAACATACATCAGGGATAGTTTGAAGTCTCCATTGTATGAATATTTGTTTTTGAAATATATTTTTCATTTACTTTTATGGTAGCCGTACTCAAGTGTGTTTTCTGTTTTGGTGCAATCAATGTCCAGCCAGCTCTGGTTCACCTTAGTTCAACTTGTATTGGGTGGATGTGCTTGATTGGCCAATAGAAACACTGCTGCACTGTGTTTGGAAATAAAGTTACAATGTATTTCATCACTGTTTTCTGCACATTGTCACACTACTAGATTACAAACATAGACTGTATAAAAGAATTACAAACTGAAGCATCCTTATTCATAGTGATGCAGGGAATTTTTGTGAATGGAAATGCAGCATGATTTTCACTGAAAATGTATTGTCATATATGTTGTTTAATAATATACAAGAGGAACTACATTTGTTCAGTTGTGCAATGGCTATACTCACTCTTGAAAAATACAGTTTTTTCAATGACTGCTTTCACACTGTTGTAAACGGTTAAGCAAGTTAAGACATGTTCAACACAGAGCTCAGGTCAGCATCACAAAATCTATCACATCCTCAAGTAGCCCACATGTGACGCAAATAACACCATTTCCTTCAGATGCTTTATGTCTGTCACACATTCCTGTCATGACCTCATGCCTGAAACTAAAAAAAGAGTTGAAAGCAAGTTCACACAACACTCACCAGTCATTGCAGAGACCCTGGGTTCAGTTCCCTGCAGAGTTTCTGGCTTGACAGTATGTTCCAATGAAGGTAATTGGTAGTGGAGGTCTTCTCAGGTCCACCCAAACCCTAGGACCTGAGACCTGGCCTTGGACCGGACGGGTTTATACATTTTTTACAGTCGGTTGGGTCCAGGCCAGGTCCTGTTCTATGGCTGCAGGTTACTGCTCTGTTTACCATTATATGTAATACCTGAATGGATTTGGCCGTGATCAGACAGCACTGACCATGATGGTGCTGTGTGTGTGTGTGTGTGTGTGTGTGTGTGTGTGTGTGTGTGTATTGTAACTTGCAGCATTGTAACATTAGAATCAGAAACAGCCGTCCTCCCAAGAAAAATGGCTATGGTTACACTGTAAGTTCCTATGGCTGCCATCTATCATTATATACTATATATAGCTAATATTGTATATTGCACAATATTGAGTTTTAAGAAACTAAATATAGTTTCTGATTTGTTCTTTACTGTATTGCTATTGTAAAGCTATGTGTATAATTCAGTATTGTCAGCCTTAACACAAAGTAATTAATATGGCAAGACAAAAATACCACTGCATTAGCATCTGAAACATAATGAAATAATGACTTATAGAAGAAATAAAAAAACAAATAAGACTATATTGCAGTGTCTCAAATAGCATACTTACACTTAAAATATTTTGAGTGTATAAGTGCATTCATACTGAGAATATGGAAAAATGTAGTGCATGATGAGTATCTGGAAGGTGCACTCAAAACAGTCAAAAAGTTGAGTGTGGAACTATAGACACTTCTCACCCTCAATGGTCACCATCTTGGCTACGTAGCAGAAGGGGAGGGACCACTTTTCAAACAGGAAATGTTGTCCAAGGACATTGTAACTATGGTGAACATCGTAGCATTATATAAATGCATTATATATATGTTTTTTGCACTAAGTGGCACTATACTGTTGTCAGATATGAGCCATCAGTAAGTTTATTGAGTTAATTTAGCAGTCTGTAATGATGTTGTACTGTCAATGATAACACAAATACTAACTTTAGCTTACTAATGCTAACTCGCAAATGCTAGCTTGCTAATTAGCTAATTGTCATCTCCAGTAAGTTCACAATGGCTGTGTTTGATTTGAAATACCAGCCTGTCAAAATGTATACACTACACAAATAAGTACTTATTGTTCACAGTGTACTACGCAGAAGTATACTAACAGAAGTATGTCATTTGAAACACAGCATGAGATAAGAACAATTAAAGTAAGGGAGGAAGCAAGAAGTGGTGTTAAGACCCAGCCTTTCACCTTGTAACATAACATCTCTTTATTTTATTTTTTATTTGCTTCATACAGACAGGAACTGCTGAAAATCTACAATAGTATACAAGACGCATATTGCCATTGTCTCTGGGTGTTTTTTGGGTAACAGCTGTCATGTGGCCCGGTTTTATTTTGTCCATTTTGTCCACATTGTGTATCTACTAAACATACATAACCCCAGAGAGTGCTTCCTTTTGACTTTTAGACTGTTTGGATACAACCTATAATCCCATAAAATCTCTTAAGCCTTTTGGCCAACTTTAAACTGTACAGTATACTGCTCTACAGTCAGCAGGCAGATAACCACAATAAACATGTCTCTTAGGTTTAAAAAAAAAACAAAAACACATTAAATTTTTCAGGTCCTTGTACAATTTTCTTGTTCAAACCATGCAACACATATGTCTGTGGTCCAGGTCTTGTTGCATGTATATCCATGCATTCATATTTATGTGTATTGTCACAGACGGCGGGTATGCACTTGCTCTTATCAACCACGCATACAGAATGCAGTCTTTTTTTTCATAGATATACGCAGTTAAATGCTTTATACGCACCTCTGTGTTGTATCATTTTTATGTCCAGTGCATGTGTGAGCTTTATAGCCTCACAAATGTTCACGTTCAGTGTGTGTGTGTGCTGTCCTCATGGGGTCTCTAACAGGAATCACAAGAACACAAATACTCCTGCCCACCTTTCGTACTTTCTCTCTCTCAGTCAGTGATTTGGTGTGTATCCTCGTGCATTCACAGCCTCTCAATGTCCCTGTATTTCTTCCTCAGGATGGAAACCTGGTCCCTGAACAACACTGGGTCCAATCTCATCTGGGAGTGCACCAGGGGCATGAAACCCAGCCAGTGACTGAAGGCGTTCATGCAGGTCTGGCGCTGGGCAAAATGGTCCGGGTCGGCCCACCGAGACGCCTTGGAGCCCTTGGTTTAGAGAAACAGAGATGGGAAACGGGGAGAGAGGGAGAGAATACATGTATGAGAGCAGCTGAGGAATCAATGAAAGGAGCTGTGATAGAAATGTGTAATAAAAAACAGAGAATACTGACTATAATCATAACTGCAATAACTGCCCATTATAAGATTATAACTGACCATGTCTTGGATTGCTGGATGAAATCCTAAAAAGGTGAACTTCTTTATGGGGGAGCACAAAAAATGATCATTTAAAAAACAGAACTAACATAATTTATCTTAGTGGTTCTGCCTGGTCCCGGTCAAAGATTAGTTCCTTGAGGTATGACTGGCACTTTATTAATCTCCCTAGAGAGACCTTTTTGATTTTAGCAACAAACTTCCAGTTGTACTCTGAAGTCGGAATTTCCAAAATCCACTAATAGTGCTATCAATGGATAACCTAGCTAGAACTGTTTTCTTGACTTCTAAATTGGAACAATTCAAACTTGGGCGTGACGTTGTTCCCAGTTCCGACTTCCAACTTCCGAGGTAAATGGAACGCAGCATTAAAACGACTCAGTGTACAGTGCAGATGCTGACGGGAACAGGAAAGAAAGACGGACATGACCGCATACAATGGAGACAAAGATAGAACCCTTTTAACAGCCTGTATGGTCAAGCATGAGTTCAGGGTTGAAGCAGAACCTACTTTCCAGCAAAACCAGTATCATCATACCCGCAGAACTGGTTGACCTCACCAGCTGGTTGGGAATCCCCTAGTACTGTAGTTGTTGAGACTCCAGGCAACAGCAGCACAGAATGCAACATTAGCCACATCAGACTTGTAGAAAATGTGCTTTGAAGAGTCTTTCACATATATTTCACATACAGCCCGTTTGACCCTTTCAGCTACAAGTAGCAGGTTGTGTTCCTCACTCTGTCAGTACAGATAAACTCACTGAACTTGTCTGAGAGGATCTGCTGTTGGTTACAGCTGGTTGTCTATGTGTACTGAAGCTCTTTCACATCATCTTTCTTTATGAGAAGAGGAGGACACAGAGACCTTGGTAAGATATTCACCAGCAGCAGCAGCAACTTTGTTTTATTGAAATTTTAACACATAAGAGAGTTATTAAGCAAATATTTATGGTACATTTGTACATGACTGAAAGACGATGTGAGCTGATAAAACTAGACTGCTGCAATTCATATATCAGCCAGTGAGTGTGGTCCTTTATTCAGTCTATCCCCAATCTGGAAGGGTTAAAAAATATATCAAGAAATACAGTTCCTGTCACTGAGATATTGTTTCCCTCAGTGATCGAAGCCACTGGGTGACTCCATGATTCTATCGCCTCTTTGCTGCTCTGTGACCACACCTGTTTATCTGGGTTGCTGCTGGTAGATGAGTTGGAGAGGGGGCAGTTGTGAGCAAGATGGAGGGCAGCAGAGGCTTTTGATAAGCAGTGGCATGGGAGTATGGAGCTGGAGCAGATTCATCTAGTGTGCTGCAGGAGGGTGGCAGCAGGGGGGTACAGAGGGTCAGGTAGAAAAATAAAACTACAAGAAAAGAAGTGACTCGGCACTGAATGAATCACCTCTTCTCTAAAAATACAAAATGAATAAATGACTGATAAAACAGAAAGCCAAAAATAAAAGTAATGACTTCATCAAAACAGTTCTTGCTGGTCAAAGTTTCCCAAAAGATGTCAGCTTCTTCTTCCACCTTCACTACGATAAATGTCTATCTGTTGTTGCTTGAAGCAAAGTAACAAATCAGGGTTGAGAGAGAGGGAGGAAGGGAAAGAGAGATTCTCAAAAAGAAAGAAAAGAAAGAAAGAAAGTAAGAAAGAAAGAACGAGAGGGCGAAGGAAGGTGGGTGTAAATCGAGGTTTTCTGCACCGCCTTCACAATTAAGACATTAATCACAGAGTCCATACTGCTGAGTCATCATCCTGCCTGTGGTCAGGCCATCAATCACAAGATGACATTGGTCTGGCCATATGAAATACACACACACACACACACACACGCTCACACACGCACACACATACACATATAGGGAACTCCCAATGAGAAGGTCAGGGTTGTATGTAGCCTAAAGCGTCTCCACTATTGCTCATGCAACACAAGGAGTATGTGGCTACAAACTCAGTGGGTGGTAATATGACCACATAAGACCAGGAGGAAGAGGGCACATTGCCAGTAATGCAGGTATACCAAAATGTTCAACACTCAGCTTTGAGCTACAAAGGGCATCATAGAACTGCTTTCACAGGCTGAGTAGCTCCCAATGATGAATAAGCTGACCTTTATGTGAAGACACCTTTCTGAATATAAAGACTATTAGATAAAAGACTTGGGAGCCACTTGTTGTGTCATTACCACATTAATTTAATGTGAGTACAAATTATAATCAAAGATCCCATTAAATGGACACTACATATTATGTGTGGAACCCAATGGTTGTTAATTGTACTTTAACCCTTTAGGACTGGTATGTCTCAGTTGAAACAAATGGATTGTTTTTAATTGTTAGACCATTACAATGAAGTAGGAAATGAGTTTTTAAGGAGGTTTCATATTGTTGGACTGCCAGACTTCTCTAAAGATAGGACTCTTAAACTCAATTTCTTGTTCCGTCAGTTGGATGTTTGAGCTTCACTGTGCCGTTTAGACACACTGAATGGAGAATGTGTGTCCAGACTTTTGACTCGTACAGGGTTTGATACGAGAAGGCTGTTTTTAATATTCATGTACTGAAAGTGGAAAGTCTCTTTATGCTCACCATGATTTGTGACATCACAACAAGTTTGGCCAATCCTGGTCCAACATTCAACTTACACAAGTGTGATGTGGTAACTTAAAGCCTCCAGGACACAACCACTGAGATTGGACTTTACAGCCAAGTAAGAGACATCTTGTGTCTGGCAGTTCAATATATGAAATATATTTGCATTTTTATTGGAAACGTGGAATCTGGAGTAAATGTCATTTTAAGGACTTTTATTGTGGAAAAACCATATTGGACACAAATTGTTCCAAGCAATATTTTCACATTCTAATACAGGAGATCTTTAAGTTTTCAGTTTTGTACTCTGTCACCATTGTATATAGGAAAAAACAACCAATCTTTTATCTATTTAATCTTTATATACAGTAGCACCAAAACACAACAAAAGTCATCTCAAGGCACTTTACACATAGAGCAGGTCTAGACAGTATTCTTTAGTTTAAATTAAAGAAACCCAATATTCCCACATGAGCAGCACTTAAAGACAGTGGCAAGGAAAAACTCCCTTTAACGGGAAGACACTTTCAGGCAGAAGCGGACTCTAGGTGGGCGACCATCTGCCTTCATGTTCCTTCTAACTTTTTCCTTTAAATAAGAGTTGTCTTGTTAGCTCACAACACTGACGACTGCTGCTGACTCAGTCTGACCCTTGAAACTGCAATCAGCCTCAACGTCACGCAGCGTCTCACCAGTAATAGTCAGAAGGATGACTCTGTGCACTGTATGTGTCATCCAGTGTGTCTGTGAGTGTAAAGCTGTTACGAGAAAGCCCTTCTGTACCTGGGTCATCATAGTTTCCTTGTACTGCTTCTTCTGTGTGACTTTGATGGGCGGTTGCTTGGTAACGGCCGAAACTAAGAAGTTCATCAGGATGTCCTCGCAATTAGCCATGCGGTCCACCGTGGTCAGCAGGTTGGCCGGGATGTAGTGGGTAAACAAGTAGTGGTAATATCTGATGGACACACACAGGAAAAAAGATAGAATTCATTTAATATATATTTTTAAAGCTGCACATTTATTTTATTCTGTACTTTATTCTGTTTGGTTTGCTGTGTTGCACTCTCAGCAGCATGGGAACACTGGATCACTAGATCACTGTCAACTCTGTTATCTACCTGCCAAGGTTTGCTGTGCCTCACATATCCATGAATGTGTGCATGGTTATATGTGAGTACACATACAAAACACACACATTTCCATCTTCCTTTCTCTCTCTCTGACTCATTTTTGCCTCTGCTGGCATTTAAGATTTGAAATAACAAACGGTTTATCTGCATGACAAGATGCTTCAGAAAGCTTCAGAGATTAACACTCTTCTCTGTTTAATTTACCGCACTGTGGTTAATACCTCAGGTTACCTTTTCTGTCCTTTAGCAGCACTGTGTTCATGTCATTTCATGAGATAACTAATAGTTAGAGAAAAATGTTATTTCATTCTTTTCTATTACTCATCTTAAAATATTACCTGCAACTGGTGAGAGAGGGTTTTAATAGGGATTGTATCATATGGAAAGTGTATCAAGGAGGATGTAGAGCTACTGTACCACAAAGATGTGTGTAATGAAGCTGTTGGATACATTTTTATATGTTACATTATCATTAAGTTTTGATAATACTTTGTTTAACCCTCACATATGGTTCATATTCTGACCCGTCACAGAATTTCCTCATATGATTAGTCTCTATAACAAACTTCTGAACCACAGATCATTCATAAACACCTCATCAGTCACAGATAAATGTGAGATTATTACTTAATGAAGCTTTCAGAGGGCAGAAAGAGTTCATTTTTTACTTTTTATGAGAAAATAAACTACATAAATAGAACTCCTTAATGGTCCATAATACAGGAGAAACTATTTCAATAAATTATATTAAATGTGAAGAATGAATGTTTTTGACATTTTGGATTAATATAAATTGAATATATTTCCTTCTTTGTGTGTTAAATTCATCAAATTAATTTTTAGTCCAAAGTACTTTTTTACTGATCTTAGATGTAAAACAGTATGTAAGGGTTAAATGAGTAAGGATATATATTACAGGTGCATCAGTGAAATGAGAAATACAAAAGCATCACAAAATGTGTATTCAGCATCAATCAATAAATTTACAGTGCAGCAACAGATTTAAAAATACAGCATTCTGAATTATGACCTCCAGTCAATAATGATTTGAACCCTTACATACTGTTCAGGCTCTAATTTGATCCTTTTTTTACATTTAGGAAAGAAAAAAAAAACCTTAAACTTTTCTTTTAATCAGTTATTTGATCCCTTATCCTTGTGTGACCCAGAATATAGAAAAATGGAAATATTTCAACTTTCTAGAAATGTTTTGTACAGGTGATACACATTTTAGTTGAGTGTTTGAATCATACTGTATTTATTCAAAAAATGTACTGTAATAAAAACACTGTTAATTCCCATTTAATATCAATCATTTAGAGCATTACTGTATGTTCTCCGGTGTTATGTAATATTTTTCTCCATCAAAAAACTAAAGAATACACTCTCTTTGCTCTCTGGAAGCTTCATTATCATCATTCAATGTATTAATGAGCGATGAGGTGTGAAGAATGGTTTGAGGATCCAAAGTTAACTATAGAGACTAATTATGAGAGGATACTGTGAAACACCCAAATATGAACTGTATGCTAGGGTCAAAAGATTACAGAAACACATGTTACACCTCAAAAACCTGTTAACAGCATTTATAACACTGTTTACACTGAGGAAGATTCATGTCAGCCTTGAAAAAAAGTCTAAACTCTGTAATTAATGCAGGCAGATTGAGTTAATTATCATCTACTATATTCCTGAATTTGCTTTAATTTTACAAGTTCTACCACTCATATTGATTTTATTTTTCGGAAGTGTCAAAAATGTTTAAATTTGATATGACAACACTGTGTGGGAGTGCAATTAAAGAAGAAAATCATTCTGACAACTGTTTCCATGAGTGTTATATGACTTGTTTAAGTCTCACCAAGGTTAAGACATCACTTAGCCAGAAGGCAACACTTATTTCTTTACCCATACTAGACTAAATGTGAGTGCTGGCATATATACTAAGGTTAAAACTAAATGAGACATAATATGTTCCCAATAGGAGAACACACCTACACATTAACATGAGATTCAGCAACAACAACACAAAGTTCAGCTGTGTGGGTTTGTTCACTTGACTCTAGATGTAGGGTTGGGTGGAAACTTATCCGCCTTATATTTTATAACACAATGTGAAAATGCTTTGCAACACAAACAGATGAGGATAATCATCCAAAGTTTTGGGAAATGAAATGTTGGAATAAGTGAAAGGTGAGTTTCTCCTCCATAACATGGCTGGAGAGGGCAAGAGGATGAGGATGGTAGCAAATCATTACTATAAACATTAAAATGAAATACATGCTATAGATAAGTTGGATCAATTCTATTTAGCATTGATTGATTTTCTTATGATCAGATCTGAATTTTGTATTTGAGCAACTGGAGTTTTTGACTTAACTTGAATTTTTACATCTGAATGAACCCTTCTGAAATAGAAAAACTTATGAATAGATTTTTAATATTAGGCACATTAATTTAACATTTCAATTAAAAAAAACCCCACTGAACACATTAATGGTTTTCAAAATCAAATATTGGTGCCATATATTCAGAGGTATTTAAATTTCAACATTATGTATTCAACAGTGATTAAATGTAACAGATTGGTATTAAATTGCTGATATCATTCAAACTATTACGGTAATGATTTGCTTTCATAGATGAGTAGCAGCAGCAGCTTTGTGATGAACATGGTTTCTACTGTAATGCATTATGCTTTTAAATGATTTACAGCCAAGTGTATTAAACGTGTTTAAATACTTCTATAAATACAAGTAAGGTAATCAATATTTATGTATTTTGTAAGTGACCTGACTTCACTGCATCTAAAATAGGATTTTATGAACACTGTACACTGTAATGACCTTTTTTTTATTGTTAATCATTTCAATAAATGATGTATAAAACTGAGTAGTGATTCTCTGTTATCAGTGAAGCAACTGCAGGGATAGAGGGATGAGCAATACTCATGAGGGATATTCTGACAGCACATCATGTGGTTTTAATACCGGTGGTAGAAAGCGGCTCCTGTAAGGACCATGGAGTATTCATTAGTCCATTTGGAGGTGTAACCCCAGCGGGATCTGGAACTATCCCAGTAGTGGCTCCTTGCTGGATAACCTATGATACGCTCCGGAAAACTTTGCCATACAATGAAGGCAAAATCCACCTGTGGGGAGCAGAGAAAGAGAGAAAAAAAGAAAGAAGAGCAACAAAGCAAATGAGAAACACAGAGAAGAAGTGGGAAATAACAGGAAAATAAGGCGGAGAAGAGAGAGAGAGAAGACACGGTCAGAAAAAACACAAAAGGTGAGGAGAGAGGAAAATAGTAAATGAAATAGTAAATGATATAGAGAAGGAACAGTCTATAGCATCTACAAAAAGCACTCATTTAAAATACAAACAGATAAGAAACCGTTTATTCAAAGACAGCAAGGCCATCCTACACACAACAACCTGTCTTCTTCTTCACAGCCTGACAAAGAACATTTCAAATGGCCTTTCAACATTTTGACTTGTTTTCCTCCCACCTGAACACTTTCACATCAAACCGCTTCAAGTTTGGATTCAGTGTTAAAACAAGAATTGGCCTGAAATCTAAATTTTACATTAAAGCTTTATGTATATATTTTTCTCTAAATCAGAGTAATGTAATATACTAATTTTAAAGGTATAGTACAACTTTTAAGGTGTGACACCATTTTTTTTGAACGCTCACAGTGTGGAAGAAGACAAGTTATTGGACATCTGGAAATCAGTGTATAATAAAAGTCTTTAAATGAAAAGGCTTGATTATGGATTTTACTGCAAGGAGCGCTGGGTTAAAGCTCCTGGTAAAATTAAGTTATAAACTGGTTTAAATATGCATTTGGACAATATTGAATTGGACTTTACAAAAAATGTTTTAACAAATGTAAGCAAAGAGCCACTGATACTTGTTAGAGTTTGGGTGATCCCGAAACCTCCAACACACATAGTCAAGAGAAGCATTTTTTTCTGAGTACTATAATAAAATGGCATACAATGAAGGTTTTTAGCAAGATCTGGACTCATTAAATGCTACAGTGGTTAGAGTTAGGGTTAGGGTCAGGGTTAGGGTTATGGTTTAGATCAGGCTTGGTCTGACTCTTTGTCTCTTTACCATCTTCCCAAATTCCAAAAAAAGTGTTCAGACTGTTCAGAAGTGAAATATTTTGATGGCAAGTGTCTCTTCTGTATGTATTCCCCACAAACAAGACACAGGACCAACTGTACAAATGTTAGCTCCACCAAAATAATACCAACTGTGTATGAGCGGTATACAGTTACAGACTACAGAATATAGTATACAGAATCTCCAGTTCTTTCCCTCCTCCCTCATTCTTTTCCCTCTGCCTGTGTATGTCCATGAAGAAAACTTTCAAACTTTGTGCTTCACATTCACATCTATCATCTCTAATCACTCTAAAGGTATTTGATTCTGTATGCAATCGCTCTTCCTCTGCATGTTACTATCATCAATCCTGATGCAACACATACTACTGTTTCACATCCTACTTTAAAATACACGACCCTCCTATACACTCATGCTTTAGGATGTGCGATGACCACACTATCCTTTCTACTGGTACAGGATTGGACCAAGTATGTCCTACTTCTTCTCCAGTAAATATGATATTTCATGTGGAGTTGTTTAGCGCACCTGGTGTCCTTGAAAAAAGCTTGAACTACCCGAGAAAGACCGTCTTTTGAATTCAAAAACACCACTGAGACGTGCAGGCAGATACACCCGAGAAAAGGGGGGGGATCAGCACATAATGAAATACTTGGTAACACACACACACACACACACACACACACACAGACACACAGATGCACACACACACACACACACACCACCTCAGGAGCCAAGGGAGAAAATTAATTACCAGAATGGTAGAGCCAGAGACAGAGCTGGGGAGAAGGGGAGAGGGGAGGGGAGGGGGGGTGCCCAAAAGTGGATGTTCTTTAGCAGTACCTCGCAGCTTCTGTCATGAATCGCGTGAGCAATTACTGTAAAGCGCCGCTAAGCCGAGAGAAAGGTTGGTGCTGCCATTCTCGGTGTAGCTCCTGATGAACCGATGTGTTAGCTGTGTGCACACATGGCTCGTGTGTGTGTGTGTGTGTGTGTGTGTGTGTGTGTGTGTGTAGTGTGTGTGTGCTTGTACATGTGTTTGCATTTGAGATGTGTGAGATGTCTCCGCAGCTGTTCTGAAAGGATTAATGATATCATGCAAATATAATTTTGCCTTCAGAGATTAAAAGGCTCTTTATAATGTGAAATGACATGTGTGTGCGTGTGTGTGTGTGTATGTGTGTGTGTGTGTGTGTGTGTGTGTGTATGTGTGTGTGCGTGTGTGTGTGCGTGCGTGTGTGTGTGCGTGTGTGTGTGTGTGTATGTGTGTGTGTGTGTGTGTGAGAGAGAGAGAGTGACAGAACCCAGATTCTTTGCACTCATAATCTGTCTGTCTTAATTAGAGTTTTAAACAGAGGCTTGATATGGCTGAGGGACAGAGGGGAGGCCTGAAGTTGAGCAGTCTGTGTGTGTGTGTGTGTGTGTGTATGTGTATGTGTGTGTATGTGTATGTGTGTGTATGTGTATGTGTATGTGTGTGCTCTTGCCTAATACATACTAATAGATTCTACAAGGTCAAAATTGATACATGCAGCAAAGAGTCAATCCAGTAATGCATCAGTTATAAATCTCTCCTGACATTTGGGTTTAACATGTCCAATGTTATGAGATGAAGAGGAGCTGGAGTGCGTTTTAGAAGCCTTAGTGGTCTCTCTCTACGTGTTGTGAGATGTGATTTCAATCAGTTGTTTTTACTTCGCTCGCTGTGAAACGATGCCGCTACAGCGCTTTCGCCAGTCTACTTCCATCCGATTTCTGACGGTGATGAAAGTAAAGGAAAACGTGTCTTAAAACCTGAGCTTGTATCTAGCAGGGGTTTTGTAGCTTGCTGCTGTTGATGAAGTTTTATCAACATCCTCAGCGTGATCCCAGACAGCCAGCTGGGGTTGTAAGTCACACTGTGGCTACAGGAGGCTACTGCAGGTCTGTACTGTGCAACATCTTTTGAATTGTTCTCGCCAGGTGATCTCAGCGGTGTGTACGTGGTTATATCTTGCTTGAACGACTTCAGAAATGTTCTCTCTCTGATTTTTAACTTTTATACTCCTGTCCTGTCACATTTTCAACAACTCCAAAACTATGTGTTGATAACTTTCTCCAGAGTTTCTCAGGTGTTCTAGTGGTTTCATGATCAAGATGTACACTGAGATTGCAACTTCCCCAATTTGATTCCATGTGGGGATCTTTGTTGCATCGTCTCTACTATTCACCGTAGGCATTTCTTTTGGTCTGGATCTAAATGTGGTAATGATAGTAAAGGCCCATTTATGCTCAACATACGTACGAAAATGTATACGTCCTTTTCAAACAATGTCACCGTCACTGCTCACATACTTCCAGGCGTCCTTTACATTGGCATGGATGTTAACCAATACATCCACCAGGGGGCAGCACCGAGTCAAACATTTATGACAACAACAAACTCAAAAACAAACATGGCGACTGTGGAGGAGATATTGATAATGTTCCTCTTGCATAAAAGACAAAAACAATATGTTTAAAGTTTCTAACCAACTCGCAAAACCTTTCCTCAAAAAGTTCCGTCTAGTGTCTCACTAGAGCTACGTATCGGGTAGTGACAGCAACACTGCCCCCACGGTTTCTGGTGGTACTGCTCCGTTTGGTCCGTATCCGTAAGCTTTATGAAGGCTGATTAGAGTAACTCAGGGCAGATGGGCCCAGTGCCATTTTTAGTGTTTTTTATATTTTCTCCAATGTAAAAAAACTGGTGGTCAAATTAGACCTTGGACAGTATGTAAAGGTTAAAACCAATGAAAAAATGAGCCAGTATAGTTGGATTATTTGAACTTCCCAAAACTACTGTGAAGGCTGGTATCTAGGTTGGGAGCAGTGTCCCTTTTAGGTAGGGTTAGACAGAGCTCTCCCCTTGTATGAAAATTGATGTGAAAATTTGTGCCCTTTTTTTCTCCAAAGTCAGACATGTGGTAGGACTGCCTTGATTGTGCAGGTAAAGGGAGCTTTGTAGAGAAAGTTTGGTTGTATTTGATTGGGAATCTAACTGGTTTTCGTGTCTATAGAGTGGTGGTGGTGTGGTACAGCTGTTTTCCAATCGATCCAGTTTGATGATTGTTCTGTAGCCCCATGCTGAACAAGTAGGCCCTTGATTAACCTGGTCTTTGTTTAAATTCACTATACCATATTATTGATATGTCCAGTCTAACCATTTAGGAAAAGAGGCAGCTTTTGCCACCTTTTTGAGTCACAGCACAGTCATCTTTTTTTAGCAGGGTTTCCTATTGAGAAAGGTAACCTAAACTGGTATGATAATGTAGGAGGGTTACTCTCTCCAAGGTATTTATGCCAGTTCATGTAATTGACTTTTGCCACGTTTCCCTTTTGCAGATTTATAATTAATTATAGTAATAATTTTAGATCCATCTTTAATTTGTTCATGTTGTTTGTCTGTGCTGTATTTTTGTAATTTTGCTTGAACACAACATCTGTTATATGTCCCCAGAGAATGATCTCTCCTCTACTGCTCTTCCTGAGGTTTCTTCCATTTTTCCTCTACTAAAGCATTTATTTTAGTGAGTTTTGCCATTATTGACTCGATGGTCTATGGATAGAGGATATTGTATTGTATTGTACAGCTTGTAAAGCCCCCTGAGGCAAATTTTTGATTGGTGATATTGGGCCTATACAGATAAAACTGTACTTGACTTGGACACTGTGGCAGTAAACGCCAAATGAAAATGTGGTTTAAAAATAGGCTACTGAGGTAACATCATTATCTTTTCTATGAATTTATGATTACATTGATGACTGGTCCATATTAAAAACCTTGCATACTCAGGAAAATTATAATTGGCTCAAGAAGTGCCCAGATAATATAGAAATGCCTTAAAATGAGAAGATGATCACAGTTTGGTGACTGCTGTTAGAGAACCATTTCCAAATCCGGCATATTGAAAATGTCTTCCAAAGGGCACAACGCAGCAGCATGCTTGGCTGCCCAATGGGAGACAATAGCTTTGTCAGGATTTTTTCAGTCGTATTCCCTTCCCTAATCTCTCTTCATGGAATAATCATACATTTAATGAGCTGAAACAATGTAATTACGAAATTGGCACAGCCCATTCTTCCACTGAGGTATTATAATATGAAAAGTCCTATTAAGAGTATAATGTTCTCTCTTGCATATTTTCACTCACTTGACATATTTCATCTCCTTTCAATAAATCCCCACACCATGTTAAAAGGGCAATTAGAACAATGGGTTACTGAGCACAGCAAAGATTCACTCCACTTCCTTTCTTTTTGATTCCTCTCTCTTTCACTGACATCTTCTTCTTCCTCTCGTTTCATAAAACAAGGCATGTGCCCGTAAAGGTTTAGCTGTTGAGACTGGCTTGGTATCGTTGTGCCACAAATTGTGGTGCCATAAAGTGTAATTGTGATCCCGTTAGCGTAGAAAAGGGTGAACATTGACTTGCTCCGATCAATAAAACGTCTCAGAGTTTAAAGATATATTGAATCTCTTGGGCTCATTGAGTCTCACAATCCATTATGGATCACAGCTTTGACTTGCTGAAAAGATGTAGAGAAACAAGGTTGTGGCTTGTAATGACTCTCTAACCAGAAGCAGTAATTTAACATCAGATGAACTGCTTCAGTCCATTTCAATTTATTTATGTATTTGTTACTTTGTGTTTTGATATTTAGGTATTGAATCATTTGAAGTGTCAGCAAATGCAGAATGAAAAAAGTGGTACAGTCACTAATGGTAAGAGAACTGTCACGTCACATGTACAAAATATATATATATAATAATATGTTATTTATTGCCATTCCAAACCAGATTTCAGAGGACTGAAGATCCTGTTTACTTTTTAAAGAACTTTGGCATATCAGCAATTTTCTAAGAATCACCCAAACCAACTTAAAGTTACCCTTCACTTAAAAAATGTGTTTTTCTTCTTGTTGATTCAGTTGGATGTTTGAGCTTCACTGTGCAGAATGATGTATGTGCAGAGTTTGACTGTTTTCATATTCATCTGCTGAAAGTGGAAAGTTTCTCTGCAGATTTTTAGGTGTGGGCCTAAAAGAGCATGGTTTATGACATCGTAACTAGTTTGGAAGCCAATACTGGTCCAATATTCAATTTACTTGAAGTCTCAAGTGCACAAACGCTGAGACTGGACCTTACAGTGTAGAAGGAAACATCTTGTGTCGAGCAGTTAATATGAATATTTGCAATTTTTAATGAGGGACAAGGATTGGAATTATTTATAATGAAGGTTTTCATGTGATCAAATGTGATTTATTTATGGTCTTTGTTTTTGCAGCAATAGCCATTCGATGTTTTTACTTTCTCTAAATACCTCTCTATAAAGTTTATTTCATCGCAAGTGGAGCTGTTTGCCATTACTGCACTGAAATCAAATATCCTTTTTACACATGAGGGATTCACAGGAAATGATGCATGTATATAATCAGCTAAAAAACAACCTCAGAGTTAACTGTTCATTTTCCCACAGCTATTTCTGAGCTGCATTAAAGGACCAGTATGTAAGATTTAGTGGTATCTAGCCATGTTTCAATTAGTGTATAATTACTTGACAATAAGAATTGTTTTGTTTTTGTTAGAATGAACCCTTCAGATGATTTTTGTTGTGATTTGGCACCATATAAATAAACATCGATAGGGAGCTTGCCATCATCTTCCACGGAGCCTGCCATGTTTCTACGGTAGCCCAGAACAGACAACCCAAACACTGGCTGTAGAGAGGGCCTTTCGTGTTTTTTCATGAGTTTCACTGTAGGCCACTGTAGGTTCTCGTGTCGTTTTTGTTACCTTAAAATGAGCCCTTATTATCTACACAGGGAGCAGTTCCTCTTCCATGAGCCATGTTGCACTTCCACATTTCTACAGTAGCCCAGAACAGACAAACCAAACACTGGCTGTAGAGAGGGCCTTTTGTGTTTTTTGTCACTGCAACCTCACCACTAGATGCTACTAAATCCTATAGACAAATAGATAATTTTGAGCTTAACATTTTCAGTCATTTATTATTAATCAGCAGCATACAGTAAATAAGGATTTGCTTTTTATTTATTCTTCTGTTTTGGCCAATGACAAGTTTAGTTTAGTTTTTTATGCTTGTACATCTTGTCAGTTTAATACTGTGATTACATAAAAGTGATCCCATACAGTAAAACTCACATATCAGACCTAATCATAAATCAGTCAGCCTTCACCTTTTTTATTATTCCACAGAGGCACACTACTATCTCTAACATGTCAAAGTGTTGATAAAAAAGGGGGATAGAAACATTATTTCCTATTTATAATGCTTTAAACAATTCACTAGTTTTTAACTTGTTCTAAAACAAGTGTCAAGTGTTAACAATCCACCAGGTGTTTCTCATCCTCTCTTTTAACTAAGAAATGAGACTTTAATCAAAGAGCTGATGTGTTTTGACAATGTAATGATACAGGCACAGAGTAGCTATTTAAAACTTATCTCTGCGATACCATTCATTTTGTTTCCACCTCTCTCACTCTCTTTCCTTTACTCTCCACTGCCACTAGGCTTTTCCTCTCCTTTCCTCTTCTCTGCTATTTCTTTTTACTTCATTTTTTTCTCTTTTCCACTCCTCTTCTCAGTGTTAAGTTAAATTAAAAGAGTATGTTCATAATAGTATCTATCCTAACATTATTATACACATACTGCATGGTAATCTGGGTCTATGCTGTATAAATTACAGTTACATTTGTAACTAGAACTCTTCTCTTTGTTTGCAGTTTGTTGTCCAACTTGGTTATTATGCCAGACTTCCCGCTCATCCTGATTCAATCTGATGCATTTGGAATTGTCCTTTAAAGGCAAGGCACATTTCCCCCCTCTAGTATAGCGGCCATTGCACTAGTATACAGGCAATTCATTTGTAATGAGTAGTATTCATGACTCTGCGTGGACTGACTGCCTCATTTCAGTGAGGATCAATACCGTGTTGAGACATCACCACCTTTTGCTACTAGCTGACATACAACCATGAAGACTGGAGTTGGTTGTAAAAACATTCCCTGAGGCAAATTTTTGATGGACAGAGCCATGCAGAAAATACAGTTTAAATACTTTTTCAAGCTTTAAGGCTGTCAAATTTAGTTCAATTTGTGTGTTTTTTTTCTATAGAAGTCATAAATAAATTTAGAGTTGTGTGCAAAAGTATAAAAATACTAATATTGTGTAAGCTTCTATGTTCAAACCTGCAGGGAGGGGGGCACTCTAACTCCTGACATCTTGATGACTGTAGGCAGCAAACAAGCAAGTCAGGGGCATGTTGATTATTATGCAGCCCAGACTTTATTCCATAATATCATTATTCAAAATATTATATTATTGTCATTCGCTGCCTGTAAAGTAATAAAAACAGTTTTTATCCAAAGTGCCACTCACTTGAATGTCTTATCTGATGTACTCAAATTCAACATTTAGATTCTATTCGACAGTATTTATAGTTGAATGGACAACATAAGAGACTATAACATAAAATCACAGCAATTTGAAATAGAAATGGTGGATTGTGGGCCTGTTTTTAGGCAGGCAGCCAGAGGCAATCATTTTCTTTATTTGATCTCTTTGGTAAATAATTCAGTCATTTAGATTCTAATTCAGATAATTGATAATGATGTTTTGGTGGCCTTGTGTCTTGGGACTGTGGCCGTCTCACCTCATTTCGTTGATAAAGCATCAGTGTCTCAGTTCACCAGTTCGTGAAACGTCAATGTTTCGCTCATTGGTTGATAAGCTATCAGCGACTCACCTCATTGGTTGAGAGAACCGAATCTTCATCCAGACTGAGAACGGCATCAGTGAGGATGGCATCGTGGGGGTAAAAACGACTGCTCATCGTCTGGAGGGGGAGACGAAGAAAGAGGCAACTTGTGTTATTATAAATTTCAAAATCTGTAATTATACCATCAAAATGAACATCACATGGTAAAGTGATGGTAAAACATTATAGTAGGGGAATTTTGGGGCTAAAAAACCTTAGAAACTCAGAAATATGTGTACTTATATATATATATATGTATAAAGTTAGGATAAAGTTACTAAAAACCTATTGGCAAAATAAATGGCCTATGAGAAAATGTGTTTGTTTCATCCCCTGCTGTGTGTCTATTGATCACAGAGCTGACTTAATAGGTTTTATGCGAGTCTTTATCAATTCAGTGCCTGGCCTAACAGACAGTTTAGTAGACCTTGATCCATTAGCCTAAAGAGGGCTGCTGATGATGTTATTGACTTGTAATTAAAGTGTGAATTATTTAACTGTTTGTGTAGAAAAAAGGAAAAAAAAGACACCCCAGCTGTGTGGAATAGAGTTCAGCTGGAGTTTCAAGCCACCATCTCCTAAGAATAAAAGTCTGACTGATAAGTAGTGGTATGATCACATTTCAATAGGTGGATTCTAAAATTGTATTTATTTATTCAAAAAATAGGAATGACTCCAGTTCTGTTCATTGTGTCATCTAACAGACATTGCAAATGTATGATAAATGGACGGCAATTATATAGTGCCTAACAATTCTCTCATTTACCCATACATGCAAATGGCATTAAGCTACGATGTAAGAGACTGATGATTGGGTGTCAATTTATGGTTTCATTGTGTTGCCCAAGGAGACCTTGACATGTGGATTGGAGAAGTCAGAGATCGAACCACCAACCCTGCAATAAACAGACAACCTGCTCTACCTCTTGGGCCATGGAAGCCCCATGAATGCAGTCTATTCAATGTACACTAAAGCAGGTATCCTTTCTGGTTGCTATCTGAGCGTGTTCATCAAAGTTCATATACCATGTCCACTAGAGGGAAGATTATTAAGTATGAGCAGGACAGCAGTTGATTATAGAAGTTTTACTGAACCTGCTGCTACACAGTTTGTTAGGGCAGCTGTCACTGCTGTTGACGTTTAACATGGATTCACTGTCTGAAATAAAGTAAATTGAATTTACACCCCTGGGGGTAATATTAAGAGGCTTATTTTGCAAAGTAAGACCACAAATATCTGTAAGGTTAATGTCTCTTTCCATCTTAGCTTAATGAGCCGGCAGGCGCTGAGTGCAAATTCATCAAGAAATTAAGCATAACATCAAACGAATATGAACACAAATCCTCTAAATTCCTCCAATTATTGGAGAGTACCACATAAGAAAACTGCACTAAATCATTGCTTAAAGTAACAACTCTTGGTAGATAATGTATTTTATGTGGATGAATGCCCCATAATCAGCAGGCAGGTAATTAGTTCAGTCAGGATGATGTTCATAGTAGTGTAACAGTCCCTCTTACTTCCTTTATAAAAAACACCATCACAGTGTAATTAGCTTTAGTAAAGTAGCCACATGCCTGATAATCAACTGCATTCATCCTGGACTAATGTTCTAAGCGTGATAAAATCATAATATCAAAGATTTGCATGAGTAGGAGAAAACCTGCATTTTGTTATGTATTTTAGATCATCTTCTCTTGACCTTACAAAAGGTTTATTTCAAAGGTTATTTTGTTTGTTTGTTTTTTTCCTGTTGTAACACACTGGTGAGACTGGATGAGAAGTCCTAATGGTGCTCAGAATCAGTGAAAGTTAGAACATCTACATTTGTGACATGGTCAAAAGCTACAGAACAAGGGAGAGGGTAGATCTTGTTTGGAGATTGTTGAGATTGATTTTATTTGTGTTTGTTATTCTGTCTTACACAATGGATATTGGATATACTGGATATTTTTAGCCTTAGTAGCAGTATGGCTCTTTGGATGGCAATATTTGTCTAGTCAGTTGGTCCACCACTTTGATCCAGGTTGAACATCTCAACAACTACTGAATGGATTGTCATGACATTAGGTACAGGTATCCATGGTGCCAAGAGGATGGATCCTAATAACTTTAATGATTCTCTGACTTTTCCTCTTGTTTCACCAGCAGGGAAATGTTCTCATGGTAAACATAATAACTGCTACTGTAAATATCAGCGTGTTAGCATTGCGATTGAGAACATGTTTGTATCTGATGTTAGCACTTAGGTCAAAGCAATGCTGTGCTCAACATCAGCCTCACAGAGCCTCTAGTGTGGCTGCAGACTCTCAGTCATGTTTATCAAGATTCTTTATATTTCATCCATTTCCCCCCATGGTTTTGATAGAGTGATAGTGTCCCAAGATGGACAAAAGGCTGTGTCACATGCGTTTCCAAAAAATCTTTTTGCTTGAAGGATACTTAATACTGACTTAGATATCGCCCACTGGCAGTTGCACACCAGTAAACATCAGTATTGTTGCTGGCCTTCAAAACTTTATATTAGCTGAAACCAGCAGTGTGTCTGTAGCTTTCTGAGGGACCCCCATCCCCCTCTCCACCCCATAACCCCCCTTCCATCCCTCTAGTTGGTGTCAATTTTTTTCTGCCTCTGGACAGAGATTAGATCCTACTGAGATCTCTGGTGGTTCAATGGTCTGAACCTTATCTTTGTTGCTCTTCCTGCACCATTTTCCTTTCTTTATATTGGCCATGACTCCTGCCACTTCAAGGGGAGTCTTTGGAGATACCTGGCCTGTCCTAGAGTTGCGGGTATATCTAGATGATAGTACTTTAAAGTGAAAACTCAAATATCACAAAACTATCTGCAGCATCATTATAAACTATGATAAGCAACCTCCTCTCATGATGAACTTATTACTTGTCAAAAGTGGTGTGAGATGCAGTATATTGGCACTGCCTGCTTTTACCATGGTGTCTATTTGGACTTGGACTTTATTCTTTGTCTTAAAAAATCTTTAAAACCATGACATTTTGGTATTGTTAGTTGTCTGTGTGTGTAATACATGTAGGACTTGAACTTCAACATTGACTGGCCAGACACCCTACAACCCTAACCTTAACTTTAACCTTAACTCCATCCTGTTACAGTAGCTGCCGATATGACCAGCTGGTGTGATCTTGCCCTGCTAGCGAGTCCTCACATCCCCAATTTGATAAATATAAACAGATAACATATTTGAAATCTAAAAGGTTAAACTATCACCTGTAAAAATATTAAGATTGTATTTAGTGACACAGTAACTGTTTTGTACCAATGTACAAATTGCTCAAATTCTGTCGTCGCCTCAAATTGATATAAAATGCATGCTGGGATTATGGTTGGTTGAGCTGATTGTGATAGAGGATGATGAGATATGTCTCTCATGCTGAATATTGTTTCAACTCTACCAGAAAATAGCTTGACACCGAGTCTTAGGTTTTCTTTTTAGCACCGTAGTACTAAAAGTACTTATAGCCTTTTGTTGAGGTCAACAGTAGACCATCAATTTTACTGTAAGTCCGCTGCCCTAACCTTCTGCTCAATTGGGTTTCAACATTAGATCTTACTTGACCTTTATATTCTTCCCTTTTATGATCTTTTGGTATAATTTAAATGGATACCTAAAGAGTCAGGATCAATGTTTAAGATTAACCCATCAATATAAAACTTACGGGGTGGGGGACACGACAGGCAGTATTGAAGGGTGATTGATGAAGATGAAATATAGTCAACATATTAACAGTGATAGCAGGATGTCCATAGCTCATGCCTTTGAAAATATTGATGTGTAGGTCAAAAGTGCTTAGTAAGCAGGACCTCTGTTGTAGCAAAGCCAAGAAATGAGGAACCAGATTCATGTGATTAACCGGTTGAACTCCCTGTGAGCTTAATGATGTGCTTAATCAGCTGGTAAGATATTAAAAGTAAAATATTCAGAATCAACCTCATCATGAGTGCCTTACTATATTTATATCAGTCAGCTTACAATCAACAAATGTATTGGTAATAAACAGGAAAAGGAAGGAACAGGGGCACATATTACAGGATCAGACATTAAATGCCCATGTCAGGCATACTAAACCAGTATGTCTTCTGTAAAGACCTACCCCACCTTTGCCTGTGACTGGACCTGACCCTGATCTTTATACCATAACCCAAACCATCTCACTTTCCATGCCTAAACCTAACCTTTCAGCCCTTGGGTATCTTCACTGGAGATAAGCAAACATGGATGACGAGGGTAATTAGTCTCTCCATGATTTTCTCTTATGCACAATTCATCTTTCAAGGTGCCTGTAGTAGAAATTAAAAAAATAAATAAAAAGGTTCATTATACAAGATGATCAGGTAGTAAGATCAAGTAATTCTCTAAAATGTCATCAGTTACTGTGAGATTTTCTTTTGCCTGGTGTCTCCATCCAACTTTAATGCTTTAATGGAAAGTTTGCATTCTTATGTGTGGGTAAGTGAACTAAGTATATTTAGTTAAATGTAAATAGAGTGTGTCATAGAGCAATTTAACATATGAGCTGTTATTAATGACTGTCCTTTCTCAGAAACAAGGTGGTCATGGTGCCTTTGGATGGTTTGGTATACTGTGTGCTTGATTTTAACACTGGAGACCACTACCCACCTCCCACATCCTAAAAGCAGTTAATGTGGTGTTCTTTTAACTATGACCCCAATCTTTTCCTAACTCTACTCAAGTGTTATCGGATAAGCAATCTATTTAGTTGTTTAGCTACGATGACTTGTTAAATTAAAGAGGAAATGTATGACATGAAAAGGTAATTATGTTAGTCTTAAGTTTCAGATGATGTCACTTGAGAACAGTACAGTACAGGAAAGACAGAGAGAGAGGGGAAGTAAAAGCTTGCCGATGGCGTATATCATCTCAGCATTACAGAACAACTCACAACCAACAAGCAGGTTACTCTGCCGCTGTGCTCGGTTGATGCAAATGACAAACTATTTGTGTTGTTTTAATAGTGGAAACAAATGCGGCCAGTCCACTTAGAATAAGTGATGGAGGACATTAAAAAGACATTTTTTATTACCCCTTTATACTCATGCACCCTCCCTTTAAGGCTCGTCCCTCAAGATCATGGCCAACAGCCAGTTAGTGGCTGTGAAAAGCTCAGGAAGGGTTGGGAAGGTTACTCTGGAAATATAATAGGTTACAAATTACTAGTTACCTTATTAAAATGTAATAAGTAATGTAACTATTTGAATTACTTCATCAAAGTAATGTAACTAATTACATTTGATGACTTTTCTAATGTTCTAACCAATGTTTTCAGCTGTTAGGGTAAATGTTCCCATTAAGCACCAAAATCTAAGTTAAGGAGAAAAAAACCAACCCTCCTAAACTGAGTACAGTTACATTTTTTTGTAATTAAATTACATAACGCCATTACATGTAACTAGTTACTCCTTAATACTGAGCTCTGGTGAGCTGAGTGTGTGTGTGTGTGTGTGTGTGTGTGTGTGTGTGTGTGTGTGTGTGTGTGTGTAGAGAGAGAGAGCGTCTTGAGTGGGGAAAAAAAGAAAAAGAAGAAGATGTCAGCATGTTAATGTGGCTGTTTATGAAACCCCTGCTGTGGATGAAATGAGTCAACCACCTTGAAGCTGCTTTGTGATTGTACAGTTGGGTTTGTTGCAAGTAGTCATGGTCGATTTGGCCCAAAGTGCTGGTCAACTCATATTCGTGAGAAGAGGGGGAGGAAAAAGTGATATATCTTTTTGATTTCTACTTGCTTAAATGAGTCAAACACCTGAAGAAGTAAGTGAGCAGTTTAAGTTCAAGCTCACACAAACACGGTTTAGAGGGAAGTACACTGAAGGTCGTCTATCTGGTGTACATGACAGTATAACACATGACTAATTATAAGACCATAGATGCTGGTGGGTACTGGCACAAGCACACACATGCATACTGCGTATGTTACATGTTTTATTGTCACCAGTGGAAATGTTGTTCTTCTACTTCAAGTCACAAGATATTTACATGAAAACAAACAGAAGCAATTAGAGCACAAAGCACGGGGATTAGAGAGAGGTGGAGATAGACAGAACGAGATGGAGGAAGAGAGGTTGGCATGTGTACCGCTTCAGTCAGCGAGAGAGTGAACGAGTTTACGATCGAGTGTATTTTTTTAAAAAGCTCAATTGTTTAAATTGGGGTGAAAATGCGATAAAAGAAAAACACAAGACAATTTTCCTTCCTTTTATGAAATATCACACAACGGTTGTGAGTTCACATGTGCAAGTATGTGACAGATAGCCAATAATACTGTAAATGAGAACAATCCCTACAAAGTCACACTCTTGGCTTGACGTTAATGGCTGACAATGAAAACTCACATCACTTCAATCTCACCATGAAAAGTCTATTTAAAGTTGAAATAGCATGATATTACAATGTAATTAACACAGGAGAGACCATTATTCAATGCAGTATACACAGTACCTTCTATAACCTCTGCTGCAATAGACCTGTCACATTGTAGCTTCTACCATAGAGATCAACTGATGCATTTATTCAAATTAAATCAGCATAAGGAACTTTCACACATTTCTAATGACTATCAAACATTCTAGACTTTTCTTATGATGGGCTTGATATAGCAGGCAGAAACTGGCATATCAATATATCTACTGTGAGAACACTACACTGGATAGCCAGGAAGGTAGCTAATAAATCAGAAGGTCTAGATACCCACACAGTTGTTTTCTCTCAATTTTAAAAGATTTAATCTCTTTTTAGATTGATTTTGAATTGTCCATCCAAACAGTGAGGGACAAAACTAACAGACAACAATCAGAGGGGATAGTCAACCCAACACATATGCCCACACAATCCTGTGGAGAGGTTAAATCAGCCAAATAATTGAAAACCCCATGTGTGGTTAATCAGGGGTGTTAAAATCCATCAGAATATACTGAAGAAAAATTCTTCTTGTATTTTCAGTACAGTTTGCCACCGATACCGATTAGTATGCAGGAGGAGTAGCGTTCAGTTTGGAAAATAAGTTTTTAAAACTTGAGAAAAACCTCAAAATTGTGCAAATTCCTGGTAAAGATTTTTTTTTTTTTTAAGTTTTGAGGAGACATCTTTAAGAACAGCAGCAGTAGCTTCAGTATGATTTTAGTACCTCAGCTGAAGGGAATAAAAGTTTTGGAAACACTCGAAAAATGAATACATTTTAAATGTTTGGGAGGATACTGGTGGAAAACAGTCATATCTTCATATTGTGCATCACAGACCAGCATTTTAATTTAGCATTCCAAGCTTATATTTTATATTTTGCATACATTTTCTTCTGTTTTACACATATAACTGCAGTGAGTGTGTGTTGGTTCAAGTTGTGCTTATGCTATGCAGTGTACACATAGGTATTTTAATCATTCGGACCCTTTTTCTACCTTTCACTGAAGCTTTATCATTAAACCTAAAAGAGAACAACATAACCAATAAATGCTATGTGTGTGATCATGGTATCCTTGCGGGGGGTTTAGGTATGTGGTATCTAGAACAGTTGGAGGCCAAAGGCTAGAAGCTTGAATTCCTGATGCAGACTGCCAACAGCTATTGACAAAGTACCTTTAAGCACCTTCATACCTTCATAAAAAGGTGAGATAAATAAATGTCCGCACAGCTAAGCAACAAATGATCTCTGAGTACATGATGGATGTAAAAAGCATGCCACTGTTACCTTGGTCTGTCCTTCAATGACAGTGAGAGGCACGCTGGTGGAGGGCCACTTATTCCTGGGGGGTAAAGGCTTGTCGCAGTTCCATAAAACCACAATCTGCATGGGAAAAGGACAAGGTGTCAGCTGGTGTAAGAATGTAAGCATCCATATCTTTGTACAATCGTTTCAGCGTAGAGGTTTTTAAAGCTTTTAGATAAGCTGGATGCTGTAGAGTCTATCTCAGGATGCAGCAATTCATCTTTAAGAAGAAAATTCAGGTTTTTCAGCTCCACCAACAGATTTGTAGACCTGTTTGCTCCTATTTATCAGAGGGAGTTCAGTCTGTTGTGTTAATGTACTGTAAAAAATGTATCCTCACATTAGCTGTCCTGGTATCTTCATTTTTGCATTAAGTATTAAGTGTAGTCTTTATTAATCAGTTTGCTTTAAATGCTATTACTTAAGGTGACATGTACAGTAATTGTATAGCTATAGAAGTGTATTTATAGGTTGTCGTTATTACACATGTCACATGTAAGCTTGAGTAAGTCATTGCTATGGGCTTGCTGTGGCACAGGATCATTTCAGGGTGAGTTGTCTATCAAATTAATTAGTTTCAGGGCTGTAGACAGCAGTTACAAGTCTCTACACACACCCTCAAAACATTTTGATCAGAAACCAAAATGACGGTCTGGCATATTTTTAATGACTGATATTTTTAATCATTGAGGCAAAAAAACAACTGATCTCATAAATTACCATTATGTACATTATAGGTTTTCAATTGTAAACTCCCTGTAGGTTGCTAAAATCTTCAGATTCATAAACAAAGGTCAAGCATGTATGTACAGTAAGGTCCAGTTTCTCAGACAGAGATTAATACTAGTCCTAGACTAAATACAACATTCTGTGAAAATATCCATTGAGAAACAAGTCTAGTCTTGGACTGGACTTAATCCTTGTTGGCAGTATGCTGTGAAACCCACCACATTTTACAACTTTGGGGTATGATTTTTTAGTGAAGAAGAAAGGGCAGTAGAAAAATAAGAAAAGGCAGGAGAAAAAAAGAAAAGACAAGTGATATTGACACCTTTTAAAGGTCCAGTGTGAAGAATTTAGTGGCATCTAGTGGAACAGACTTGGCAGAAATGGACATTATATTTATAAGTATGTTTTAATGAGTGTATATTCACCTTAAAATAAGAATTGTTGTGTTTTCATTACCTTAGAATTAGTCCATTATATCTACATAGGGAGTGGGTCATCTTTCATGGGGCCTTCCATGTTGCACCACTTTGTTTCTACAGTAGCTCAGAGCAGACAAACAAAACTCTGGCTCTTGAGAGGACCTTTCATGTCATTTGTGAGATTTACAGCAATCACAGGTTCTCCTACATGCTTGGAAAGTGTATTCGGTTGGGTGCAATCTCCAACTTGACTGCTAGATGTCACTAAATCCTACCCACTGGTCCTTTAACAGTCATACTCTGCCTTGCATTCGGCTGGTTATATTTAAATCACAGTGAGGGGTGCACATGCTGCCCACCTGTGCACAGAACTTGGACTTGGCTACAGCGATGATGAGCTTCACCACAGGGGAGATCTGGGACTGCAGAGGGGTAACCGTATGGATCACTGCTGTGAACTGCTGCGACGGGCTCTTACCTGAACACACACACACACACCCACACACACAAACATATGTTTCAGAAACAGTTGTCATGAACTGTATTTAGCTATTTAACCTGGATTTGTGCAGATGTGGCTCTCCATAAACCTCCATCACGGTTAACTGGACGCGGGGTGCTCTGCGCTGTACTCGTCATCCATCTTTCTGACAGGATATATACCCCCTGGTTCACATGACTGAGCATGGGTAAACATGTCTAATCAAGGAGCGAACACTTTGCTTTGAGTGTATCTTTTGGAGAATTGTGAATGATGCAGATTTATTCCTATTAAGAGTACATTTATTTTCTACCACCTCACAGTAAACCACCTCGTGTTCCTTCTTGGAATTTGGCAAATGAACCAAACAGGACAAAAAAGAGACGTCACAAAGCAGAAGTGAACTTTAAATTACTACCATTGATAAATGATCTCCAGCATACAGTACAGTACAATGGGTAAAAGGAGTTGAGGAATTGATTCTCCCAGTGGCAGCTTATGCAAAAGAAATGCATCAATATTATGAAGCATTGGTTTATACAGTATAATTTGATTTTACTTTCTGAATACATTTTTCTATTCCATAATAATACACTTATTCATTCCTTACTTTTAGATAAAAAAAAACATCACATGAGCAACTTCAATATATTTACATGTAATAGCCTGATTATAATCAGATTAAGATGACACTGAGTATAAAATGTGTCTGGTAAATAGCATTATGCTGGTGAGCAGTGTATGAATAATGTGATTAGCTCACTCATTGCATTTAGATGAAAGAAAAAAAAACACAAACAGTGGCGTAGTTAGCTTTGTTGTGTGCTGATGGTGGTTTTCTTCTGAATATTAATCTGATTATCAAACACATCATCTAAATCCAGGATATTGGGGGGAAATCCACTAACTGTAAACTGTGTTAATGCTTTGATTAAACTATTAATTTGTCTTTTCTTTGTGGCAATCCGGTTATAATGTGCATGCAAATGTTGAGATGACTTTTTTTGTTACAGAAGCAACCAGCATCTCTCTCAAACAGTAAGGAATGAGACTAAGATTTGAGACTCAATGTTAACGAACATAGAACCAATTAAACATCTGGTTAATGGTAATGACATATTAGTGTAAGACATCCTTACACAATATTTGCAAAAAGTTATATATCCCTATATGAGCAGCTAAAACACACAAAATATGTGCATTGCATCAATTTGGAGTTGCTAAACAGGTACAAATCCAGCAACACACACACACAACCATGATATTCGGAACATCCAAAAGAGGCGAGGATTGCAGGCACATGGCATGCCAAGTGTTGGGTGGATATGGGAATAGGGGACTACACATCTTCATGGATAAGTGGAGCCAGAGTGCTCTTTAGTGTTGCTCTATCCATCTCTCTGACACCGGGCCCCCTGACCAGCCATCTCAGGTGGGCTTAGCGGTATTTATGGAAGCGCAAGGTCTGCCCTTGTGCGGGTCACAGAAATGAGCGCGGCCCTCCTGTTTCCTCTGTGCTTTCTTAGAAAGAGCTGCGCCACCTCTGTTTTTATTAAATGACATAAGCCTCTTTTATAAAACATGTGTTTTCAGACATTGTACAATACACACACTACAGTGAATCAGAATATAGTAACCTTGGTGTAATACACAGAGAAATAACTTAGGATATACCTTTTAAAAATGATACATTTTGTTACAATTAAAAACAAGAAAACCTGAGTGAACAGCAGGTTAAGGATTTACTCACTAGGGCTAAAAACAGTGCACAGCATGGGCAGATACACCATATGGGCAATTTGGGTGAGTGCCCAGGGGTCTTTGAGCAGAAAGGGACTCTCAATTTTGGGCTCCACAGAAATACGACTCAAGACTTGACCCATTCTCTTGATATTATACTAGTACGCCTAAAACTAAATATGGAGTTACCAGGTTTCCACCCAACAACAGTGTTATCCAATTGGAGTAAAATAAAAGTTGTTTCCATGGAAGTTAGGTCTCATGATTGACTCTTTCCAAATAAGCAGCCTTTTCGAAAAGGTTAAAAATGAAATGGAGGAGATTAGAAATTAAATTAATTCTAGTTGGGTGGGAGGATTGCATGAGCCTTAGTGCCCAGGGGTCTCTGGTGGTACTAATCCAGCCTTGGTGTACAGAATGGGTCTGGAGAGTGGACAACTATACTATACTATTTTAATATATACTATACTATACTATACCATTTTACTATATACTATACTATACTATACTATACTATACTATACTGTACGATATTATATACTTATGACTATTTGGGCCAAGTGTCTTATTATACTACACTTTATTGTATCTGCTGGTGCCAGTTTAGAGGCATCATCCCAAACACTGCTGGTCTGCTGACCCTCAAAATAAGTAGCTGACACAATGTGAAACCTCTGAAACCTTTCTCATTAAGGGAAAAGGTGTTTTATAGTAATAATACACCCAAAAAACTACTGATTGGATCACTGCCAACGGTCATTGCACCGGTGTTACACCGGTGTCTCAGTGTGTTACAGGAATACTGTGGGAAGCAGAGGACATTGAAAAAGTTGTCAGACAGTTCATACATTACATTTGGCAGATGCTTACAGGATAGAAAGAAGCCCGAGATGTTTGAAATGTTTCAGCACCATGGAGAGAGACAGAGACGCTGGCTTGGATCGGAGTAAAAGTGAGGTGGACGATCTGACTGTTTGAGCACCATGCAGAGAGACAGACTGCAGCTGTGTCTCCATTCCTTCAAAGATCTAATGCGGACAAAAGTTTTGGCACCTATACTCTTCTAATGAGATGGTCCTGCTTCACAGAGTTTAATGGTGCATTCGAGTGATCGTTGTCAGCACAGTGAGAACATTTTCCAAGTATATCACAAGTATATCACAGCCAGAATTAATAATAAATTGTTTCCAATGTGGTGAACACTAAGCTCAATGGTACTGGCTTACAGCACACATTGCTGTATAACTCACAAACTAGTAAAGCTGTAGCCTCAGCCCTCAGATAACATCCTTACAGTTCCTGAGGCTACTATGTCCGAGCACAAAGTCAAACTTCTTCCAAACTTCCAAGCAAAGGTTACAACTGCTTTGCCATCAAAAGTTATGAGAATGTAGCAGAATGTGACCCTCGTACACACAGCGTCCAAGACAAGTTATTCCCCGAGCAGCAGCATTGGAGGTGACAGCAGCTAAAATAGTGATTTACTGCAGTGACATAAACCAAACTGCCCCATCTTTCCTTCTATCCCCCAATCCCTCCCTTCTTTCATCCCTTCTAACCCTTGTGGCCACAATCCCTCAGAGAAAGACAAACATCGATCTGAGTTACAGCTTCAATCTACTGAGACTCGCTCTGGATGCATGCATATCTATACACAGTACACACCGATGTACGCATAAACATACAGCAGGGGGTTCTTCCTTCACCCCTTCATGCAGCTGTAAGTTTCTCAACTCTTATCTAACGGCAGTCTCACAGTGTATCTATCTGTTGTAGAGGTTTTTACAAGCATTATCGTACATTTTGCTCATTTTGATGAACTGTGATATAACCTATATATGAAGGAGGGATTTTACATTCTTATACAGAAGAGTTAGTGCAGCTAACATCCTGCAATAACTCACAAGGAAGCTGGTAGTGGCCAGTGTTGGGAAGGTTACTTTGGTTATAGATTATTAGTAACCCTATTTAAGATGTAATAAGTAATGTAACTATTTCAATGACTTCATCAAAGTAAATTAGTAAAAAAGTTATTACATTTGATGAGTTTTCTAATGTTCTAACCAATGTTTCCAGCTGTTTTCCAGCTGTAAGTGTTCCCATTAAGCACCAAAATCTAAGTTGAGGTGTTTTTCATGGATACTGACATGATTTATAAGGGAGATCATTTCTTATAAAGCAACATTTATCTCTCATTGTAAAATGTATTCATTAGTTCATGTAGATTTTAGAATATAAAATAAAGATATTTGATGAATAGAGTAAAAAGTCTGGCATGAGTTTAATTGGTACTATGAATCCATTTAAGCTCATGTGTGCTCCAAATAAGCCCACATCATTATTTATTTACTAAATATAAAAAATATTGATTTCAAAGAATTAAAAGCAGCAACATATGGATTCAGTAACATGTTAAATATTAAAAATGAGGAAAAAACCCTCTTGAGTAAAATCTTAAAGGTGTGGCTTCAGATGTAACCTCCTTTATAATCATCAGCATCCTCATCAGAAACTGTCATTTAATGACACATTTCTTCACAGCAACTGGAACAGATTGAAATAAACTTCACTTCACTTCCTGCCCTCCTGTGATTCCCACTTGTGTGATTACCTGGCCCCGCCTTAATGTGTTGCACCTGTCTCATTGTCTCACCCTGTCTGTGTGGATGAAACCTTGAGTCTTCTCATCCATTCCTCTTTGCCAGATAACCTTTTTTACTTGTAGTGAGCATTTTACCATGTTTGTTTTTCTTGTGTTTCCTCTGGCTTTAGATATTGATACATTTCTTATTTATACTATTAAAATGTTTTATTTGTTTCTTTTATTTTTTCCTACTTGACTTCATCAACAAAATCACATCTGTCTACTTTTCACATCTGTTTTTGTAAATGTTTCAAGATGTTTGACTTGCTCATGTTCAGACTAAAGATGCATGTGAATCAGTACACTATGACAACAGCTTGACATCATTAAGGACTTACCCAGTATGGCGTAATAAAAAGGAAACTGTGCAGGGTCAGTTGAGTACTGAGGGAGTGCATAGAGACCACCAGGTAGGGAGTTCCACAACAACCGGTTTCTGGACACATGGGAGTCCACGCGGTCCTGGATGATCTGAATGAGAAGGAGAGAGGAAAGTCCAAAAAGAAAGAGATGAGAGTTGAAAAGCATGTGGAGAGAAAGAGAAAAGATAAGGGAACAATATATATATATATATTTATGAAGGTAATGATGTATGTCAGGATTGATGGAGCGAAAGAGAAATGTGTGAAAAGAGGAAGTGAAAAAGGGGAGGAAACATAATGAGGTGCAAGTGAGAAAGACAGAGGGGGGTAAATAAGAGGATGTATGGAGGAGGGGAGGAAAGAAGGTGTAAAATAAAGAAAAGAAGATGTGATTTGTAAATTAATTATCTGTGCTTTTTTAATCTTTTTTTCATACACGCCTTCTGAAATTTAATTGAGTTGATTAATAGGTGTCAGTCACACAGATACCATATAATATCAGCTGAAAGCACACATACAGTATACATACCCTTACAGACCTATCTGGAGTTTAATATATGGCCAAAAAAAGCTCATTTCAGTTTTAAATCTATTTCTATTATTATAAATTATTCATGTGAGCACAAGGACATACTAACATCTGCAGCAATGTACTAATAGTTGGAAATAAAAGTATCTGTCTATTAAGCTGACAGCTGGTGCTTGGAGGGAACTCTCTACTAGAGGATTGTCTACACAGAACAGACCTGAGGTATTTGAACTGCTTCCCTCGGGGCAGCAGCTTGCTCCCAACATGAGGAATCCATTAGTTATTTATCTAATATTATCCATCTGGCTTGTTATCAAAGGTCAGGTTAACCGGTTGAGTGTTGTGAGTCTTCCGGGGGAAGGGGGGGGGGGGGCTTTGAGGAAGACCAACGACACAACCTCCAGCTGCTCCTGGGCATCTCAATGCACACATGTCTAGAGTTCAACAAGGACTTCATTTGTTTAATGAGATTATACTGAAGTGTTACTGTTACCTTGACAATTATAATGGTCCTCATTTACATCAGAGGTTTAAGAAATAAGTAAAAGTATCAATACTACACTGTAAAAACACTCCACTACAAATAATAGTCCTATATTAAAAATCTTGCTTAGTATTAATACTTTTACTAAGCAAAATTTTGCAAATTGTACTTAAACAGTACACATTGATGTTTTAATATGCACTCTCATACCACTTCATTTTATACTTTATTTATTGTCATTTCTTTTCATCCATCTTGCACATGTACTATAAGTTGCATAGTGAATACAACATAAGTAATGTGATTACATGTGTTACCTAATGATACAACATAATAACAATTAACCTTACATACTGTTCATGTCCAAATATGAACCATTTTTACATTTGAGAGCTTTAAAAACTCCTAATGTGACCCACAGTATACAACAGTGGAAATAAAGTGTAATATTTTTTTAAATGTGTGTGCAGCTCACCCGTGTCAATACAAAAAATCAGAATTAAAACATGTTGTTGTATTCTTCCTATTCTATAAAATGTTGTACTGGACCATACAGATGAATCAAACAGAAGGATCAACAATATTAATTAATTAATTAATTAATGACTGAAGGTGAATTTATGAATGTGAATTGCTGTAGAGACTAATTATGAGTCATATATGAACAGTACAGTATGTATGGTTTATTTAATATAGCAGTTAGTTAAAGTGAATCAGTAACAATGTTTACAGTGCAGTAAATTGTTGCAGTATATTGTATTGTCATTTTATATTCATAGAAAATTCAAAGAAAAAAAAAAAAAAAAGAGAAGAAGAAAATATAACATATAGGGCCTTATTCAAAATAAGTAAATACCACTTTAATGTTATATTTGGTCAGGGTAAAGCTGATTTGAACTTTCTTATGTCTGAATCTATAATGGTTAATTCTTATTTTATGACCTCATATGTTTTGCATGTAAAATAATTTAGTTTAGTTATTTCAAATGAATGTAGTTGGGTAAAAAAATCATCAAAACATTTTCCTTTGAATGAAGATGACCTGACATCAAATGTGTACAGACCTGCGTGAATGCACTTTACTGTGACATTTTAGCACTAGTTCACACACACACACACACACACACACACACACACACACACACACACACACACACACACACACACACACACACACACACACACACACAGAACACAGAGATTTCTTTTGTTATAGCAGAAATGAAAGAATGTAAGTGATGAAAGGTGGTGACTGACACTGTGGTTCAGGCTAATCATGTAGCTTCGGCACAAAAAATAATGAAGCAAAAATAAATATATCAATAAATAAAATTAAAAATCTGCTAGGGAAGCTGCTACTTCTGCCTTCCTCTTTTCCTCTCTAATTGAATTCATTTTACCCTTCCATTTTCTCACCAATCCAGAAAATGAATTCAGGTCTGCGTCTAATAAACCCCAACTGACTCTCAGGAGGTGTGATTATTTTCCAGGTGCTAAACAAGTGTTTTTTACACTGTAATAGCATCTTTTATCAAGTCGGCGTAAGATGAGCACACGTGTGTGAATAGTAGTGTTACATGTGATTTTCATGGCTGGTCATTTGCAGTTTTTAAATGAGATACATAATTGACTTTTAACTCATGAATTGATTGCAGAGACCACACAAGTAATTAAAAGTGAAAGTGAAAGTAAAACATTCCGCACTTGATTTGAATGATTATTTTTGATACATTCATGATAAAAACCATTTATTCTTTCTTGAATGCAGATAAATAATTAACATTTATTTGTATTTTTAATAAACATAAATTGAGAACTGCCTATATACAAAGTATGGAGGACCACATTTTTTGGAGTGTTTGTTTTTCTTTTCCTTTTTTTCTCTCTTCTCTCTGATTCAAAAGCTGTCTACTGATCTGTGGAGAATTGACTTGGCACTTACAGCCGGCTCTTAACACATGTGCACACACACACATGCACATACACACACACACAAACACACACACACACACACACCTCCTGACACCAACTGTCGGGCTCTCAGTATGTGGGACACTACAGTTATCAACAACGCCTCATTTCACCCGTTTAGCCTGGTGGCGTGCTGGCTCTGAGTTTTTAGCACATCTGGCCAGCAGTATATGGCTGTCAGTGGGCTTCTGTCTAATTTCATACCCTGCTAGCACTGGGCATTTGGTGGAGTCACTGAGGTCTGGTTCATGGTGAGATTTTTAGAATAAACACTGCAATTCAAGATTTTTTTTAATACTTTTTAACTTAAAAAAATAAAAATTGTTCTGCTTATCAAGCATGTGGATTCACAATCCCATCTGAATAGTCCTGAAAGCTGCTGGTGACTGTTCTATTATTGCAATGATGGTAATGATAAAAAAGTGATGGCGATTTTAAGAAGTATTTTAGGTTTCATAGTAGAGGTGATGAATGCAATAATCAGTGCTGTAAGAGAAATCCTAATGATGGTTCTGATGTGTATATAATGGTGATGAGCACGAGGCGGATCCCGCTGCTGATGGTGGCGATGATGAGGATTATTATCTTCCGCTGTGTCTGTATTCAGAGATGCTACAGACACAGCAAATAGTCTCTGAGGACTGAATCAAGGCTGGCGAGGAAGTGAACGAACAACAACAGAGGATAAAATGGCTCTCGTATGCCAATGAGACAGATCATCTTCTACACTCCAGCTAGCGAGGTCATTTAATGAGCCAGCCTCTAGCTCTCTAGACTTCTACAGCCACCCACACACACACATACACACACACACACACACACATACATACACACACACACAGTACTGGAGCCTCTCTAACCCGAGGGCTACCAGACAGTACAGGCCTCCCTCACACTTGGTCCTTCACACTGTCTCTCATGCTCATAAGGTATTTAGATTTCAAGCTTGAAAATGCTTATTTCCCTCATACATATACTTTATATATATATGTATATATATATGTATATATATAGTAAATCAAAATCAATGTCACTCATTTTGTTAAAAGCAGATTGTTACACATTTTACTTTATTCACTAATATATGAAAGCGATGCAATCCCTCTCTCTCTCTCCTTTTATCTCCTGTCGCTCACTTGTATTGAATACATAAAGGCATGCTTATGTGCTTATGATTAAGCAAATCATTATTTTATGCTGCAATCTCATATTTTATGCTCTATTTTAGTGTAGCATTTTTATTTCATTTCTCTCTTTCTATTTTTCTGCACTTCATTTTTTTTATTAGAATCACATTTTTTTTATTTCATGTTTTAATGTTTCCAATCTTTTTGATGTTTTGTATGTTTTTTGTAAAGAACATTGAGAAATGCACTACATAAATAAAGCTGCCTTGTCTTGCCTAGTATTCTGTCTTCATATTATTAAAAAAAAAAAGTCAACCCAATCACATACTTTAAATAAATTTGTTTTTTTCATTTTTAGTCAAAGTAGTTTCCAAAAAAAAAAAAGTGCCAGTCTATTGTAAGCACTGAGGTTAAATAAGATTTTCAGCTTGACGTGTTGTGAGTTTTTGTGCAACTTACACCAACTCACTAACTGTGTCAACTGGAAGTCAAGTGTTGACAATTCAACATTAACACCTAAACTAAAACTGTGGCTGATTTAAGTGTCTCAGCACAAAAAATATTAATCTCAAACTTGGAATACATGCACATGCACAAATACTGTATGAGCACAGAATGATGATTTTCACCAACATGTTACCACTTTTTTTCTTTTTTTTAATATCTCTGACAGTCAGGAAGGAACACGCACTGTGTTAAATGACAGGTAGAACACCAATGAACCTTCATGTGTTACTCTATTAAAATAGTGACAAGTGCTGTTAAAGTTTATGCTGTAATTTGCAGAGGAAAACATTTGGATGAGATTGTGGCTGGAGAGGCGAGGCCAAAGAGGACAGTAAACTCTGCAGTAACGCTGGAGGAAACTAAACTTTATATAAGTGAGGTGAACTTCAGCTGAGATGTGGCTCTGCAGTAAAACTTCATGAACTGGATTATAAAGTTACTCTCACTGGCTGCACTGTTTATATATGTTCCTCATTTCAAAAATGATGATTGTCGACTGTGGACTGTCTGGGTTCTAGATGTAAAAATGTGTTTAAAATTAAAAATTGAAATTAAAAGTTAACATCTAATCAGAGGCCAAATGCTTAAAATCCTTAAACACTCATTTATTCATTTTATTTCACTGTCGTCACCAACTGACCCCAACATAGTCAAAGTCATAGCCAGTTGTGAAAATGTGTGAATCAGAACTACTAGGCAAGTTGTACAACCAGGAAGTGCAATGTGTTATTTTGATTGTTAAACCACATGAAAAATATTCCTCACTCAACAGAAAGACCTTGAAAAATGACTGATCATGGCCTTGGAGCTACTTTTTGTATTGAGCATCCTCTACATGGAGATGTGTGAATAGAAAGCTGAATGTTACTGGAAAACAGTGGACACATTCAACTCTATTTCCTTTGATAAAAAAAGGTCAAAAAACATAGCTGAGTTCTGGAGAAAGATTTCCTCTAAAAGTTTATCTCGGGGAAGGTGATACACAGCCTGCGGCCATGTACAGTATATGGAACAAAAAACAGCAGTATGGTTGATTAAATGAAGCTCTCCTGACAAAACTAAATCCAAAACTTCCATTAAGACCATTTCTTGCAGGCTTACCTCCAAAGTAGTTAAGACGATTTTGGCTACAGAGGAGAAGTAGGCGTCCCAGAGGAACTGAGTCTGTTGGCGGAGAGCCAAGATCCTGTCATGGCCCACAGACCGGGTAATGGAGGGAACCTGGAGGATGAAGAGAGGAAGAAAAGCAAGAGGACAAAAATGACAGTGAGCTAGATTAAGTTAGATTTTAAACAAAGTTGAGTGAGGGGATGAGAAGCGTGTGGAAGAGAATCGTAAAGTCGGGCAGACAGGCGGAGGAACCATAAGTAATTTTGTGGACATGCAGAAAAAGATTAGACGAAATTCTTCCTTCCCCTCAAGACTACCCTTGCATCTTACTCTGCCCATCATCTGGTTTATCCCCAGGATAGTTTGGCAACTGAACCACCTGCTGTCCACCTCTAATAAGCCTACTGCATTCACACCTTGAGGTATTACGTGTTTACTATAAAGGGCCATTAAAGAGGACATAACATGCACATTTCCAGGTCTATATTTCAAATCTGAGGCTCAACTGGAATATATGTACATGATGTAAGGTTTAAAAAACACCGTATTTATGTTTATCTATACTGGCCCCTCAGTTCAGCCTCTGTCGCAAACAGACCGTTTTAGCTGCTGTCTATTTAAGGCCCCCCCGTTCTGATTGGTTGGTTTCCGCAGGCTACATAAACAAACAGTAGGAGTCTAATTTCTTTCTTTTCTCTCTTTTTCCCAAAAGCTATGTCACACAAGGGTCACATAAAAAAGTGAAGTCGTGGTCCATAAATGATCAACTGTAACTTAAACATGGTCTACTCTTTCCAAGACCTCAACCCTTTGCCCATATGTGGGTATAGCTCAGAAACCTGGAATCCTTAATGTATTTAACAAGAGCATTCCTCAGGACACACAGACCTACAGACAAGGCAGCGGTCATACATCTTGACATGGACTAAGGCAAGGAAGTAGCAATAAACTTCTTAACAACAGCAATGAGCACATTCCACAAGATAGTGCACAATCATACATTAAAATGATAAACTCAGTGCTTGTTGCGTGTTAACTTTTACAACCAGGTAATTGTAAAATGTAAAATGCCTATACCAATTTCCTATAACTTACTGACCAAGTGTTCAAATACCAAAAATATTTTTAAAATGATTTATATAAAACAAAAACTGAGCACCATACTTTAGATTTAAGAAGCTGAAACCAACAGTTAGTTCACATTTATGCTTGTAAAATAACTTAAATGACAAATCAATCATTCATTTTTCGGTTCATTTCAGTGCTATACAAAGGACCTCATTTGTCATCACCCTGTTATATAACCCCACCCCACCCCCAGGTTGGACCAACTTCCAATAACATGACTTTCCATTTATATGTGGCATGTTTCTCCCCAGGTGCCTTGATTCAGCCTGATTGTCACAGGAACTATATAGAGGGGGAGGACTCTGGATCACACTCTCATTTCAACTTCCCAGCAGCAGTCTGTGTTGTATGATCTGTTAGTTCTTTGCCTTTGGTAGTTTTCTGTTTGTTTGATGGGTTCGGTGGTCCTGTTTTCACAGTTTTTAACAACATTTCTGTTAGGTTAGAAGGAAGAACCCAGATCCTATGGCCCTTTGTGGGCTGGTCTGAGTGTCTTCTCCTTCTTTTTGTTCAGTTTGGCCGGCCCATCAGCTTTAGTTACAGATTGTTGGTTTGTTGTGTTCATAAATTGATTAATTAAGTTGCAAACCTGATGCTTTGTATTATGTTTGGCCATCTTGGACATAAGCTGTTTCAGAAGGTCATAACAAAAGTTTTCCATACATTGCTACAACAAAGTAGTAATTACTGTCAGTTGATTTCATTTGGAGGAAGCTGTTTTTGAGTGTTTTTGTGCCTAAACATGCTCATTTTCTCAAAGCTGCTAGGAGCCTGGATGTCCTGTTTCTGTTGTACCAAGAGGCAAGCCAAGGTCCTAGCTCACATTTTCATGGAAGACTTGAGCAGCTGGTTTGTGGCTTGCAGCAGTAACACCCTCAGGGAACGGGACAGTGGAAGGATGAAGACAAAGAAGACGAGGATCCTGCCAATCTGACCAGGGAGTGAAACATCTGGATTTGCCAGGAATATGGATCAGGATAGTCTCTAAATGCTCAGTTTGAAGAAAAACAAACTATCTGCTTGATGAGATTCGACATGACCTTAGCTACCCTGCTCAGCTTGATGGCAGCTTTGTAGCCAACGTTCCAGAAGAGACTGTTCTCATCAGCCTTCGCAATGTAGCGGTGGAGCCTAGCACCCTTCTGGCATGCTGGCTACAACCAACAGCCTCACCACTGAAAGTTATAGTGCCAACCTGTCACACATGGCTACCAGAATAGCCAATGTAGTCTACAAGAGGCATAGTGACTGATGGTGTTAATATCAGTTTGTCCAGAGTGGCCACAGCTTGAAACACTGGCTTCTATTCAGGAGAAGGTTGATGAAGGTTGAAGAAGGTTGAAGGATGATTAAGCAGAAAGACTCTAAATAAGTCCTGGCATACTTGGTTCAATCTCTGAAGCCTAATGAGGCATCTGTAAGCATGAGCATGTCTGTAGATGATTGATTGATTTTTAGAATCAAAGATACTCAGATATTTGAAAATTGAACACATTTTTTGACGTTTTGGACACTCCCAGGTTGTTGTGCTCCTGTCACATTTTCAAAAGATCAAGTTTGGAAAATTTGACCTACAGTTTCTATTATTTGTTTGAATTAATTGGAACATGTCTGGCACAGCATATCCAAAAAACACAATGTGTATGGTCACACTGAATTTTGCTCCCCATTCACTCACAAGCCTCCCCATTGCCCAGTCAGTTTGAGAGAGGTGCTGAAATATTGACCTTTTCATCCAGAAAAACACTGATTGTTTACAGCCAGTGTCAGGGAGTAACTAGTTACATGTAACAGTGTTATGTCATGTGATTACAAAATAAATGAGTTAGTGAAAAAAGCCATTAAATTACAGTTATTAATGAAAATGTTGCTGATTACAAAGGTTAAGGTTAACTCTGAAGTCATTTTACTCAGGATGGTTTTTTCCACATTTTTAAATATTTAACATGTTACTGAATACAGAGATTGCTGTTTTAATTCTTTGAAATCAATATGTTTTGATATTTTGTAAATAAATCATGATTTGGACTTATGGGCTATCACAGTACCAATTAAGCTCATGCCAGACTTTTGACTTTTTCATCAAATATCTTTATTTTATATTCCAAAATCTACATGAACTAATGAATACATTTTACAATGAAAGATACATCTTGCTTTATAAGAAATCTCCCTGATAAATCATGTCAGTATCCATGAACACCTGAACTTTTCTTCTTCTAAGATTTTGGTGCTTAATGGGAACACTCACCCCAACAGCTGAAAACATTGGTTAGAAAATGAGAGTTTTGTGGAATGACCTTTTTTTAACCACAGCTCTCTGTGCTGGCATCAACACACTGACTCCAGTCCAATGCAGAGCTAATGTCGGTCCGAATGATGCTTAAAAGACCTGCATCTGTGCGATTGAGTGATTTGAGTTTGGTTGAATTGTGGGTAATGTAGGTTTTATTAGAGGAAGTGAAATCATCAACTCAGTCTGTAACTCTACTTCCAATTCCCACAGGTATTAAAAAAATAATCAAATGTAAGGAGTTACATTACTTTAAGTAATTGGAAAATGTACATTACTCATTACATTTAAAATAGAGTAACTAGTAATATGTAACAATTACATTTCCAAAATAACTTCCCATCCCTGTTTACAGCACATGCTCTTTTTTACATAGTTTAACTGCGTGGAGAAATAACACGAGCAGCAGAGATGGGGTGGTGCTTGGCTGCAGTGACTGCAAGGACATCAATAGAGGATAATGACAATAAAGTGTTTGATAGCACATTGTATGGCTCAATTTGCCTCGCTTAGAAGTGGCTTTGGATAAAAGCGTCAGGCGACAATATGTTAATGTAATTTGTGTTAGCTGCTGCAGTTTATGCTGACAAACCTTCCAATGCTTTTTTTTTCTCCTCCCCTGTCCCACTTGTTTTTTTGGTTCAGCATGCCAGGAAGATTTGGTTGGCAAAATGTTTCATGTGTAATGTTTCCAGCTGTGAAAGCATACTGGTGGCCACACTTTACAGTAAACAAGGTCCTCTAGCAACTGAGAGAGTGAGTGTCCCTTTAAATAAGCATTATATAAACCAAATTAACAGTTCAACTACAGAATGTTTGCATTTTGATCTAGTATTATTGAGTTTGTACACCTTTTGTAACAACTAAAAGGCCACAGTATAGTTGGTTGTGTTGCAGTTGATGTCACTGGGATCTGTCGACAGCAGAGCGAGCTTTAATTGTTCGGTTCTCTGAGGTGGAATATAAACAACACCAATCACATCAGCTCAATTCTCTTCCCTCGATTGACTCTAATAGTGTTTATGTTTCTCAGCAGGGGCATTGTGTGTGCTTGTGTGTGTTTTGTGTGTGCGTGTGGGTGTCTATGTGTGTTGCACATGTCTCTTCTCCACGGGGGGAATAAAAACTCTACATATTAAACAGTCAGGTATTGCAGCGCTCAGTGATGTAATTGAAAGTAATGAGATTCAACTCTCTCAGCAGGTGTTAGAGCTACGATGTTATGTTGAACAATGAGTCTCTGTGTGAGTGTGTGTTTGTAATAGGAGGTAAAAAAGATGGAGACAAATAGGTCGAGCATCCAGAATCTGTTTACCAACCACAAACATGTTTCTGTTTGTTTTCATATTTGGATTGAATTGTACAGATGCGGTAATATAGACAAAATATTATATATATATATAATAATCTCTAGGGTTTTAAAATGCATTTAATTTGCTTTTTTAAGTCCAACCGATGTTAAATTGTATGTTTTTTGTTGTTGTTCTACAGTGTAGCATATATAGGGGAGAACGGGATTGGTTGTCATTAGATGTCGGTCCCTAGAGGGCGCTGTTAAAAAGTATTGGTACTGAAAGTTTAAGAATTTAAGTGAGATGTTACTTCTGTAAGAGTGAAGTTATGTTTTATGGGTAAGAGTTAAACATGGGTTTACTGTAGTGTTACTGAATTATTGTTCACTGTTGTCATTTTGAATCATTTTTTAAATTTGTTCTTTATTTCATTTTTACAGCATGTGAGTGTCAGCCACTTGGTGGTGCTGTTGAGACTGCGGGGAGTAATGTGGAGTTGAGAGACGGGGAGAAGAGAAACCTAATGGCTGCATGTTAAAACTGTGTTGAGACCGCAATAATAGTTATGAGCAAAACCCAGAACGCTGTTGGACTCCTTACTTTTACACAATGAGTTTATAATTAACCAACCATTACCATTAAAAAGTATGAACAGAGAGTGATAGTTTAGCTACGCCACTAGATTTAGTTGGAAGCTTTCTGGTAGCAAAAAAACCCTGTTGGGGATGATTATCACATTCTCTTCAGGGTTGGTTGGCATTTACGTACATATGGTGTGATGTTTCTAGTCCTTTCTTTCTTTTTAGAAACAAAATGAGCAGGAATTTTGTCAAGAAGATAAACAAGAGCCAGACTCCACCAGATATGAAGCTCAGAGGTTAAACTGCACAATATTGTCATATAAGGATAAAAAATGCATTTATTGCAACGATTTATGTTCTCTTGGTGCAGGAGATGTGTTAGGTTATTGTAGTTCAATGAAACATTTTAAATTAGTTTCTAAGATTGCTGCCATTTAAGATTTTTCACCCCCATAGTGTGTGACTACCAACCTCATGATGGGGACAGTTGTCACAAGTGCACAAGACATATACATACACAACATCTACCGCAAAAAGGATGAATACATGTAATTTCAGTTGGACTTAAAGGTTTTTGATTGATTTGACAATAAAGCCAGATTTCTGGGCTTCAAAGTGTCTACCTTAAAATCTTGTTTGTGATTCATGTGCTGATTTAATTACTGCCACCCTGACAGCTGTCTCAATACTGCAGGAATCAAATTAAGCAGCTTTGAGGTGTCCTCGAAGTCAACGAAACTTTGATCGAGAACAAAACAAATCAAGAAAAACTTAATTAAAAACAAAGTATTATTTACACCATTTTGAACATGCTTGAGAAGTCTTCATTAAAGTTAATCACTTATAATGATTTGACAAAGATTTGATATGTGAAATTCAACTTTTTGTTTTTGTGCAACATATTTTAAAGATGAGGTTTTTGTTCATACTTTATTTGCAGTAATTGAACATTTTGTAGTTTTATGACGCATATGTTTAATATTCTTTTTGTTGATTTAGTCTAAGGCTGCAACTAACAATTATTTTGTATTGCTGATTCATCAATCAATCATTATTTTAAATAATCAATTCATTTTTGAGTCCATAAAACCTCATGTTGTCAGTTTTAACCTGGGAGGGTAACAGGTGTTAACTCAAAAATTATGACAACAACAGGAGAGTTGATAAAATGATAAAAATAGAAAAAAGCAGTAAATACCAACAACAGGGAAGCTGGAACCAGAGATTTCTGACATTTCTGCTTAATAAACTGACTTGATTTGATTGATTTTCAAAATAGTTGCAGTTTCATTTTCCATCCATCGACTAATGGAGAATTTCAGTAATTGATTCAGCTTCAATTTCACTGCAATTTAAATAATATTAGAAAACAGAAGTGATTTTAACTGTGAGGCATTTCCATTCAGCTCTCTGATTGTTGCTTTCCTCGCTTCTAAGTTGAAGTTATTCTCTGGTAGCAGATGAGTGTTTGTCAGGGAGGAAATGGACAACATGGTGATGATAGCTGTCCAATCTCCATCAGATAGGCGGGTTAAAATGCACCATAGGTTGCATGATGTGTGTTCACATCTGACAGACCATTCGATGCATTTCCCAACACCATAAGGCGAAAAAACAACTGATCTGAGCAAGTGCACTGACAAATGTCAGGCATTATCCTAAAAGCCTGGAGCCTTTTACCCTCAACCGCTAACAATCCCAAACCCTATATTTGTATTCATCCCTTACATCAGCATCAAGAATAAGCAAATAAATGGAGAAATGCTTGTTTTGTTGAGCCTCTGATACAAATGTTAACACCCTCAGGGATGAATCCACAAAAGGATTGCGCTGCTTTTTCTGGACGTTAAACCTGCACAAATAAGCCAGAAAGAAACCGTGTAATTCACAAAGCATCCGCAAAGGGTGAAAATGTAACCCAAACTGCGCTGCCAAGCTAATACTGTCTCTGTACTTCTTTTGCTTTTTGCATATACTGTATGTAAATGAGATGATGTGCATACATTTGGTGCAAAATTGGCTTTTCTCTATGCAAATTAGCCTCATTGCAAAAGCAGTCCAATTCACAAAGACCAGCGTTAATAGCCACAAGCAGTGAGAATATGAGGTTATTATTGTTTTCAGGTGGTAACTAAAGCAAAGTAACAGCACTGACAGGCTGGGATGTTAAATCCCAAATTCTCTGTCATGTTTAAATTCCTTGCCTGAAGGTTTGAGGAATGCCTCAATACCTCATTGGTCAGGACTTATGGCTTACGTTCTGAAATTTAGATTTTTGCCTTGACTTTGAATTGAGTTGATTTTAATGTGTACATCAGTCCCATATGATCAAAATGTGGCCAACTGACATAATTTCCATCTTTTTCTCAAATAATTATTACTTGTTAAACCCTGATTTTCAAACTCAAGCTTGATTTCTTAATGCTGATATTATTTAAAGTTAATATATAACCTAAGAGCTATTTCATTCTAATTTATTGATTGATTTATTTAAGTCAGCCAAAGGTATTGTAGATACATTTAATAATAATAATAATAATAATAATAATAATAATAATGCATTTTATTTAAAGGCGCCTTTCAAAGCACTCAAGGTCACCTTACAAGGCACATATAACACACAACAGTACATCCAAAAATACAAATCAGGTGACATTTAGTGCAGAGATAAAGAAGAAAGAAGAAGAAAATATAAATAAATAAAGAAAAAGAAAAAAATAAATAAATAAATATGAACGTGACTTCAAAGTGCATTAATATAATAAATAAACAAGAATGAAGATTGCATGGTTAATGGGAGATAGAGTACGCCACTCTGAAAAGGTGTGTTTTCAGGCGGGATTTAAAGGTGAGGACAGAGTCTGAAGTGCGAATGTCAGGTGGGAGAGAGTTCCATAGGCGGGGGGCTGATCGGCTGAAAGCTCTTGACCCCATGGTGGTTAAGTTGGCAGATGGAGCAAAGAGCTGGTTGGCAGAGGAGGATCGGAGAGTTCGTGAAGGTGTGTAGATGTGAATAAGTTCAGAGAGATATGTTGGTGCCAGGTTGTGTAGGATCTTGAATGTGAGGAGTAGAATCTTAAAGTCAATGCGGGATTTGATAGGGAGCCAGTGAAGTTGCTGCAAGGCAGGAGTGATGTGTTCAATAAAGGGCGTTCTGGTTATGATACGAGCGGCTGCGTTCTGTACAAGTTGGAGTTTGTGTAGAGATTTCCGTGGAAGACCAAAGAGGAGAGAGTTACAGTAGTCCAGACGGGATGTGATCAGGGTGTTTACCAGGATAGCGGTGCAGGTTGGTGAAAGTGAGGGACGGAGACGATTGATGTTACGTAGATGGAAGTATGCAGACCGACATTTGTGTGCAAATATAAAAATCATAAATTGCTGATTGATTGAATTGACAAAAAACAAAGATTCAGAATTCTGTATTAAACTGTCACTACACTGATCCTTAAAACAGAACATTTACTGTTCGTAATGCAAAGGCAACATTCATACTTTATCACATGGATAATTGCAATCAGACGCAGAATTATATGGTTGTGTTTACATTGTAATGGGTTAGGGTTAGGGTTAGGGTTAGAGCAATACATTTTGTGAATCGGACCTTTAGAGGCAGATAGTGATGCGCAATTCATGGTGCTATCCATTCACCCCAGTGTTTCATCCCTGTCAGAACATATCTCTCAACCAAGTTTGTAATGCTTTTAATGATGGCTTGTCTGCTGTTACGTTATTAACAAAGAAAGAAATGTTATTATCATCATTGCTAGGTGCTGATAGATGGCTGAACACACACAGTTCCACATATCACTGTTGCTGTCCAGGTGGCAGTATAGGTCATGCAGGTGCATGTAGTAATAGAGAGTAATTAGAGAATGTAAATATTACAAGCTCTGCCTGCTGCTGTAATTAAAGGGAACAGAAGGTGATGGAATTGTAGAACAATCCATCTCCGATAAAAATAGTCCCTGGCTGAGGTGTGAGTGACTGCGAATATCACAGCTGTCAAGTCAAAGTAAAACCGAATGTACTAAAATCCACACGACCACAATTAGTACCCCTCCTCCACCCCCATCCCCATCTCTCCTACACCCTCCACCTTCTCTCAGCTGAACAGGATGTCAGTTATGTGTTGACAGATTCCACCTCTGATGACAGTTTGGCCCCTTCTCTCTGCAGATATATTTACTTTTTACCCAACTATTTCTTCTATCATGGTGTTTGGAGTTTTTCCATTTATATGGTGCTGCTTACCACTGACAATGTGTGCCATTTTCATTGTTTCTATCCCAATCTGCTATTGTGGCATTGCAAAAGAAAAAAAGTGTATATCTATTAAAACAGTGAAGAGACTTTCAGTTTAGATGTAGTAGTTGTTGTTTGGAGTCAGACTATATTGGCTATAATTCAGGCTATCGGAGTACAAAGAGATGAAATTTCAATAGTTTGTTACTTGTACTGACCAGGTAACAATCACAGAGCCTCAAATGTGGAAGTGACAACAGATACCGCAAAGAGAGCATTCAAGCTGTCCAATACCACTTGAATATGGAAAGGTATATTGCAAGTATTTCTTCTATCATGGTGTTTGAAGTTCCCATTTATACGGTGCTATTTACCACTGACACTGTGTTCCATTTTCTTTGTTTCTATCCCAATGTCCCATTGTGGCATTGCAAAACTAAAAAAGTATCTACTAAAACAGAAAAGGGACTCTTTTTAAAGAACTGACCAGTCTGGTAGTTGTTGTTTGGTGTCAGAGTATCTTGGCTATAATTCTGGCTATCAGAGTACAAACAGATGACATTTGTAATATTTTGTTATATGTACTGACCACATAACAATTACAGAGCCTCAAATGTGGAAGTAACAACAGATACTGTGTAGAGAGCATTTCAACATAATAATGGTTAATGGACTGTACTTATATAGCGTTTTTCTAGTCCTTTGACTACTCAAAGTGCTTTTAAACTACATGTCACATTCACCCTTCTCACACAAATCCATACACTGATGACAGGGGCTACCACACAGGCACAGCCATCAGGGGTAATATGGGGTTAAGTATCTTGCCCAAGGATACATCAACATGCAGACAGTTCGGAAGCGACCTGCTGATCTTCCGATTAGTATATTCAACTGAACAACAGTTGAATATAGTGTTCAATAACACTACAGCAAGGAAATGTTTCTGATTTAGAAACAATCAAAAAAGCAGGAGTATAAAATAAATTGCCACGAGTTCACAATTACCTTTATATATGGAGCTCTTCAATATCTAGAAACCAAGCAACACCCTGGAAACGCAGTCGAATTGCTTTTAATGAGGTAAATATGTGGCACTCCTCCATGCAATTCCCTAACCTTTCTGATTACATGCCTCACATTGATATCTAATGGCTCTGGTTATCCAGTGAGACATGGCAGCAAGTAGCAGTAACAACACTAACCAAGACTGCACAACATTATCTGCTGCAGGTAGTGAGAAATGAACTGTGACAGTGTGTCAAAACATCAACAGGGCAGAACCCCACTTTCATTCAAGTAATGTTACCATGTATTTAATCCCTGTAGTTGACTATCAAATTATAGCAGATGCTGAATATGTTAGATGTCTGACCTTTGTTTAAAACTCAACAACATTTTAATCAGTGTTATTTATCGTCCATACCTAATGATGAAAGATAGAGACTCTGCTCCTCTGAATGATTATAATAGTAACAACATGATGCATTTTCCATCCAAAACCATCTATCTGCCACCTCTATCAGCTGTCACCAAGTTACACACTGAAACTCTACATACACATCCAACTGATTGCCAATGCATTGACTGTCAAGCCTGAAAAGAACATATGCAATACTGATGTATGTTTGACGAAGTGGTTCAGGTCTAATAGTTGACATACTGTAGGATGCAGAACTTTTACCAGTTTAATGGAAGTTATGAGATTATGTGTTGTCTTCAATGAGAGAAACAAAAGCCCTTAGACAACAGTCAGGTTACATGCTCAATAGTAAATCCATAACTATTGCCACTCCTTCTTAGATGCTGCGTTCCATTTACCTCGGAAGTTGGAAGTCGGAGCTGGGAATGACGTAACACCCGAGTTTCTGTCACTCCAGTTAAGAAGTCAGAAAACTAGTTCTAGCAAGGTTAGCCATTGATAGCAATACCAGTTGATAAAAACCCATTTTGAGCATACAAACAGCGTAGCAACATATCCACAGATAGAAGTTGGACAGTGCTGTGTGTATGACTGAATAATGAGACACAAATAATACTACACAGCTAATAAACAGGATATTACTACAACTGTCACATTGTTATTGCACAAGTTCCCAGTTGAAATTTCCAACTGGGAACTCGACTTCTGAGTACAACTGGGATGCACCATAACTGACCATAAACAGAGGACAGGATACTCCAGCTTACATGTGCTCTGTAATAACAAAGACTGCTGTAAACAATATTAATGATACTTCACTTGGGGAAATGTATTGCACATTTTAGCTGTTGCAAAAAATGTGTCTTATCAGCCTGTGTTTAGCTTAGTTAGGGTTGTGTAGGCCTCTAGGTGTACTATCTGAGGATGGAAAGATTCTAATTCAACAGTTAAATACATTGCAAGCACTAAATTGGGGACAACAATAATCCACTACTGAAAAGCCCTGCTAATAAATAATAAATAATCTTTACTCACTAAGTTAGAAAAGGTCAAAAATAAGCCCTAAATGAACAGAAATGTATCTTCAGTGTATAGGGAAGGAAGTTTAAGTGTGACCTTTCCATTTAGCCTTCACCTCACCTAAACATTTACAGCCAGTGACGTTTAAGTTCAGGCTTTGAATGACCATTGCTGATGTATGTGCTTTGCTTCAATGTTTGATTCAGCCCCTGCTGGAGCTTTGTGATTGCCCAGAGGGATCCGCAGCCAGAGATGACAATTATAACTGGGAAGATGTTGGCATTTCACCATCCAGACACTGAATTAGCCACTGCTGAAAGGGCACATTTTATCTTTTGATGCTTGATGCTATACAGTGTGAGGAAGGTTTGCCTCCGTCATCCAGATTACTGGCTGGTAGATAGCTTCACCTGCATCCATGAAGTTTGGTGTAATTGTAGAATATGGAAAAATAACTGATTTCTCTCTCTCTCTCTTATTCCGATATTTTTTTTAAATTTACCACTTAAAGCATGTTTTTGTTTGTCCAGTCTCCTGTATAATTGTAATAAAACCCCATCTTACATTTCCACCATGCCTACATCATTTCATTTCCCCAGTATTTTTCTACCTGTAACAGCAGTCGCTCGTCTCCGAGGATGGCGGCTTTCCTCCAGTCGATGACTTCGGAGAAGGGGAGCTCCCAGCCGTTACTGAGAATAACCGGGATGCAAGCAGCCTGCAAGGGAAGGAAGACGTGACAGAGAGAGACAGGAGGATCAGATTTTGTGGCCTCGAGAAGAAGAAATGACAGTGGGCAATAAATGATCTTTACACGATGGGCTTTCTGTAAGAAACAGAGAGAGGCTGTCACCACAGGTCTCAATATGGATAATATATGGATATTTTTTGAGGATTAAATTGTAGAGCCTTGATTTGACATAAAATCATGTGAAATAATTGGTCTATAGTCAGATGCAGTGGTAGGTAACAAGTTTAACTGGGATGATACTTGAAAGTTAAAGAGGACATCATGCACATAGGTCCATATTTTTATTCTAGAACTCAACAGGAAGTATGATTTGCAGCTTCACAAAATGCCTTATTTATCTTTACTGGCTCTTTATGCAGCCCCTCAATTCAGCCTCTGTCTGAAACAGGCCGTTTTAGCTCATGTCTCTTTTAGGTCTCCCTCCTGATGAACCCACTCTGCTCTGATTGGCCAATTCCTGGAAGCTGCCCCTCAGCCATAAGTCATTTAAAGAAAAAGTAGTAGTGAGATTTCTCTTCTTTTTCCCATTCTTGGAAAATGGGTACTTCTGAAATTCATCCATACATGTTCAAACCTTAATCCAACCAATATGTGAGTGGACAACAGGCACAACCCAACCTTAGCCCGGAAACAGGGAGTATTTTTACACCTCAACTTTTGGAACTTTGACCATATTTAAGACATCCTAAATCATATGAGTATAAAAAACAACAAAAAAATCACAACAATCATGATATTGTCCCTCTTTAAGATATTGGGTGGCATTTACTTAATTTTTAATTTTGCAGCAGATCTTGTAATGTATTTTTCTGCCACAGTAGAGATTTACCTTTAAAAAAAGAAATTAAAAATTGCCTTTAAATGGTTTGCTAGAGAGAGAGAGAGAGAGAGAGAGAGAGAGAGAGAGAGAGAGAGAGAGAGAGAGAGAGAGAGAGAGAGAGAGAGAGAGAGAGAGAGAGAGAGAGAGAGAGAGAGAGAGAGAGAGAGAGAGAGAGAGAGAGGAATCTAACCAAAAGTTGAAAGTGGAGCACTGGGAGGGATCTGTTTTTCTTCTCTTTTTTCCACTTCACTGAGAGTTTTATCCTCTTAGGTAGTTTCTGTCTGATGAGACACTTTTAACGTGTTCCAAATTGGAGTTTTTGCAGAAACAAACAGGAGTTGCCAAAAAGATTAAGCAGAAAGCAAACAAAAAAAAGTGTTATTTATTTTCCACATATGCATCAATATTTCCAGGATGTATTAATGCCACTTAATTTGTCAGCAGCTATTCCGTCTCCTAGAGGAGCTCTCGGTTGCTGCAAATGATTTTGAGACGAGGCTCAAGAAAATGACCATCGTTTGTGGTTAATGGACAAGAGTTGATTGTGCACTCCACTGGACCATTAAAGTTAATTTGAAGGTGAAATACATGGTCTTGTGGCTAATTCGACCACAAACCTCCACCCTTTCCCTCTGGTTTGACAGCAGCTTGCTCCTCTGGGCCCCCAGCACTAAGCTCCACACCATGGGGCCTGAGCCTTCTGCTCTGCTGCACAGACCCCAGACTATTTTTAAAAAAGGCCTAAAAACCTTTCTATTTTTCATCCTAACTCTTACTTCTATTCTCTTTATGTTGTGTCTTCTATGTTTTTAAAACTGTGGGATTTTGAGTTTACAGTAGCTATAAATGAGAAGTGTGCTACCAAATGTATTATTATTAATTTATTTCATGTCACGCTTCATCTATAAGCCTATGGTGTTGTTTCATTATACTCTCATCTTAAACTGTATAGTGGATATTAACCCTCTCATGCATGAATTATGTTAACTTCAGTCAGGATTTATTCAGAAGTGTTTTTAATTCTCTTTAGGCATGAAACAAATATTTGAACTTCATTTACTTTTTCTTCAAATTACACTGCATTACATTATAAAAACATAAATCAACTGATTTAAAACCAGTTAATGCAGATGATAGTAGTGTATGGGATGATGCATTAGTGTCCACTGTGGTGGCTGAAGTGCAACTATGCCATCAAAACCCATGCATATATAAGAACAGCTTTTCAATAGCTCCAGTGCAGTGACCACTAGGGTTAAATTAACAGTTATGGGAATTGATTATAACTCTAAACAGTGAAAGTATATAATATGGGCATAAACTGACACGTTTACAAGGGTTTTACTTCTTTTCACCCTTCACTGAAGAGCTTTCAAAAGATTACAATGAAGCATTATGTTGACTGTCTAATCAGTGTCAAAGATAAAACTTCAAACAATGAGAAGTTTCAGAGTTGTGGATGGTTATACACAAAAAATGCATTTTGATGCTAAGTGTGTTGTCCAGTGAGTCAGTTGAAATCAATACGAGCTTCACAGGCAGCATGGGGATGGGACATTTGGCATTTATTAGCACTATCAGTCATCATATGTGTGTTATATTTCATTCTCTGTGATCATATCTGCATTAAACTCTCATGTGAAATACTAAATATTCCTACATTATGTAGATTTATTAAGTGCAAAGTCCCAAAAAACCACAGGTGCATATATGTGAAATTGTCAGATGTGAAATGATTTTCCATGTGATAATATATTCAAATACATTTGCATGTGCTTTTTCTATATAAAGTTATTGATATTCTATATTGTAGCTGTAGATACACTAAATACAAATGCCCTTATATCTGCTTACAACTACAATATAGTGTGTATTGTGTGCCACATGGTAGGCTACTTTAGTGACATATGGTATGATTAATACATGTAGTCTGATCAGTGAAGGAGTGACAAAAATGAGAGGGGTGGGTGGAGGGGGGTGGACTCAATAAGTGTGGTATTTTCATTTAAAGTTCAAGTTCGACTGGATTCTCAATCAAGGGAAGCTGAGAGATTAAAGAAGATTCACCAAATGCCGAGTGCATGATCAGTGACCTGTCGACGCAAAAGCTCACTGCTTTGATTAGTCTGGCTTTGAGAGATGACTTTCTCTCTTCTCTTTTCTTGTTTCCCTTGTCATCCTCTTACATGTCTCTTTGTTTTATTTCGTTCATCCTCTGCTGTCCTCTGAATTTAAATGATTACCACACCTTCATTTCTTTCTTTTATCCAATTTTGTTACCTTTATAACCTCTGGCGGACAGGTTCCTATTTGCTTGAGAAGCCATTAAAATAATTGAAAGTATCTACCTATTTCCAATTGTTTTTGCTTTTCCTTAGCCTGTACCAGTACTTACAGTATATATTTCATAACAAAGTGGGAACATTATAGTGCCATCAAGTGCCAAAAGAAGACTACAGAGAGGCTGGTGTACCCTCCATTCTTAACAAGGACATTGGCTCACTGGCTGCTCACTGGTTTTAGGTTGATGACCCATGATTTCAACAATTCTGAAGCCAATTTTGACTTCAATTTTCAGCATAACATTAAAGTATTGAGCAAAATGTTGCATACAAATCATTCTACTGACTGCCCTTAATGGGTGCCAAAGGTGGAAGCATGTACAACCCATTTATTCCTTAAAATTAAGTCTACAGTGTGTTCGACAGAATATCTAATCATAAAAAAAGAAGAAAAACAAGAACACAGGCATGGAAAATGAGACAGCCAGAAGCAGGAATATGGCCAGATACTTAATGTCAAAACAAAGTACTAATGAAAGGACAAGTAGAAATTTCCACTTTCTGTTTTCTGGTGTATCTACAGAAACAGGCCTTCTCTGTGGCAGGGAGATGACAGTTTGTGTCTCAATAGTAATACGATTAAGGAAGCTATTGTCAGACTTGTTCAATCCTTTGATTATCTATAAATTTGACTGTTTTCAGGCATGAAATATACAAATACAATAATTACATCCTGACAGTATGGAGAAGGCTTTAGGGCGTTAATAACATGAAACTTTAACAGGAGTTTTTGTGTTTGATAAGGTTCTTGCGCAGGAGGGTTTGCATTTGGGAAATTTGGACTCGTGACTCAAGTGTTTTGAGGCGCTACGCCTGACAATTTTAAACCATCAGTCACGGCAACTTTACACAGTGAATGCCTTTGAGAAGAGACTTTCTTGTCTCTTCTAAGTGTGTACCCTTATCCTGATATGTACGATTTATTGTGTCAAGACTTCAGAGAAGCACAAGAGAAAGAGTTCTTGGGGAGGAGGTGGGATGCAGCCAGCAGAGGACTATGACAGTAGGAGTTTTGCACAGCCAATTCAGATCAGACATAAACACTTTTACCTTTATTAATAGTAGTAATCGTTCAATACAACTTTCAATCGTGAAAGTGTTAAAAATTAAAACAGGAAACCAAATAATGTGGGGATGGTAAGATAGAAGGATCACAGGCTTAAATGAAGAGATAGACTTTGCCCTCCTAATCTCCTCTAGAAGGTTGTTCAAAAGTCTGGGGGCCCTGATGACAACCACTATGTCACCTTTGTTTTTCAGTCCGGATTTAGGAAACACCAGGAGAGCAGCATTTGAGGACCTCGGGGCCCTTGACAGCGGACGAGAGTTAAAAGGTCAGACATATAGCTTCAGCTCTAAAACTAACAGCCAGTGTGAAGATGAAAGGATAGGTGTAATGTGCTCTTGTTTTCTGGTACCTGTTAAAATCCTGGCAGCAGAGACACTTTTTACATTAGATGGAGAAAAGGGAATTGCAATAATGGAGTTGCAATGAAATAAAAGCAAAGTTGAAAAAAGCATGACTTTGACGGATTTGATGTGTTCAAAGAGGTTGCTGTCAATTAATACCAGGTTCTCTACACCAGAGTAATAAGATGAGTCATTTTTGAGTTGATCTGAAGGAAATTTTGATCCATCCATTTATGAATGTCCTCAAGACAGTTTATAAGCGAAAACATTTCATTGAAGTTATTGGGGTCAAAGCTGAGGTAAACCTGGGTAATGCCTGCATGAAAATTGAAACTGATGTGGTGTGATCTTATGAGAGATGTCCCAAAGGCAGGCAGCATGTAAGTAATGAACAGAATTGGGCTAAGCACAGAACCCTGCAGAACCCCAAAATACAGCCTTGAGCCTTGACCGAAGTTGAGGACAAGGAGCCCACGTGATAGCGGTGTGATGAATCAGGGAAGACCCAAACAGGGTCAGCAGCATCTTCAATGGTCTTTGATTTTGGGATTCGAAAATTACGTAATATGGACACTATGCATGTCTAGACTTCTTCACCTCAGCATTAACTTCTAGCTAACTAGCGTAACTTGATCAGAGCCTTTACGGCCCTCGTGGTAGCCAGAGAGCTTTGAAGCCTTCCACTGACTCTCTGCTTTACAACATTTCAGTTTTAAAGTGCAAAGGTTTTCATTTATCCATGATTGGGACATGTGTTCAATTCTCCTGGTGTAATTTCATCAAGGTGGAATTGCAGATGATAGGGTTAGGTAAGAATGAAAAACTCTAGATTGTAACTGTATGTAAAACAAGGAGGTAAAACCAAAATATAACCTATACAAAAGTGATCAGAAATACAAGTATCAGAACATGACAAGTCAAATGAGAGGGATGTTAATTAAAAGAGTCAATCAGGGATAAAAATTCAGCATTTAGACTGTTAGAGGTGCAGCAGACATGAATATTAAAATCAACTAGAATTAAAATATTCAATAATCCTGGGTAGGATTATTGAAACAAGCTCTGAGAATTCATTTATAAAGACAAAAAGAGGATTTGGAGAATCTCTTTTTATATTTTGTGTTCGAACTTTTAGTTTGGTTCATGTTTTATTTTGAAATGTCGTCTCCTGTGCGTTTTGTAGAAGTCCTGCTTAGTCTAAAAGTAATCGAAAATTGATGACAAAATTACATGCTGCTGCCAAATAGAAATGCCCCAGTGGAGGCTAAAAAGACAACTATAATGTTCAATGCTCCTTGAAAGAGTAGGTATAGGGCCAGGCATTACACAGCTTCCCATGCTTTCAATTGTGCAGCATAGTGATTCAATGTCCTGGTGCAGCTTGACTGATTGTCTAGACATGACATCATTAGTTTCAGCATGTACTATTACAGTGTGGACTGAGGGGTGAAGGTTGGAGCAAGTTCAATAAAACCCTTAACCTTTCCGCCACCAAGACAATACCGAGTCGCCCAATACCAAGAGGCACAAGGTTAACTCCATCGATGTAAACTGCAGGGTTAGAATGGAATGACAGAAGAAGTCAACCTCAGTGAGGTAGGAAGCGGTGACCTTGGCCAGGGGCAGTGTTCCTTGTAGCTGGAGGTAAACTGAGAGTAGCTAAGGTACTAACTGGCTTGACTACACTGGGTGACAGAGAATGCTGCTTGTTGTAAATGGCTTTGAGGGTTGAAGGGAAAGAGTTGGATGAGGAGCTGAATGAAGAACCGGGGCCAGAGGGAAGGTAGTGAGCTCAGGCAGAGTTTAGGAAGGTTGGAGCATGGTCCATTCACCAGGTCCATATGGAACAAAGACTTGAAAAAAATAAGATAAATGAATTTCTTCAATGCCATTTACAACTGAGACCCAGGAGGCAGCTTCTCTGAAAGCCAGTGGAAGGCAACTGGCATCTGGAGCCCCACTGTCAGGTTCCAAGGCTCCAGTTCCAAGGAGGCCAAGCGGTCTTGGAAAAGTGATTGCCGCTGGAAGAGATGATTAATGAGACTTGTAATGAAGAAAAGCTGAATCTTAACATTGAGATTTCATCTGCTGCAGCCATTGTGGATGAGACCCGCAACAGGCCTATAGCAGGAGGGGATGAGTAAAGTCCATTTAAACTGCAGAAGCCTCTCTTATCTTAAATGTCCCTCAAACCCCTCAACTAGGGATACAGAAGTGAAATCCATAGATGAAATTCCTGGCTAGCCTATCCAACAGGCAAAGGTCTGATGACTAAAATATTTTACCTTCTTCAAACTTAACCAGGTTCTAAAAGTGTGTCATAAAACATGGCTTAAAAACTAGATAGAAATGTCAATTTGTGACAGAGCTTCTGGTTTAACACAATGAATGCCTTCCAGAAGAGACTGTTTTGCCTCTTCAAAGTGTGTGCCCTTATCCCAATTTGTATGATGACATTGTGTCAAGAGAAATAAAAGAGATAGAGCTCATGGAGAACCATTAGAGAGGAGGTGGGATACAGCCAACAGACGATTATAACAGTAGGATATTTTTTCGAATATAGATGCTTTTGCCTTTACATGTACAACACATCAAATGACCTGTAATTGACCTGTACATTAGTATGTTAACACCTTGCACATACGGTTGATGGAAAGATATACAACAGGTAATGACATTATCCATATAAGCACAAACACAAATATTGTGCAAAAGAATACAGTGATTCAGTTATGTATTGAGCTCTCATTGCGTGTCACTGTGACTGCATTAGCAGATTGGAAGTGACACATTTACACTGACAGTGAAGGCAGAGGTGTTTGGATTAATCACAGTCATCAGATGGAAGGTAATCTGTATGACTGTGGAAGTTACTGAGTCTCAAAACATTAGTCTGAAATTGGGTTTTATGGAAAATACATTAACCGTGCGTAAGTGAGTGAAAGTGTGGAATTGTTAATTAAAACCAGCAGGAAATACTTATGATTAAAAATTACAATCTTAAAAATTTTCATTTAAATAAATGTCTTTTGGAGTCACTTTCTATTGCAGAATGAGGTAACACAGTGGGGATTGAGACTTTTGCCTGCTGATGACAGCTATTGCATTTTCAGTATTATGATTGTTACAAATCAGGTAATGGTGGCGACATTCCCACCATGTATTCAAATCACAAGCGAAGCAATTAGTAATGCGTTTTTCATCAGCCAGTAGTTGATCCAGCAGAAAGGGTAAGTGGACCTAATGCAACAGACTTGCTCTTCAATTCGCTTGTGCTAGCATGATGTCAAACAGGGTCACTGTTTAGATCTCTGGGACGGAGATGAAGCGAGGTCCAAAAACGTACCTGCAAATACAGCCTAACGCCATATGGTGCCACCAAAGAAATCAAAATGGAGATCTTTGAGATTGCCACTTTAACTTGGCAAATTTCATGATTCCTTGCATTGTAATAAGAAGAAATGCATTATTAATAATAACATGAGACACAATGATACTATATGAGTGGAGGAAACAAAAGCAAGCTGGCAAGAGAGATTGGTGTGTTGATGTGGGTTTACAAGTGAGGTTCCATCGCATTACAAGCTGGATCCATCCATAGACACACAGACACACTCACACACACACACACACACCTACCTGCAGGGCCTCCAGGAAGCGGAATGATCCAAGACGTCGGCCCCGGGGCACGAGGCAGAAACTGGAGTTATGGAGCAGCTCCTGGTAGTCGTACCTACACCAAGAGATACACAAAAAACCTGGTTAGAAAATAACAGAAGTGTGTGTCACCAAGTTAAACAAAAGAAAAGACGGCACAACCTAATGTAATAGACTACCAGCAAAAGTAAATACATTATGTATTCTCAAAAAATAGCCGTAAGCAGCAAATAGAGTCAGAGCACAAAGGGCATTCTTCAACTTACTAGGACCTTCAAAAGAATGTGAAAACACATGCATAAATTGCCACAAGTTTGTTTGGTGAATTTGAATTGACCACCTGAGGATTCAAACCCTTCAAACTTGAGGCAAGAGCATCACATGTTTGTCTGTTTGAACTTAAAATGCTTACAGTCAAAATGATGAGGAGAAAATTCTGAAAAAACATCAAACACCATTTTGCTGGCAAATATTGTGGTGAAATTTGTTATTAGATGAAATAAATGTTGTGTATATAGTACAAATAATAGCAAGATTGAATATCACTGATCCAAACAGTATTTGAGACACTTGATATCTAGTACCTAAAGACTTTCAGTTTTTGAGATACAGATGTGAATTGATTTAGTGATAAGTTTCTGAATAGAAATAGGTTGCAGTGAGGAAAACTTTTGACATAATTCAGGTTGTACTGAAAAAAGTTCAGCAATTTTGATTCATGAGCATTTATGTAAAATTAAAGTTAAATACACAGGTTTAAAACGTATAATTTCAAAACAGAGTGAAATATCATATATTTGAAGAGCTACTTTTCCCAGCTTGATCCAGATATGTTATGTTCCAAATTCTATGTGGACTACTCAGAATAGTTGAAAATCTATTTAAGCTCATATGGCCGTGGCTGATATGGATAGATCCATCTTGACTGTCTGGAAATGAGTTTGTGAGACTTGTGGTTTGAAAGTTTCAGGCCAGAATATAAAGTTGATCATTTTTACAACAGAAAAACAAAAATAAATCTAACAGATATATGAAAGAAGCTTGGACCCCTAAAAAAACCTCTGTTTCTCTGGAAAACAAAATATGAAGACAAGACAACAGAAAGCCAGAGGATAAAGAAGATAATCAAACATCACAGATCACACTTATCCCTTTTTGTTATATCTTAGAATTCAAAGGTGAAGCCTTTTACAGGACATTTCCTTGGAGACAATTAGGTCTACAGAGCTGAAAGAAACAAAGGCCAATGTGACAAATTAATGTCAAAACCTAAATGTATGTAACCACTTTGCCATTTTCTCAGTATCCACCCACATCAACTTCAGAGAACTATCAAAAACAGCTTTTAAATGGCTAGCAAAGTCTTTTTCTGAGGACTTGATCTCTGTCATAAAATATGGTTTATTGAAGGCAGAGTGTCAGTGTCTGCACATCAAAAGATGTACGGCGGATAAATAATTAAATTTGCTGGAACCAAAGCAGTCTACAGTTCTTATGTAATCAAATCCTTAACACATTTCACCTGATCAAGACAGCGAATCCTCCACACTGGGTTACCTTTAGTGAACATTTCTCTTGGTTATGTTTGGGAAATCTGTTGATTTGACAGCATGGTTGAAGTGATTATTGACCATGATTACATGCACACTAATATTCCACTATTATTCTGAATATGACAATATTTTGAATTGGGTCACGTAAATAGCGTATTCCGTTCAGACCTTTTTTCTGAATGGAACTTTTTTCGATTAGGACATGTGTGATATGTCCATATTATTTGGGTTTTAGGAGCATTCTTTGGACATGTTCACTGCACATTTGGTATATGAGTCTAAATTAGGGTTTTTACCGCAGTTTGAGACACATGGCCTCTTGCATGTGTGTTGTAAACAAACCAACTAGCCAGCAGTTTGGAAGGCTGGGATAGAGTGACAGGCTGGTTGTATAATAATGGTAATGTATAATACATATACTTGAGCAGGAAGTCAGATGGTGGCAAGGAATGAGAGAAGAGTGGAGAGCTGTTCAGGGCCAACTGATAAAACAGAACAACTGTTTTTTGGTTATTAGGTATTATCCTGGTAGGTATTATTATGTGCTGATGGTGATGATTTAATGTGGTGTGGTGGTAAATATCATGGGACAACATAGGTACTGTGCCTGTAACTATAAATGTATAATATCAGTGAGCAATGTTAACAGCTTAGTAGGAGCTGTTAGGTCTTTTTCAGAAATAGGGCAAAAAACTGAAATATTTAGTGCATGTAAACACAGTCAGTTGGAGTGTTTCAAGACTAAATCTACTATTTTACTATTGAAATTCCTTTAGTGTGAGTAAGCAGCCCCTTAGGACAGGGTGAGGCAGGTTTAACTGAAGGGTTTGATGATTTTGAGTGATGCCAGTATGACTGAGAGGCTTCGAGGAATCCACCAAAAGCCTCTTTCAAGTATCAAACACTCATCCCTTTAGCTTACTCGCTTGTAACTGGCTTGAATATACAGCAGCAACAATGGATTCCAATAGTGAAACAAAGCCACAGCGCATTAACGTATCATAGCATTTGAAAAATGTCAACAGAAACTTCTGAAACCACTCTGATGGTGTGACAACCGTGTCAAAGTGCATAAAGGAAAAATAGATAAAGTAGAGCACATTATCCTACAAAGCTACAGACTTTCTATCAGTTATATTTTCAGTAACACTGGGAATTCAAAGATGCATAACTTTAACCAATTTAGTCATTCTCTATAGTCAGATGATCTCCCTCATAGCATTCACTCCATCTATTCCAGAATCCCATTGGACACGCACTGTGGAAGTCAGTGAATTTAAGTTAAATTTAGTTTAACTTTGGCAGCAGAAGCCACCACTATGGCATTATCTCCATTGTAAATCATATTTAGCAAGTTATCAATGAAGCGAGGGTTGTTTGGAACATAGTGAACAGAAGCAGGAGTGGTTTGAGGAGTTTTTAACGGTCATTTTGATTCAGTCTTTTGTCCTTACTGTGACTGTTTGAAGCCAAGTTAACCGGTTTCCTCAGCATAACAGAAAGCTACAAGCCTCAAGTTCAACTTTATTTGTCACTCAATGGCACATGACCTCACACACTGAGTCAGAACCAGGGGCGATTGCTCTGAGACAACAAGGGAAGCTCAGCTTCCCCTAAAATTTCATCAAATAAATTATCACAACTGTCATATTAAATTCACACTAAAATTATATTTACATCAAATCTGCACTTGAATGCGTTCAATTTTACAACTATGACATCCTGTAACCAGCTGTTTATTGCCGACGCTGTTATTTTCCAACGTGATTTCCCTATCACACACTTGAAGTCCGCTGCGGACGCTGAGCGTCAATGGTGTTCAATGAAGCTTCTCCCAACAGCTGTTTTGGCTAGGGCGGGACAAGCCAGGATAAGATGCTCATTGGATAATGCGACAAACTCGTCCCGCCCCTGGACGCTGAGCGTCTCTGGCGGTCAATGGAGCAGTGGGCGGGGTCGGACGCTCTGCTTCTGTATGATGATTGGATGAAATGTTTTATAGAGCTCAAAGCCCTTGATAGACAGCTTTGGATAGGGTGACTCTTCTTAGTGTAGTTTTGCTAATGTAACTTGACTTTCTCGCTAAATCTGGCGACTTTCCAACTCTTCTTGGGGACTTTTTTTCTCAAAGGTGACTATCGACATATCTAGCGAGTTTTTCCGGTGTTATTAGAGAGTTTTCTGATGTTTTGGAGACTCTGACATGAAAGCACGTATCACTCTGTCCTCAACGAGCAGCAGGTGCTGCTGCGAGCGCTGCCCCCGTCCCAAAGCACTCACAGTCAGGTTCACAGCAGCCTCGTACAGCAGTCCGAGCAGAGAGGAGAGTTACATTGCAAAATGGTACAGAAAACAATATTATTGGTCTAATTAATTAGATTAGATTAGGTCTTATATATTAAATATGAATTAACACGTTTATGTTTACAATTCAGGTGTTAAGTGTTTGTGTGTTGATGTGGTTCTATCATGGCATAGATGAAGCATACAACAGCCTCAATTAAACACTCCTTTTATTGTAACTGCCTCGCTTCAATATGACACGTTTTATGATGAAGATGTAAAGTGAGCTTCCCCTGTTTAAAACACCAGCAGCCGCCACTGGTCAGAACCTTCCTTTGTGTGTCATTCACAAAATCTAAGTTTTTTATTAGTGGTATTCCTGTAAATTACCCCAATACATATGTGTACGGATTGCTTATACGAGTATGTTGCTTTATGGCTTTAAAAAAAAAAAAAAAAAATGTCTTGTAAACATGGAAGCACCTTATTTGAAAGGACATTTCTTTATATGATGGACATTGGAAAAAGGTAATGAGTATTGTCACACATGGAGCTCACACAGATAAATTATAAGAATGAACAAGGAGGGTTTATTTGAGTGTAGAATAAGGTAGAGTTCATTTATTACATTTTTTTTAAGGATTTTGAAATGATTTTGTGTTAATTCAGCTAACTCTATGTTGCTACTTGCTAATTAATGTAATGGAATTATGGTCTGACTGAGTTTTAATTTACTGTGTGTCCTTCTGTTTGTTCAATTAACAGCTTTAGACCATCATTCAAGGCTTTACCTTATTCAACAAGGACACTACAATCCTTTTAAAGGGAATCAGTGTACTGTGTGTTGGCCGGTCAGTCACACTGTGAAACACTGAGTCCAGTGTTCAGATCAAACCACTTTGACCACAAAGGCTGTAAACAACAGCACATCCTCCAGAGGATGCTATACAACCTTTAGACTTGTTGGTTTGTTTTTAATGCAGTATAGGCAGCATGTGCTGGAAAGCCAACACTGAGTACTGTACTCAGTATATTTCCTCAAAGTTGAAATAAAAATGTCCATACTCATGGCTGGACTACTCCACACTCCCCTCAAACTTAGTGAATTTTTCAACGAGTAAGTCGCTTCCTGTCTGTCCAAAGCCTGACACATTAAAGTTCTGGTGATGCTGTGGTGTGTGTGTGTGTGTGTGTGTGTGTATGTGTGTGTGTGTGTGTGTGTGTGTGTGTGTGTGTGTGTGTGTGTGTGTGTAGTATGTGTGTGTATAGTATGTGTGTGTACACATGATCCCAGGGCTGGCCTGAGGTGATTTCAGATTGCAGCCTAATCTGTCTGGGGATCAACTGTCCCCTCAACCTCACCACCAGACACCTGTGTGTGTGTGTGTGTGTGTGTGTGTGTGTGTGTGCATGTGTGTGTGTGTGTGTGTGTCAACCTGCCTGGAAAATCTGCCTCTACAATGTGTGTGTTTCTGTGTGTGTGTGTGTGTGTGTGTGTGTGTGTGTGTGTGTGTGTGCCAGATATGTCTTTGTGATGAGATCGTCTGGCATATCACTTACTGTCACTGCACCTGCATGTATTTGTGTGTGTGTGTGTGTGTGTGTGTGTGTGTGTGTGCAGAAGAGAGCAAAACAAGATGTCAGGTGTCCAGTTTGTCACCAAAGACAAGGTCATTGTAACCAGTGGTGATAGATAGAGACACACAGGACAGCTTGTCACATTTAAAGACAGTTATTTGGGAAAACAACTCAAAAGGCTTGACTACAATTAAATATCACAGCACCTCAGGCATTTGGTTTAATGACAAGATCCTATTTATGTGACCTTGGTTTACTTCCCACATGACTTGTAATGTCATCTTTATTTGGTCAGTCAGTAATGATGCTAAATTTTCCTGCTAGCGGTCCTTCCAGCAAGCTTTTCGCTTCCTTTCCCACAGGCATTACCATCTTTTGCTTTTAGCAAGGTTTGCACAATACCATGGAAACAGAGCTGTTTTGTCTTGAGCTCTAGCCTGTACCCTGACTCTGGAATACAGAGCACCTAAGGGGCCCTAGGTGCATAAGGGCCAGTGATAGTGATAGCAGGCTGGAAGCTGACACTGCAGTTATGGGATTACCAGTAGGCATGGGAGGACCAGACCCTACAAGTAGACCACCAACAAGGCATAACAAGGTAACATAGAGACCTGACTACACACATACACTCCTGAGGTTCAAGACCAACTCCAGTACCACAGCTGAGTATAAAAGGATAGACATGTCCTCAATTATTTAAACATCTTTGTCTGCTCCACAAATTTTTACTCCAGCAGTAAAAAAAGAGAGAGAGAGTGTGCACTATTTCACTGAATGAGAGTGCTACACTCTTCCCAGTAATGCCAAAGCTGTATTTTTATTAATTGCTTTCGTTGTATTAGTGCTTCATGTCAATTTGCCCAGCAGCTGCAACTTGTAGCTAAATTCGTGACAATACGTCTCTTATTTTTCGTCCTTGTATAAGATGAAGGGTTTGGGGTTTTTTTTGTTTGTGGTCTTTGACCAATAAATGTAATAAGCTAAAGTAGCCTTAATGCAGGCTGATGCACATGGCCCTAACTATTCATAACACCTACAGGGCTCAATGTTCCCGCAGGCTCAAGGCCCACGCTGGTCTACATGCAGTTTTTATGCAATTTTCACAGTGTGGAAGTCTACTTTTTGTAGTGTGTGTGCTTCTTTGGTCATTTATGAGCACTAAAGAACTGAAATTGCATTTATGATAAGAGGTGATCTGAGCAGGTTTTATCTCCTTCCTTAACAGAGTAAGCCTACGTTACGCCTTAATAAATAAAACATGTTCAGAAAACCGTTTTTAAAAAGGTGTAAACACAGTCCTGTTTACTTTATGCATAGATACGAAAAAAGTGATAGAAGTTGTGCGCTTTTCAAAAGCTAACTAGCACATTTTCAAACAAGATTTTGTATCTATTTTTATTTAAGGATGCTGTAGAGGGGTCAATGATGTTTTTTGTGTCCATGTGGTTTAGTTAAATTTAAAGGGGTTAAAATGGGAACTTGCACACATTCTGTTTTTGTGGACCCAGCATAACATTGCTGCTTTTAATCCATTTAGAGAGAATATATTAGAGGATTATGGCAAACATGTCTAAGTGTAACAATAAAAACTTTGTACTAAATAATTAAACATGCTTAAAATGCTAAATTCTGGAACCATTTACATTTTTTGTGGTTACACCATGTGACATATTCAGGAGCATTCAGTCTTACTTTTGGTTAAAAAAAATGGTGCAAATGTCATTTCAAATGACATAAAAGCAATAAAAATATTATGATAATAAGATAATATTTGTCACTGACCCATATACTTAAAAGCATAAATGAGGACAGTGGAGGAGAAGACCTACAGAGTTTAAATGTATTAATCTTCATATATTAATTGTTTGCATAAAATAAGTGGCAGCACTGCTGTAGCAGCAGCTGTAGAATGAACACTTCAGCTTCATTTTCATTCCATTTTCAGTATATTTGGATTGATTTAGATTCATTGGCCTATGATGAATGTATATGTTTGAACTTCAAGCACTTCACAGAGGTGAACTCATTTCTTTCTCTCACTCAGCCTCTTTGTCACGAGAGGTGCTTGTGTGATTGGTCATTAATGAAGCTCGCCTCGACCTCGACCACCTGTGCATAATGCCTTCTTCTCCACTTATAATGTATTCACTCTCTCTCTCCTCCTCCTTGTGCCTGGCTCAGCCCAAAAAAGCAGCAGTGATGATGGTTTGCAAAATTGTAAAAATGTGTTGGTAACACCCATATGTACCATACAGCAGGAATTAAGACTTGGAAAGAGTTGGATTGGGGAAAATCGAGCCCATGATGAACCTCCGTTGGTAGCGGTATCGTCATTATCAAATGTCTAAAGCAACTAATCAAAATGCAGTCTATAATGGTGTTTGATTGGCAATTTAGCACTATCATAAAGACGCAGTTAAACTAGGAAGGTTTGGTTTGCTTTGTCTGTCTCCATGGACACACGTGAATTTCTTAAAGGATAATAAACACCAGCTGACCCAGATCGGAACAGGCCCGCTCCAACTCGATCTGATCAGTCCAAATCAGCAAATCACCAAACTATAATCAGCTCAACAGTCGTAATGTGTGTCCCTAAGAGATGGAAAAAAAATAGAGTAGGGGCTACTCTGTATACTGTGTTGCCATGACACCTAATTGGCACTTTTACAACTTCATAAAGCTCATAACCATTTGAGACCAGTGCAACAACAAACCCTTGTAAAGAGATTCCTTTTGCATGATCCTAGTTATGGATTTTTCCTGGTGAATACATTAGAGGCCATTTGAACAGCTTAAACAGACAAAACAAACCTAATATGAAATGAAAGATAGGAAAGGTAACCGTGACAGCAATAGTAGACAGTATAGTTAGTCTCTCTCAAATATTGGACTCTCACACTCAAGATCAGCTGGCACATTCAACTCATTAATCTGTTATACTTCCTCAGCCACCTGCTTCACTGTTTGAAATTCAGCATGGTTCACACCTCTGCTGTTCCACTTCTGTGTGCAAGCGCATGTGTGCGACTGAGGACAACAACTCAAAAATGAGTATAATCAGAGTTGGGAAGTTTACTTTGGAAATGTAATAGGTTGCAGATTACTAGTTACTCTATTTAAAATGTAATAAGTAATGTAATTATTTCAATTACTTCATCAAAGCAATGTAACTTATTACCTTTGATTTCTTTTTGATTACTTTTATAAATGCACCCATTAAAGACTGTGTAAAGTAAATTCAGACATTTTCTTCTAAACACATTAAATAGGTCATAAATGTATTTCTGAAAAAGGTGTAAAAAGCATTTCAACCATTTAGATTTGAATTGTGGAGCTAGGCTTCACAAACTGTGTTTCAACATTTCTGTGTTCAGGATTTAGTGGGCGGGTCTGAAAAGCACTGCCGTGTGATTGGCATAAACCCGGCCCTGCTGCTGTAGAGGTATAAATACATTCAGCACACATTACTACTGCTACAGTCTACAGTTAGCTGAGTTAGCCGCCGAGTTAGCCACTGAGCTAGTAGCCGAGCTAGCAGCTGAGTTAGCAGCTGAAAGCTCTTAAGACGTAGCATCCATGTTTCGGGTAGAGGTGGTAACTTTGATTGACAGGTGACACTTGGTAGGAGGCGGGGCTTCAGCGGACTCGGCGGCCACGCCCACAGCGTTTGGGAGCAGAGAAGGAGGCAGATTTTTACACAACTTTTGAAGCCTAATTTTATATATATATCAAACCAAACTGAGTCAATTTTGACCCAAAAGGACAAAAGTTGTATGATTGAACTAGAATGTGATTACTTGCATATGATTCTGTTGGATGTATGTGTGAGCAAACTCTTACTTGATATATTTGTGGCTTCTATTTGTTCAAAAGTACATTTTACTTATTTAAAAAAAATCTAAAAGCTAAAACATTAAAACACTCTACAAGCACTTTGAAGTTGAACTTTCTCTTTAAGTACCTCTCTGTAGTTAGTCTGCTTGCTTTTTCCTTAAGTAGATAGATTCTGGTGCATAATCAGCAGGCTGTGTTCTCTTCATTTTCCTCCTCACGTTCAATTAACAGTAATGCATTCCTGAGCTGTGCTCGTAACAACAGGACCCATGATTACCTTAAACTATTGTAATCAGCCTCTTCTTGTAGCAGGAATAATGTTTATGAATGTGAGGGAAATGTGGAAATCAGCAGCAACTGGTAAAAAGTAGCTGGTGTGTTTTGTGCATATATTAAATATATAACTATGAGCTTTATATTAATGTAGTATGTTGATACTGTATAGAGCAATGTGTGCATTGGGGTGTTTTTCACTGTGTGTGCATGGGAGAGACAGATAGACGAGGGAAAGGAAGAGCTACATGATTTCCAGCAAGGGAGAGAGAGAGAGAGAGAGAGGGAGAGGGAGAGAGAGAGAGAGAGAGACAGAGAGGGAGAGGGAGAGAGAGAGAGAGAGAGAGAGAGAGAGAGAGAGAGAGACAGAGAGGGAGAGGGAGAGAGAGAGAGAGAGAGAGAGAGAGAGAGAGAGAGAGAGAGAGAGAGAGAGAGAGAGAGAGAGAGAGAGAGAGAGAGAGAGAGAGAGAGAGAGAGAGAATTAAAAATCAATAGGTGCCACAGAGAATCACTCAGAACATTTTAGCTGAAAAACAAAAGAAAGAGTGTTTGTCACTGTAAAGTAAAAGGCTTCTCACAGTAGAAGACACTAAATAGTTTCAGGAGTGACGGATCAATACGAGGCCTCACAGAATAGACCCTGAGGTCTGCTTTACACTGGTGAAGAATGTGTGTTTTTATATCTGAAGAAAAGTCCAAATCCACTAAACAAAACTACTACTACACACACACACACACACACACACTAAAGAAACAGGAGAGCTCTCCTTACAACCAGACAAAAAATGTGTCTAGTAATTGTGATGGACAGCTCTTTGTATCAGTTTTTTCCTATTTTTTAAGATCTTGTATTAGTTGTGGCCATGTCTCCTTTTGTTTATTTCCCACATATTGAACTGAGGTGTACTGCTGAGGGACACACCGAAACAGCATGAAAACAACCAACCTGCTGTCTGAGTCGACAAATATCTCAAAAAATGGGAAATGCTGGCAACATAGTTCTTGTAAGAAGGAATGTAAAAGTGTCTGTCTGATCAGAGAGACAGTTTAAGTTTATTCACGAGTCATTTGATTGGCTGAACTGGCATAATCAGACAGTGGGTGAAGTCTTGGATGGTGGGTGGTGCATTTTCAGCATGGAACGCAGGAATGCTGTTAGCTGCTAGTTCTTAACTGATCACACTACCTCAATTAATTTGTGGTGACTCTCCAGTTCATTTAAGGTCTTATGCTATAAAATGCATTTTAAAGGGTAGTTCCTGTGATTTATTGTTGCACTTCCATGGAGTTGAGGGTCATATTTTTTAATATATAATATATCAACTATATAAAAGAGGTGGATCCATTCAGCTGAGGCCAAGGTAGCTTGACTTGATATGATCTAAAAATGCTGGATACTACAATCCCCACAAATATCATTCAAACTATTTCTATCACATTTTTGTTAAGACCTTGTCATGTCCAAACTCAAATGACATCATCAGGGGGTTGTTTTCAGACTTTGGAGAACCACAAGTATAGAAGCACCTTGAGCTGCATTTTCTGTATGAAAGGTGCTACATAAAATGATGATTTATAATATTATTATATATTGTTAGGGTTGCGTTCAGGGGTCAATTCTGAATACTTTTAAAGTAACAACCAAAATGTGTCCTTAGTGGTAAAAACATTCAACAAACAACAGTTGGCACCAAATGCTTGGTCAGATTTGTATGATTACTTTTTTTTTTACCTAAATTATTATGGATTGAGAAGCATAGTATGTCAAATCAATAAAGAGATGTTGGAATATCTGGTAGGAGCATGTTCAGTCATTAACTAGAATTTCAAAATGCAAATTAGTATGAATTAAAATATCAAAGATAATTATATAGGGCAGGGGTCTTCAACGTTTTCCAGGCCAAGGACCCCCAAACTGATATTATTGACTATATATTGTATAAAATGGTGTTTTATATTAAACCGGTCCTATAGTGCCATGTATAAATGTACCTTATTATTATTATATATTACCATGTGTATTTAAACTTGATTCATGTTGATTATGCCTGCAGCACAATGCCAAAAAATCCGGCGCGCGTTTCCGCACACACATGTTGCCATTTTCTGACTTTGAGCCCCTGCCCCTCTATAATCATGTGCACGTCTCTGATAAGGACGCTTTGCTCTCACACGCACTGCATTTATAGTCACACAACACACACATGCGCACGCTGTCACTTTCTAGTGCGCGCTCTTGCTCTCTCCAGATTCTGGGAGATTGTGTCTCATTTGCGGGCGTCAGGGAGCCGCTATCTATATGCGGGAGACTCCCAGAACTTCCGGGGGAGTTGGAATGTCTGTTATACACAGGTATATTCATGTTTTTATTTTAAGCATGTGCAAGGTACGACCTCGTGATTGGCACAGCAGCGATGGGGGCGCGTCCTCCTCGTTGGCGGGACAGGTGTTGTGAATGAACCGGTGCCCAGCTTGAAAGAGCTCCTATGTGTCGCTGAATGTGTGCACTGCTGACTGAAAGACGTCTTCTGCCTCCATTTATCTGTTCACTACAGTGTGTTGGATTCATGTTCATGTGTATTTAAAGACATTTCAATTTGTGGAAAAAATTGCAAGGGGGAATATAAAAAAAATGTCTAATCAACCAAAACTTTCGCGACCCCCCTGCAGTACCTCCGCGGACCCCCTAGGGGTCGCGGACCCCCTGTTGAAGACCTCTGATATAGGGCACCACCTAGAAACCAGGACCAATAACCAGACTAAAGGATAGTCTTATATACTGTATGTGTTCACTTAAAGCTTCTAACATCAGGGACAGGGTTTTAATAAAGCGTTCAGAACATTGTAGTGTAGTGGTACTGTCAGCTCACAGCTAGAGGGTTCTGGATTTGAACCCACATGCTGACTCGGCTCTTCTGTGTGGTTTGCATATTCTCAATGCTCCTGTATTGGTTTTCTACAGGTAGACCAAAAAACAAGCAGGTTAGGTTAACTGGTGACTCTAAAATAGCCTGTAGGTCTAAATGGTTGTCTTCCTCTATATTACTGACCCTGTGACCTACCCAGGGTGTAACCACCTCTCGCCTAATGTAAGCTGAGATTGGCTCCAGCTCCCCCGCGACCCTCTAGAGGATAAGCATTTAAAATTAATGAATGAAAAATGGTTCCGGGTATCAGTACTCAGACAATACCTAATGTTACTACACTGTGACTCTGTAAACAGGACACTTATCTAACTTTATTTAAACTCTAGGGATTCCAAACTCCTAACATTTATCACAATAAATGTAGCGTACCATGTAACCTATAAATGGCTTAACCAGTAATTACTACAAACAGGCAACTGAAAGGCACAAACAGGCATACAAACACACATTCAGGTATGAAAAGGAAGAGAAGGCTTTTGTCTAACAGGGAGTAGCAGTCCCTCTAGGTGTAATTGTTCTGTATGTGTGTGTGTGTGTGTGTGTGTGTGGGTTTACATGCATTGTGCAGGCCCATTAATTATAAAGCAGAGACACACACACACACACACACACACACACGGGGATGTGCCTGAAGAGAAACCAAACAACCTACATTGATAAAAGAGCCAACGTGGCTGAAATGTCGTTCACTTCAGCGGTTTTATAAGACAATGGAAATAAATTGAACCAGTGAACAATGCAATGGAAAATATGTTTCTTATAACAGTTGAGCAAAGCGCATTAGAGCAGCATGTAGAGCGAGACAAGAGCGGAGGATGATCTAAAGAAAGGGCTTAATCTGGTCAGACAATCAGACGCCACACAAAAATTGGTAAAAGCATTTCTTTGATATTCCAACATAACGTATAAACACATAAATACATAACTCTAGGAATGAGATGAACAAGTCCTGCATCTTACAGGCAAGGTGTGGGAATGACCCCTGTCTTGTATTAGTAACATTGGGTTGGTGGGGAGTCTGAAGTGGAAAACCATAGCAGATAATTTTTGGAATTTGATTTCCAATCCTAGACATAGTCATTATAAGATCAGAAATTAGAGGTGGTTGCAAAAGAAGTAGGCAAAGTTTAAAACATGTTCCTTAATGTACAATTTGATTACTTTAGGGTCAAATTGGACCTTAGCAAACCCCAGGGCCTAATACATAGAGGAAAAAGCCAATGTCCAATCTTTCAAATTAATTTCCTCTGTAATATCAGCTGTGTAGAGATGTAAAATGACATTAAAATAAAATGGGGGTGTAGAGTCAATCTTAACTCTCTGCTTCAGTCCCTCAAGTATCTGTGCTGCCACATTATGTATCACAGTGTGGGTCTCTATGCACTGAGGCAACAAGGACTAGTCACATAAAATTTCATTACATTTCCTTCCCTGCCTCCCAAAATTTGTCGTCTCGCTCCCGCGCCTCCGACGCAACAGCAGAAAGTGAGGAAGAACGAGCGTGCGGTTTGACAAATTTGTTTCACAATGGGAGTCGCAAGGAGAGGCACCCTCTGCGGCTCCAGATGTGAAACAGCTGTGATTTGTTAAGTAGGGCTATAGGAGCTGAGGGGGTTTTATATATCTGTGTGTGCGCGCATGTGTGTCTAAGGTGTTGATTTGAGAAAGGTGCGACTAGATTGCCTGGGTTTTTTGTCACTGGGAACACTTAAGTTATGTGACCACCCTTGTTGGAGGCAAATGTGTTCAGGAGCATTCAGACAGCGAGCGGTTGCCGTAGAAGCCTCCACCTGGCAACACTGATGTTTGTATTTTGAATCCACAGCACCTGCCTACCTCCCATCCCACCAGTCTTTACACCACAGCCTGCAGCTCTCCACCTGGTACAATCTCATTAGCCTGCTAAATAGAGCAGGTTGTGACTTATGATAGAGGATATGGTGAACAATATGTAACTAGTATTGTTTATTGTCTCAAATAGGAAAATAATATATTAAATAACTTTTCTTCTCTCCTTTTATTTTTGTGTTCTCTGCTGGTCAATATAGTATCATTCAGGAAACTCAGATAGCGTTCCAGTAAAATCAGCTAATGTATGCTTTCTAAAATGTGTTTCCTTTGCTGTAATTTCCCAGGTTGCCATGGTCGCACAATGTGTCACGATCGAACCATCATCAACTCTCATGGCAGCAGCAAAGAGCTGTGCACATTAGCGAAAGAGGCGGCCATCACCCTCCTCCTCCTCCTCTTCCTCCTCCTCCTTTGCACCACAGCTACCAACATCTTTACATTAAAAACAATAGAGGTGGTAATAGCTCGCTGTGTGAAAGCACCTTTACACATTGTGCTAAATGGAGTGACTCATAATGCAAGGGTTACGGTTAGCAACATTTCTTTCAACTCTTGCTAACTTAATAATACAAGTACCAATCATCCAAGTACCCTTAAAGTAATGCTGATACCAATTGAGTACTTTATTAAATACCCATCATGTGAATACAAGCATTAAATTGCAACTTCACTACCACAGACAGGTTGTGGCAGTGGGCCAATCACATGTTGCATTAAGTCAAGGAATGCTTGCCTTGATTAGCTGTGAGCAAGTTCATATAAATAGTCATATTTTCTAGCTCTGGGTGCAAAAAGGATTGATTGCAGGTATTGTTTGACGGGAGACGTATCAGTACTACTTGGTATCGATTTATTTTGGTCAATACCTTAAAGCTATTGAGTACCGATACCTAGCCCTAGTTAGCATACCTGTAGACACTCGTTATCCGTTAGCTTGAAACAATATTGTAGGAGCTAATAAGGAAACCCATCAGGGACAAACGACAGCCTTTGAATATTCTATACATTGCTTTACTTTTCCTTGTAAAGCACCTGTGGCTGAAGAATGAGGTGGATCTATTTTCCAGAGGTGTTAATGCGCTCCAACTCAGGCTGTAAGAGAGATATTCAGTTCACCTGCCCCCCATGTAATGTAAAGTAAACCAAGGTTTCTAAGCGTTTCCTTGACATTTTCAGTGAATCCACTAATCCATTAGACCCATATACTGCATATAAAGGTAGGGCAATAGTTGTCTTCAATTAAAAAGTAAAGTACAGTGGTGTCAATGGCCCTACACTTCAGTACAGTGAAGAAAAACTTCAATATGCTTCTTAGCTGTCTCTGTGTGGAGCTTTAAAAAGACGAAGAGACCATAAATCAGGACACTGCAGGAAAATGTGTCACACTTCGACTAACTAAAACAATTCAGATTACACAGCAGAGCATCAATCTTGATAAAACCATGAAGAGAACTGTGATCAAGGCTAAAAACTGACTGAGGGGAATAGTCTAAGCAGCTACAACATCCCAGTCAAGTATATCAGCATCTGGCTCTTTGGATTCTCTTGGAGCCTGTTTAAAAACTCATCAAAGCATCAACAAGGTATTTAGTCCACGATGAAAGAGCATGGCAGGGGATATGTGTGTACAGTATGTGTGTATGTGTGTGTATGTGTGTGTGTGTGTGAAAGAGGGAGCTGCTGCTTTCTGGTATCGAGTACATCTGCAAATGCATGTGCCCACATTAGTGCAGAGGAGGCCTTTGCATTAAAAAGCACTGCCATTGTCTCCCGTGTGGAGTCAACAAATCACACAATACAGAAGTCGTATGGAATATGTGTGATGTTTTAATGGCTAATGCTCGGCAAACAATGGGAAGAAATTAGCTTCTGGGTAAGTAGATTGTGCATTAGTGGATTAAAGCTTTCTAGTTTGTGTGGATGTATGTTTGTTTGTTCCTGGTGGTGATTAGATTTAAATATAAGGAAAGAAAGAGCAAGAAAATCTACTTATATAAGCATTTAAATTAAGGTTTGATATAAATATGATGAAATGTGTTAAGGTTACCAGGGTTTGGACGGTTACTTTGGAAATGTAATAGGTTACAGATAACTAGTTACTCTATTTAAAATGTAATAATGTAACTATTTCAATGACTTCATCAAAGTAATGTAACTTATTACATTTGATGACTTTTCTAATGTTCCAACTGATGTTGTCAGCTGTTAGGGTTTAAGTTTTCATGGATACTGACATGATTTATAAGAGAGATCATTTCTTATAAAGCAACATTTATCTCTCATTGTAAAATCTATTCATTAGTTCATGTAGATTTTAGAATATAAAATAAAGATATTTTATGAATAGAGTAAAAAGTCTGTCATGAGTTTAATTGGTACTGTGAATCCATTTAAGCCCATGTGTGCTCCAAATAAGCCCACATCATGATTTATTCATAAAATATCAAAAAATGTCAAAGAATTAAAAACAACAATATATGTATTCAGTAACATGTTAAATATTAAGAAATGAGTAAAATCTTAAAGATGTGACTTCAGAGGAAACATTCACCTCAAGGAATTGACCATTTATAAAAAATAAATACAGGTAGATTTGCTGACTCTGCATTTGGGGGGAACACTCAGCGAATCTGAGCAGCACAAAGATTTCGTACTAATTTGCACTTAAATGTAAACAACTTATGGGACTACCTTAGCAACAAGGAGTATGGAACAAACAACTTATGGGACTACCTTAGCAACAAGGAGTATGGAACAAACAACTTATGGGACTACCTTAGCAACAAGGAGTATGGAACAAACAATTTATGGGACTACCTTAGCAACAAGGAGTATGGGCCAGGCTGAAGCCCTGGCCTTTAACTTTCAGGGAGCATTTTTACTTATGTTAAAGTTTTGGAACTTTGACCATGTTTAATATAAACCAACATTATAACAATATATACATGATAGAAATCATGATAGAAATCCTTCTACGGCTATTTTAAATGTATATGGAAAATATTACATGACATGAAGATGAATATGTTTTTAATTCAACTGTAAATACTAGTATTACTAGTATATTATGGAGTTTTTTGCCAGGCCTGCACTGTAGATATGGCTGCACAGGATTGATTTTCACTGTAAATAAATACACCTGGACTTCATACTGCAGTCCAGTCTGTTTCAGTCTTTTTTTTGCCACAAACACTCAGCCAACATAACATGATGTGTTCAAATTAAAATCATTGTGCTGTACACCAGCATGAATAGGACTGGAAGTGACTAACCAGCTGATTGCTGAACAGCTGATGATGATGATGATGAAGCATAAATTAAACAGCTGATTCCAATCAGCTGATATAACCGTGACTTCAGTGCCCTGTCAGAACAAACACTAAGCTCTATTGTGGCTTTTAGGTTACGTATACAGTACAGTGATGGTCCTCACATGTATATTAAAAGGTACTTTCACCCTAAATTTAGAAGTAGTTTACCTAAATATTTGGGACCAAGTTAACCAAGAAACTAAGGAAGATTTAAGCTGTGATTGGAAGGTTTTATTTCATTTTGGCACAAACAAAGAAATGCATATCCTCATGAACACTAACAACAGTGCTTTGTATTATTATTGGCAGGTCTATGCTACTCTCAGCTACACAACACTGAAATACAATACAAGTCTTTAAATTGTTCTTTGTGTTGCGATTAGCCTTAAATATGTCACGGAGGCATGGAAAATGCATGTCTCTGTGATAAAAAAACAAGTCATTCAGTTATTTATAAGAAAAAGGAAAATGATTGTCTTTTAAGATATGTTTTTCATTTAATTATGACACAACAAGGAGGCATAAAAAAGGAAATTGAGGGGATATTGGATTGAGTGGTCACAACACACTTCATACAGTCATCCCACAGGAAGAAAATTGTCATGATAACATTATAAGTGGCATTTTGATATTGCTAGCAAGAAAACAAGGACAGATAAAGTGCCTCACTCATGTCACACTATGTTTTTTTTGTTTTTTTTACCAAGAGCACTAATAAATGAAGGGCACTTGTTTTTGATTCCTTTGCCTGTGTTGATCACATTGTTTTCCTATCTGTATTTACTTCTATATTTTTCTTTATTGTCAATAAGAGCAGCAACATCATTTCCTGGCAACAGTGGAAAATAGTCTCTACACTGTTAACAAAAAGGCAACTGAAGTGAGCGACAAATAGCTAAAAAGCCAGTGTGAAAGCAGTGCGGTCGGGTCAGAGAGGGGAGGAAATTAAGCATCGGTTACTGACTCAAACAAACTGGTGTGTGTGTGTGTGTGTGTGTGTGTGTGTTTCTTTGTGCCCGCACACTGGGAATAACAGTGTGCAACTTTCAGTAGCATCACTTTTAACCTTCGTATCCAAACAAGAGCAGCGACGGAGGTCTCTGGGAGGGCAGGCCAAGCGGAGGTCAGGGAGCGGCGGAGTCCCAGAGGAGCTTCCTCAAAGTCTATTTTACACCCCGACCACTTTGAAGGGAAAATATTGTTATTATAGAGGTCTGCTCCCGTCAAGTTCCATTAAAATACCAGAGGACAGATGGCACAACTTCACAGAAACACCTTAGCTTCAAGTGAGTGTGTGTGTATATGTGTGTGTATATGTGTGTGTGTATGTGTGTGTGTATGTGTAAGGGGGAAATCATTTGCATGTTCATTGCTATGTCGGTGTGTCTTTGAGACAGAGAGAAATTTCCATATTTATCACTGTGTTTGTGTGTGTGTGTGTGTGTGTGTGTGTGTGTGTGTGTTTGTGTGTGTGTGTGTGTGTGTGTGTGTGTGTGTGTGTGTACGTAAACATCACAGTTGAGACAGTTCCCTTCTCTAGCTGAGTTGAAACACAGGTCTCTGGGCTGGTATTAAAGCTTAATGTTGCAGACTGGTCTGGCTCAGAATATTAATGCACACTTACTAATACATGGCAACACACACACACACAAGCACGCACACACACACACACACACACACACACAGAGGCAGAGCTAATACAGCATGCGGTACACAAACAGAGGAAATGTGTATTAAAAGCGGTTTGTTTGGTTTGAAGAAAACAATTGTTCAGTTCAGGCAGTCACTACTACAGATTTAGAGCTGAAAATATTGAACTTTATCTCTACTATAACTAGATATGCACTTCCTGGAAATCATTAGTCTTTTAAATCTAAGATAATGTGAGGTCAGGGACATCTGTGGCAGCTGGTGGTCTGCTATGATTGAGTGAATGTAACTGACTGAATTTTGACATTGACAAATAAACTGTATATAAAAGATAAGACTGATAATATTTCATGTGTTCCTTTAACACTAGGGATAGAGGATGTTGCACTGATTTAAAGCCCCATCTGGCAAATTCGTGACTTGTGATAAAGGGCTATAAAAATGTAAAAACTGACTCAACTTGAGGGACTAAAATGAGATGTGTTGACAATATAGGAACAATATAGAATGACATAAACTTTTCCTTTTAAAGTCACTCAGTTTTTGCTTTCATTTTATTCTATTTACTCATTATTATTATTATTTTGAATTTTCTTGCTTCTGCCTCATTGACTGATGTTTGTATGTTTTTATGGTCTTTTTGTATTCTGTGAAGCACTTTGTGAAAGGTGCTATACTAAATAACGATATTATTATAATAGTAGTAGTTGTACTATTATGTCATGGCCAACACTGGATTGGTTCAGGAAGGTCAGTACTAGTGCAGACATTGATTCAGTGCATCACTAAATTGAACATTTGTGTGTGCACTTTTATTTATGGATACTTCTATGTCAGGTAGTGCATCCACATCTGAAAGTTTAATTAAAAATGTTGCTCCCAAATGAGATGAACCTGAAAACAAAGCCAAGAGTAGTTTGAAAATTGAGACACTTCCTGTACTTCCCTGACACCCTATAGTTCATATGTTTTATGATGTGTAACACCGTCCAAATAAATAATTAACTTCATCACACACTTCCCACAACTCGTCTGCTTCATATTCTTTCAAACAATTCTAATGATGCTGTTAAAAATGCTGGAGTCATTCAGTTTGTAAATTGTCTTATAAACTTAGGAATTATGAAAATGGATTTGGGTAATTCAAGCTGAAACAGAATACTAATCAAATATTTAATGTGGTTAGGTTTGCAAGACTAGAGCTGGAATAAACTGGATTTCCATTAAACACAAGCAGCCATTATTTCACTTGTGTTCCTAATAATCTTTATCATTGGGAGTTTAACTACAGTCTGTATTCACAAGCAGTTCAGAGCCAGGCCACTTGCAGTTTTGTTACCTTTTTTTTTTTATTGACTTCAATTTGACTTTTTCTTCTAATTCACTGAAGCAGCAGACAGCGTGTCACAATAACAAGAGACTATTTGGCCTCAGGTACATCGAAAATCAACTCAGCGTTATTGAATCTTATTCAAGTGGGCCGAACATGAGATGTTGTCGTCTGGCAGACATCGCTGCACAAAACGGGTAAAAGCTTTGGTCTCTTAACCAATCAAGCGTGACCTTTCGGGGTCGACGTCGTCTTGGTCCCACAGCGACACCGATTTAAAAAAGAAAAGAAAAAAGTAAAGACATAAAAAGCTACAAAGGGTTCATCTTTTTTTTTCTTTTTTTCTGATCATGAATGTTGACAATTACATATCATAGAGGTAGATTGCTATTATGTGTTGTGTGAGACTGTGTGTTATCAAAGGTGAGCATTAACCATTTTGTTAGGAGTTAAATGCAGAATGTAGAGGTGAGTTGAGGTAAGATTGTGCTCATGCTGCCCTCTGATTGGTCTTTAATGATGTAATGTTTAACAATATCCATCCAATCCAAGCCTTTCCATTCATTTTGAGACATTCCTACTCCAACTCACGAATCCCATGCTGGTGCTGGAAGGACAGTCAGAGAATCCCCTGATATGATGTCTGTAAAGTTTTCATCTACTATGGCTGAATCCAAATGTCCTGACTTCACTTACAGACTCACAGACTTAACATGTGCACACTCAGGAAGTCTGAGTGCTGAGGGCTTTCAAATCCACAATTCATCAAGACCATGAGCAAACTTTCTGCAGACTTCCAGAATGTCTGCTTGTGGTCCAGACAAAACCACATGTACCATTTACTGTTGATGACTTTTGCTATTTTCATATCTGCTGTAGAAAATGATTGATAGTTGGTAGCAGTTTTGGGGAATGTTACTTTTAAAAGTAACTAATTACTTTACAAATTGACTGGGTTTGATAACGAGTTAATTATACTAATAGTGTGACTTGCACAGTTATAATGTTGGATAAATAATGAAGTGAATGTAGAGAGCTGTGACAGTTGATTCTGTGGTCAGGGTTAGAAGTGTGCTTCTGTGTTTCTTGTGTTTTCACATTGGTTGTCCTCATGGCTGAATCAGGACGATGTGCGTTTAGAGGCATCAAATCTTTAAGCAGAGGTGCAAATAGTGGATAAAAAGAAAATGGCTTCTCAAACATACTGTATGCCCACATACAAGTTATAAACTACATACAGGCTTTTCAAACACATCCCTGCATCACTGCAACAGAGCACAACATGCATGTTACTGTAATGCTCTTGCCCTTATTTCCTCCCATAAAGTCAAAATGATTTATTATTTCTACAAAGTGAATGCTGTCCCTTCTGAGCTGCCGTACAGGAGCGCAGTGATATAACTATAGCATGTAGCCAGGTGCCTGCCTGCTAAAAAAGTAGTAACGGTGCGAATCCGTGGCAGATTTTTCTTTTATTGTGGTAAAAAGGTAGATACAGGAATAGTTGGTTAAAGAATAATAATGGATTACTTTTTTGAAAACGTAGCTAAACAACTGAGTACTTAAATTGAGGACCTATTATTCATTACATCAAAAAAGTAATCCAAATACTCTAATGCTTTACCTCCAGCACTGGTTATAGTGACACTGAATATTCATAGTCTTATATGCTTAATCAGGCAGCTACCACAGTTTAAGGCTGAAGCCCATGCAGAAGTTCCATGAAGTGTAACGCCACTAACTTTCATTGAAAAAATGTATCCCTAGAAATACTAAGTTAACCTTTTTATTTATTTATCGTGAGTCATTATGGTCTCAATTGCTAAATTCAGGCCCTCTAATAAGTGTCCTGGTGGTCTTTTTTGGGATATTATTGATCTGTTAATAAGATATGAAGACTTATAGTAGCTTTGATGTCTGCCGTGTGGGTGTTGATTGGCAGCTGTGATTGACAGCTGGCTCACCTGCTGCTGCTGCTCTCCCCAGCTACGGGACTCACACTGAGCCGCAATACTTTTAAAAGTTTAATGTTACACCAGTTCCTGTTAGTACAATAAAGTAAAGTTAGTGTTTTGCAATTCATGTAAAGGGAAAATGTCACTGAATAGATCTATCTATCTATGTAATTAGTTGCTTCTGATGAAAAATGCTCGTCACACACACACAAACACACACACATCCTGAAGTGTGTGTGTGTGTGTGTGTGGATGTGGGAGTACTCCAGTGAGGCTCCATTAGCACCTTCACTGTACCCCATTCAGGCTTCAGAGAGCTAGGATGAAGGCAGATGAGTATCTGTGTGTGTGTGTGTGTGTGTGTGTGTGTGTGTGTGTGTGTGTGTGTGTGTGTGTGTGTGTGTGTGTGTGTGTGTGTGGCTGTATCTGTGAGTGTGTAAAGCACTTAACACACCAGTCTCACTCATTATTCTCTCTTATGGTCTGTGGTCTTTTTTTTCCTACTGCTAAGATTCAGAGAATGATGGGAATATCTCTCAAATTGAAAAAAACATTTGGAAAGACACAAATCTATGGTTACATTAGAACAAACGGGAGGATCAACTATATAGAGTAGAGATGTTGTTTTCTGCTATATTGTATATTTCTGAAGCACAGTAATGGCTGATTTAAGCTTCTGCGTCGTCCTTTCAAAGTTCTGCATCGAGGGAACGTGTTGCTTGGGGGTGTAACTGTGTGTGTGCGTGTGTGTGTGTGGTTTCAGAGGAGTCTCTATCTGTATCCTTGTTTATCTTACGGTCACTGTAGCATGTAGCATTGCGCTATGTGCACTAATAACAGAAAACACATACCTTTTGTTCATTATTAATAAATAAGGCAACTGCCGGAGGAACTGAAGCTTTGACTGGACCAATCACAGCCCTTGCGGCCCGTGTTGCCGTGACGCGTAGTTAGGATTTTTTGGAAGTGCATGTCAGGCTACGGCGTCGGTCCGATGCCGAAGCATAAATCAGCCTTAAGCCTTCTAGCGTTAAGTGAGTATTTTCTATCCACAAGAATGTGTGGATTTAAATACCTTCAGTAGTCAGTTAAAGCATTATACTGTAAAGGCTTTGCTGGCCGCTCATCATCATCAAGCTGTACACCCTTCTTGGCATCACAGGACCTAACAAAAAGAGAGCCATTACAGGCCCATTTATGCTCAACATTAAATACGGATCCGGATACAGACGGAGCCTTCTGTCCGTGCTCTGCGTTCATTCCCTCCGTATTTCTGTACATTTCCATAAAGTTTACGGATGCAGACCAAATGGAGCAGTACCACCGGAAACCATAGGGGCAGTGTTGCTGTCACTACTCGATCTAGTGAGAAACGAAGAAGAAATAACAATGGCGGAACTTTTTGATGAAAGGTTGTGCGAGTTGGTTCGAAACTTTAAACATTTTGTCTTTTATGCAAGAGGTACATTATCAGTATCTCCTCCACAGTCGTCATGTTTGTTTGACTCTGCGCTGCCCCCTGGTGGATGTATTGGTTAACATCCATGCCAATGTAAAGGACCCATGGAAGATACATTTTCATACTTTGAGCATAAATGGGCCTTTAGTCCACCATAGAGGCTGTGGAGAAGGGCTTTAGGTGGCTTTGGATCGCCAATGCTGCTTGGACACACAAGTCAGGGTCTGATCAACCCTGGCTGGGTGAGGGTGGCTGATGTTGCAAGACTCGAAACACCCGATGATCTCACAAATGATGTGTCCCAGCACATCCTAGGATATATTTTTAAACCAAACCAAACACTCAAATCTTTCACCCAGAACACCTACCAAGGGAATCATGTGTAGTCGTGTGTATTCACTGAGGTGTTGTGACAGTGCAAGACTTAGTTATGACACAGGCTTACAATCAAATTTTCAGCTGTTCCATTAACAAAAGTCACATTTATTATACAGCTCACCAGTTGCTGTATCATATTGCATTGGTTCAGTTATATTTGAAATAACACTAAATGTTCCACACAAAGCACTGAACTACGAACAGAAGCACAGTGTGATGTCAAACACTTTACACCTCTCTCACCTAGCAGCAACACCTGACCCTTATTATTGTACTGTACCTCTTTCAATATACAGGCTATGTTATCAGTGAGTTCAAGATAAGGATGCTCTGCCTAGACAGAGGTAAAAACAAATGCACATAAATACATATGATACATGTAAGTGAAAATGACTCCTACGACAAAATTGTAGGCAACGAATTGAAGTTGGGCCACTGATGTTGGGTGATAAGGTCTGACTCATATGGAGGTTTAGAAATAGATTCATTCTTGCAGGTTACACAAGAGATTTAAGAACATTTATGGCATTCATACATGTTCTTGTTCTTAGAATTTGTTCTTTAGTAAGAACACATTTGACAATTGGTCCAGATTGAAAACACTTGTTTGAATGAGTTTGCAGTTAAAATGTGATGCCAAGATGAACATAAATAAATATATATGAAAATCTATAACACACTTAAAGTAAAATTAGCATTCTTTTCACCAGATTATCATCACCGTGGGTTCAAATGTACTAAAATATTTATCTCTAGATTTTTTCTATTTTTTTTTCTATTGGCATATTTTGGTGAAGCAGATGCTACATTTTAGTAGTGGGAACAGCTGCATCAGGTTCTTACTGCAGGTTTCTAGTTTAATATCCTGTTGAAGCTCTGTGGTGTTACATTTGTGTTTTTACTGTTTTTGTGAATGAAACTTGCCCACAAAAGGAGCAGAACAAACAGCCTTATATTGCAATTTTGGGTCATTCAGAAGCTAATGATCAAATCTCACAATCCTTCATCTATTCATGAACAGGTGGCATTTATCAGGCCGGAACAAGAGATTTACAACAAGTTTAGGCAGTAAAGAGACTTTGTTGAATCCAATCTGGACCACACAAATAAGAAAATGCTCTTGCTTAAAGCCTGATATGTGTGAACAAAGGTGTTGGAGGAGGTGCGATCAAGGTCGGTCCAGGCCAGTCAAGTTCTTTGCCTGAAATGTTTAGAAAACCATTTCTTTGAGCACATGGTATGGAACAAGTACCGACATCGGACTGGAAGACAGGATCTGTCAGGAAGAAACCGTCCCTAACACCTCCTCCAGCACCTGCTTTAGTCATAAATTATCATGGATACTGTATTATCATCTAGTTTAAACCACAAAGCTTCAGTTTGATTCAGCGTGACAGGCACCAGTCTACCACAGAGATCCACTGATGATCGCAGACGCGTGCCATTCACACTCACACATGATGGGAAATCAACTTGTGAGGTTACCCTCGGTGCAGGCAGCCAGAAATCAATAATACTGAATACATGCCACTTAACTCTCACGTCCCGTTCTGCCTCTCTATCTCTCTCGTTCCAGAAAAGAGGAGAAGTGAGGAAGAAGAGCAGGAGAAGTCAAGGTAATCCATGCCACCTCCCCTGCCCCCCACCATACCCCGCCCCCACCTGCTGAACATTTCCAAGTCCTCCCTGTTATCAGAGATAGCGACAGGCATTAAACAACATCAGGAAGAAATCAGAGATGCGACGACTTTTTCTTCCTGCTGCTGAATTATTGAACACTACAAAGGTAGCTAACCTACACACACACACACACACACACATACACACACACACACACACTAAGCTGCACATACACACACCGATATGGAATTTCATGCTGGGATACTGATGAGGACTTTGATAAGAGATGGCCAGACAACATGTTATTGTATTTTTTATCAACTCTCTCTCCCTCTGTCTGTCTGTCTGTCCGTCTGTCCGTCTGTCTGGCTGGCTCAGCATTAAAGCTGCTCTGCTGGTTTCTACCTTAACAGCAGTGGATAGTGGATAGTTTTGCAGCAAATATCACCATTATAAGCTGCCAGTGAAACATTTCTATGAACTTGCAGGTAAGATAACAAGATGATTATTTCATTTCAACAAAAATGACAAAAGATGAAAGACTGTACTCTAACTAGGTAGGTTATTTTGAGACATCTGCCAATGAACACTCAGGCCTCTACCCAAAAATTATAATGGAGATGATTAGAATTCCATTACTCTGCTCTAAGCACTGACAAAAAAAAATCTGTCTTGGTTTCTTGGGATACTGCAGACAATCATCCAAAAAGTTGTCATACTGCACTACAGTTTTAATCAAAAGTAGTTCCACTGGAAACTGTTCACAGTATGGATTACTCAGAGTAACCAGGAAATCTGACAAATGATGAGCAAGATTAGCAATTCAAAAATATCTTAAAAAATGGCCTTGAAAGCAGCAACAGTTTTGTTCAAATCTACATTTAGTATTTTTGTTGGTTTTATGTCATTGGAAATGACATTTACACCATTTTTTTTACCAAAAGTAAGACTGAATGCTTGTGAAAATGTCAAATGGTGTAACCATAAAAGAATGATAAATATTAAATATGTTATCCACCTACAGTGTATTTAAGTGGATACTAATAATTACTTACTTTAAAAAAAATGTTAATGGTTTCTGATTGACATGATACCTCAGATTAAATGTAATATTTAGAACAATTGTATTCCATTACCTTTATTTAATATAAAAAGTTGTAATGTAAGATCATGCCAAACTAGTTGATATGTTGTTTTATTGACAATTTAGTGTTTTTAAGCAAGTTGAATTATTTGGTACAAAGTTTTTATGGTTACACCACTTAGACATGTTTGCCATAATCCTCTAATATATTCTCTCAAAATGGATTAAAAGCAGAAATTTTATGCTGGGCCCACAAACAAATAATGTGTGCAAGTTATTCATACACATATTTTTCAAATGTAGTTATTTAATTCGTTTTTTGTCTTTTTTTAGTTTAGTTTCGTAGCTTTATTGTCATTATATTGAGGGTCAGACAACAATATAATGAAATTTAGCCTCTTAACGCACGCTGTTCCATCTAAGGGACGGGACGGATGTTAGGAGGTAGCCACACGTTCTTCTAAATGTTTTAAACACCAACCCTTAAACATATATATTCATGCCGTACATTGTTGGAAAGCTTAGATTGTCCTGTTTCATTAAAGACCACTCACGAATTACATGGTTGCTCACAGCCGTAATAGTATTAGCGATTAGCTCGGCTAGCCACTCAGCTAAGTGAGAAAAGCTATAATGCCTACATACCTTCAACGTCTTCCCTTTATCCACAACGATCATCTTATGACTCAGGGCTTTCTGTACAGCTCGCCAAATATCCATTCTTGTGAAATATGAAATCCGTTTCCATAAAACCGAAGTACTTTCCTCAATATGTCAACATGTATTTAGTCCAACACGTAACGTAATAACACAAATAACAAACCACATACGGTCCGTTTACGTCATTTCCTGACCTGCACGTCCAGCTCAGAGTACACGTGACTAGATGTTTACGACCTGCTTCTGACGACACCACACACAAGCCAATCGGTGTTTAGGATTAGGCAGTACATGTCTCCTAAGCCAATGAGGACATGTGACCGACGACAATGACGACATGGCTTTGATTGACTGCTGTTCTAGCCTATGGAAATATTCGGTGAAATGAAGTTGATAACCTTTTAGCCAATAGTCAGAGGTTTCCAACGGTGTATGACACTAAGCTATCAGTTTGGCTGTCCATAAACAAACTCCAAGCGTAACTGGCGTGCGCCCCGTGCGTAAAAGAGTTGAACCATATATCATTACGCACTCGGCATTTTGGTACACGGTTGGTTCTTCTTCGAATTGACATATGACTTATAGCAAGATAAACAGATAGATAGGGACATCCAATAACAATAGATAGATAGATAGATAGATAGACAGACAGACAAACAGACAGTTAGTTAGTTAGTTAGTTAGTCAGATAGTTAGTCAGTCAGTCAGTCAGTCAGATAGATAGATAGATAGATAGATAGATAGATAGATATGGCCAAACAAAAAAATATGGTTATATATAATAATATAATATATAATAATAATATGGTGTCAGCTTTCACCAAGAGACCAAGATTTTGATTGTAGGCAAAGGGGTTGTAAAGTTATAGGTGTTTGACTGCGATTTTACAGATTTGGTAACCAAGTGTCCATTTGGAGTCTCCAAAAAGGACATAAGGAAAACGCATGGACATACCTGTTGAAAAATAACTCTGAAAAATTCATCTTTTGGTCTTTTGACTCCAAATTTGGACTGAATGAAGCCAAGACCTGTGGTTCTGGCCTCATTGTGTCTATATCCTGCTGAGAGGTCCCTGAATGTCTGTACACATGTCATTGTAAAGGCAAACCTATGGGCGAGTAAACAACCCCATCATTGTAACCTCTGCCACTCTTTGTCAGTAAGTCACAGAATCACACAGACACTTTTACAAGAATCCTGAGAGTGTTTCCTTTCCAATGATACCAGACACATCTCTGAGTCTATGTGGGATCTGTGCTGCTCACAACTTGGGCATGTCATTTAGGCTAACAACATAAAAAATAGGGGTGTGTATTAAGAGGTTAATATAAAAAGTTATCATGTAAGATCATGCCAAACTAGTTGATATGGTGTTTTATTGAGAATTTAGTGTTTTTAAGCCACAAAAAATTATGTGTGCAAGTTATTCATACATTTATTTTTCAAATGTAGTTATTTAATTTGTTTTTTGTCTTTTTTTAGTTTAGTTTAGTAGCTTTATTGTCATTATATTGAGGGTCAGACAACAATATAATGAAATTTAGATAGCACTCCCTGAGCCATAAGAACATTTAAGACAATTAAAAACTGTTTAAGACAAATAAGATAAATAAAACATTGCTAATCTACAAGAGCAATAAAGTGCACTATGCAATATAAAAATGTGCAAACATTAGCAATGCTTGTTGTAACAGTAGGCCAGACTCCAGCGAGTGTGTGTGGGTGAGTGGGATGAGGGGATCAGGCCATGTTCATTAGTTTAACAGCTTGGGGGAAGAAGCTGTTTTTCAGTCTTGTAGTGTGTGAATGAATTGTCCTGTATCGCCTGCCAGAGGGAAGTAGTTGGAAGTGGTGGTGGCCAGAATGTGTTGGGTCACCAATGATGTTTAAGGCCCTGCCCTGACAGCGGGCTTGGTAAATGTCCCAGATTGCAGGAAGCTTGATGAGTATTTGCAGAGCCCTCTGGTCATTCTTGGTGCAGCTGGTAAACCATGCTGTGATGCAGTATGTGATGATACTCTCCACAGTGCACTGGTAGAAGTTAACCAGCAGGTTCTCTGGCAGAGCGGATCTCCTCAGCTTGCACAGGAAGAAGAGGCGCTGCTGCGCCTTCCCAATAATGGTAGATGTATGCAAGGCCCAAGAGAGGTCCTCAGTGATGTTAACCCTTAGAAATGTAAAACTGGAGACACTCTCCACTACTTCACTGTTAATGAACACTGGCTTTTGATTGGTTCTCCTCTCTTTCCTACCTACATCTCTAGAAGCTGATCCTCATCCTCTTAGCATTCAACTGGCTGCTGTTGTGTGTATGTGGAATAAGTTACGATCTACAGGGTTGTCTCTAATGAAATCATGCATATTTAGTATGTAGTTGTATTTTTTCTAATTCTGTCTTTTCAGATTTCTGCTAGATTTTAGCATACTACACACATAAAGGCAGCAGGAACCTCTTCTAGTACTACTGGAATAACTATCTATCTATTGTTACTAATGCACTCTGATCTGACTACTACCCAGTCCTCTCCACACACACACACACACACACACACACACACACACACACACACACACACACACACACATTATTGGCATTAGTGGCATCTGGTAATTCTGAAAATGCTGACTGGGAACTTTTCATTCTTCACAAAACTACTTCCCTCACTTTTTTAGTGTACAACTAAGTAAACTATAACACATTATACTCCTTAGAGGAGAGTCAAAGTGTGCACACTGATTGCACTGTATGCTTCATTGCATTGAACCTATAAAACACACATAAGAGTTAAAGCCCTTGGAGAGACATGAGCAGTGGGGTGAAGCTAGGAGGATGATATGACATAAGGTATTTGGCTTGGTGATGCCTTTAGGTGTGGATGAAAAAAATATGTTGTAGAACTTTAGACACATTGTTTGTTGAGTGCCTCTGATGAATGGTTCTTCATAGCTGCTGATTTTGACAGGCTTAACCCTAAGCGTAATCCTCAAAAGCTATTCTAAAACAGGATCACGATCATGTCCTCTTTTTGTTTGTCATCAAAATGATGGTTATCTCTCAATGTGTTTTGTAGAACCTTAAATAAATCAAATCAAATAATAATTTGTACTTTCATTTACAAAGAAATCAAGGTATAAAAAGATAGCTAATCTGTCTAAAGGCCCATTTATGCTCAACGTACATACGAAAATGTATACGTCCTTTTCAAACGATGTTACCGTCACTGTTCACATACTTTCATGCGTCCTTTACGTTGGCATGGATGTTAACCAATACATCCACCAGGGGGCAGCACAGAGTCAAAAGTTTATGACAACAACAAACTCAAAAACAAACATGGCGACTGTGGAGGAGATAGATAATGTTCTTCTTGCATAAAAGACAAAAACAATATGTTTAAAGTTTCTAACCAACTCACACAACCTCCTGAAAAAGTTCCTCCATTTTTATTTCTTCTTCGTGTCTCACTAGAACTACGTATCGAGTAGTGACAGCAACACTGCCCCATGGTTTCTGGTGGTACTGCTCTGTTTGGTTAGTATCTGTAAGCTTTATGGAAACGTACAGAAATATGGACGAAATGAACGTGGAGCACGGAAGGCTCCATCCATATCCGGATCCGTATTTTTAACATTGAGCATAAATGGGCCTTAAGGAGAACCATGTTTTGGATCCTAAGTTTTGAATTTTGGTATCGATTTCAGATAAGATTTTCAGATAACGGTTTGTAATCTCAAACTGTTTCAGAGTTCCTACATTATAATCAAACTAGAAATCCCACCTCACAGTTGTGTTTCTCTACCAGTCAAGATGCAGTTTGCGTCTATGTTTTTTCCAGACTCCTGAGTTATCATATTCATGAACATGGAACAGATGTGACATCACAATGACCTTAACCTTTGACCACCAAAATTGAATCAGTTTATTCTTGAGTCCAAGTGGACATTTGTGCCAAATTTGAAGAAATTCCCTCAAGGTGGGACAGACAACGTGAAAACATGATGCCAACCACCACGACTGCCGCCAGACTAGGGTCATACAAAGAAAATTACATTGACACTGTCCTTTGTTATTTTTACATTCATTTCACAGTTTTTAAAAAAACAGTTGACAACTTCTATTTGGTTCAGTTGCTGGCAAAAACATCTGTGTGGCAATCTCAATTCTTTTCAAAGGATTTCCAAATTAGAAAGCTATTTAGACACTAGAGGTTGCTTCTAGTTTGTTCATGTGTAAAATGATGAGACAGCTCTAGCAATTGAATTGGAGAGGGAGGCTTTAAAATGGGATTCTCAGTGGAGTGCTAAACAAAATCCAGTAAGCATCTTCCAAAAATATAGACAAATGTAAAAAAAAAAAAAAAAAAAAAGCTAAAATTTACAAGTCAAGGAGGGAAAAACTCTGTGCTGAAATGTGATGAGATCTCTAGCAATTGTTCTCATCTTCATAATGATGGTTTAATACAAAGTACGTTTCGGAAGCAATTCAATAACTTGGAAACACTTGGACCATACGCTGTTTTTATTCAGCATGATCCCTCTTCAGAAACAGGTGTTAAAGACATTTACGCCCCTCACGCTCTCTTTTGGTGTATCATCTGTACACTCTACTGTATCTGCTTACAGGTCATACAATACTGATACAGCCAAACAAAGAATACTCAGTTTTCCCCAATTTAAATCACATGATGATCATTACTCATTATTGATGAAAGGGAAACAGAGATGGTGAAGCCCAAGGCGTGAGATCGAAGGCTGTGCTCTTGTTGGTTGTAGAGTGATTTATACCCTGCCAGTATTTGTATACAGTGTGTGTGTGTGTGTGTGTGTGTGTGTGTGTGTGTGTGTGTGTGTGTGTGTGTGTGTGTGTGTGTCTGCTGCCTCTTGACAGACCAGTTCCTCAGTGAAGAATGAAAGGCCTGAGACGTCATCAGTTCCCATATTGATTTTCCTGCTCACATGCTTAATTGAAGTTGTTGGGGTATACATAATTGAAGTTGGTTCTCTCAATCACTCTCTCTCTCTCTTTCTCTCTCTCTTTTTCTCAAACATTAAAAAAGAGAGAAGCCATACCTCTTCCTACTCACCACCCTTTTCTCATTTCTTTTCAAGAGACAAGTGTTAATGGGGAGGCCTGTGGCTACGCAGTTTTGATGGAGTAGTATGAGCGCATGTGCGTATGTGTTTGTGTGTGTGTGTGTGTGTGTGTGTGTGTGTGTGTGTGTGTGTGTGTCCCTCTCGTGTGCAAGACTGTGTGTATGTGTAGTTTCTGAGTGAACCTGTGGGGGAAGGTGGCGATGATGACGATAATGATGCCGACCTCAAAAATATGCTTCTTTAAATACTTGAAATGCTTACATGGAAAACCAACTTTCCTCTGAAAAATATATATACATGAATATAGAAATTGAAAGAATAAAATGTTATTGTAGATTTCTGCAAACCAGAGATACATTGAATCTCTACATTTCAATACATTTAATCCATATACTGTATGAACATTTCTACCATACATATAATATCAATATTAAAGTGATGTATTTCAGATGACATTTATATAAATTGACTTTTAGATGTTGTGACATTAGCAGCTGTCTTTTATTTTTTTATCCAAACCATGATGTTTCCCTAACTCTAACTTTAAGTGGTGTTTGTGCCCAAACCTAACTAGACTTTAACCACTGCGTCATCACATCATAAAACATAATTATTCAACTGATAATGGCTAACACTGAAATGTAGAGATTCAATGCATCAGTGGTTTGCAGAAATGTACAATTCCAATGTTTATTCTGGCTATTGGGTTGGATAGTCTTAGAATTTTACTCAAATTATTTTTATATTTTTCATTTAATGATGTGATTTAGGGCTGCAATAAACATTCATTTTCATTATTGTTAATTAGCCAATTATTTCCTCGATGAACCTATTAACTGTATAATCTATCTATATTAGACAAATGTGATTAACATCTTCACGTTGCTTATTTTGTACGACCAACAGTCCAATTCCAATCTTTCCACTTTAGATTTAGTTTGTGCTGATGTTTGTGTCTGTCCTTCAACGTTTTGGTACCATGTTGGAAATACAGTAGAAGCTGTCACTCTAAAACGTAATCTCTTAGACTCTAATGTGTAGATCCATAAATCAAATCCATCGATTTACAAAGAAACTTTTAACTTCCACTACTCAGTACAACTATGTACTTTATCCTGAATTTTTAATTCAAGATATTTTGGGACAAGTCAAATTTAAAGGGGTCAAAATGTGAAAATAAACATATAATAATAATAATAATAATAAACAAATAACTTGCACACATTCTTTTTTTGTGGACCCAGCATCACATTTCTGCTTCCATTTTGAGAGAATATATTAGAGGATTATGGCAAAAATGTCTAAGTGGTTTAACCATAAAAACTTTTTGCCAAATAATTCAACTTGCTTAAAAATGCCAAATTCTCAATAAAACACCATATCAACTAATTTGACATGATCTTACATTATAACTTTTTATACATAAAGGTAATATGTATAAAATACTAAAATTAATCTACAAACCTGTATTTGTTACTGACCCGTATTTGTAAGGCCATGGTCAAGTGCTTCTTTTTTCATACAGCCTTTGGTTACTGTTTTATAGTCTTAAATGGCTTCACAGAAGACAATGATAAATTAAGCTGACACTGTCCAAGTTAACACATAGTTAACACAAACAAGAAAAACCTCCCATGAAAACCTGGATAGACACAGCAGTGGTCAGAGAGTACAACCTGGTGATGAATCGATACGTTTAAATATTTCATAGTGCATAAAGAATCACAACTGAGATAAGGAAAAAACAACATAATTAAACGAGTAGTCACTTCTATAATTAAACAGAAGAAAGTGAGCAATAACTCTGCCAGGATCCCAGTAAACTGGAAAATGTATTGTAAGAAGAAGTTTATTTATACAGATCATAAGTTATAGGAAACGTCAAAAGTATAATTTTACAATAACAAGGAAGAAAAGCTGAAATGTAATCTGTCCACGGTGACGAAGTTTATAGGTCTGCATTTCTTATCTTGGTGGTTCTTATAATTGGTGGGTTTTCTCTGTTGGAGCTGTTTCTCCTCCTCAGAACTTTCTTTTTCTTTGAGATATTTCTCTTTTCTACTGTACCTTCTGTTCCACTTTGATCTGTTTTCTTTCCCCCCTCTGGGAACTTACTCCCTCTTATTCAAATATCCTCCTCTGAATATTCCATAAAGATTGTTTTCCTTCTCTATAGTATCTGCCTTCTCTTTTAGCCTTATCTTTCAATTTTTAGAGGACTTATTTCCTCGAAGATACTCTTTTATTCCAAGGTTTTGTCTTGGTAATTAGTAAATGTCCTCTCAGACCAAATAATGTTCTCCTCTAGTTCAGCTGAATTCTCTCTAATTGCCACACAGCCAAGTTGGCAGACTATATTAACTGTAAAGTAATATTATGTTTCTAACCTCTTAATCGCTAGGAATCTGCCTATTGCTACTTGCTCAGTCACAAGCTTGGTGTTTGACTTATGTTTGGTTTAGCTAGAAACGGTTATGCTAGCTTACTAGCTGAGTGTCTTCTAAACAAAAAAGTATGTCAAGTGACTATGTACTTGAGTGTTTAAATGCCCTGTGATATGTCTACTTATGCAAGGACAGTCTTGCCGCTGTGACGTGGACTCTATTTTTACTCTAATTTTGTAATATCATGGACATTATTTTGTTGGGCAAGGTGATTGAGTAGTTTTACTAACCTTGCCATGGAGATTGAGCTTCCTTGGTCTGTTACCTAAGATACAATAACTTGTGATGTGAATTAGTCCTGGTCAGAATGACATAATGTAACTAAACAGGCCAACTGGAGGATAGCACCTAGTTACCATGGAGACGACTGAAACCTTTCCCCCGAAGTATAAATTGAAAATGCTGCATGACTCTTTAATTTCTGTTGAGCCACACTATCAGAAGTGTGGAGCGACCTACCATAAATCAGCCTTTAGACCTCCTGCCAGTCTAATTCATTACAGCCCAGGAGACCATCATGATTACACGCGTGGATAGCTGTTGTTGCTGCGCTTCTCATTTATTGATTTCTTCACAAGGATTGTAAAAAAAATTACAATCCAAAAAGTCACATGGGATCACACTGATTCTTTCTTTCGTTTTTCTTCATTTTATTGCAGGTTTGCAACTAGACATTTCAAATGATCCAGTGATACCACCATGTACCCTTAATGTGATAGAGGTTCCTACCAGACCACAGCCACATTAAACAGTCTGTAAAATATGTATATACACCCCCTATCAGTCCATCCTGCCAACCCAAGGCAGTCAACCTAGGAGAAACTGTGCTGACTATGCTGAAAAAAAACAAAAATTACAAACCTAGTAGACAAAATGTGTCTGGCTGAAAAACAAAAATTCAAACACAGACTGGCCACGACAAGCAAAATAACCATTAGCTTAGATATATAGACTAAAATTGGGCTGACAGCTTCCTTTTCTCGCAGTCAGTGCTTGTTATTTTAACTCCAAGGATAATAAAGCTCAACACATACTCATGACCTACAGCAAATGGGTCACCGACACACCGCTGGGTCTATCGTTACTCTTGTGGATGAGTGTACAGAAGAGCAGGGGATCCCAAAAGAATAAAAAATCTTACCATTATTACTGATAGTGGAAGCAGCATGGTTGCCACTTTTCATTGCGACGGTGAAGAGGACACTAGTTCTGAGGAGGACAATTCCCAGGATAGTGATGAAGAATATCAGAGAGAACAAGATGAAAGATCAGTCTATGCATGGTGTTCATCATACATAGATATATATGTATTTTAGAAAGCTTATACCTATGACCCAACAGTGCACAGTCCTCCCACATACAATGACCATCTGCAGTCAGCATAATTCATACTTCTTACGTAATGTATAAAATGAATTAATGAAAATCCTGTGTGTTCAACTTTCCATTCAGTATGGAACCTTGTAGACGAGCCCCTGCATGGTCCATACCCTTCAGCTTGTGGTCACCATGATCCAAAGAGAACACAAAATCAAGCAACAGCTGGACAAAGTCAGGCACCTGGAGAAACTGTTTCAAATCATCTGTTGACACATGGAACTGCTCATTGGCGACTGTCCAACTAGATGGTCCGGTTCTTATTTAATGATGGCTTCAGCTGTTTCCTTGATGCCACAGCCAACAACATCTCTCTATCTCTGCTGTTGCTGTGGCTGTATGTGTTGTTGACCCCAGAGTATCAGTTAAAGCCCTTATTGAAAAGGATACTAAGGGATTCAGAGTCTAGTGGAGTACTACATTAAAACATAGTGTACCAAGAAGAGGTGACTGATGATGAGGAAATAGAAATTGGGGATACAGAGGCTTCAGAGGCAACCCATTTGCCACTACAAAGGATATGAAATAAAAGGAAGGGCTGACACTGAATAATCTGGGATGGACTTTTTTTCTGAAATCTCTGGCCTTGGACCTTCAGGCAATGCCAGGATTACAAGCCTTTGCCAAGCATGTCTTCAGTTTAACCAGTGGCCTAACAGTGTCCACCACAACAGAGCTAATATCTAAATTACGTGGTGGCTTCTTGAGATTGTTTCTGTTGCGGTTTTCTTTTCAGATCACACACACACTTTAAATAGCTTGATAGACAGCAATTTTCAACCCATTCAACCTGTTTTTCATCAGATCATAAAAGAAAATCTTATTTGAAATAAGTTAGACTAAATTTACTAAAATATTCTTGGTTTTGGCTCGACTTTTCAATATAATCTGATGGCTAAAAAACTACTAAAATGTAAAGTTATAAAGTTTAATAAAACCACGGTCAAATAAAGTTTTCTTTGACTGAAACTACACTAAAGTAGGTATAGTTTCTTAGATAAGACTAAAATGATTGGACTAAAACTCGAGGGTGACTAAATATGATTAAAAAAGACATGATAAGAATGACATTTAACTCAGGACTCTTAAAAGCTGACAAAATGAATACTACTGGGAGGTATGCTAATAAGTGAACAATGCTAGCTAAATAATTGAATCTAATGAGGTAGATAAACAGTCAGGTGCACATTTAGTCAGCTCATTATTTTAAGTTACAATACTGAATTTAGATGGAGTTAATTATAGAAATGGGTTCATCTGTAGGCTTAAAACTTTCTTCTTTGATAAAGCTTATAGTTAAGGCTCTTAGAGCTCTTAGCTTATACTGCTATAGGCTTAGACTACCAGGGGACTCCCATGATGCACTGAGTTCTCTCTTGTGATAACTTTGTTGTGATTTGGCGCTATACAAATAAAGATTGATTGATCTGATTATACTGACTGACATTTTACAGTGTAAGTATGGGTTTCTGGCATTTTACAGATCAAATTAATCATTTATTTGAAAAATAATTTTAAAAATGACCCAAAATGGAAATAATCAGTTATAGCTCTACTTTTGATTGTGAATTCAATTATAAAATCTGCTCATATATAAAATTGAATAAGAATGACATCTCAGAAATATAGAAAATCTACAAACACCTTTCGCCTACAAACACAGACCCTAACTCTTTAGAAAGATTTGATGCAAATATTCAAAAAACAATGACTTTACCATCCTGGCAAGTAAAGGCCTATTGTGTTGGTGTGATTGAATGAAGAATGAATCTTTATTGTTTTTTTTTCTTCCAGGGACAGACTGTGCTCAGGACCAGATTAATTGTTCCAAGTGTTAATTTGTTGCCCGCCCCCTGAACGCCACGTGTCTCCATTGATTAAAATAAGCCAGTGTTGTGTCGCCGCTGTTTGTTCATCTAACAGGGTAATTGATGAGGCCGGTTGTCTTGTCTTCTGCCCTCCGTTCCTTCTCATCCTTCCTTTAGTTTTTTTCTCTTTCCTTCTCTCCTAAACACTCCTGTTTGCCAGTGGCCTCGCTCCTAAATCATGCTGTTTGCAAGCTGTCTCCTCAGGCAAGAGTGTGTTGGGATGTGTGTGTGTGTGTGTGTGTTTGTGCGCGCTTGCATTTGTGTGGAAGCTCTCGACACACACTGCACTGTGTACCCATTTCGCACGCTAACATTACTGCCTGGCAGTATTTTGGTTTGGTTTATTAATCCTGACTGTTATATAGGTCAATATAACATGTTACAAATAGGAAAATAATAAGGTGTTGGCGTTCCCTGCAGAGCTCCAGCAGCCGTACTCTGTTTCTGATTTATTTATATGTGTCCTATAATTTCATGTAGACTGAGACTTTCTATAGGCGTGATCAGATGTGTGCTGGGGGACGGCAGCTTTTGACATTTTTGTCACATGTGCCCTTTTCAGATTTGAGCAGCTGCAGCACAGAAGCTTCCGATTATTTTGAAGAAAGAGCTAAAAGAAGGTTGTAACTATTCTCAGGAGTTTTTTTTTCTCTCGCACTGTTTCTTTTATGCACTCAACTCTACCTCCGTGTACTCCATGTACATTGTTTCATTTGAGCTTGTGTGATGATGTTTTAGTGTATGTTTTAATGTATTTCATTATTTTTTAAAGAATTAATCAATACAATTGTTTTTATTTCTGTGCCATACTGTTCAAAATGAACCATCATGGGATTACATGACACGCAATAACACAACATAATAATAACAACTTCATGTTCCAAACAGAAATAAAGCATTGCTGCAAACCACAGATTGTATGTAGTCTGGGGAAAACCAGCTTTACACAGAAAAACTATTAAAAAAAAACAACACAAATTATATAAAACATGTTTTCTTAATGACCGGGCATTGTCCGAACACTCATGCAAGTGTTTTCATAATTTCAACATCTTCCAAAAGGAAGTAATCCTTTGAAGTTTTAACACATAATTTCTTTTTGCAATTATAATACAAAGGCCAAAACAAAATGCAGCTCATTTCCTGCTTCATTTAACTCACATAACTGGCAAAGCCGATACTAACATAACATCCTGTTTCTATGCAATGGTGAGATACCACATCTCAGCTGGACCGCACAGATCTTTTTCTTTTAGGCAGATTCAATTTCACATCATTTTCAGTGCTAAACTTACTTTCCATTAAACTGTTTGTTGGCTTATTTCAAATCATTTTTCTTTAGGCAAACAAAGAAGAAAATCTTTAAAAAATATCCTTTTTGTCTTTTAAAGTGTGCTTGGTGACAAATTATCTCTTGGTTACAATAATGTTAAATAAGAGTTGAAGCATGCTTTGGCCATATTGGTGTGAAGTAATAGTTTAAAGATGTAGACTTTTTTGAAGTGGTTGTGACATCTGTCAAATTATCTTATTCTCATTCTAAATGATATTTTGTTCATAAAAAACAGAAGAACCTTGTGGAAATGGTCAACATGCATGTGGCTCAGTGACAAATAAGGGTTGGTATACAAATAAAATAACTTTAAAAAAAAGCAGCATCAGGTGTGTTAAAATGTACATTTAGCATTTTTGTTTGTTTTATGTCATTTGAAATGATATTTGTACCATTAAAAAAAAGTAAGACTGAATGATCCTGAAAATGTCCAATGGTGTAACCACAGTGTATTTAGGTATACTTTAACAAATAATTACTCAATTAAAAAAAAAATGAAATGGTTCCTAAAATGAGTCCACAAAAAACACCATTGACCCATATATGTGAAGCTCTTCAATTGGTTTGAACCCACAACCTTTAACAGGGGCACCAAAAAGGCATCAAGTCACATGTTGAACACCTATACCTTTGTTCAGTTTATTCACATTTCTATAAATCTTAAGACTCCCCTGTGTTTACTGACTGGCAGGAGACATATCAGGTTTAATCTATTCTGCATCAATTTCCAAACTAACAGTTGAACCCGAGCTTTTGAGCTGTCTGCCTCAATGAGACAAATCATGTTGTTATTGTTACATCACTTCCCTGATGCAACCACAAAATTGGTGTTATAATTCTGTCTGATATTAACAAACAGGATTTCTTTCCCCAACTCGTGTTCACAAGAAAGGCATCCCAATTTGAAACCAACAAACAACAAAATAAAAGCTGCACTTTCATTTATATTGCAGTGAACTCAATAATACATCAAACATATGGGTGTAAATTCACCCAAGATGTACCTCTGATCTCTCAAACAACCTTTGAAGCAATAGGGCAACAAAAGAACAAAGCGTATGCAGTGCATTTCCGTTCTGTGTTAGAATAAATGAATACACTTTATTGGATAACACAAATATACATCTAGCAGGTCAGAGTGTAAAATTGTTGTCAAATGCTTTGTTTGGATGTTGGTGGAAGGAGGGAAAAACTAGGGAGGTTTTGTACCACCAAATAATGCACAAAAACCATACGTACACCATTTCTTGCACATAAACTGCTAAAATATAGCTTTTGCTCCCATCATGCATTCTTCAGATCAGGTGTACATGTTTTTTCTAAATCAATCTAAGGGTGAAGAGATGAGATAGAGATGAAATATAAACACAAGCTTCTGACTATGGCTGAAAGGGTGGGACAAGATGTAAAGTCCATTTAGACATGAGCGCTACAACCTAATCATTGATTACATTTGTGAGATATCACTGCTTACAATGCTTTACAGTCCATGTGATGAATTAATGATGTGGACACTATAAACAGCCACATGTTAATGTGGTAATGTCAGCTGTTCTGTTGCTGGAGAACCTCGCAGCACAATCGGTGAAACAGCATTTCTTCTTTCCTGTTTGTTTCATTGACATGTGTAGATTGGTGACTCATTGTGGGAGTGGAAATTAGGCTTGTGCATGAATGCCCAATTATTCAATGACTGAGATTTATGAAATAGAACCAACTTTAAAAATCTGATGAAAAGAATGTGTCTGTATATTTCTGGCTTTGTGAATACACACAGTGTTAGTCAAGAATCCACACAGAGATTTCTGCATCTGGCTCATGGAGTCAGTTTGCACTTTAGAGGCATAATAGGACAACAGGTGTGAGTGTTATCAAGCTAAATAATGTTGGGATATAATGAGGATATGAAACACATGTTAAAACCAGATGGAAGTGGCTCACAGTGCGAAATGCAAACTAGATTACATCAATCACTGAGTAAATAGCATACAGATGAATTTGAAGACAAAGGGGAAGCACCAATGAGGCTATGGTGTGTAAAACAAGGAGGAAGGAAGTTTATTGTAAGAAAATGGGGGCTTGAAGGACATTTTTTTCTCTAATAAGTTTTTATTGGATAAAATAATGTACAATGGTGAATAAAATGCCAGGTGAGAAGTAAACAAAATTGTAGTTGACTTGCTAGCAGTAGCAATTAGCTTGCTAGCTACAGAAGTTTACCAACTAGCCCAACATTTATTCAGCATCATTTAGAACAGGTGCTTTCAATTTGGTGTTAATGTTGAGCATCAGCATACATTCACTACTTCTGCCTGATGACATTTCAATGTTGTTTCAGTTGCTATCTGGCCTGTGAGTTATTGTCACTGAGTACCAAACCTCCAGAACCAAATATTTTGCAAAGAAGCAAAGATTAATTTGGTCTGGTGTGACCAGGCCTCGGACAGCACATTAGTCATGCAGTGCCTGTCATACAGTATGTTAGGGTAATAGACAGTGAATGGGAGATACTCTGCAGGATGGATGACACTCTTCCTGTAATCCCTGATGTGAATTTGAAGAATTTAATAATCGGAATCAGCCTGTAAAGCCGCTACAAGAAACCCAGTGTAGCTATTCCTCAGGGTGGCCATCTAGGAGAAACAAGTTTCTCTCTGTGTGTTCCATGTGCTTTTTACTTATTTATGAGCCAAGTCAAAGACAAATTTCCATCACTTTGTGGTGTAAAATAAAGTTAACAAAAAAAAAGCGTGAGTCTGAATCTAATCTCTTTGGGTGTTTGTTATTCAAAAATGAGAAGCACACAACAGGGCCAGCTGATGAATATTTTAAGATGCAACACAAAAAAGTTTTAACCGTCTACAAGAGCGGATGACATGTTTTGAGTAGTTTCGCTATACTTGATGCTCCTCTCAGCAGAGGGGACAGTCACTTTTTCAGTAAGTTAAGTTTGCACAAAAGACAAATAAGACAACAAAATGGTACACACTGCATCAAAAATCGCTTCTGTCTCCTTGCTGAGATCTCCATTAGACATTAAAAGGACACAAGAACCTTCATGACTCCTCTTGTTCTGCTAACCAGCTTTTTTTTAACTTCCTACCCTCTTTAAAAAGACTTTAAAAAGACTTTAAGGACAAGCAGGTGCTGCATCAGCAATAACCAGAGGCTGTTTATGTCCTTCCTAATTTACTTTACAGTACTTGAGTAAATCTACTTTACACCACTGCTTTTTTGTGATCAAATTTATATTAAAGTCACTACAAAGACCTTTTAAAATGTGGGGTACACCTTGGACCTATTACAGGGATAACTTACAGTATATAGACACACAACCATTCACACTCACATTCACACCTATGGGCAATGTAAAGTTACCAATTCACTTAAATTGCATGTTTTTGCTCTATGGAAAGAAGCCTACAAAGACAAGACACAACCTACAAAGACAAGAGGAGAACATGCAAACTCTACACACAAGATGAACAGAGAAATTGACTTCCAATCCCGTGGGAATCCCACAGAAATCCCGCAGGATTCCTCTCAAAAATGACTCATACTCACTCCACACACACACACACAGAGCAGAGGGGCTACAGCAGACAGGATGAAACAGAAATGTCTGCTTTCTTTTGTGCAATATTACTGTTATTTGAACATCCAGAAGCACCTGTTGTTCGTATGACTCCCATCCTGCCTGCTCCTGTTTGCTTCTGCCCTGTCCCATTTCAGTCATATGAATAGCAAAATTGACTCCCATCCAGCGGGAATCCCAGAGGAATCCAGTGACCCGGACCAACAGGATTCCTGAAAAAATGTCAGCCTCTAATCCAGAGGTCTGTTGCATCCAATAAACAGCCAGGTGGCTTAGCTGAGAGTTTAGCTTTAGGCTAACAACAGTACAAGCCGCAAGCCAAGCTGTCTGCATGCTTAAGTATTTAACGACAAGTGTTGAGTAAAACATAAAAATTACATACAACTTGCCCTGGGCGACATAATGCTATAAGCACACTTTGTTATGCCTTGGAGTTATATATAAATATATATTTGTATGTGTGTGTGTGTGTGTGTGTGTGTGTGTGTGTGTGTTTGTGTGTGTGTGTGCGCCACAGGCTTCACTGGCAGACTCTGGTCTTTGATATGCCTGCCATTCACCAGGGAAGAACTTTAATATTCCAACAGTAGCACCAACACACACACACACACACACACACACACACACACACACACACACAATCATGAATAAGTACACATAGTTGGTGGTGGGCGGCCTTTTCATACGCTGCCTCTGGCTTCAACAGTGACGGTGTCCCACAGGGCCAGACTGAGAGAGAATCACATTCTCTTGGAAGGGCGCCCGCTAACAGAAATCAGTGTCTCGGCGTCAAATGTAGAAGCGATTCACCTTCTTTCATTTGGCTTATAAAAAAAGCATTGTGGTTTAACTTGAAATGTTGACTGCAGCTGGAGTATGGAGAGCTCATTTCTTCTTGGGGGCATGGAGGCATTGAGAGCGGACTACTATGCACTTTGTCATAGTGAGCCGCTGTTCTTTTCCCATTTCCAACCATTAGTGTCACAATTCCAACCACAACATTGGGACAGTTTTATCAAAAACATAACTGCAATTGTCCCCTACCCTTAACCCTGTGGTAAAAATATTGTAGCTATGACAACAATGTTGGCCTAACTTTCAGAAGTAATCAGTTTAACCGACAAATCACATTAACCTACTTTCCCCAAACCTAAAAAAGTGTTTTTCTGCCTACACAGCACATTCACATCCTGGCTCAGGAGGTGAAGCAGGTTGTCCATCAATCGGAAGATCTGCTATTCTATTTCCGGCTACTCCAATCTGTATATTGATGTGTCCTTGACCAAGATACTCAACCCCAAATTGCTCCGGTGGCTGTGTTAACAGTGTATGAATGTGTGTATGAGGGGGTGAATGTGACTCGTAGAGTAAAAGTGGGAGCGATGGGATCCTGGAGGACACCTGTACATCACTGCAGCGAGGTGAGAAGTTCAGCAAAAACATTTATTCAGGAGGTGTTACTCTGAGCTGTGTGTGACCCTGTGTGTAAAAGGTGAATTCTGTCAGATGTAGAACAAGGAAAAAGGAATTTGAGTATCTTTTTTAGCTACATCTGCTTTGTATGATGAGCCTGCTTTCAGGTCAGAGTTCTGCCTTATTGTGTCATAGAAAAAACTCATTTCTGACAGCTGCTCTGTTTTGAATAGAAGCACTTCAGACAGTCTAGTCTGCACACTCCACTTCATTATGTCATGTATCAGCAATATACATTTTTTGCATTGGTGTATATTTGTTTTGTGTTTCCTGACATGTCTATTTTTATCTTGGTCATGTGAAAAAATGTGGGTTTTTTTTGTGTATTTTGAATATTTCTATGTGTACTGTATGTATATGTACATTGTATAAACCCACACAATTTGCTTGTATATGACACCTGTGTATTTTTGCATATACATGTTGATATTCCAATTCCAACAATTCTTGCTCTCTCTCTCTCTCTTTCTGCGTGTGTGTGTGTGTGTGTGTGTATGTGTGTGTGTGTGTGTGTGTGTGTGTGTGTGTGTGTGTGTGTGTGTGTGTGTGTGTGTGTGTGTGTTTTCCATTTGGCCTGCCGCCAGCAGTTCACTTGACTGGTCTGAAGTGAAACAAGGAGACAAGCGGAGCATGCTGGTGGCAACATTCAGCTGTCACTCTCAATATCCCCGTCACACACACACACACACACACACACACACACACACAAGCAACACACATAGTCCTCACAGACACTCTCATTTGCACACACACTGAGAACAGCTCTCCTATTTATCACACACAATGCTCTGCCTAATTAGGGTTGTAATGTGAACAAAGGCAGCAGTCCTATCTGCCACAGCAGACCTCTGAGCACTCAAGTTCAGACAGGAAACCTCTTAGTGAAGTCATGTGGGGTCCTTCACCGGTTTCTCACACACACACACACACACACACACACATACATACAAACACACACACACACACACACACACACACACACACATTGACATACACATAAGCACAGTGGGTTTTAATGACACAGAGAAAAAACACACCATTTTTCACAATTAGACACTTTCAGGGACCTCACATTCACATGACTCCTAAATATGCCATGTCCTGTTCACACACAGATGTGTCGCTGTGGATAAATGCTTCTAAGCTTTATATAGCTCAGAAGAATGATGGCGGTTCACATTTTCTTTTCTACTTCTTTCTCCATCATCTCCCTTGCTTGTGGCAGCATTGTTCGTGCACTTTGTGTTTCTCTGTTTGAACAGGCTCTTAACCCTTACATACTGTTCATATTCTGACTCATATTTAGTCTCTACACCAATTCACATTCATAAATTCCCCATCAGTTATAAATACATAGAAATACAAGACATTCAATAATCACTATTTTATGGTCCAGGAGAACATTTTATAGAATATGAAGAATACAGCAATATGTTTGAAGTAAACACAGGTCACATTTCTACATTTGCATATAACAATGTGTATTAAATGCACACACACACACACACACAAAAGCATTTTATTTCCATTGTTGTATACTGTGGGTCACATTAGGAAAAGTCTGGCTAAAAGAAATGGGTCAAATTTGACCGTGAACAGTATGTAATAGTTAAAGACTATTGGATTCTTAGTAAGCTGGCTACATTTAAAAGGTTTCATTGTTGCCTTCTGTCCACACTACACTGATGTGAGTCTCACCTGAAAATCCACTTTTTTGAAAACATTTTCCATATTGGCTAAATCTGAAAATTAGCTTTTAGGAATCAATGCTCTAATTTTGTCTTTGGAACATAAACAACTTCCTGTTGCTTCCAATGCAGGTTCATTTTAAGAACCAGTTTATTTGGTCAGATAATGTTGTAATGTTGGCCTCTCTGCAGCTGCCGTTTTGAGACTATTTCTGCCAGATTTTGACAGAACCATAATCAATAGATTAATTTGGAGAACCATTAAATGTATGCATAGATTACTACATTTATGAGTCTCCATGAAAATATAGAACATTTAATGCACATTTCAAATGCACTTCAATTTTGTTAATACTGTACACTTGTTTTTGTTGAACTTAGAATATGTACAATAAAATACATAATACTACTAATATAATGATTTAATGATTGACAACTCAGCGTAGCCAGTGTTGTCAACAGGTGTGATTATGTGCCAACATTTAAAAAAAATAAATTCAAATGGTTTCAAAACAGTTTCATGACTAAACTTTGACATATTCAATTCCAGCAACACCTGTAGTATAGAACAACTGATAGACCAACATGTGTAGGCCTTCATCATGAAACACATTACAAAAAAAATAAAAGAATAAAAAAATATACAAAAATAACCAATTATGTGCATCCAGACATGTATCAGCCCATGGATGAAGGCCACAAGCTGAGACGCATTGGTCTATTAATAAAGATATTTGCTCACTTTTTTGATTTTTTTTCCCTTCTCTGTGCACTTTGGAAAACTCTACTAAACTTTAACATATACAGTCTGTGTATATACGGACAAAAGTTGCACGGTCGATGGGAAGACAACAGCAGGGTTTATTTCTACTATATTTTTATTGAGTGGGACTCATTCTCTGGTTGCTGCTCAGATTCTTTAAACACTCCCTTAAAAAGCAAAGCCTGTTCCAATAAATCCAACTAACCATTCGCTATAAAACATCAATTTCTTTATGAAAGCACCTCTGACTGAACTCCTATAGCCACTGGTCATTTTACTATACATATGCCTCATTTCATTCATGTGGGTATTTGCTAAAGGAAGATCTGTTATTGCATATAAAAGTAAAGGGAGCTCTAATTCAGTGTGTAGATACTCCTTAAATGTAGTTTAATAGTATTTAGTATCCAGCAGCTGTATCCTGCAGATGTTTTGAGGATGTGTATATGTTTGTTTTGCTTCCAGTATGCATCCTAATGTGCACCAATGTTCCGTGCACTTCTCTGTAACTTCCCTCGCTCTCTGTAACCTAGTACCAGCCATTGTTATAAACTTTATATTGATTTATGAGTGCATTGTCATCCAGCGAGGTGCCATCATTTTTATACCTTCCTGATGGTGAAAAATGGAAAAGTAACCCGCAGTAACTTCAGTAAGTTAATAATGTGTTTTATTGTGAGTGCCTTTATGTGTGTGTGTGTGTGTGTGTGTGTGTGTGTGTGTGTGTGTGTGTGTGAATGCCACAAGATGAATCTAAATGCAATCTCTGGCTTTGTTTATGTGATATAGGATGTTCCTGCAGCAGCTCTGTAGCATGGAGAACTGTTTACTGTAAGTTCCTAATAAACCAGTGATGGGACGAGCTTGGTTAACTTCTTGGCTCATGCTTGTTCAAACACACACACACATACACACATACATGCACACACATAGAGATAGGACACACAAAACACACATTTTTCTCTGTCTTTCTCTTTCACTCTCACACACACACATATATACACACACAGGCGCGTCCCTGTCCTCCTGCCAGTAATGAAGCAGATAATAAGCTGCTTCACGCTCTGCTGTAGCAAAACCAAAATCAAAACACTGTTGATTTAAGAATCAAAATGCGTACACTCATGGGTTTTTCATCTTCCATGCTCTGTGGCAGTGATGAGGTAGGGCTCGAGTGTGTGTTTGTGTATGTGTGAGTGTGTGTGTGTGTGTCTTTTTCAAGCTGTATATCAAAAGCCTGAGGAGCAGGCAGTGGGTTTTTCTAGGCGGCGTTGAGAATCCATTCCTCGTGCCTCCCGCCTCATTTTGGCTCTCTATATTTCCAAGAAATGATTTTCTGACTTTGACAGTGATGTCGTCACTGAGTTCTCTTTTTTTTCTTCTTTTTTTTCTAATTTTCTGAACTTGTGAAAAAAAGAGAAGAGGAGAAAACAAACCAGGCAAACATGCTGTTTTAAAAGAAGACTCACGGAAATGAAGTATGAATGAAAACTGAGGCTAAGAAGAAATGTATTAGAGTTTAACACTGTTTACATAGATAGTATTATTATTAGTAGTGTTTTATTAAGTACTTTATTTCTTATGTCAATGCCTACAAATCATAAGGTTTTAAAGGCCCTACAGCTCAATAAAAAGGTAAAGTCAGTGATATTTTGTATTTTCAGTACAAATTTTTTCAGTATGTTTCAGTTTATAAAACAGTGTTGTCCCATTTGGAGGAACTATTTCTATTTTTTTCTGTTGTTTGTTTTCTTCTCATGTACAGAAGTTAAATACATAACTATATTCTCCTCTTGGGGGAGCCTACACACTGTATCAATTCATAGCATGTTTAAACAATATGACACACACCAGCACCAGAGTGTTTACCAAAGTACATCAGAGTTTTTGATGCGTTTTGTACATTAAAGTCAACCAGGTCAACTCTAAACTAAACTAGACATATAATACACATTTTAAAATGTATTTGTATATGTGTTTTTCTTTGGAGGAGCTGGTGGCACATGAAAATCTATGTGAACTTTCAGCAGGCAGTTTTGTTATTCTTCCATTGCTTGACACTGCTTTTGATAGCTTCTTACAATATGGATGTCTAGCATGTTAAAAACAAAGGGAACCCTCTCGTGTTCGTACATGCTCTTCTCTCGGTGACGGCGCTGTCAAAACACGCTTGGATGTTCCTTTGCTTGACCCCAATTTTAAATATAAAAAAAACAATCTCCTTCCCATGTTCCCAGTGTGTGGCAATTCAAAGAGAACAAACACATTTCAAAGCACAACACAAAGCATCAAAAATGCCTATATGTGTTTCTGATGGATCTCAGTGGTTGCTGTTGTTGTTGTTGTTGTTGGCCTGGCAGCCCATCAGCCTTCTACAACTGGTTCTTTTTCTCAGTGATCTACATCTGTTGGCTTCTGTTTATCCCTGAGATGCCTTTTTATTGTTTTCTCCACATTGATTTATTTGCGGGACCTCCTCCTGAATACACTTACAGTTTTTTTATAGTAATACTCATATACTGTGTTTCTTAATGAAATCTTTATTTGCATGAAAATCAAATAAAGCTCACCCAAGATTTCTCTTTTTTTAAAATTACCCCTGCTCAGAAAAGACTAAAAAACCTGCAGGAACTCCAAATAAATCAGCAGGAAATCCAAATTTAAATTAAAGCTGCATAATCAAAGGGCTTACACATTCAAATTCACCACATGTATATAACAAACACTCAAGATTTTAATAACGTTCCATTACTGAGGTCTAAAGATAGATAGACACTGAGCAGATCTGAAGTAGGTGGGGTTAAATCTCTAGAAGGAGGAGTTTGTTAAAGTACAAGGCATGGAAATGGCAAAAACGCTGCCAAAATCGCACATTTGAATCGAAATGGCTGACTTCCTGTTGCAGTTAGGGTATGGATCCAAGAGATTTTTTTGTGCGTCTGGACGTGATCCATATGCATACTGAATTTTGTTCACCTACGTCAATCTGGAGTGAGGGGCTTCGAATTTTAAATTGTCCTAAGGGGGCGCTGTAGAGCCATTTCCACAACACACAGCATATCAAATTTTTCACAACTTCTGCCTCATGCGTAAAGTTTAAAGATGGTTTGAGCTTGTTTAGGCCCTCAAAAATGGGCCTTTAGATCCAATAGCGCCTTTGCACCACTTGGTGATCAGACCCTACCAATGCAGAATATCAGGAGTCACTGTTTTACCACCATAAATGCACACAAACAACTTCATGATAAACTTCTATATTGGTCCAACGAATGAGTCCTTGTTTTAAAAGGTGAAAAAACTTTAGTAAACATTATAGAATTAGGAACTAGGAGATACAGGACATTGGGATGCCTCTTGCACTGTAAAAACACATCTGGTCTGACATTTGAGAGGCAGTCGAGTGCGTTAATGTGCATCCTGTCTTCGCAAAGAGGTGCAAATTATGATGCCAGAGGTTGTCTTTTCTCCGTAAGACCATCTGTTTGAACGCACACCCACTCTCTGCCTCACACTGCACTGTGAACATCATGAAATATTGTCAAGAACAAGATGTTCCGGTTATTAAAATGTCAGGAAAACAGCCAATTTTATGGAAATTGTGGTTGGTTTAAAGAAAAATCCATTAGTGACATAGCTTGATTTTAATAAATGAATACAGCATGACGCATGAGTCGTGTCATCAACATAAATCTAAAGTTTAAGAACATGAAGTTGCTTGAAATACACATAACACTAACTCCCATTATTACCCCCTATGTGGAATATCTCTCTGTGGAATGAAGAACAAGTTGACAAAACAATCCCAACTCAAAGTCCACTTACTGTAGTAGCTTTCATATGTGGAATTTTCTCTGTTGTCATGGAGATGGATCTGTTGACATACGAGTTCAGCCTCTGATCCAATGGCGATTTATGAATGTGAAAAAACTCAGAGTTGGGATTATTTTGTCTAATCAAAGTCAAGAATGAACATTAATGCTAAATAAAGAACAGTTTGCCTTGGTAGTCAATATCATAGCAGGTATTATTTTATTTATTATATATTTCCAAAAGACAGAGTGAACAACCACTCCAGTAGAGCTCCAACGATTTCTCAATTAATAGTTTGACAGAATAAAGAAAAATGCCAATATTTTCTGCTTCCAGCTTCTCAATTGTTAATATTTTTCTGATTTCTTTGGTCTGCTATGCCAGTAAATGGAATATCTTTAGGTTGTGGATTGTTGGTCAGTTTGCATCCTGGACTTTTGAAAACAATGCTGAACAGTTTTCACCATTTTCTGCCATTTCACAGTCGATTTACCAAGAAAACACTCTACGGATGTGGTATTTTGAAGTCATTTTGGGTAACAGTTAAAAACAGGATGGTTCTTGCAAAGTCATTTTGAGTGAGAAGCTAGAAAACCAACAGGAAGTCACCCTGACACTTAACTAACTCTAAATATGAGATGGATGTATGCAATAAAACCACTTTAATTCTACAAGTTGATGTATAAATCTGATTTTGAACAACCCCTGAGAAACAATACAGATTAATAATGATATCATTATTAGATGCAGCCTCATGTACAATCCAATACAAAAATGAGCTGTAATACAATCTGCAAACCACTTGCTAATAATCTTAGAGTCATAGAGAATAGAGACTAGCTGATTTTTAAAAAAAGATAATCCTCAGCAGTCTGCTCCATGATCACAAAGCCAATTGGACAGGATTTTGTAGTTTGTTTTTATATCACAAAATACAGTGAATGCAGTGTAGAGTACACTAACAAGCAGGATTATCAGCCAGTTTGTCTCTATACAGTAACTGAGGCTTTTAAATCAATAACCTCACCAGCATTTGGTTTGTGAAGACTTTGCAGACACTTATAAAGTTCCTTCTATATCATCTTTCTCTTCAATATCAACTGTATGACTCCACATTGTAAAAGTAAAAACTATAGGAGGGGATACATTTCATCCCTAAAGAGCACTTGTCTTTGAATCAGCGCCGCCATGAGCAAGAAAATCCTTGTTTCAAATGTTGCATCCTGATTTCCTTCGAAGCTTGTGTCATTATTCAGTTCCAGTATGTTGTTGGAGCAGCCACTCAAGTCTGGCTGCATTAATCCAGGTGTGTATGCCTGTGTGTGTGTGTGTGTGTGTGTGTGTGTGTGTGTGTGTGTGTGTGTGTGTGTGTGTGTGTGTGTGTCTGTGTGTGAGTGTGTATATGTGTGTGTAGGTGTGTGTAGGTGTGTTATGTGCCACTCGTCTGTCACCGGCGAGGGTTTAAAGAGGGATTGAATTAGAGGAAGGATAGCTTTCAAGTAGGGATTAGGCTAAAGCCTGGTCTCTGAGGGTCACTATTCAATAGTCAGTGAGTGGCATGGTCTGTGTGTGTGTGTGTGTGTGTGTGTGTGTGTGTGTGTGTGTGTGTGTGTGTATGTTGTTATGGGATCGTTTTGGGATAATAACCGATTTAACTTTGAAAAACTTTTTAACACTGGTTTATTTTGGAATTCATTGAAACTTAAAAAAAATTATTAAAGTTAACAATAGGCGCTACGCTGTGTGAAAGACTCCACCTTAAAAGTTTGAAGCTGAGTGAGTGAATGTATCTTATTTACCACCTAATACACTGCCAGTCATTTTGTAACAGTGTCACTCAGTTGTTGAAATGTAGTGGACGTAAGAGTTTTATTTTGAAATCTTTTGTGAGAAATGAGATTAGAGGCATTGACACCCTGACAGGTTATCATTTATGCTGCAGTTAGCTTTTCTTCTACACTAACTTTTAATAAATTCTTACTACTAAAGTCAAGCATGTCAGCAGATTTTCCTTGAACGTTAGACTTTTTCAGGAATTAGACATGGCCATGGCTGCTATACCATACAGTAGCTCTCTTGTGCCATTGATTCAGTGTATGTAGTGTGAGCCTGTGTTTGTAATAAGCATGGTGTAGAGCCAGTATAAGGAATGAACACTGTACTGTAAGAACAGAGGAAGTGATTGAAGACTTTTCTTTTAAAATAATAAAATAAATGAGTAATTAGCACTAAAACTAACTCCTAAACTAACTAAAACACAACATATTCTACTCGCTGCCATCAATATTGCACAATTCCAGTATCAGACCATTGTACTTGTTGCTGTTTCAGAGGCCTTCACAACATTTCACATCGTCGTCTTTTCTGTCCGCTTGTCATCGCTTGTTAAAAACTTCCGTTTGTTGCGTCTGAATTGGTTTCGAATGCACAGCTGCTCCTTATCGTTTCTAGCTGCGGTTTTGATGTTTCTGCTTTTTCCCCCGTGAGAAAGCACAATACACACATGCTGACTAACGCATGATGAATTGTGGTCACTTCTCTGTGTACATGTCGCATCATCTTCATACTTGTGTAGGTTTACTGAGTTTGGAGCCAGAGAGTCAGAGGCTTAAATCAACTGTGTTTTATATTTAACATCTATAAATCACATGTTTTTTGAAAAAGACTACATAGAAAGGGTATTACCCACCCACCAACTTATATCAAACAGCATCACACTGCAAGGCTGCTCAGAGTGGCTTTTTAAAGGGTCATCACAACAAAAAAATATGTCTTCATGTTATAATAAAACATTTCTAACAGCAGAATCCAGCCCAAATACAGCACATAATAGTTTCCTATAACAACCCATCTTTAATTACATCAGCCATTATTCTAAAACACAATCATGTATATAAATATAAATGACTGTATGCAATAGTTATGTATTCAATATTTCTAGTAGTATTGTGGGCAAGCAATGATGGTGAAAGTACATTTAATAAAGAGAAAAATACTTGTATATTATCCTCACAGTTATTCAAAAGGCAGAGACATTTCAATTGAATCTCATCACTAGATGTGAGTCTGAACACACTCAACAATTACTATTACATTTGTTCGAGACGGCTGTGTGTGTGTCAGAGGTAGAGCAGGTCTGATCTCTGGCTCCTCCGGTCCGCACGTTTAAGTGTCATTGGGCAAAATACTTAACCCCAAATTGCTCCTGATGGTTGTTCATTGTGTGTGTGTGTGTGAATGGGTGAATGTCAGCATGCAGGGCAAAGTGTTTTGAGTGGTAGGAAGACAAGGAAATGTGCTGTCTAAATGTAGTCCATTTGGCTATTGAACTTTTTCACTGTGCCTGTAAGAGGCTGTGTGAATGTGAACATCTGTGAACATGAAGCAGTGTTTGTGAAGTCATTGTGAGATGGATGAATCAGAAGGGTCTAAGTTTGGAAAGAAGTGTAGCAAAGGCATGAGAAAAATGAACATGACTACTTCCTGGAAAAGAGATTGACAGAAATATTAAAGCAGGGTGGAATAAAAGAAGGGACCAGAGGATGGTTAAGATGTGTCTTTTTCATTTTTTTTTAGCTGATGTTGTGAATTTGTGTCCCTCTGAGACTTCGGTGCTACAGTATGACTTAACTGAGCTCTCTGAGCCAGCAGAGAGGGGCTTACACCTGGATCCAACTCAAACCCTCAGCCTCCTCATTGTCTGTTGATTTGTCAGGATCACGGAGAGACGTCGGTTTCTTGGCATTCCACATCACATAAAACCCTGAAATATCTCACTGTCACATGGATGGAACCACTTCAGAGAGCTAAAGGTTGGATAGAGGCACAGCTGCAGCTAATCTGGAGCCACATAGTTTACACAGCACACGCTACATTCACATGAAGAAAACATTTATATTTGAAAAAGAAAAAAACCACATATATATATAAATGAATGTCATCATTTTATCTACATCTCACTACATAGTGATGATGTGTAATGTGATTAGGTGTGTCACCCAGTGATAGAATATGATTAATTAACAATTAATTAATGTAGCAATTAGTTAAATTAAATCAATAACAATATTTACAGTACAGATCTTTGTAGAATTAATCATAAATAATTACAAAGATTTGTTTAAATGTATGTACTTTTTTTCATATTCATTTATTATAAAGCAACCATGTACCATATTAAACATAACTGTTGTCATCTGATGTATTATACCAGAGTTAGTTTAAAGCTAATTTACATCTGTAGTCCCTTGGCAGGTCACAAGTAACACATAACATAATTATAAAGAGAAGTACATTACACACGCATGCACACACACACAAACACACACACACACGCACACACACACACATGCATAAGCAGTGTTTTAAACTCAACTTTAATTTTATTTGATGCTTGCTGCTCTTGAGGAAGCAGATTTTTGTTGTTGATCTTTTGCTATTGATCATGATTTTAAATGATATTTCACATTCAGTACAACCTGTGACTAACAGCACATTTGGTGCTCACTTACTAACTTACATGCTCCTAAATGTTATCAACACTTAACAAGGGTTAGGGTTAGGGTTGTGTAACAGGGGAAATACAACTGGAAAGAAAAAATACACTGTGGATGTGAATAATGAAGAGTAAACAGGAATAAACAGAAAAGAACAAAAATATTGATCACTACTGTATCAGTGAAGATGATCAAAAGTGCAACACTGCAGTAAAAGCACAAAGTGATATCCTTCTGTGTGTGTTTTTTGCTGAGTTACAGCACTGTATGTATTTTATTCTGACATGTACAAAGAACAACCACAGGGGCATAAATAGAACAACAGACACACTCACTGAGCTTAGTTGTGCAGCTAAAACACAAGATGTATATTTGTTGAAAGCAGTAGATTAATGAGTTCTCATGTCATATTTTTACATTTGGTATATGAACAGTTCAAGAAAGGCAAATGTCTGATGACTCTTTCCCAAGAAAAATGCACTACTGGTCTGCTTACTATATATTGTTCATCAGCTGTGTAGAAAGAGAGACACACGACATGCAGAATCTCCATCAGAAGATTCATATAAAAGGTATTAAAAGGACAAATCAGCTCTAAAATGTGCAAAAGAAAATAATCAGAAATGAGCAGAAGAAGGAAAAACTGAAATTTCACTTTAAATATCTGAAATATCATGTTGTCAGCTAATACTTTATTTAATTAAGTATGTTATAAAATGGCATAAATAAAAATACAAGTCATTAACAAACATTTCCCTATTTTGTCTTCATCGATAGAGGAACTACATTTGAGAAACTAAGTGACGAGAAAAGTGGAAACAACATGAGGAAGTGATAAGTTAGTAATCAAGCTGTTGACACTGATACAGCCAGGACTTTGCATTGTCATCACACTGTTCAGATAGAAAAACACCACAAAAAACACGTGTGCCTGTACTGCTCACACACACATACACACACATACACACACACACACACACACACACACACAGCCCCTCGCTAAACAAACACAGTACTAGATGTGCTGTCACAGGCCTCCAGAACAAATGTTAGTATTTTGTCTCATTAACATCTCAGAACATCATTCAGTTCATCACTCAGTCCTGAGGGTGCTACAATGATTCAAATGCGATCCATACTTGACTGAATACTTCAATTCATATTTTCCTTAATGTCGATTTCTAAGATGACAAGACAGATGCACTGTTGTTATAAGATAATCAAATCAAAAGAAGTAAAACTAGGTTAAACTTTGTGTCTTTTGTCGATGTTTGTATAGAACAGACGAGTCACCGTGGTAACATGGTTGTATGTTGGATACATGCATGTCAAAATGCTACATCAATAGTGTTGTGCACATTGTGTATGTAAATTTCCAAGAACTCTGCTTCCGTGCATCAAGCAACCCAACAAAAATAACATTACATGAGTATTCATTACAGCTCCATGTTCAAAGTCAATCCTTATTCATGGTGTGAAATCCTGTTTTAAAAAATAAATAAATATATATATATATATTTATTTCTTTTACAAGAAGAGAGTGATAATGGGAAGAGCCAATTTTAATGTAACCAGTAACCCTTAATCCTGGCAGGTTGCACTCTATATGCAATGCACAGAGCAACAAGAGACACCTAATTATGACTCATCGTCTGCTTCATACCCATATTATTTTATAACCAAAAAAAATAAGTAAATGTGACTGTTTTGACTTGGCAATGGTTGTGACTTACTCATACTGATCATATAATGATGATGAAAAAATGTGTAAAACATGACCTCCAGGTTTTTATGTTTGTAACTAGAGCTTCAAAAAAGCTGAAAATGTGAATATTTCCTTTTTCTTTTAGTCCTGTATGATAGGAAACTTTAGGTTGTGGATTGTTGGTCAAAAAACAAACATTGTAGGTTGCAGCTTGGGTTGTGGGAAATGATGACCTGGCGTTTTACAGATGAAAAGTCACATTAAGTAGTCAAGTAAATTTGTAAAAGTATCCAGTCCATATAGTATCCATAGTATACAGTAAAGAGTATGTACTATTAGTACTAAAGGTATGGTAAAGAATGGCCAACACAGTGATTATTAGAACATTAACACATGGACTTAGATCAAATGACCAACAACAGGCAAATAATCAGCAGTTGTCGTACTATTCAATATATAATTTGATCATCATTGTAAAGGAAGTTTCAACATCCATTCTGTATGATGATACCTTTCCTCACACAACTCACACATAGTTTCCTTGCTGGGGCATCAATTAAGACATCAGCTGTTCACATCACCTGGTCTTATTTAACCAATAGCATAGTAACATGCCTTCATTGTCAGTCTATTATATTGTGGCTGTCCTTTTTTAAATATGTGTTATCCTTGCTCTATTCAAAATCTCCTTGTAGAGTCCAAGTGCCAAAGACTTTTAACAATACCTAATCATTAATATCAGCCCTCATCAGCCAGACAAGAGCCAGACAATTAGACCTGGATATAGAACCTCATTCTGGGACCAACTTCAGTGGTATTTATCCTGCAGTAGTAGCTGTGAACACATCAATGAAACCTCAGTGGGTTAGGTGCTGGATACAAAATCTATTAAATAACAAGTGAATACAACCAAATGTTGTCTTTTTGCCAAAGATACATGCAGAGAAATAAGAGTGTAATCTTTCAAAATAAAGTTCCAAGTAATAAAGTGTCCTTGTGGCTTACTGCACATGGTTTTCTGGAGTGTACTATAATGAAGGCCTTAAGTTAAAGAGTGCTTTCACCAGTGTCAATTAGCAATCAATATGTTTTTTTATGAAGCATAGCAGTAGTCTTGCCAAGCTTCAGGGTAAATAAGCAGCTGTGTCACATCATCCAGCAAAGGCCACTTATTGAAAGAGTGAGACTGCACATTGATGACAAGATGAGATGCTTCGTCAATATGAGGCTGCATCCAATAACTATAATCTTGTGATTCTTTTTCATAAATAAATGAATCATTCAATCTCAAAAGAATCTGAAAATGTTGAAAAATACCCATCGTAATATCTCACAGTTCAAGATGACACTGTCTAAATAGCTTGCTTTGTCTGCCCAGTAGAGCAAACAACCTACAAATTACAATTACAAAGACATTAAACTGAGAAGGCAGAAGATTCTTCATATTTGAGAAGTTGAAAGCTGACTTTTTTCTTCTTTTTTTGCTTAATTCCTCATTGTTTACTAGTTGCCTAATCACTGAAACTGAAAGCATGAATGTGATGAAGTAATGAGAAAACCTCAACCTTTGGATACGTGTTTAAGATAAGATCAATAAACACTCTGTCCTAAAAGCAAAGAAACACTTTCACTTTTTTTCTGCAAGATTGCTAATCATTACACAATAACTAAAGGAATCCAGCCTTCCACATATAAAGAGCAGGGTATATGTCTACCTGTAAACACACATATTTACATCCCCCTGTGAATATCTTCTCTTCTTTAGAAAAGCCTTTTGACTTTGACTGCATCAGTGGAAAGGTAAGAATCTCATACTTCAACCTGATTTAATTGGATTAGTAAACAAGAGAAATGATGTTATGCCCAGTTAATAAAGTTAATAAATAAGAAAATGTTAAATGTGACCACTGTGATTTATGTAGAATGAAGTGTACTGCCGCCTTTCTCGTGCTGTTCATGGTCGTCCTCATGGCTGAGCCTGGAGAGAGTTATGTTGGAATGATTGTTAATGGATTGATGCATGGTATCTGCGAGTGTCATGTGTCCAACAACAAGTCTAATACTAACCAAAGGGATTTTGCACCTAAACATAACCAGACCTGAATCACAGCATTGTCACACCATAAAACATCATGATGTTTTTACCAGATATTTGTAAAAGTTGTACAAAGCCAGAGTACATTACTACAGCTGCTAGTATGTAACAATGTAACCACAGGTCATTTTTGCAGGCTTGAAATTGAAACCTGTACTGTTGTCAAGTGATTCACAATGTCTTAATATTACACCACAGATTAACACTAATATTTGTCTTTTTGCAGATGACACAATTTTTTATTATTGTGCTGGCTTGACAATTATACTCTATAACTGTACAACTTAGAACTTTAGAAAATCTGCAACTCTCCTTCAGTCATGGCAGGATGGTCAGCCAAAACTAGACGCTGAGTACCAACTTTCTCATCCTCTCTATTTGATCAATACTTGTGTCTATAAAACTATAGAAAATAGTGATTGAGTGAGTGAGACATCATTGTTTCAACACTAGTCCTTTATCAATGTCTAGTCTAGCTTGCAACTTGAAGGCAAGGAAGTGATGGGGGAGGAAGCTGTGCATGAAGTGACACTGGTTTTGTGGTAGAGAATAGATTATCTATTCCTTTACATATGCAATAGGATTATGTGTTAACCTTTCCTGTAATATGACATAATATGACACATACAATGACCCAACTATTCAGTGCTGTATAAATAAAGAGAGGCGAACCTGCAAACCAGTAGCCATAGTTATCTACTTTAAGTGACTCTCATAATACTCTGTTTGACAACAGTCTTTTGTCTGAATCAGCGGAAAGGTGAGAATGAAATATTTCAACCTCTCTTACTTATATATATTGTATTGTACAAGTATTTATGATTGTGTATCATGACCACATTACCAAGTATTCTGATTTTCAAAGTCTTTATTTATCTATGTATTTATAATGTATTTTCTTCTTTTTAGGATGAAGTGTACCGTGATCTTGCTTGTGTTGTCCATGGTCGTCCTCATGGCTGAACCTGGAGAGTGTATTTTCGGGTTGATTTTCAAAGGAATTACTCATGGTATGTTCATTGAAACTATGATACTTTTATTGCCAAACAATCAAACAATTTGACATGATATGCAAAAGTGTATTTATAATAATAATATATATGTTGGCAAAATGAAATTGAATCACTTTACTTAAATAACTGCACATCTAGGATTATCACAAGTAACAAAGCAATTTAGTACTTTCATCACTAATGTTAGTCATTACACCTGAGGTTATTGTATGTTTGTATGTTGTATTATTACATTGTAATATATATAATAGCATAATATTTATAGTATTTAGTACTATTTTATAGTATTTTGAACCTGTTTTTTAAGAATTTTGGATTTTTTCAGTTTTAAGATTTCCTGTAAATTCATAATCCTGTAGCATATGTGTTCATATTGAATTCATTATTTTTATTGCCCTGTACTATAATGGAACATGTTATGATATTGAAATGTTCAGATTTTATGTAATTTTCATTCTTTATTTATTTTTTGTTTTATTCAGTTGGCGGTTTGATCCATCGGTAAGAACTTGAATTACTTGTATACCACTACTATTATTATATTTATGAATATAACTGAATTGACATGTGCTTCTCTTCTCATTCTGAATCTTCTCTCCTCCCACCAGACTTATCCAAAGAAGGCGCCATGGACTGGATGTGCAGGTTGTGGAGGTGGACAAACGTGCAGTGGATTACAACCCAGGGAGGCCTGGTTTTAATTAAAGTGGCCACTTGAAATATGTTTTGAATGGAAAAATGTCTTTCCATTCCAGTTAAGAAAATACATACATAGCTACCAAAACAACCAATATAAACAACATTGCTGAATATATATATATGTGTGCATTTAAAGCTTATATTGAGAAATTTGAATGGATTTTGGAATTTGAAATAAATCTGCTTTGCATCATGACTCCTCAGAACATGTCTCATTCAAAAATGCTATTTGATTATGGTGATTACTGGATTTTAACTTTTAACTTTAATCTCATACTATATTAACTAGAGATGTCCCAAACCGCATATATTTTAAAAGATGGGTATCGACTAATTTGAAGCTGATCAAATGTAGATCCTGTCATTCCTGAACTCTTTGTCAACCTCAGCCTGCTGTTGCAGTGCTGATCTACTTTAAAACAGCTCACAGTGTGGGCATTTTGCTGGTGTATGTGAGTGAATATTAGTGTGTGATTCACTAGACTCTGACTCTTACTCTCTCTAATTGGCTCAGGTCATATCAGCTGCCACCAATTAGTGTTTCTGTAGTTCCAACTTCAACAATATGAGACACCTTTTCCTGGTGGATCCCATCACATCAGTCTAAGGAGTTACTTTCTCCCAGTTAAACTTTCATTCATATCAGATCAATCTGATCTCAACTGATCACTTTATTAGTTCTGAACCAGGACATTTGGTATTTGGATTAAGTGGCATAAGAAAAATGTGTGTTCCAATGTCAGTAGGCTACATGTGTCAGATAGATTATAAATGGACATCTTATCTTCTGCTTCCATATAAATATAAGTATCAGACTCAGTGCCAGAAAAACTTAAATCTACTTCCTTCATATTAACCACACAATAACAGTGTGTTTTATCAGATTTGGGGAGGTAGTGCGTAAATGGGCATGGTGCACATGCATTTAGGGTGTGTATAAATCTCGGCATGTCTCTTAATTGATCATGGGTGTGTTTTGAGGGTGACGTGCGGTAAACCAAACAGGGTGTCATCTCCCATTCCCTTTAGTAACCAGGTGTGCTTTCACTTTAGCGGATTGCTATTAATAATAAGTAACAGAGGGAAAGGATCTGATCATGCTCAAATCAAAACAAACTTTCTTCTCCTCTCTGTGATTATCTTAAGACTAACTTTTGTTATTGAGTGATCTGTAGCTTGCTTTACTGATTATTTGATTCATACATTTGTCAATAAAACTATAGAAAATTGTGAAATAGTGAGTTATTTTTGAAAAAGAGAAAGTAGTATATCCTCACATTTTAAGAAAATCCAACCAATCCAATCCCATACATTTTTGCCTGAAGAAAAAAGTGCTTTTCTGTCAGTTGATGACGCATTGTTTCAGCACTATAGTCATTCATTCATGTAGTCTAGCTTGCAACTTGAAGTCAAGGAAGTGATGGGTCAGGGGAAGCTCTGCATGAACTGACAATGGCTTTGTGGTTGAGAATAAAATGATTGTCCACACCTCCCAGATGCAATGAGATTAGACTAAATATGACACAATCAATTTTTCAGTAGTGCATAAATAAGAGGAAAACTTGCCAATCAGTAGTAGCTACCTACATCCCTTGTGACAATACTCACTTTGCTCTGTTTGTGAACAGCCTTTTGTCTGAATCATTGGAAAGGTGAGAATGAATTATTTCAACCTCTTTTACTTGTGAAATATAAAGAGAATTTGTGATTGTGTATCATGACCACATAGGCTGGGTTATCAAACCGTTCTGATTTTCAAAATCTTTCTTTCATCCTCCTTTTTAGGATGAAGTGTACCGTGGTCTTTCTTGTGTTGTCCATGGTTGTCCTCATGGCTGAACCTGGAGAGTGTTTTATCGGGATGCTTATCCATGGAGCCATACACGGTATGCCCACTGAAACAATTCAACTTGGATATGTCCAAATTGCCACTGTGATAAACACATTTTTAATGACAAATTACTGTAACTTTGAAGGGTTTCTGGATTTGTGGTTTGGTTCAGTCAACAACTATTCCCTGTATTGCCGCATGTGACTAAAATTGTCACTTCTAAGTTAAATAAAAACTGCAGTGCTCAGCTGTTTAAGGAAATTACTCAGCCATTTTTAAAACAATGTTTAAATATTTTGATGTGTTCATATTTAATGAATTATTGTTGCTGTCCTAGACAATAATGGATAATGTTATGATGCAGATTTTATGTAATGTTTTTCTTTTTTTTTGTTTCATTCAGTTGGCCGTTTGATCCATGGGTATGTTACTTGTATACCTATCCACTACCACTATCATATGTATTAATATAGTTGAATAGACACATCCTTTTCTTGCCATTCTGAATCTTCTTTCTTTCCACCAGGCTTATCAAAGGACACCATGGATTGGATGTGGAGCTTGTGGAGGTGGACAAACGTGCAGTGGATTACAACCCAGGCCGGCCTGGTTTTGATTAAAGTGGCCACTTTGAAATATCTTTTGAATGGGGAGAAAAAATATTTTCTTCCACCTAAGACAATAAGTCCAGAGATGCCAAGGCAACCAATATAAACCAATATATTGCTGAATATCTATATGTTTGCATTTAAATGTTTTGAGAAATGTGAATGGATTTTGGAATTTGAAATAAATCTGCTTTGCATCATGACTCATCAGAACATGTCTTATTCAAAAATTCTATTTGATAATGGTGATTAATAGAGTTTTACTTTTAACTATAATGTCATAATATCATACTAGAGATGTCCCATAATGGGTATATTTTAAAAGATGGGTATCGACTAAAATGAAGCTGATCAAATGTAGATCCTGTCATTCCTGAACTCTATGTGCACCTCAGCCTGCTGTTGCAGTGCTGATCTACTTTAAAACGGCCCACAGTGTGAGCATTTTGCTGGTGTATGTAAGTGAATATTAGTGTGTGATTCACTAGACTCTGACTCTTACTCTCTTACTCTTAATTGGCTCAGGTCATATCAGCTGCCAACAATTAGTGTTTCTGTAGTTCCAACAACTTTTCTCTAGTGGATCCCATCACATCAGTCTCAGGAATTACTTTCTCCCAGTTAAACTTTCAATCATATCAGATCAATCTGATCTCAACTGATCAGTTTATTAGTTCTAAACCAGGACCTTTGTTAGTTAGATTAAGATGTGTGTACCAATGTCAGTAGGCTACACGTGTCAGATACATATTATATCAACATTATTTTATCTTATCTTCTGCTGCCATATAATAAATATAATATGCTAAAAAAGGAGGATCTGGATTAACCACACAATAACTGTTTAATCAGAAATGGGGGGGGGGGGGTATAGAATGAGCTAGCAATATACTATAATATACTGCAATACTATAAGCAAAGAGGCAAGCAGGTCAAGGAACCAACTTGCTGACTCATTTGCCTTCCAAGAAGAAACACAAAGGCCAGCACTGCAGCATAAAGACTGCTTCTCACATGTCACTTGAGTCAGTGCAACACAATGCAACCAGCTGCAGTAAACTGAGTGTTCTTTGTGCCAAGGAGTTTTGTCAAGTGATTACACAAATGACACAGAAATATAATAATGTAGAATAAGGAATATTACTTAAACTGGAGATAATGTCTAAATGTAGTGATAATGCCATGGATTAGTATTAAACATGGATGTGATCTGAAAAGTACCTTAAACATATTTGTTTGTTCGACTCAGGTTGAATTGTAGAATGACTTCAGTTTTCTTTGTGAGATAAGCATCTTTATTCTGTTAAATACAATGAGCATGTCAGTTTTATCTTTTCCTGTGTTGCACAATACCAGACAAATCATGAGTATGTGAATTCATCTAGAGGGATGTGTGAGCAAGGGCGTAGGCACATAAGAACTGTAGATGTAATTGGATAAAAACTACAATTTATGATGATTTTCTTATTTATTTGGTGCTTTAATAAACTGATCTTATTATTTATCAGTAACTCTAAGATTGCAAATGTATGAATGACTTCGTCAGTCAGTGAATCAATTATCTCTTTCAACCTTTTACCTCTGGAAGCACAGTCAATATTGCCTGTAATGACTGCTATACACTAGAATCAACAGAATGTATGCTTTCACTGTACACCCTGCCTCACATTTTACTAATGGCACCCAATTCACAAAATGTAATATATCAATGTGTCTCATCTCTACTGCACTCATATCAGTAAATCGGTAGAACAGACATGGTTAAAAATGACAGCACAGTACAATGCAAGCCAACAGTCCCATGAAATACCATACCAGTAAAATTCCTGTCACCATAGCCACTCAAATAACCTCGTCTTCCAACAGAGAGACCCTACTAGCCTGCTTGTGTTGAGTACATGTCAGAAAAGAGATGTTATTTGTTTTCAGGATAGATACTCATGTCCAACATTAGCTGTACTGCTATAATGGAAGCAAGGATTTGCATAACCCAAAGATGAACCATCTTGGGTGACTCCATTGCCTTCCATACAGATGAATGAGATTCAGATGTTTTCTGTGATGACCTTCATGATGCAAAGATGAGGCGAATCAGGAGTTCTTTCGTACTGACTTAATAAATGAGTTAATATGAGCTTGGATCATAAGACTACATGCATGAGGCATATGACAATGAGTGACCAAGAGGGAACAGCATATATAGGGTCCAGGCATGTCAGCATCTGGAGCACATGGGGCCCTGCCAAATATTTTTGTCCAATATGCTAGCACTTTTCAGTAAGTTGAGAAGAAACCCTCTAACGTCAGATATTCCACTTATTGAGTTCTAGACCATACTGTGTTCCAAATATGGAATATGGATATAAAAAACATATTAACAATGAAACGCCAAAACTGTCACATCATTCAGTCCAACGGTGACACTGACTAAACTGAATGGTTTTTATATGACCAAAGAGTACTGGAGAGGAAAAAGATGAGAGAATCTACATTAACATTTAGAGTGTAGGGGAAAATACTAATACTAGTGTCTTAATACAAGGTTAATGTCATGGAGATGATTTAAGCTGTCTTTTTGACTCTGGGTTGAGGTAAACTGAAAAAGTCTAACCCATAACAACATTAACTTCCTTGACAAGATTAGATCAGCATCATCATCCTGATAAGCAATTGGCTCCCACCCTACCAGCTTCCTTCATGATAAACACTGAGAAACAACAATGTGTGATTTTTGTGGCTATAAAAGAGTTGTGCATCTGAAAGCCGTTAACACAAAGAGATTCACGTCACCTTGGCATCAGCTCATTGATTTTACCCTCAATCAGAAAGGTAAGAACGGAATAGGGCCATGCAATTTATTTAGGAGTGAGATAGTTTATTTTAGGAATTGTTATTGTATGTTATTAACCTTAACCCTAACACGTAAAAAGATCACTTTTTGAAAAGTCCACAATTTTAGAAGCATTCTCTGTGTTTGCTTCTTGTTTCCAGGATGAAGCTGTTTGTACTCTTCCTCGTGTTGTCTATGGTCGTCCTCATGGCTGAACCTGGGGATGCTTTTTTTCACCACATTTGGAGAGGCATTAAACACGGTAAGCAACCAAGTCTGCATAGCATGCATTTTGACATGACATAGCTGGAAAAGCACAGGTGTGACTGAGCATTTATACCCCAGGGCGTGTCACATCTAAAAAGTAATGCAGCCACTATTGAAGTTATTAATTAAAATCTGGGTCTGCTATAACATAAAAATATCTGTTGTGATAAAGGCCAATTTTTATGAGTTGAATGGCTGAAACACATGTAAATGAATGCATGTATTTGAAATGTGTAAATATAGAACCTGGCCATGTAGGATAGGTTTGAATATTGAATCGAAGTGGCTGGGGAGAGGGAAGTCTGGTAATATTGAATCTCAGTACTTTTTAGTACTAACTGAAATTCCAGTTGTGCTGAATATTGAAAACTATCAACTCTCAAACTTCTTAGTCTACTTTACTTATTCTTGGATCAAATATTTACCTATATAAATGTTAATGTTAGCCTTTTTTTAAATAAAAGTATTATATATCTGTTTCGGGTTAAGACAATGTTACAATGTAATGCATTTTAGTTGTTTGAACATGTTTATATTCCCCAAATAAAGGTATTGCAGAAAGATCATGTTTTGTTATTGATATCGGAACTCAGATAATTTAGGGCACACAAGTATGCACAATAACTTAATGGTTTACACCTTGCAATGCATTAATGATGCATTATATACTTCATATAATGATGTTAAAAGTGTATTGATTCATGTGATGTGTAATACAATGTGAGGAATTAAGCATGAACATAATTATATTTTCTCATGTCTTTTATATTTAGTTGGCAGATTTGTCGGCAAGTAAGGACTTCTGCTTCTTACCACTATATTACCACAAATAATGCTTTTGTTGCATGTTTCTATGTTATGGAGCTGAACAATCTCTCTGCACCCATCAGGATGCTCACAGGCCCGGACCAGAAGAACGATGACCAGCAGCAACAATCTGACCAACAGCAGCCCTGAATCTATGATGGTCCCCAGAAGGACCCAAAATAAATGCTTAACCCTAACCCTAACCCTAAGCCTTGCTCTTCAGCATAAGACAAAGATTATTTACTCACTGTCAATCATTGCTTGAAAACCCTAATCCTAACCCAATTGATTTTGTAAAAAATGATTGTCATTTGAAATAAATTTGCATCGCAAAAAGCCAAACCATTTCTCCTTTGTCTTATTTAATGGAAAAATCTGAATAAATGAATATGAAAATGATGTGAATTGTGAGGTGACACTTGTGGTTGGAGATACGGGAGTTGAACAGCGGTCTCCTGCAAAGTCCACTTTTTGGCACTTTTTAATCTACCCATTCATTCAACTGGCTACCTCCAAATATGGAAATTTGTACCTATATAGATGTCATAGATGGCGTCTGTCACTCAAATGTTGTGTAAGCATGAAAAAATTTGAATATTCGTGTCCAAGTACACAAATCTATAGATTAAATTTAGTGAGTATTCCTGAATGGCAGTGAGGCTGGGTTACACTTCATTGAGAAGTCATTGAGCACAAGACAGAATTACATCAGGGTCTGGTAAAATGACTGTATTGCACTGCAAAGTACAATAACTGACACCAAATGACCAAATACCAAATGTATTGCTTTCATTTCAATTTGAAAAAGTTGGTAATAATCACACTTTACATCTGCAGTGTTTAGGGCCTAAAATAATAAGTCCCATTAAGATTCATCTCATTCTGGAGGTTGGAGGTTATATCTTACTAGACAGTTATATTTAAGTCACTAGTAAATCCATAAAATGAGACAAGAATATGTGGTACGGCAAAATTATAAAGTATTGGGTCACCTGGAGTTTCTAGCTTTAAATTGGATCCATACCTGTATCTTCTTGTGGTCATGCCACATTCTGTCATCTTGTGGCAACATCAAAATCCACTTATAATAAAAGTTTTACTTATTTATTAACAAAATTGACATTCTGATAGGACTGACAGATTTGCATAATTTCATTTTATTAACTAAGAGTCATGATGATGTCTCACTGTGATTAAGGTAAATGGAGAAAAAATGTGTGCGCTGTTTCTAGTTTAAACTAGATGAGGGTGTTGTGAAATGCCGTAGATTTAGTCATCTGGTTCAAGAAATGTAATTACTGTTGTGGCTCCCCAGCAGCCAGCAGCCAGGCAGCCCAGCACAGGTGCTGGTAATTCCAATCAGCCCAGCTGCTCCTCATCAACATCAGGACTGCTGGAGTATAAGAGGAGGCTGAGAAGGGGCGCTCGTCGCTTGAACGTTGACTACTGTGGTCAGTCTAGCCTGCTGTGTCTCATAGCTTGTATAGTCTTGTGAATGCTCGCTTTCACTGCCTATTCCAGTTTTCCCTGTTTAAATCCTGTTCTTCTGTGTTCCAGGCTCCCTCCATAACCCCAGTGTCTCCTCGCTCATCCGAAGCTCCTCTCAACCGCCTCCTGGATCCTCTTCCCTCATACCTCTCCCTGGAAACTTCCCCCTTACCTCCTCGGTCAGCGCCCCCTCATTTTCAGAGTAAATAAACACTTTTGGACTAAAGAAACATTGTTCTGTGTCTCTGTCTCTGGGGTATCTGGCACATTTGGCTACGCCACTGTCTGAGCGTAACAGAACGTTCAAGCCTAGATGAGCCAAGCCGGGTCCCCAGGGGCAGGGAATCAGACACCAGAAGATCTGAGAGGTATGATTGCCAAACAGGCCTATGACCTTGCCGAGCTGCAGAAGGAGTTGAAGCAGGCTTTTCCCACTGTTCAATCTCAGATTGCTGCACTTGAAGTTTCATCTCAGTCCACAGTAGGAATTGTGGCAACTCTGGCCAACCATGTGAGCACCATCTCCGGAGCCTTGGCCAACATTCAGGAGACCCTGGATACCCTTTCAGCCCAGACCTCAGTTTCTGGAGTTGCGGCTTCCGTTGCAGACACCAGCCCCAGCTCCCCCAGCGTGGCATCTGGCTCCATGGTCTCTCCAGCCCCCCTGCACTCCCAATCCGAGCCCAATATCGTCAGTCCTAGGCCGTACGATGGTGACTTTAACCGCTGTCGGGGTTTCCTTGCTCAATGTGAGTTACTTTTTACTCATCAGCCCTCCAGATATTCTTCAGATGGGTCTAAGATAGCTTTGGTCATGTCCCTTCTGGTCGACGAGGCCCTCAGCTGGGCCATAGCCGCAGTTGAGGGCAACCCTGCTCTTATTAATGATTTTTCTCTGTTCAAGAGGGAGTTCCAGGCGGTGTTCAATCACCCTGTAGATGGGAAAGATGCCGCCAGTCGTCTGTTGGTAATCCGCCAGGGGTCACGCACTGTAGCTCAGTACACCTTGGAGTTCCGGATACTGGCAGCAGAGAGCCGATGGGACGCCAATGCCCTTCTGTGTGTCTATCGCAAGGGGTTGAGTGATGCGATCAAGGATCTAATTGTCCGTGACAGCCCTGAAGCTCTCAACGACTTAATATCCCTGGCCCTCCAGATGGACGCCCGACTCCAGGAGCGTCGTGCAGACCGAGCTTATCGTAATTCTCCTCGCCAACCCCCCAGCCGCCCAGCTATGGAAACCCCGACCATGTTCTCTGCCAGCCGAGCTCAGCCCCCTCCTACTCCTGTGCATTCCCTGTTTCCTCCTACACCTGGCACAGGGGAGCCCATGGAGATTGGCCGGTCTCGCCTCACTCCAGGGGAGAGAGAGCTGAGAATGAACAACCAGCTGTGCCTTTATTGTGGTGATTCAGGTCACTTCATCCGTGCTTGCCCCACTCGCCCAAAAGATCCTGCTCGCCGGTAGGGGCTGTACGGGTGAGCAAGACAGATTTTCCCCAGCCCAAAAAGAAGAGACCCAATCGCCTTTTCCCTGTCACACTCACCTGGGGCTCTGAGACACTGTCTGTCAGCGCCCTCATAGATTCTGGCGCTGATGAGTGCCTCATGGATGTTTCCTTCGCCTGCCAAGCTGGTGTCCCCTTAGTTGCCTTGAACCACTCGCTGTCTCCCCTGGCCATCGATGGACATAAGTTGAGTGCCATCTCCTATGCTACCAGACCAGAGTGGATCAGTTTCTATGTTCTTCATGCCCCTAACGCGCCCTTGGTGTTGGGTCAACCTTGGCTGGAGAAACACGACCCCCATATCTCCTGGTCCTCTGGTCGAATCCTGGGATGGAGCACTGCTTGCCATGCAACCTGCTTATGTTCTGCCCTGTCACTGCCCTGTAGTCCGAAGATGGTGTCTTCTCCCCCAGATCTCACAGGTGTTCCCCATCAGTACCACGATCTTGCTTCAGTGTTTTGTAAGGACAGGGCTCTGTCACTTCCCCCACACCGGCCGTATGATTGCGCCATCAATCTCCTACCTGGGGCCCCTTACCCTAAAGGGCGACTTTACAACCTCTCTTCCCCAGAGAAGGAGGCGATGCGCAACTACATCTCAGAATCTCTACAATCAGGCATTATCAGACCCTCGTCTTCTCCCCTTGCTGCTGGCTTCTTCTTCGTGGGTAAGAAGGATGGCGGCCTGAGACCATGTATTGACTTCCGTGGACTAAACAACATCACTGTGAAGAATAAATACCCTCTTCCCCTTATCAGTTCCACACTCGAGCCACTCACCCATGCCAGAGTATTCACTAAGCTTGACCTCCGCAACGCCTACCACCTAGTCCGGATCAGGGAGGGCGATGAATGGAAGACTGCTTTCAACACCCACCTTGGCCATTTTGAGTACCTGGTTATGCCGTTTGGCCTGTCCAACGCCCCAGCCGTTTTCAAACCCTTGTGAACGATGTGCTGCGGGACATGCTTAACATCTTTGTGGTGGTGTACCTGGATGACATCCTCATCTTCTCCAGGTCCTTAGAAGAACACCACCAGCATGTCCGCCTGGTTCTTCAGCGGCTGTTGGAGAATCGTCTGTTTGTCAAGGCTGAAAAATGTGTGTTCCACTCAGACTCTGTTACTTACCTGGGCAATGTGGTGGAGAATGGACAAACCCGTGTGGATCCTGCCAAGATCAAGGCGGTGGAGGAATGGCCACGTCCTAATGATCGGACTCAGTTAAGGCGTTTCCTGGGGTTTGCAGGCTTTGTCCGCCGTTTCATCAAGGGTTTCAGCCAGATAGCAGCCCCTCTCAGTGCCCTGACTTCTACCTCTCGCCCTTTTTCCTGGACACCTAAAGCAGAAGCAGCATTCTGTAAGCTCAAGAGCCTGTTTGTCTCAGCTCCAGTGCTTGTTTTCCCTGATCCTAAGAGACAGTTTATTGTGGAGGTAGATGCCTCGGATACGGGCATTGGGGCAGTTCTATCCCAACGGGCTGAGGTGGACCAGAGAATACATCCCTGCGCTTTTTATTCAAGAAGTTATGACCCTGCGGAGAAGAACTACGATGTGGGAAATAAGGAACTTCTGGCGGTCCATGATGCCCTGAAGGAATGGAGACACTGGTTGGAGGGAGCGACGCTGCCGTTCATCGTGTGGTCAGATCACAAGAATCTAACCTACTTACAGACGGCAAAAAGACTCAACTCCAGACAGGCTCGCTGGGCCCTATTCTTCAGCCGGTTTGATTTCACCATCACTTACCGCCCAGGCTCCAAGAACATCAGGGCTGATGCTCTCTCCCGTCAGGTTACAAGGAGAACCTCTGAGGTCCAAGAGGCACCCACTACCATCCTTCCTTCCTCCCGGGTCGTGGGTGCTGTCACCTGGCCTATCGAAGCCATAGTAAGGCAGGCCCAGCAAACAGAGCCTGATCCAGGTAATGGACCTCAAGACAGGCTCTTTGTCCCTGCCTCTGTCCGTCCACAAGTGTTGGAGTGGGGTCACTCCAGCCACATTGCCTGCCACCCAGGGGTACGTCGGACCACAGAGTTCATCAGCCGCAGATTCTGGTGGTCCTCACTCAACAGAGATGTCAAGGAGTTTGTAGCTGCCTGCACCACCTGTGCCCGGAGTAAGGCTTCGCATCGTCCTCCTGCAGGCCTGCTTCAACCCCTACCGTGGTACCCAATTTGTCTCCACCGCCAGCCTCTCCTCGGGTCATCACCCACAGACCAATGGGCAAACTGAACATGCTAACCAGGCCCTCGAGACAACTCTTCGCTGTGTCACCACCAGCAACCTGTCAACCTGGTCCAGATATCTTCCCTGGGTTGAGTACTCTCTCAACACATGGAGAGCTCCGCCACTGGTATGTCCCCTTTTCAATGTTCTCTGGGTTACCAACCTCCCCTTTTTCCCCAACAGGAGCTGGAGGTGGCAGTTCCTTCCACCCGGGCCCACCTCCGCCGGTGTAGACGTGTCTGGAAGGCCGCCCGGGCTGCACTTCTTCGTGCCACTGTCCAAGCCCAGCATGATGCCAACCGGCGGAGGGTGCGTGCTCCTGTATACCAGCCAGGCCAGAAGGTTTGGCTGTTGGCCCGGGACCTGCCCCTCCAGACCTCCCAGACCTCCACCCGCAAGCTGAATCCCCGTTTTGTTGGCCCCTACCCAGTGGACTGTGTCATCAGCCCTGTTGCGGTACGTTTACGCCTCCCTCTGGCTCTCAAGGTTCACCCTGTCTTTCACGTGTTGCAGCTTAAGCCTGTGTCCACCAGCGTCCTGTCTCCCCCTGCTCCTGCTCCTCCGCCCCCACGGGTCCTGGCTGATGGTGACCCTGTGTGGACGGTTCGGAAGCTGCTCGCCGTTCGTCGCCGAGGCCGGGGATTCCAGTACTTGGTGGATTGGGAGGGCTACGGGCCCGAAGAACGCTCCTGGGTTCATGCTTCCTACCTGGCTGACCGCTCCTTGTTGGAGGACTTCTACAGGGACAATCCTGGGGCCCCTGGTCGGTCGTCCGGTGCCTCCCCTCAGGGGGGGGGGTACTGTTGTAGCTCCCCAGCAGCCAGCAGCCAGGCAGCCCAGCACAGGTGCTGGTAATTCCAATCAGCCCAGCTGCTCCTCATCAACATCAGGACTGCTGGAGTATAAGAGGAGGCTGAGAAGGGGCGCTCGTCGCTTGAACGTTGACTACTGTGGTCAGTCTAGCCTGCTGTGTCTCATAGCTTGTATAGTCTTGTGAATGCTCACTTTCACTGCCTATTCCAGTTTTCCCTGTTTAAATCCTGTTCTTCTGTGTTCCAGGCTCCCTCTGTAACCCCAGTGTCTCCTCGCTCATCCGAAGCTCCTCTCAACCGCCTCCTGGATCCTCTTCCCTCATACCTCTCCCTGGAAACTTCCCCCTTACCTCCTCGGTCAGCGCCCCCTCATTTTCAGAGTAAATAAACACTTTTGGACTAAAGAAACATTGTTCTGTGTCTCTGTCTCTGGGGTATCTGGCACATTTGGCTACGCCACTGTCTGAGCGTAACAATTACATTATTAAATACAGTATGTTATGTCATTGGCACTGTGTCATTATGTTTGTGTGTATATGCTTCCCTCTAGTTGTCTTTCTCTGCTGTCCCTGCAAATTGGTTTTCAGCTGTTGATGTCAATGTACAAGAAGTCACTGACTGCTTTAAAATCTGAAGGAACTAATCATCAGCCAGAGTCCTCCAAAAGAGCACAACTCGAGTGTGCCCTCCACTTGTCTGTTAATGATCTGTTGGTACTTTGTGAAGTAAACTTGTTATAGAATATAAGAGGTGTGTGGTGGGAGGTTAGGGACATTAGGTCAGTTTGGGTACCTTGTACATATTCACTAACACAGTGTATCTGGCAAATATTAAGTACGTTGGTTGATGCCTTTTGCTGTTATGGTTTTTGTTGAAGTATCTTTGTAGAGAAGCAAGTGAACGTGATTACTCAGGCCAAGTTTAGTTTTATCACTTTATTTTACTTTGGCTAAACCACTTTCTGCTGTCCTCCCCCATGTTTTGAGAACCACTGTGTAATTGTAAGTATTATAAATAGCTAAAACTAAATTGTACTGTACATGGATGGCATGGTGGTGCAGTGTTTAGCACTGTCACGTCGCAGCAAGAAGGTTCTTGTCTCGAACCCACAGACCAGCTTGGGCCTGTGGGGAGTTTGCAAGTTCTCCCTGTCATGCCTGTGTGGGTTCTCTCCAGGTACTCCAGCTTCCTCCCACAGACCAAAACATGCAGGTGAGGTTAATTGGTGACTCTAAATTGTCTGTGTCTATATATGTTAGCTCTGTGATTAACTGGCGATCTGTCCAGGTTGTATCCCACCTCTCACCCAGTGTCAGCTGAGATTGGCTCCAGCTCCCTTGTGAACCTCTAGAGGATAAGCAGTGAAGAAAGTGAATGAATTAATGAATAAATTGTACGTTGTACTCTACTTTGACTCTGTAGAGATAGTGGATGTCGTGTTACTGTCTCCATTTCCCAAAGCAATAATGATATTAAGTATAAAGCACCTCTACAACAATCCCTCATCAGTCATTAATAAATGTTTGATTTACTTTATGGAAAAAAATACATTCACAATAACTATTTTATGGTCCAGGAGAATATTTTATAGAATATGATGAATACAACATGTTTAATAAATAAAGGTCAAACATGTACAATTTGGATATATAAAAATGTGCATCAACTCTACAAAAAATGTTGGTAAAATAAATGGGTCTAGTGTGTTTTCACAGCTCTCAAATAGAACAGAATGTAAAGGTTATTTAAGGTATCGTGAAAAGTGATGAAAGGATCTGTGTGGTCTGACTCAGTTTCAAGGTTAGATCACTCTGTTGTGAAATTTAAGAGAACAAATGGACCTTTCAATCATTGGGCACAGAGGTAGAGATACTGGACGCCTGTTAACTTTTAAAGTGACAGCACAGCTTTGATATGAATACAACATCCCCCTGTTGGAGAAGTAGTGTATAACATACCATTGATGATGCATTGACTTGAGTCTCTTCATTATTTCCATATGTAAAATGATTTTGTACAAAGTTTATTAAAGTGACAGAGCTGCAACAACTCCTAATAAATACACAGTCAATGAGATAACACCAGTCTCAGGAGTTTTCATGGGATCAGCTTCTTAAGACTGTTTTTGTTTATTCTCTGTTCATGTATTTTAATTCTCCTGTCATTGCAGATCTTGCCACTCCTTGCCCTGCAATTATTTCGTTCCCCTAACCTGAGCTTCCCCACCCTCTTCCACAGCTGGCCCTCTTCATCAGCCTCCCACTCAGTCTCCTTTTCATATACAGTCAGTTACTCTCTGTCAGATTGTAAAGCCACATGCTCTGCTCTTGTCCTGCCTGCCCGGTTGTCCTGCATGAAACTTCCTCGTTTTTTGCTAGATGTTATTTTTGGACCTCTCTCTTTCAGTTTAGTAAGCTTCTTTTGTATCAGTGTGTTTTTGGGTCCGGCACCTTCTGAGCCATTACAGGAGTCTACATCCACATAAATTGGCAGGATAGTTGATGCAGAGTTAACAGGTAATATAATGTGAAGCATAAGTTACTGAACAATTACAAAGATTGCCGAGAGGGGGCGCCTTTGTGTGCGTCAGGTTTAGAAACAAAAACATGTTATTGCAGCGCCCCCTCTTGAAGTCTGGCTCAGGACAACAAAAACATGACACCTGTTTCACTGACTCTTATGCACATTATATACAATGCTGCTTAAATTACTCTAACTGGGTTATTTTCCATTATTTTTTGTGTTTTGTGTGGTTGTACTTTACATGCACAACTCTGATCAAAGTAAATTGGAAAAAAAAGTATTTGGTGTGAACGCTTACTTCCTCTTTCTGTGTGTTTTTCTTCATGTAATCTGCATGATACGTGTCACTGTGTTCATGTGTGATCGTGTTGATCACTTACCGATCTTAGGCTTTCAGCATTGCATTTGGCACATTATTTGTGTATACAAAGGCATTAAATCACCATATTTAGGCTAGACCGTTCTTCAAATTCATTACAAAATGTTTTGTTACCTCAGGATTTATTTTCAATAACTTCTCACAACTTGAAAAGTTGGCCTTTCCACACCTAAAATGAATCTTCCTGCCATGAGGATGGCTTTCTACATTAAAATGCATCAACTGATTTGTCATCCATAACCATGGATTAATTGATCCAAATCTTCAATAAATGGGCAGATTTCTTTGTAATGATTTTTGATTATGCTTTTATTCCTGACTAAATAAATATGATGTTGATGTGACTTTCTTTTAAAAGTCCTAATTATTGGATGGAACTACACTATAGAGTTTTAGAGTTGTAGTTTTATGAGAACTCACAATTGTCTGCTTCAATCAGTGATGTCAGAGCAGGTGTTTGGCCTCAGAGCATTACTAGGATGTGTCAGAAATTCATGATTTTGGAAAGACTAATTTTTTTTAAATTGAGTTCATATTTCCTTTAATCTGATCAAGAAAATTGTACTTAAACTTTTGAGACTAATGTCTATTTCCAGTCTTTGGATCCAGTTGCTGACCTTGACTTGATGACCTACATGACTATTACAATTGTTTTCACATCTAGCCCTAACCTACATTACATTTTCTAGCTCACAAATGAAAGCACGTTTAGTCCAACCACTTTCTTTTTGATGTGAGATTAGGAGCTGAGATATGGTCAACACCTATTGAATGTGTGAAAATGGACAAATACAACTCTGATAAATACTACATAGTTACTACATAGTTAGAGACTCATTTCAGGTCAACAATAATCTTCTGACTCCAGCTCTCAATCTGTGGTCAGGTAAAGAGCAAATGTTTCATATTTAATTTCACATAATGCAAAGTCTTTAGTTGCTGTTGATACACACATATATATGTATGATATATATGTGTGTAAACGTGTATGTGTATATATGAATGTAAGTGTATATATATATATACATATATATATATACATATATATATATATATATATGTGTGTGTGTGTGTGTGTGTGTGTTACAATTGCATTTTAGGGTTGTTTTATTTAGTTTTTAATTTTAGTGTTGTATACATTTGTTTTTTGTTTTTTTCTATATCACTATTTTTTGAGCTTCTGTAGCAATGAATTTTTTCCCCACTGTGGGATCAATAAATGTATCCTTATCCTTATATATTTCATTTTTTAGAACTGACTTCTAGATGCTCTCATTTTCAGGATGAAGTGTGTTATGGTCTTTCTCGTGTTGTCCGTGGTCGTCCTCATGGCCGATCCTGGAGAGTGTTTTAGTCTTGTATGGTATGGTCATGGAAACAATGGTCCTTTTAATTCCAAACATTTAGATAGCCGCAAAAGTATACTAAATCATGAAATACATTTTGTGTCAACTTCAATAGATAGACCTCAGAACAACATAAACAAACTGCTTTGTGGATTAACATTTTGATGATTGATTTCAATTTTTTCTGTCCTCTATCTAGGCTTCTTATGAAAAACCCCCAGCTTCTTATGAAACATCGCCTGCATATTATCAAAACAACTCCGAAACGACCACAAACGTGCATATGTAAGCCTGTCACTCAGGGCTGGATCTGTTCATCAAGTTAGGAGTGATTGCTTTGGGCTTTGCAATGCAAGAAGCAAATGGATCAGCTAACAAACCAGCAGTTTCAGATTTACATGAAGCTTTTGAGATGTGGTTATTCTGGCATAGCTACTATTGTTTTTAAAAATGTAAAATGGCTTAATATTGCAGTCCTGCTCAATAAATCAGCAAAACAAAAAATCAAACTCTAGTATGTGTGTGTTTTTATTCAAGTGAATAAGCTTCTGTAATTTGAAGTCTGGCTCAAATTAGAGAAGGGACATTTGATGCATGAAGGCGCAATTTTCAGCAGGAACCTGGCTCTCTTAAACCTAAATGGAATGAGCCTCAATTCATAATCATTTTTAATAATTAATGTAAATTTTGTGTATATATATAATGTGTATGTGTGTGTGTGTGTGTGTGTGTGTGTGTGTGTGTGTGTGTGTGTGTGTGTGTGTGTATATGTATATATATATATATATATATATATATATATGGAGTGGTTGTACACTTTACATGCACAACTCTGATCAAAGTAGAAAAAACCCCAGTATATTTGGTGTGAACCCTTACTTCTTCTTTCTGTGTGTTTTTCCTTATGTCATCTGTATGAAACGTGTCTGAGCTTCAATGTGTTGATCTCTGATAAATGTTCTTACACCATAACAGTGACCAGACACCTGTTAAAACTGACAAAATGAAGAAGTTATAACAAGAGACACTGAGATTAGATCAGCACCTTGTCATCTGTCTACATAACTTGACATTGCAAAAATGCAATAAGAAATACAGTTATTATAAATGATTCAACAACTCTGAGAAAATGAACTCAACAATGGCTTTATAAAGACAAAGGCTCTTCACAACTCTTAAACTCATAGATTCACATCATCTACAGGTCACAACTGCTCACTTTGTTCTCTTGAATGAAATATTTTGTTAATGTGTTTTTCATGATAATCAGCTGGTGGAAACAGTCATGCAAATAGTTCTTTCTTGTACTTCACTTAATGCCAGGTCTTCAGATCAGTGGTCACCAACCCTGCTCCTGGAGAGCTACTGCCCTGCATGTTTAGGTGTCTCCCCATTCTAACACACCTGATTCTATTTATTGACTCATTATCAAGCAGCCAAAGCTTTTCAAGGGGTTTGAAAATGAGTTAATCATAATAAACCTGTGACTTGCACAGTTATAATGTTGGATAAATAATGAATTGAATGTAGAGAGCCGTGAGAGTTGATTCTGTGGTCAGGGAAGAAGTGTGTTTCTGTGTGTTGTGTTTTCACATTGGTTGTCCTCATGGCTGAATCAGGATGATGTACGTTAAGAGGCATCACATCTTTAAGCGGAGGTGCAAATAGTGGATAAAAAGATAATTCACAAACGTGAATATAATATATGTGATGTGCAGTGTTGGGGAACATTGTTTTTTTAAATTAGTGCCTTTAAAAAGTAACTTGTTTCATTACATCATTACCGTCTGAGAAAAGTAACCAGAGTACTTTAGCATTACTGAAAATGAAAATCCCTTTGTGATTCCACACGTATGTTGTTTTAGTCCAGACCTCCATTAAATATAATGTCTCTAACATAATCACACAGCCAAGTCTGGACCATAATCTGTAAATCTGTACACTGATAGCAGGAATAACAGACACAATGTCCAATTTACAGCTCTTTATTGTAGCTATTGTGGCTAAGCCCACATACTGTACAGGTTATAAAATGACATACAGGCTTTTCAAACACATACCTACATCACTTGCAATAGGCTCTTGTTAACCAGGCACAACTTGCATGTTACTGTAATGTTCTTGCTCTTATTTCCTCCTACAAATTCAAAATAATGTGAATCATTTCACAGAGTGAATGCTGTCCCTTCAGCCTTCACTGAGCATTTTTTCAGCCTATTCACTGTAAAGAAATGGATCTAATGCATGGGCTGGTTTCTTATTACTGATTTTAAACTATGTGCTACCTTTTTTTACCTGATTAAATAAAGATAAAGATGTTTATAAAGCAACACTAGCGAGTTTTAGAAAATGAGAACTTGCTCCAGTCAGTGACGTCAGAGCAGATGTTTTACCTCAGGGCTAATGGAAAACACCACTTATTAGTATGTGTCAGAAGTTTATAGTACCCGGGCTTATATTTCCATTCATCTTATCAAGAAAACTGCTTAAAAACTTTCTTTGGATCCAGTTGCTGACCTTGACCTACAAGCTTTGCATTTGTCATACAAATACTGTATGTCTGAATTATTCTCATACCACATCTAGCCCTAACTTACATTACATGTTCTAGCTTACAAATCAAAGCATGTTTAGTCCAACCACTTTCTTGTTGATGTGAGATTAGGAGCTGAGATATGGTCAACACCTATTGAATGTGTGAAAATGGAAAAATACAACTCTGATAAATACTACCTCATTTCAGGTCCACCCACTTCACCAGATTGGTATATAATGAATGTTGGCACAGGCATCCACTCATACCGCTTACTTTAGTCTTTGACAACAATCTTCTGACTCCAGCTCTCAATCTGTGGACAGGTAAAGAGCAAATGCTTCATATTTAATTTCACATTAAGTTTTTAGGATATGTAACAGTATTGGTTATATTGTTGGATTGTGTGACAGCTAAGATAAGATATTATATTATCTTACTTATATATTACTATTACATAAATTGGTCAAAAAAAGATTTACACAGAATAACCAGAGGTGTGTTTTACAAATGATGGTTCTCTTTGTGAATGAAATTGCAGGGTTGCTTCTATTTTTTAGAACTGACTACTAGATGTTCTCATTTTCAGGATGAAGTGTGTTATGGTCTTTCTCGTGTTGTCCCTGGTCGTCCTCATGGCCGATCCTGGAGAGTGTTTCTTCAGACACTTATGGAGAGGTGCCAAGGCCGCATTTAGAGCGGCCAGGGGGGGATGGAGAAGTAAGCCATGATATACCTTTTGTGTCGATTTCAATTGATAGACCTCAGATTTACGCCAACAGTACGATACTTTAGTGTGTCATCAACAAAGAGGTGGAGAACACACATGAATACACTGGGTTCTTTTTTTAAAGATTTTACTGGCATAGACATCTTTATTCATCAGTAGATCGACAGGAAACATGGGAGAGAGAGGGGGGTGACATGCAGCAAAGGACCTCCGATCGGGATTCGAATCGGGGGCAGCTGCATATATGGCATGCGCTCTAACCACTCGCCCACCTGCGCGCCATTCTTTTGGGGTTTTTTACTAAATATTTGATTACACCAGGCATCACAGCTGTATTTGTGAAGCAAAAAAACTAAAAGTACCTCAAACCCTAAAAGTATAATATTTGATTAGGATTTTCACACATATTTAGAGATGATTTGGGCTGTTGTAACAAGATGAGGGTTTGTTAAAGTCTTTTAAATCTCTTTGTTTAGATTACCATCGCCAGCGCAACATGAATCAGATGTGGAGGTAAGGAATTCTTACTAGTATTGTCAATAAGGATTAACCAACTGTTGAAAGCTTTTTGGAATAACATTCTGATAATTAATCACCTGATTGTTTTATTTCTACATTTTATTCCCTCCTCTGTCTCGCTATGTAAGGTTCCCCCAGCAAAGAGCCAGACAACGGCAGATTCAACAACAACAATTAGCCAGATTTCGGCCACTCAATCTGGGCTGAATCTGTTCAGTTTGAACACACTGTTTGGTGTGATTGCTTTGGGCTTTACAATGCAAGAAAGAAGTAGATCAGCTAACAAACCAGCAGTTTTGGGTTTGCATTAAGCATTTGCGAAGAAGTAATTCATATATAGCTCTTAGCATAGCTCCTATTGGTTTTTAAAAATGTAAAATGGCCAAATATTGCAAACTGCCCCGCTTAATAAATCAGCAATACAAAAAGTCAAACTCTAGTGTGTGTGTTTTTATTCAAGTGAATACGATTCTGTAATTTTATAACAAGATTGCCAATAACAATGAATAATGTTGTTCAGCAAATAAGCAGAAAGCTAATGCAGCATTTCCTCATAGCAATAGTGATTTATATTTAACATAGCTGGACGAAGTGGTTGGGGAGAGGGAAGTCTGGGCTTCCATGCTTAGGCTGCTGCCCCCGCGACCCGACCCAGGATAAGCAGAAGAAGACGGACGGATATTACACATGCTAGTGACAGGCCAGTTATACAGATTTTGCTATTTTGACATTTTGGTGCTTAGCAGCTCTACAGAAGAATATATTTGTGTTTGTCTGTGTTGGAAAGAGAACACTAGAAGTAAAACAAGTAATATTAGTGTATATAATATTTATTTAATAAGGTTTAATCCCAGGGTTGTAATGTGATAAATCCAGTTAATTTTTTTAATCGTTGGACAGCCTAGTCTTTTCTATGAGCAGTGGGTCTAAACACACTGCTCCTCCCCATGGACAAATGTTGGATAAATAATGAAATGAATGTAGAGAGCTGTGAGAGTTGATTCTGTGGTCAGGGAAGAAGTGTGTTTCTGTGTGTTGTGTTTTCACATTGGTTGTCCTCATGGCTGAATCAGGATGATGTGCGTTACGAGGCATCACATCTTTAAGCAAAGGTGCAAATAGTGAATAAAAAGATAATTCACAAAAGTGAATACAGTAGTAGCCACTTCAAAGTTCCCCTCCAAGCTGAAAGCCAGCTGAATGGCAGCCGACTCCCAGCCAAGTTCCAGCTGAGTTCCAGCAGCTGGAGCGACCCCCTCCTTCTCCTGGGCGTGTCTATCTTTTCCTGTAAACCCACCTATTCATTGTAATACAGGGTTTGACCAGGAGATGGCGCTTCTGTCACAAACTAGCCCACATTCTGATGCGAGCTCATGGGGCGAGCACGCAGGTAATAAAAAGACGACAATTTATGAAAAAAGGTCATTCATTTCATTGGATCACTTGCTGGTGACGATCAGCCTGTGGGGCAGCTTTAAGAGACCACACATGGGGTAGAAGCCGCTGATTGGCTGAGAAGCTTTCACTCAAAGCTTTCTTCAGGCTGCTTATTGGATGAACAACTAGAATGAAAACTAACTAATGCTGTGTCCGAAATCACTCACTACATACTATGGGTCAAAATGGGTGGGTCTGGACCTAAAATCCATTCTCCATTCATCCATCCATCCCTCCATTTTAACCTGTGATTTTGTTGTACATTCATTGTTGACAATAAAGCTCATTTACTCTTTACAATACCGACCAGTCAACCGGAACCCCAGCTCGTCATTTAAAAATACATTTTATTTTAATACAATTTAAATTGTGCTTACTGCTTGGAGGGAATGTTTTCACCGGAAATTTTTACTGGAAGTGTAAAAAAGTAGGTACAGGACTCCAGTAGATTTTATCAGAGTCCTGTAATTACCGGATAACGGAAACCCAGTATGTGGTTGTCACTGTCCGCTGACATAGCCTACTACGTATTAAATAGAGCGTCCTGCTTTACATCACTAGACTGGGTTTGTCTATGTCTTGGTTTGACAGTGACAGTGATCAGTGATCAGTCAGAGGAATTATTAAGTGTCTGCGAGTGTTTCCTGTGACGGACGGTGTCCTGTCAGATGTACGGCAGCTTCAATTGCATCCGTACTTTCTAATGGATTAACTATATTGTACCCTTCATTCGGCGACTTTATACAGAAGAATAGAAGTAAAACAAGTAATATTAGTTTATATAATATTTAGCCTCGTATTTTAATAAGGTTTAATCCCAGGGTTGTAATGTGATAAATCCAGTTAATTTTTTTAATCGTTGGACAGCCTAGTCTTTTCTATGAGCAGTGGGTCTAAACACACTGCTCCTCCCCGTGGACAAATGAGGCATTGCAACTGGCGTTTCCAGTCGGGCCTCGTGTCATCACTGGGGGATCACATTTCCCCCCTGCTTCCATTATCGGCCAGCCAAGACCGGTCAAGGACCAGTCAAGGAAACACGGGAAATTTGAAATGGCTTCATCTGTATAATATATGTGATGTGCAGTGTTGGGGAATGTTTTGTTTTTTTTAAATTAGTGCCTTTAAAAAGTAACGTGTTTCATTACATCACTATCTTCCGCGGAAAAGTAACCAGAGTACTTTAGTGTTACTGAAAATGAAAATCCCTTTGTGATTCCTCACGTATGTTGCTTTAGTCCAGACCTCCATTAAATATAATCTAACATCATCACACAGCCAAGTCTGGACCATAATCTGTAAATCTGTACACTGATAGCAGGAATAACAGACACAATGTCCAATTTACAGCTCTTTATTGTAGCTATTGTGGCTAAGCTTCTCAAACATATGCCCACTTACAGGCTTTTCAAACACATACCTACATCACTTGCAATAGGCTCTTGTTAACCAGGCACAACTTGCATGTTACTGTAATGTTCTTGCTCTTATTTCCTCCTACAAATTCAAAATAATGTGAATATTTCCACAGAGTGAATGCTGTCCCTTCAGCCTTCACTGAGCATTTTTTCAGCCTATTCACTGTAAAGAAATGGATCTAATGCATGGGCTGGTTTCTTATTACTGATTTTTAACTATGTGCTACCTTTTTTTACCTGATTAAATAAAGATAAAGATGTTTATAAAGCAACACTAGTGAGTTTTAGAAAATGAGAACTTGCTCCAGTCAGTGACGTCAGAGCAGTTGTTTGACCTCAGAGCTAATGGAAAACACCACTTATTAGTATGTGTCAGAAGTTCATAGTACCCGGGCTTATATTTCCATTCATCTTATCAAGAAAACTGCTTAAAAACTTTCTTTGGATCCAGTTGCTGACCTTGACCTACATGATGATTAAAAGATTTGCATTTGTCATACAAATACTGTATGTCTGAATTATTCTCATACCACATCTAGCCCTAACTTACATTACATGTTCTAGCTCACAAATGAAAGCACGTTTAGTCCAACCACTTTCTTGTTGATGTGAGATTAGGAGCTGAGATATGGTCAACACCTATTGAATGTGTGAAAATGGACAAATACAACTCTGATAAATACTACATAGTTACTACATAGTTACTGAGAGACTCATTTCAGGTCCACCCACTTCACGAGACTGGTATTTAATAAATGTTGGCATAGGAATCCACTCATACCGCTTACTTTGCTCTCTTTGACAACAATATTCTGACTCCAGCTCTCAATCTGTGGACAGGTAAAGAGCAAATGCTTCATATTTAATTTCACATAATGCAAATAGGATATGTAACAGTATTGGTTATATTGTTGGATTGTGTGACAGCTAAGATAAGATATTATATTATCTTACTTATATATTACTATTACATAAATTGGTCAAAAAAAGATTTACACAGAATAACTAGAGGTGCGATTTACAAATGATGGTTCTCTTTGTGAATGAAATTGCAGGGTTGCTTCTATTTTTTAGAACTGACTACTAGATGTTCTCATTTTCAGGATGAAGTGTGTTATGGTCTTTCTCGTGTTGTCCCTGGTCGTCCTCATGGCCGATCCTGGAGAGTGTTTCTTAAGACACATATGGAGAGGTGCCAAGGCCGCATTTAGAGCGGCCAGGGGGGGATGGAGAAGTAAGCCATGATATACCTTTTGTGTCGATTTCAATTGATAGACCTCAGATTTACGCCAACAGTACGATACTTTAGTGTGTCATCAACAAAGAGGTGGAGAACACACATGAATACACTGGGTTCTTTTGGGGTTTTTTTACTAAATATTTGATTACACCAGGCATCACAGCTGTATTTGTGAAGCATAAAACCTAAAAGTATAATATTTGATTAGGATTTTCAAAAAGATTTAGAGATGATTTGGGCTGTTGTAACAAGATGAGAGTTTGTTAAATTCATTTAAATCTCTTTGTCTAGGTTACCATCGCCAGCGCAACATGAATCAGATCGGGAGGTAAGGAATTCTTACTAGTATTGTCAATAAGGATTAACCAACTGTTGAAAGCTTTTTGGAATAACATTCTGATAATTAATCACCTGATTGTTTTATTTCTAAATTATATTCCCTCCTCTGTCTAGGTATATGAGGATAATGTCCCAGCAAAGAGCCAGACAACGGCAACAACAGATTCAACAACAACAACTAGCCAGATGTCGGGCAATGCTGGGCTGAATCTGTTCAGTTTGAACACACTGTTTGGTGTGATTGCTTTGGGCTTTACAATGCAAGAAAGAAGTAGATCAGCTAACAAACCAGCAGTTTTGGGTTTGCATTAAGCATTTGCGAAGAAGTAATTCATATATAGCTCTTAGCATAGCTCCTATTGGTTTTTAAAAATGTAAAATGGCCAAATATCGCAAACTGCCCTGCTTAATAAATCAGCAATACAAAAAGTCAAACTCTAGTGTGTGTGTTTTTATTCATGTGTATACGATTCTGTAATTTTATAACAAGATTGCCAATAATAATGAATAATGTTGTTCAGCAAATAAGCAGAAAGCTAATGCAGCATTTCCTCATAGCAAGAGTGATTTTTATTTAACATAGCTGGACGAAGTAGCTGGGGAGAGGGAAGTCTGGGCTTTCCTGCTTAGGCTGCTGCCCCCGCGACCCGACCCAGGATAAGCAGAAGAAGACGGACGGATATTACACATGCTATTGACTATGTAGCTTGTTCAAAACATAGAATGCCTTTTCCAGAAACTTAATGAAATGTCAGTCAGTACAGTCATTTACCACAGTAATTAGGCAGAATTCCCATTTTGTTAACTCATATAACCAGGTCTTGAAGTGTAAAAGTTTTGTGTTAAACTTTAAAGTTATATTACGAATTATTTTGCTATTAGGTCAACAACAATTTTCTGACTCCATCTCTCAACCTGTGGACAGGTAAAGAGCAAATGTTTCATATTTAATTTCACAATGCAAAGTCTTTAGTTGCTGTTGTATATGTGTATATATATATGTTATAATTATATGTTATAATTGCATTTTACGGTTGTTTTATTTAGTTTTTAATTTTTTAATTTTATTGTTGTATACATTTGTTTTTTGTTTTTTTCTATATCACTATTTTTTGAGCTTCTGTAGCAATGAATTTTCCCCACTGTGGGATCAATAAATGTATCCTTATCCTTATATATTTGATTTTTTAGAACTGACTTCTAGATGCTCTCATTTTCAGGATGAAGTGTGTTATGGTCTTTCTCGTGTTGTCCGTGGTCGTCCTCATGGCCGATCCTGGAGAGTGTTTTAGTCTTGTATGGTATGGTCATGGAAACAATGGTCCTTTTAATTCCAAACATTTAGATAGCTGCAAAAGTATACTAAATCATGAAATACATTTTGTGTCAACTTCAATAGATAGACCTCAGAACAACATAAACAAACTGTTTTATGGATTAACATTTTGATGATTGATTACCTAATTGTTTTATTTCAATTTTTTCTGTCCTCTATCTAAGCATGCTATGAAAAACTGCCTGCATAGTATCAAAGAAACTCCGAAACGACCACAAACGTGCATATGTAAGCCAGTCACTCAGGGCTGGATCTGTTCATCAAGTTAGGAGTGATTGCTTTGGGCTTTGCAATGCAAGAAGCAAATGGATCAGCTAACAAACCAGCAGTTTCAGATTTACATGAAGCTTTTGAGATGTGGTTATTCTGGCATAGCTACTATTGTTTTTAAAAATGTAAAATGGCTTAATATTGCAGTCCTGCTCAATAAATCAGCAAAACAAAAAATCAAACTCTAGTATGTGTGTGTTTTTATTCAAGTGAATAAGCTTGTGTAATTTGAAGTCCGGCTCGGGACATTTGATGCATGAAGGCGCAATTTTCAGCAGGAACCTGGCTCTCTTAAACCTAAATGGAATGAGCCTCAATTCATAAATGTATGTAAATTGTGTGCATGTATATATATGTGTGTGTGTGTGTGTGTGTGTGTGTGTGTGTGTGTGTGTGTGTGTGTTATGGCAAATATGGAAATTAACCAAATAATACATGGAATTAATGTTTGAGTATATGGAATGAAAGCTTTCAATAATTGATCATTATTGAAAAGACTCTTTGAGGGACTCTTGGGTTATAAACACATATACATATACTACATATATATGTTTCATTGACTTTTATGCATATTATTTACAATGCTGCTTAAGTTACTTTTTATCTGCATTAATCTTTGTGTTTTCTCCTATGGAGTGGTTGTACACTTTACATGCACAACTCTGATCAAAGTAGAAAAAACCCCAGTATATTTGGTGTGAACCCTTACTTCTTCTTTCTGTGTGTTTTTCCTTATGTCATCTGTATGATACGTGCCACTGTGTTCATGAGCTTCAATGTGTTGATCTCTGATAAATGTTCTTACACCATAACAGTGACCAGACACCTGTTAAAACTGTCCGCTTCCTTCATATTTCAAGCTGGTGTGAAAGACTGCACGTATGATATCAGGCCAGCTATACAGACTTTGCTATTTTGACATTTTGGTGCTTAGCAGCTCTACAGAAGAATATATTTGTATTTGTCTGTGTTGGAAAGAGAACACTTTCAGTAAAAGTCGGATCATTTACCGACCTTAGGCTTTCAGCATTGCATTTGGCAAAGTCATTAAATCACCACATTTAGTCTAGACTCTAATAGAAATTGAAGAAGTGATAACAAGAGACACTGAGATTAGATCAGCACCTTGTCATCTGTCTACATAACTCGACATTGCAAAAATGTAATAAGAAATACAGTTATTATAAATGATTCAACAACTCTGAGAAAATGAACTCAACAATGGCTTTATAAAGACAAAGGCTCTTCACAACTCTTAAACTCATAGATTCACATCATCTACAGGTCATAACTGCTCACTTTGTTCTCTTGAATGAAATATTTTGTTAATGTGTTTTTCATGATAATCAGCTGGTGGAAACAGTCATGCAAATAGTTTTTCTTTCTTGTACTTCACTTAATGCCAGGTCTTCAGATCAGTGGTCACCAACCCTGCTCCTGGAGAGCTACTGCCCTGCATGTTTAGGTATCTCCCCATTCTAACACACCTGATTCTATTTATTGACTCGTTATCAAGCAGCCAAAGCTTTTCAAGGGGTTTGAAAATGAGTTAATCATAATAAACCTGTGACTTGCACAGTTATAATGTTGGATAAATAATGAATTGAATGTAGAGAGCCGTGAGAGTTGATTCTGTGGTCAGGGAAGAAGTGTGTTTCTGTGTGTTGTGTTTTCACATTGGTTGTCCTCATGGCTGAATCAGGATGATGTACGTTAAGAGGCATCACATCTTTAAGCGGAGGTGCAAATAGTGGATAAAAAGATAATTCACAAACGTGAATATATATGTGATGTGCAGTGTTGGGGAATATTATTTTTTTAAATCAGTGCCTTTAAAAAGTAACTTGTTTCATTACATCATTACCGTCTGAGAAAAGTAACCAGAGTACTTTAGCATTACTGAAAATGAAAATCCCTTTTGTGATTCCTCACGTATGTTGTTTTAGTCCAGACCTCCATTAAATATAATGTCTCTAACATCATCACACAGCCAAGTCTGGACCATAATCTGTAAATCTGTACACTGATAGCAGGAATAACAGACACAATGTCCAATTTACAGCTCTTTATTGTAGCTATTGTGGCTAAGCCCACATACAGGTTATAAAATGACATACAGGCTTTTCAAACACACACCTACAGTACATCACTTGCAATAGGCTCTTGTTAACCAGGCACAACTTGCATGTTACTGTAATGTTCTTGCTCTTATTTCCTCCTACAAATTCAAAATAATGTGAATCATTTCACAGAGTGAATGCTGTCCCTTCAGTCTTCACTGAGCATTTTTTCAGCCTATTCACTGTAAAGAAATGGATCTAATGCATGGGCTGGTTTCTTATTACTGATTTTTAACTATGTGCTACCTTTTTTTACCTGATTAAATAAAGATAAAGATGTTTATAAAGCAACACTAGCGAGTTTTAGAAAATGAGAACTTGCTCCAGTCAGTGACGTCAGAGCAGTTGTTTGACCTCAGAGCTAATGGAAAACACCACTTATTAGTATGTGTCAGAAGTTCATAGTACCTGGGGTTATATTTCCATTCATCTTATCAAGAAAACTGCTTAAAAACTTTCTTTGGATCCAGTTGCTGACCTTGACCTACAAGCTTTGCATTTGTCATACAAATACTGTATGTCTGAATTATTCTCATACCACATCTAGCCCTAACATCTAGACATTACATGTCTAGCTCACAAATGAAAGCACGTTTAGTCCAACCACTTTCTTTCTGAGGTTAGTTAGGAGCTGAGATATGGTCAACACCTATTGAATGTGTGAAAATGGACAAATACAACTCTGATAAATACTACATCATTGCAGGTCCACCCACTTGACGAGATTGGTATTTAATGAATGTTGGCACAGGCATCCACTCATACCGCTTACTTTAGTCTTTGACAACAATCTTCTGACTCCAGCTCTCAATCTGTGGACAGGTAAAGAGTAAATGCTTCATATTTAATTTCACATAAAGTTTTTAGGATATGTAACAGTATTGGTTATATTGTTGGATTGTGTGACAGCTAAGATAAGATATTATATTATCTTACTTATATATTACTATTACATAAATTGGTCAAAAAAGGATTTACACAGAATAACTAGAGGTGCGATTTACAAATGATGGTTCTCTTTGTGAATGAAATTGCAGGGTTGCTTCCATTTTTTAGAACTGACTACTAGATGTTCTCATTTTCAGGATGAAGTGTGTTATGGTCTTTCTCGTGTTGTCCCTGGTCGTCCTCATGGCCGATCCTGGAGAGTGTTCCTTCAGACATATATGGAGAGGTGCCAAGGCCGCATTTAAAGTGGCCAGACTGGGATGGAAAGGTAAGTCATGATATACCTTTTGTGTCGATTTCAATTGATAGACCTCAGATTTACGCCAACAGTACGATACTTTAGTGTGTCATCAACAAAGAGGTGGAGAACACACATGAATACACTGTGTTCTTTTGGGTTTTTTTACTAAATACTTGATTACACCAGGCATCACAGCTGTATTTGTGAAGCATAAAACCTAAAAGTATAATATTTGATTAGGATTTTCAAAAAGATTTCGAGATGATTTGGGCTGTTGTAACAAGATGAGAGTTTGTTAAAGTCATTTAAATCTCTTTGTTTAGGTTACCATCGCCAGCGCAACATGAATCAGACAGGGAGGTAAGGAATTCTTACTAGTATTGTCAATAAGGATTAACCAACTGTTGAAAGCTTTTTGGAATAACATTCTGATAATTAATCACCTGATTGTTTTATTTCTACATTTTATTCCCTCCTCTGTCTAGGTATAAGAGGACGATGCCCCAGCAAAGAGCCATACAACGGCAACAACAGCTTCAACAACAACAATTAGCCAGATTTCGGCCACTCACTCAGGACTGAATCTGTTCAGTTTGAACACACTGTTTGGTGGGATTGCTTTGGACTTTACAATGCAAGAAAGATAAATTAATAAATCAGCAATACAAAAAGTCAAACTCTAGTGTGTGTGTTTTTATTCAAGTGAATACGATTCTGTAATTTTATAACAAGATTGCCAATAACAATGAATAATGTTGTTCAGCAAATAAGCAGAAAGCTAATGCAGCATTTCCTCATAGCAAGAGTGATTTATATTTAACATAGCTGGACGAAGTGGCTGGGGAGAGGGAAGTCTGGGCTTCCATGCTTAGGCTGCTGCCCCCGCGACCCGACCCCGGATAAGCAGAAGAAAACGGACGGATATTACACATGCTAGTGACTATGTTGCTTGTTCAAAACATTGGTGACTTTTATTTAGGCAGAATTCCCATTTTGTTAACTCATATAACCAGGTCCTGAAGCATTAAAATTGCGAGTTAAACTTGAAAGTTATATTACTAATTAATTTGTTTTTACAGACATGACATACAATGACAAAAATGTCCAGAATTAGATTTTTAAAATAAATTACTTCTTAGTGCCAATAATGACCAAGACAGCTGCATGCATGAGAATGTTTTTAGGTAGTCAATAATAAGTGGTACTATTTAATTCTCTGGCGTGGATGGGCTCTATATTGCTGGAGGTGAGATTATGGTGACACAAATTGAGGATTTTAATTAATTTGACTGCAGACTTGCTGCCATTTAAGAAAGAGAATACAGGAGGCCACAAGAGTACAAGTGACATGTGGTGCACTGTCACACTAAATGAGGAAGCAGTACTGCATGTGACAATGTGACTGTTAGCACATACAGTACACTTTACATTACATGTTTATTTTTTAGTCCGGGTTGATACTTTTAAATGCTGTAATTAAAAAGATCTTCTAAACAGTGAGGTATTACTGGGCACTAAATTGAACTGACATTCTATGATATTTTAAATCAAGTATCAAATCACAACTGAATGTTAACTAGTAATGAATGAACTGTTTTCAATTATAATTATACATGATATCAACTTTTGTAACCTGCTGTTGTATGCTAATGCTGTAGACTTAGTCAAATTGTTAAACAGAAGAAATATAACTCAGTGAATGTTAACCTTCAGCTTTACATTTAATACACATATGTGACTGTCAGAATGATTACTATTATTATACTACTACCAACATTTAAACAGTCCTTTTGAAACATTTTCATCAATTTAAGTGCGTCTTCCTGTCATACCTTTGGTCTCTGCATTTTCTCACGTCTCGAAAAACCACAATTTTGTGAAACTCCAACCTGAGATTAAATCAATACCTTGTCATCCGTACTTCTATTACAACATACAATAAGAAACGCAGAATTACCAAACACTACACGTGTGCTTGGAAACTGATTTCATCCCTGCTCTTACAGTATAAAAAGACAGGTATCTCACAACCATAAGGCAACAGACATTATCTGCAGGTCTGTTTCTTGACATTGCTCTTTTTGACAACAGCTATTTTGGCTCTGAAATATCTGTGGAAAGGTAAGAAATATGTGATGAGCATTTGTGATCTGAAGCCCTGTTCTATTCTGTGAATGAAGAGAGGAGATTCTGATGTGTTTTTGTCTTTCAGGATGAAGTGTGTTATGATCTTTCTTGTGCTGACGCTGGTCATCCTCATGGCTGAACCAGGGGAGAGTTTGTTTGGAAGTTTGAGAGCCTTCTGGAGAGGTGGAAGACCTGGATATAAAAGTAAATATAAACTTAAAGTAGTCAGTTTGGACTTAAATGCGTCAAACTTCAGTCAATTTAAACGTTCTTTCTGTTAAACCATCCATGATTGCCTGCCTCAAAATACATCTTTCCAATAAGTATGATGATAAGTTGGGTTGAGCATAGCTCAGCGGGTATAGCGCCCACCCCATGTGTTAAGGCTATAGTCCTCGTTGCAGGTGACCCCGGTTCGAATCCCGAGCCGAGCGGTCTTATCCTGTGTGTCATTCCCCCTCTCTCTGCCTCCTGCTTCCTGTCTATCTCCACTGTCCTGTCCATTAAAGGCAAAAAAGCCCAAAAAAATATACTTAAAAAAAAAAAAAGTATGATGATAAGTTACGAGTTTGCAAAGCTTCAATTATTAGATGTATTACAAAGTAAGAAATACTCCTTTTGCAGTAGTTTTTCTGTGTTTAACCTAATGTTTTATTCAGTTCTGCCTCCTCAGAGAGTCACCTTAATGTACTGATACTGACCAAATAATCATTAGTAATAATTTGACACTATAATATTGTTTTTATATTATTTCATTCTCATCTCTTTCTTCCTTCCATCTAGAATACAAATACGACCGTGACATGTTTAAGATGGCTCACAAGTAAGAACTCTTCACTAGTTATTATCATTATTATCATTACAGTTAACAACAAGACCAATCTTCATTCAGCAAACTCAATTCTGTATCTTAATTTTCTCCTCCACCCAGGTATGGACCTAACTGGAAGGAAGGCTTCGGTGGTGGTGGCGGTGGCGGCGTCAGGGGCGGCGGCGGGTCACAACCTGCAGACGCAGGTGGAGAAGGGGGTCCTGAAAACTGGCGCTGAGAGTTCACAGAAATGTGCAGATTTTAAGCTATGGTTTGAGGAGGGGCATTGCATAAATACAATGATTTGTACACCATGTAAAGAAAGAAGCAAATGTATCAACAAGCAGATCAGCAGTCTCATGTTTGCCGGAGTCATGTAGAGTGGTACTTAGCGGTTGTTGGCACTGCTTCATTTGGTTTTGAAATTGCTTGCTATAGTTAAATGTCCTGATGAATAAAACTGCATTACAAAAAGTCACCTGTGCTTGATGTTATTGCTTATGTGTTATGTATGAGGAATGCACCTATATGATTAAAGCACGATCAGGTATCCATGATGCGACTGATTAAAGGACCAAAAAGTAATATATTCACAGTACGAACTCATAAAATGAGCTTGGAATGTCATCAGAGATGAAGGAACCATGCTCAAATACTGGCTTTTGTTACTGTAATACTACAGTCAGTATGTTCTGCTTTGAAATTTCCATTCTGGTGTGGAACATCTGGTTTTGCTTTGGTCAATGTGATTCGGCCCACCGAGCATTAGAGCACACCACCACGTGTTAAGAAGTCATGGTCATTTCACATTTCTACGTGGAAGCAAGCAAACCAACTGGATCCACTGAGATAGATTCCACTAGACCTAAAAACCTGCTCGAGCTTTGAGTCGAGAAGTTGGGGGATACACTGCATTATCCATTTTTTACCACTTGATGTCACTGTTACACATTTCTCCTTTAAATATAGTGTTCATTAATATCAAAAAAAATAGTTACATTTATATAATAATAGCAAGCCACCAAGTCAGTTTTTAATGCTAAAGCAATCACTGGCTTCGTGTTATCTCACATAAAACTTGTTCTCTCAAGTTCTAGGTATTACGGTATGCAGACTTCAAATAGAACACTGGTACCAGATCATTGGTCGTACATAACTTAAATAACCAATCACTGTGCAAGACTTGTTTTGTGACTTCGTGAGGTGCCGACCAACAGCAGGTACTTTGTATTTTGTTGGCCAATGTCCTGTTTGTGCTCGTCTTTTGTGAAGAGTAGCTATGTGCTGAACAGTTGTATACATGCATACTTGTAAATTCAGAACATTTTCAAAAGCTACATATGGTGATAAAATAATAGTACTTATTTTTCTGCACATATCTGAAAGATGCTAATTGGATCCATTTATCAGCAAAATATTGTTTTGTTTCCATCTTTGACACAATCAGTGCAATAATGATACTCAGAGGATGTAATTTATGTGTTGATTATTTTACAAATTACTAAATGTTTATTAATAACATAATAATTAGGGGTATGTAATCAGAGTTGTCATGAATCTCTGAATCAACAATTTCCAACTGACTGAAAAATGATGCACTGAAACTGAAAAAAGTTGACCACAAAAGCAAAATCCTGAAAGAATAGTGACAATAATCTAATAAAATGTCTTTTTCAGTTGTATTGCAAGTTTTGCCTATTATTATGACAGTAATTGTATCCTATAGTCTTAACCATCTTGTGGGATAAAGATCTGTGTCTTTACCTTCTATATACATCGCCATAATAATAAAAAAACTCATGTAGGTTCTAACTAGCTTCCAAATGAGCTTCACAGGTGATGAGAATAACAGTGTAGCATTCACACCAGTGTATAAGAGCATCCACTGCCTCCATCCTACCACACACTAACCTTTTTGATGCCAGGCAAGCTGCGGTGTCAAAGATAGTGATGATGGATCTCTCTCACTGTCGCCTGAAGACAACCTAAAGGGTATCGTGGACCAACCCTGAAAATATGACACCTGTCTCTACCCCCATAAAATAAAACAAACACACACCTACCAAGCAAGCAAAGTTTGTTTTCGGGCGGATGGTTCTTCGCTTAAAACATATCGATTGGAAATGAGATGTGGTTGGAGGAGGGATGAGGTTAGAAAGGTATGAGTGTGTGTGTGTGTGTGTGTTTGTGTTTGTGTGTGTGTGTGTGTGTGTGAGAGAGAGAGTGTGAGTGTGTGTGTGTGTGTTTGAGGGTCACCTGTGTCATTGGCGGTGGTTGTTTACCTAGAGGCGATTGCTGGCCTCACACACAAACCCTTCCCAGACAGAGACGCGTGGTAAATAATAGAAGAGCTATGACAGAGGGCAGACACACACAAATACAGATCAGCATCAAGGTTAAAGATGGGTGTGGGTGTAATAGGAGAGCTCTTTATCGGCATGTCATTAATACATGAGGAGGGTTCACCAAACCAGAGAGAGGAGAGAGAGGAGAGTCATGTAAGTCAGCGTGAATCCTGACATCTGCATATCAAATGCTTGAGAGGTCTGTATGTCACAGTGACAGCTCAGTCAATATGATTTCAACTGCATGTGAGAGTCGGGTGACTCCCCCCTTCACTTACTCAGTTTACAACCACTCACCATTCATAAGCTGTGGGTACAGTGGGCAAAGATCAAGTGTTATAATAATAGTATTAATAATAATAATAATGTGGTTTTGAAAAAACTCTCAGTAAGGACGTGCAGCTATACAATTTCAAGGATGCTTCACTTTTGAACCTTTTATCACTTTTACATGAAGGACAAAATACAATCCTGCAGTTGTGACTACAATGCAAATAATGAAACTGCAGAAAGAGCTGCAGCACTATTCAATGAAAAAACAAATGATTTGACTGTAAACACAACATTGAAATAATATCACCTTATTGAGAACATGTTAGCAAACATCTGCACATCCAGCAGACCATTTAAAGTTTTGTTTCTGGCCACTTGACGAATCCAAGCTCAATATTTACTCTTCTTTTAGCTCAGTTGTGTTTTTTCCGCCAACTCCTAATACATACAGTTGTGGTCAAAAGTTTACATACACTTGTAAAGAACATAATGTCATGGCTGTCTTGAGTTTCCAATAATTTCTACAACTCTTATTTTTCTGTGATAGAGTGATTGGAACACATACTTCTTTGTCACAAAAAAGATTCATGAAGTTTGGTTCTTTTATGAATTTATTATAGGTCTACTGAAAATGTGACCAAATCTGCTGGGTCAAAAATATACATACAACAATGCTAATATTTGGTTACATGTCCCTTGGCCATTTTCACTTCAATTAGGCGCTTTTGGTAGCCACCCACAAGCTTCTGGCAAGCTTCTGGTTGAATCTTTGACCACTCCTCTTGACAGAATCGGTGCAGTTCAGCAACATTTTTTGGCTTTCTGACGTGGACTTGTTTCTTCAGAATTGCCCACATGTTCTCAATGGGGTTTAAGTCAGGACTTTGGGAAGGCCATTCTAAAACCTTAATTCTAGCCTGATTTAGCCATTCCATCACCACTTTTGATGTGTGTTTGGGGTCATTGTCCTGTTGGAACACCCAACTGCGCCCAAGACCCAACCTTCGGGCTGATGATTTTAGGTTATCCTGAAGAATTTGGAGGTAATCCTCCTTCTTCATTATCCCATTTACTCTCTGTAAAGCACCAGTTCCATTGGCAGCAAAACAGGCCCAGAGCATAACACTACCACCACCATGCTTGACGGTAGGCATGGTGTTCTTGGGGTTAAAGGCCTCACCTTTTCTCCTCCAAACATATTGCTGGGTGTTGTGGCCAAACAGCTCAATTTTTGTTTCATCTGACCACAGAACTTTCCTCCAGAAGGTTTTATCTTTGTCCATGTGATCAGCAGCAAACTTCAGTCGAGCCTTAAGGTGCCTCTTCTGGAGCAAAGGCTTCCTTCTTGCCCAGCAGCCTCTCAGTCCATGGCGATGTAGAACACGCTTGACTGTGGACACTGACACCTGTGTTCCAGCAGCTTCTAATGCATTGCAGACCTGCTTTTTGGTGGTTCTCGGTTGACTCTTGACCATCCTGACCAATTTTCTCTCAGAAGCAGGTGACAGCTTGCGCTTTCTTCCTGATCGTGGCAGTGACACAACTGTGCCATGCACTTTATACTTACGAACAATTGTTTGTACAGTTGCTCTTGGGACCTGTAGCTGCTTTGAAATGGCAGCAAGTGACTTTCCTGACTTGTTCAACTCAATTATTCGCTTTTTCAGATCCGTGCTGAGCTCTTTTGACTTTCCCATCGTAGCGTTTGTGGCTGAGTCTAATGATTGTATAAAATGAGCCCTATTTAAATGGGCTCAGAGAAGTCAGCAGCTGTTGTCATTCATAATCACTCACAAGAAGTTAAGAGGCCATGCCATGAAGCTAATTCAATTGACACAAGTTTCTACATAACCAAAATTGATAATTCAAGTTGCTGTATGTATATTTTTGACCCAGCAGATTTGGTCACATTTTCAGTAGACCTATAATAAATTCATAAAAGAACCAAACTTCATGAATATTTTTTGTGACAAAGAAGTATGTGTTCCAATCACTCTATCACAGAAAAATAAGAGTTGTAGAAATGATTGGAAACTCAAGACAGCCATGACATTATGTTCTTTACAAGTGTATGTAAACTTTTGACCACAACTGTATATGTAGCCCCTAGGATGCTAAATGCATCATCAATTAGTCACACACTTGCATTTAAATCTAGGCAGGTAGTGTACTGTGGGTTTATCAGAGCTTATGACTTAAGACAGCTGTCTGCTGCATCTGGAAATAAGGTTGAGTATGGCAGTGTGACTAATTTAAAAAAGTAAAGTTGCAGGCCATAAAAAACTAAACAATGAATCTCTGTAGAAATTAGGGAAACTGCAGAGTCAGGTGATAATCATCTACCCCCTTTTACATGTTAAACATAGTGACATTTTGATCTTTTATTGATATAAAAATATTAATAAGAGCAAGGTTAATACATCGGCATAGCCAGTTTCAAAAATCCACGATAATAAAAATATCCTCATAATTTTGAGAAACCTGTTAGAAAACTGGAAAACCATACAAACATCTCTGAATCTCCCAAACCCTCAGACGAATTCACAATGAATATTCACAGTTTTAATGACTTTCATTTTAGAGGGTGTAAACAAATTTTGCCAATCATAATAAAAATGGTTGAGCAGCTTTTCTGGGTAAAATGGTATTGTACTGTCAGTTTAATAAAATCCAAGTCTGAACAAAGCATTTGAAACATTTCAGTTTGTTTTTTTAACCCTAACCCTTTCCTGGAGTGCCTATAAATACAGGCCTGCTGTGAGCAGTCAGACAGGCCAAACAAAAGGAGAAGGGGACAAATATGTCATCAATCATAAAAGCTTTAGGACAGGAACACAGCAGCACAATCACACTCCTCTTAATTCTCTTTTTTTTATCATTCCTTCAGCCCTCTCTAACTCTTATCTAACTCACTCCTAACCAGTAATTATCCTGTCTGAGTTGTGAAAGATAAAGATTTTACTTCTCAAAGTTAAACAGGCCTTTTCACAGAAGCACAGATCATTGCTTTGTTATGTTTGTGAATGTTTCACATGTACAGACAACATGATCTACAAAATACAAACATGCAATCAATATTAACTATACATGTAAGCACAAATACTACGTTCTTGCACAATATTAGGTCTTTTGTGAAGAATCCTGCACACTGCCATGTGTCTTCTTTAAGAATGTATATAGACTAGTCTATATGAAGTGACAAAAAATGTATAGTATTGAAGCCATTTATATTGGTTTGTTGGCACCTTCTGCTGCGTGTTAGAAACTGGTTGACTGCTGATAACATTTACCATAACACTAATGATGATTAACATGGTTTATTATTATTGTCAGTATTGATTGATCTTTTCCAAACCAAGATGGAACCTAAAATGTTATGTTTTGTTCTGACCAACAGTCCATATTATCACAGAAGACTAAAAAGAAACCAGAAAATATCCACATTACAGAAGCTGGAACCAGAAAATGTCAGTATTTTTATCCAAAAAATGACTCAAAGCAATGAATGGATTATCAAAATAGCTGCTGATTAATCGTTGCAGCTTTAGAAATGTCACCCTGTGTATGAACACAGTTGCACTTGAATACAGTTTAATTAGATGCAATATGGGTATAATAAAAACTGAAATGTGCCATGTTTACAATGCCATGTTTTGTGTGTGTGTGTGTGTGTGTGTGTGTGTGTGTGTGTGTGTGTGTGTGTGTGTGTGTGTTAAATGCACTGATCAATACGGTGGATGTCACCAATCTCCCCAGTAGTGGTCGAATGTGGATAGAATCCCCCGGAGCAATTATTGCTCTCTCGCCCTTTTTTCTCTCTCTCTCTCTCTCTTTCTATCCTTCAGTCTTCCTGCCCCTCACTTGTTTTTCAGCTCCTTGCTCCTTTCAACACCTGACTATAGGGAAATGGACAGTTTGACAGCTAGACCAGTGTTTCTATTTTTTTCTTATCCTGGTCCTGTGGCAGCCCAGTCCTGCATGTTATAGTTGTTACCTTCTTCCAGCATGCCTGATTCAAATGATCAACTTGTCATCAAGCTCTGCAGAAGCCTGATAATCACCCATTCATTTCAATCAGGTCTGTTAGAGCAGGAACACACTTAAATCATACAGGACAGGAGAACATACTGGCAGATAGACTGAGAACTTGAAGATAGACAAGCAAACAGGGCAGATATATAGATATATATATGTCATGGATATCAAATGTATAAAAAAATATCCACATTTGTTTGGTTTTACTTGCAAATGAAATTAAGATGTAGGTTCATTATGACACTAATGGGTTTGTGTATTTATCACATGGCACTGAGAAGTTCATCAGTGCATCTAAATGAAGTGATTTGTGTGACTGAGATGATGGTGGAAAGCCAAATGAAGGGGTGGCATGTCCTAACTGCCAAGTGTGGTAGCAACAGGAGCCAATGTGTAGGTGACACTAGTAGAAAATAAGACCTACACAAGCAAAACAATGTTAGTATTAATACAAATCTTTGATATTGATATTTCAGATTGAGACTGGAGTAGAGTTTATATACTAAACTAAGCACTAGATTGTGTATTAAGTCTAAATCTAAATACCAACTTTAACCAACTTGTATTTGGATTAATCATGTGCAAAGCTGATCACATTACCCTCTAGGACTGCAACTAAGTATTAATTTCATTATAAATGAACCTGACATGGCACAGAATGGTTTTAAAAATGCCCAGCATAGTATTTGTGTATGATCTTCTCACATAAGACAAAGCAAAGAGAAGCTGGAAGCAGGAAACGTTCTGGTATTCTAGCTCAAAATATCATTCAAATAACTGATTATCCAAATAGCTGCCGATTATTGACTGACTAATCAATTAATTGTGTCAGCTCTTAATACTTGCAGGGAATGTGAGTCACTCTCAATCTATTTTTGTTATGCAGAGCCATCTTCAGCTGGTTAAAAGCACAACGTACTTGCATAAACACATATGCAGACTGCTCCTGCTGAGTAAATCCATTAAAAGTTGAAAGCAGGTTTTGATTCCACTTTGCGGTTTGACCGAGCTTCATAAAATCTCTGCAGGAGGCCCGAGTGCATCTGTGTCATCGTCCATGTGTCAGAACTGTGTTAGCTCTCACTGAGCTGACTGAGCAGTGTGGAACTTCATATGTGTTTATGTGTATTCTACTGGATTCACTGGGGAGGGAGGGGGGGGGACTGACTTGAAAGCTTAAGAAAATAAAACACTGGGGTTGAGCCAGTGAGCAGATGGAAAGTGGGCCATCATGCGGTTGGTGTGTAAAGTTGCACTGAATAAAATAGAAGCATAATTGATTGGAGGGATGACCTGGAGAATGCAGTCAATGTTGAAAACTACACTTTAGTAGTACTACTACTACTACTACTACTACTAATACTACGACTACGACTACGACTACGACTACAACTACTATTACTACTACTAATCTAGGGATAATAAAGGGATATAGCTCACAGTCCTTTTACAGTAAAAATAAAAAATACAATACATTAAAACAACAGCAAATAAATCAAATTAGACATTTAGTTAAAAAAGGTTAAACACTAATTAATACACTAATTAAAAGCAAGATTATAAAATAACTTTATTTGTGTATCACCTTTCATACAATAAATCCAGCTCAAATTGCTTAAAGCTAAGTAAATGACATACACCAAGTGCTTCATATAAAAGGAGCATAAAACAATGTTAACAAAATAACATGAAAGAAATAAAACATTAACGTGAAATGGAATATAAGAGTAAAATAATAATAAAAATACAGTAGTATAATATTAGCTATGAGTATAATAGCAGCTAAAAAAAACCCAAAAGTAGTAGTAGTAGTAATTGATCTTAATCTGATCTTAAATATGTTTCCAGCTGGTGTTTAACAATGTTGACATAGCTCACATCTCTTATAGCTTTAGGCAGTAATACATTAAACACAGCTGGACTTCTTATTTTCGTGTGCGTGTGTGTGTGTGTGTGTGTGTGTGTGTGTGTGTGTGTGTGTGTGTGTGTGTGTGTGTGTGTATTTAAAAAGCCAGCAGTAGATGATATGAGAGCTTGTGAAAAGTGTAAAAGCAACAGAGTCTACCCGCCAAAACCATTCTGACATATTCTTCAAATGTTGATGAATTTATCATTTTCTAAAGTTTGACGCTATAAATTAAAAACTTGAATGATTTTGACAGTCAGAACAACAAAGCTATTTAAAAGACATTGTTTTAAACTGCTTCATCTATTTAAAATACAATCAATTTATGAACCAAAAAGCATTGACAGAGAAATCAGTGATGGAAATAAATACAAATATCACTCAACCATAGAAAAACTGGCAGATTCACACACTTACAACACTTAAACTGGGATTATAAAAAGAGCTGATGGTGTGTAAAATAGTATTACCAAGAATCTTTGTTCATTTCCTGTTAAGCGCTCACAGTGAAATGACAAAGTTCCTCAAATGGACATTAAGAAACACACTCCGAGCAGACAGGAAGAGAAAGACTAACTCCTTTTCGGTCAAGCCACCAAATCCACAGAGAGAGAGAGAAAGAGAGAGACAGAGAAAGAGAGAGAAAGAGAAAGAGAGAGACAGAGAAAGGGAGAGAGAGAAAGAGTCGTCTGCTCAGATCAAAGTCTGAACTGAAGCAAAGAGCTCGCTAACAGAGAAATAGCAGTGATCCCAGTGTCATGCAGGCTGATCTTATTACAAACCTCATTACATGTAGCATACGCCGCGCCGCAGATGTTTTAATCCAAAGCTCGTAAAATGAGAGACAGGCACAAATCGGGGTTAAGACCTACTGCTTCACACCGCCGGATTAAACCTGTGAAGCGTGGCAATCATAACATGACCCCCTCCCCCCCTCCTCTTGTTTGAATTAAAACAATCTAACTCAGCCATTTATCCCACTCACTTAAAAGGGACTTATACTAAAGGGAGGAGGGGTTGTAGACTCATATATCATGTATCATATTGCATGTTTGCTTCTCTAATGCTTTTTTTGCAGATTTAACAGGTTCAATGGTAAAAGCCTAAAAAAACTCATTGCATACTGTTTTTAATGACCTCAGCTGATTGGTAACTCTAGTCAGGTGGAAGTTAGGTAATGCAAAGGTTGTGTGTAGTCACAAAAAAGGACTAATACGAATGATAATGGCGTTCATCGTCCTGCCCTAACAGGTGCAACAAATGGTGAGGAAAATGTTAATGTGCACACGCACTGTGATGAGAAAATACTAATCAGGAAACATAAGTGGAAACACCTGTGTGGGTGGACTATGGCTGTGGAGGCGCATGATGTAGCAGGGAGGATAATAGAATAAATGGAGGATAATGCAGTTTAGTTATGTTTTCTATATCCACTAAGAATGTGTGGATAAATATGACAAACGTAAATGAGTTCAGAGTATATGTGCAGTAAAAATGTAGTTTCTAAATGTTTTACTAGACGTTTTCCACAGTAGATGTTTTGAATGGTCACAGCAGGAAAAGCTCAAGTGGATGTGATAACGTTAATAGCTGCTTTTCATTTGGTTAATTTATGCTTCCCCGCGTCCTCACTCCTCTGCCCTCCGGCCGTGACCTGGAAAACCGATCTACCTCCGCCATCGTCCTTTAAATACACCTCTGAGGGAATGAGGAGCGAGGAACCACAGGTGTGTTATGACACATACAGTATATATATAAATGCCACACCTCCACATGTGACACAGTTTCAAAGAGATGATGCATTTATGTTCTTTAATAACTGTCTTTTTACACTTCACATTCTAGTCTTTCATTTGCACTTTACAGTATGTCCCTTTAATCATTTTAAAGAAAATCATTATTTTATGCTGCAATCTTATATTTAATGCTATATTCTAGCATTTTATTTCTCTCTTTCTATTTTTCTGTACTTTGTTTTTTAGTGTGTGTGTGTGTGTGTGGGGGGGGGGGTAATTGTATGTTTTAATGTTTCTCAAATTGCATGTTTTTCTGTTTTATGTAAAGCACATTGAGTTGCCATAGTGTATGTAATATGCTACATAAATAAAACTGCCTTGCCTTTTTCCGCAAAAGAGTAAATTATTTCCATGGAGGGCTGGAAATGATGTTGCTGAGTGGGTATACATGCAATTTATACATTAATGATTTAATATTTTTACTGGTCCTTTTATAGAAATGATGGACAACTAGAATAAAATGTTATAAAAGGAGCAGAACAGGAATCTTACAGGTGCAGATTAAAAGACACTTAATGTCACTTGTTCACAGGAAGGCAACACACTGCCAAAAAGCCATATAAAACATATGTTTTATTATATTCATTATTAGACCTGATAATATATATTTAAATGAAGAACACCAAGCAAAGATATAAAAACAAAGATCACTAAACATGTAATAGAATGAATATGTGCTGTGAATGTGTAACAATTAAATGTGTAACAATTCACAAATGGAATTTAAAGGAAGTTAAAGTAGAATAAGAGTGATAATAACAGGAGAATAAAAAGATCCAGTGTAGAGGATCATTTGAAAATATAATGTATGTAGGTTGTTTCTTTTTTTGTTGCCGCTAAATTGACAACAGGTCAGAGTTCAGGGAGTCATAGCCCACGTAGGTGATAGTGTGTCAAAGTAGTTTACAGACAGGTTACAGTAGACCTCATTTACATGTGTGTTTACTTTAAAATCACGATCATTTAACTGAGAGGGCAAAGATGAAGATGGGGTGTCTACCTAGAACCTTCAAACACAACAAATTAAGCAGTAAATCAGAAATTATTCAATATATATGAGAAATAAAGTAAATCTAAAGTTGGGGGGGGGGTGGGGGTGGGGGTTAATTGTATGTTTTAAGTTTCTCTCAAATTACATGTTTTTCTGTTTTATGTAAAGCACATTGAGTTGCCATTGTGTATGAAATGCGGTATACAAATAAAACTGTCTTGCCTTGCCTTGCCTAAAGTTAGAACAGTCAGTGCCAGGTGCTGTGGCAGTGACTGTCTCTATGCAGCACTCAGTTCAGCAGTGTCACTGTTAGTCATACAACTTGACTTTGTGTCACTACAGTAAGTTCTCCAGCAAAAGTCAGTATTCATATAAAGGCTGGAGGGGAACTATATTACCTGTGCTTTGTTTTTCATATTGAATTCAGCATAATGTACATTTACACAGCATCATTTTGACTAGTTTTATGTGTTTATTTTCATGTATTTTGCCAAATAATAGTTGCATGTATTTATTGACCTTTCCTGTCACATCTATCATCAACTTTTTACTCTGTATATATGTAATTAAAACTAAATCAAATATGCATGACTCAGTTACTCTGAGTTTCTTTTTGTTCAGTTTAAATATGGGTCTCATCTACTTCTCTATTCTGTCTGTCTCTATTAAGGTGCTGTTAATTATATTTGTCCCATCTAATTATGCTTGACCACTGTTTTTTTTGTATGATATTGATATTCTACTTTGCATAAATTATGTAAATTGTATTATGTGAAGCACCTTGTAAAGATTTGGAAAGGTGCTATAGAAATAAAGTTCATTATTATTAATGAAACTCGACACTTTCTGCACATATTTCACATTAAAAGCCTACAAGGACAGAAAATGTGTCATGACGTCTGACCTGCTGCTGGTGATTCTCTTTGCGGTGCAGAAACCAGACATGCAAGCGTGGAAACTAAAACATTATTTCCTGATGTAATTTCAATATGCAGTCAAGTGGTTTGTACATCACGGCGGCCTCGTACTGTCTGTAAATGAAAGGTTCAGGTGCAGCAGCGTGCTAGAGTTACTGTCTGCAGTGTATAACAGGAGGAACGTGGAGATGACATTTCCCTATGGCCTGTCCGTCCTCCACGGACACTGTTTCACTCCCATCAGCAGATCAAGACCTGATCACTTTACATAGGCTTGTATTGTAACTACTGTAACTACGTACACACACACATACACATACACATACACATACACATACACACACACACCTTTTCCTGGGTTCAGGTTAGAAGCAGATATGCTGCAGCCTGCTGCCCATCATAGCTGCATTGATTTCCTTTCTCCTGCGTCAGGCTGTCTTGTCAACAGACTCCTCCGAGCATGGAAGATGAATTATTCACAGGACAGCTCTGCCAGGATCTGTAAATAAATACTTAACTAATATTGGCCCTCGCAAACCACAGGTCTCTACTTACTCTGATGGGGGGGGGGAGGGGGGGGGGGGGGGCTTTAAGGGAAAAGCAAGAGAGGAAAATGAAAAGTCTGTGTGAAATATAAATAGTCATTCATTCTTGCTAGAAGGTGTTTTAATGGCTTGATAACAATGTTCCCTCATCACATCCTGTACTTATAGGGATATATAGTGATCAATATTTTATCCACCTACAGTGTATTTAAATTGACTTATACTAATAATTATTTTAAAAAAACAATGTAAATGTTTCCTGATCTCCATGATTCTCCAGATGAAATGTAATAATTAGAACAATTGCATTTCATTACTTTTACTTAATATAAAAGTTATAATGTAAGATCATGCCAAATTAGTTGATATGGTGTTTTATTGAGAATTTTGTGTTTTTAAGCAAGTTGAATTATTTGGTACAAAGTTTTAATGTTTACACCACTTAGACATTTTTGCCATAATCCTCTAATATATTCTCTCACAATGGATTAAAAGCAGAAATTTGATGCTGGGTCCACAAAAAAAGAATGTGTTCAGAATTATTCAATGTTAATTTTCAAATTCTAACCCTTTTAAACTTGACTAAAGCACATGGACACAAAAAAAAATGTCATTGACCCGTAACCTTACTGTACAAACCCTCACAGTTATTGGCTTAGAATTTTAGTTTGACTTTTGACTATTTATTTTTAATAAATTTGAAAGCCACATATTGGCGAGTTTTGCCAAAGCTGAAGCACAAATCATCATTAGTGTTCCTCACAGAACACTCAGAGGATCAGCTACTATATAGAAAGTGAGGAAACAAAAGCAAAATGACAAATGTGCTTATTATCGAGAAACGGAATGAAAAGATCCTCCAGTCCTGTTTGTCAAATGAAAACCCTGCTAGAGGCTGTTAAATTGACCAAAACTATAAACAGCAAGAAAACAAAAATAGACAAAGAGAAAATGAATTGACTGTCCATGGAGTAGCTCTAATTACACTAATGGACGCTGTCTGAAATGTATCTCTCCCTATTTTTAGGTGGGTATACTGTAAACTCCTCTCAGATGGGGAATATTCTGTATACCTGGGAATACGCTCACACATCCCCAAAGAGTTCTCCTTTTTATCTTCACTCCTCCATGATAAAGATAAAAAAAAAAACATCACAAAATCAAATCTGAACTGGACTGAGATACAGCGAGTGTGACGTCTTATCATGCTGATTCTAAAATGCCAATATATTACCTGCCCTCAGCTTGAAAAGATCTCTCCGTCCTGCCCTTGAAGTCTTCACACAGAGAAATGTTTTCTAAATGAGATCTATTTCGTGGATACATCAGAGTAAGAGGCCCCCACGTTTTGCCAGTTCACAGCACAGCACAGCACAGAACAGCCACCTTCCCCATTTAGAGGCAGCGCTCTGAAAAGGTCAAGCAAGGTGTCAGCGCCCCATGATGTCTCTTTCAGGCATCTGACAAAACCATTTTCCTCCATTCTTTCTGCCCATCAATCTGTCTGCACTTTTATGTTTGGAATCACTCAGTTTTTGTACTTTAAGGTGAAATTCTGGTTCATTACAACTTGAGTCTTATTTCATAGCTTTAGCAATCATTTCTATTGATTATGATAACACTGTATTCAACAATGATTGATCAAACATACCTCAATACCCCAACTTTTCCCTTGTGGGAAATGAGTAATTTTATGGTTCTCCTTCTTATTAAGTTCTTACATGGGGTTGTCTTTAGAGCTACTCCATTGATTTAGTATTGGAAAGCCATAAAGTTGATGGCTAGAAGGGATAAAGGTCAAAACAGAAGGTACCAGGCATATATCTTTCAGTCTCTACTATATGTCAAGCTCCAAAGATACTGGATACTACTGGATAATTCCCATAATGCAGCTCTGTCACATTTTTTCTTCTTCTAGACCACACGTGTCCAAACTACTCCATAAAGGGTTCATGTGGCTGCAGGTTTTCATTCCAACCAAGCAGCAGGAGCACACCAGGCTTGACTCATTTAATCAGCTGATCTCAGTCTTCAGACAGCTGAATCGTGTGTGCTGTTGATTGGTTGGAACAAAAACCTGCAGACACATGGCCCTTTATGGAACAGTTTGAACACGGCTGTGCTAGACACTCCTGGTAAAGCCTCACACTTTTCAAGCTCCACATCCACAGTTTGTAACCCTGGCTTTCTACTGGTGCTGTATCTAATCACTTTCATTATTGATTTATATGATGATTACTTTTCCTAATTAATCATCAGTCTGAGTTGACAAAGAACAGTGAAAAATGTCATAATTATAATAACTCCCCACAGGACACAAGACATGTATTAAAATGGTTTACTGTCATATATGATGAATAAAGCAGATGCATAAAGAATTAAAGACTAAATTGACTAAATTGCCTTAAAAGACAACAGATAACAAATATGTATTTATTTATTTTGCCTCCGTATCTTTAACTTGCATCTTGTCCTCACTGACCTCTGTTTGTTTGTCGATATGTGTTTTTGACGTATACCTTATTGGATGTTGTTTATGTGACTGTGGATGGGGTACGCTAAATGAATTGCCCTCTTTGGGATCAATAAAGTTGTCTGAATCTGAATCGGCATAAATTAGCCATTCATTTCCTGTCAACTGACTAATCAATTAATCAACTAATCTTTGCAACTCTTCAAATCTCCAAACCGCCCAATCCTAGGTACCATAATGGCGTTTCTATGACAACATCAGAGTGTATTTTCTCAATCTTGAATCTCCTCCAGAACCACAGAAGACATTACCAACAACACCAACTATGAGCTGATCTTCAGGTTTCAAACTGGTGGCATCCCCCTTTTAAAACCTGTATGATCACACGACTGCTCTTATTTCCCGGCTTGTCACACTCGTTTTTAACTGTCACTCTTTCCAAAATTCCAGCAGTTAATTTGGAGAGAGCGATGTTACCATAACGATAACGAAAACAATAGGATTTGAGAAGTAATTGAAGCAAATGTCACTTTAAGGCCTAAAGCAGTGATACTGCAACTAGGCCTACAAACATGATAGGTGGTATTTTTAATCCTTTGAAGACTATCATACAGACAGCACTCATATTGAAATAGGGAGGTAAAAAGACAGTCAGTGCCTCATACACAGTAATTTCCCTCTTTTCTCTGCTCACACTCTGTCCTCCTCACTTTACTCTCTCATTGAATCAGCAACCACTTCTTTCCACTAGTTTGCCTGTTTCCCATTTAACATCACTCAGTCAACCTCTCTCTCTCTCTCTCTCTCTCTCACTCTCTCTCTTTCTCTCGCTCATTCTCCTCCCATCCTTTAAACCCTCTCAAGCCGAATGAAGACAAACTGTGGAGAGATAATTGAACACTAACATGAGTCAGAGCGAGATGAATGAAGACAGATGACAGGCCTTTTTTTCGAGGATGTCTTTGCTCCTCACAGGCAAATTCAACAATAGTGTGTGAAATGCCTTTGGGTTTTCAGTTCACTGATTTGAATAACAGCAGTAAATACCTAAATTGAAGCTGCCTTTTTATTCCACTTACAAAAAACTTTTGAAAAAAAAGGCTCACTTCTCTGTACTCATTGGCAGTATATTGTCCTTTGTGTATTGTTTTTAGGCACAATTCTTTTAATTATGCCGCTGCTTTTGACAGTTTTTAATGTTGCGTCTCCATTTGTAAGCAGCTCTGGATAGAAGAATTCACTCAAATGAGGGCCTGACCAATACTGTTTGTTTGAGGTAGTTATGATAATGAAATACAGAGAAACAGGGGAATAGCCATCTCTAACCATAGTAGATCTGCTACAATTAGTCAATTAACAGACAAGTTGATCCCCAGAAAATACAGTATTTGATTAATTGAACAATAATGTTGTTGTTTTTAAGCAAAAAAGTCAAATATTTGCTGGTTCCAGCTTCTTAAATGTGAGGGTTTGATGCCTTTCTCTATTTTATATCATTGTAAACTGATTTTATTTAGATTGTGGACTGTTGGTTAAAAACAACAATACATTATCACCTTGGACTTTATTATTATATTGGGCAGTTTTTGCTATTTTCTGATTTCATAGACAAAATGATCAATTGATTAACCAAGAAAATAATGGAAAGATTAAACGATAATGAAATTAATAGTTAGTTGCAAGCCCAAAGAAAAGAAACACATCTATCAGGAGCTCCAAAGGTCACTAGTTAATGTATTATATTGTGTTTGTTTAATGTGTACAAAAAAAACAAACAAGCTAAGCTAAATGTTCCCTCTTTTCCAGTCTTTGTGCTAAGTTAAGATAACCAGCTACTGACTGTGGCTTAATGTTTATTAATAGTGAAGCATCAGTGTTAGAGCAGCATGTTACTGTTGTAGCTGCTGGAGGTGGAGCTAGTTTACACTACTTTATATACAGTTAGCTAGTTTATACTACTTTATATACAGTTAGCTAATTTACACTACTTTATATACAATTAGCTAGTTTACACTACTTTATATACAGTTAGCTAGTTTATACTACTTTATATACAGTTAGCTAGTTTAGTCCAGTGGTTCCCAATCTAGGAGTGGGGCCCCTCCAAAGGGTCAGCAGATAAATGTGAGGGGTGGTGAGATGAATGATGGGAGAGGAAAGAAGAAAAAAGTTCTGATACACAAATCTGTTTTCAGTTTTGTGACTTTCTCTAATCGTTGATTTTTTGCTGAAATATTGGATCATTTGAACATTAGTTAAAATGAAACCATGTGAGAAGTTTAGAGGGATAAATCATTATTTGGTGGAGCTGTTAACAACTCATAGACAACTGAAATGTGAGCCTGACTACACGCTGCTTTTTGTAAGACAGAAAAAGACAAAAAGGTTGGAAACCACTGGTTTCATCTTTAACAATGTGTTTGTGTATTTTAAAAGCTTGTTATATTATCCATTGTTTCAAATCTAAATCATCTAAAAGTAACTGATGCTGTCAAATAAATGTAGTGGAGTGGAAGTAGAAAGTAGCATCATATGGAAGTATTTCAAACTTGTATTTAGGTACACTACTTAAATGAATGTACTTAGTTACTTTCCCAACTACTGAAGCATTGTCTGCAATGCTTTCACTGCTTCTAAATAATCATTAAAATGTCTTTGGATTTCTCTACTGGAATGCCTGGATGCCGGTATCATCAATAAATCACTTTACAAAGAACTCAATCTACCAATTAACCATGTCACTGTCACACAGGAAATGACATGTTTCAAACCATGTTTGTGTTTTTCTACATCAAAGATAAGCTCAGTCGTAGCCCACTCAACTCAATGGTAAGTTTTTGTTATGCTTCTTTTTATGGTTTGAAGAGTCTGGTTGAAATAATCAGCAGGCTTCCACACAGACTTCCATAACAAGTCTGAAATGATGTTCCAAATACAGCAAAAATGCCATTTACCTCCCGTTGCTGCAGTGGTAATTGCAATGTGTTGAAAGTCTGGGCATTGATGTACAGTAATGTGATGATCCTCCCATGATTCACTGCCAGTTTACACAACTGCATCGAACCTCTCTACTGCCATTAATCACAGATCACTTTAGACCAGAGGAATGTCAATCCATCCATCCATCCATCCATCCATCCATCACATTAACAGGTTCAACAAACTTCTCCAAACAGCTAAAAAAGCAAAATGAGAATTTTAGTAGAAAATATTACAATATCTGTTGATGGATCATTTTAAATGTTTGAAGGGGTTGAGCATATCTAAGTCAAAGTTTAGTATGTCTTTAAAACATTTAATAGTAAATACAAGATATGAAAATGTATTAATTCTTTGGAGTTTAAAATTCAAAAACCTAATTTGATTGATAGTGACTAAATGTCAGTATAGTAAATCCTGATTGGTGGATGAATGTGGTATACGCTACATCACCTTTTTCCAACAGTCCTGCCCACTTTATATAAGACTATAAGAAATATAGAAATATCTAATGTGAAATAACCAACTCTGTTCTGACTTTGGCAGCAGATTGTGTTTATGAAGGGTTCCATCAATCATAGTAAGACACTGATTGTGAAGCTAAGTTTCAGGGCCTTTAAGTCCCTTAAGAGATAATAACAGTGCAGATGTTTAAAAAGGTTTCATTCAAAATCTGTAGGGTGTGTGTGTAAGAGGGAGATGCTGAGACAAAGATAAATGTAGGCTGTGAATAATTCATACCAGAATCTGATGTTATCAAAACGTCCATTTTTGAGCATTCAGTGACTGAATGTTAGAGATTCCCCCTGTGGTCAGCTGAGGAAGACAGAAGATCCATGTGTAAATCTGTACTTTCAGTGTCCAAATCCATGTGGTTTATACACTGTGCTCTCAGAATCACAATCCGTGCTCTTGTTCTCTGAAGAAAAAAAGTTGAGCACGGTTTACAAATCCATGGGCACGGATTGTGAATCTGACAGCATGGTTTATAAACCATCCACATGGACACTCCGTAGAATGCATTCAATCGTGACTCAAGCGCTCCTGCTGAATTTAAAAGAAGCCTTCAGCTGACCTCCCATAAGACTCGACATTAAACAGCTTTGAGACTGTCCTCGAAATCTTCGGGAATCCCACTGAGAGTTCAAAAAAATCTCCAAGGATGTTCTCCGGCATCCAAGAATGAACTGGATTCCCTGGTTGAATTTCTACAAGAGTTTTTTTTTTAACTTCGTGAAACACAATGAGACAATCCTGAACAAATCGTTTTTACATGATGAGCATTAAATGATAACTGACAGTTTTGACATGCTTTGCTATGAATCACTTTGACTCCGGTCTCTTTATCATTGTCTTATTTCACCCCTCGATCTGTTTCTCACTTGTCTCTTTTACACACACACACACACACACACACATTCACACACAGGAGTAGAGGAGGCACCCCATGAGGTATGAGTGTGTGATGTACCTGTGAAGTGTTAGATTAAACCTAATCTTTACAGCGCCATAAGTATCTCCTCCATGGACGATTAACTGAGGTATAAATTTTGTTGCCAAAGTCAGCCACAATGTTATAAACATTCATACTTTCTCCTCAATCTGATTTCTCTGCATCATCCACCATGCTTCTCGGAGATAGCGGGGAGTCGCCATCTGAAATCTCACAATTCACGAGTTTTTGTAAAGGTATGAAAATCAGCCAGAAATGAGACTGGGATAAAAATGAGATAGAGCAATGGAAAAAGATTAAGACTGATGGAACTGACAGGTGACATATAAAAGGTAAATGAAAAGACTGTGAGTGATTCCTGAGATAATGGCAAAAATGACTAATGAGGCACGAGGAGAAAAGGATGACGAATGATGAGAAGGGATTAACTGTAACCTTTTTCAATCCTTGTACCTCCTCTATCTATATTGCAGGGGGGATAGATTCTATAGGTGCACAATGCTATGTGAGCAATTATAGAGCTCATCACAGAGTGGGACACAGACCGTAATACTTAAGATACAATACACTTGGCTTGTATATTGGCTCGCTTATTCTGAAAATTGTTTTTGTTAACAATGAATGAAATTTGGGAACATTCAGCAGCTACAGTACCACATCCATCAGCTATCAGTGACTGTGGGGACAACATGCAAAAATGGACAATTCTGCAGTTCTTGTTTGGTCCATGTACCAAGCCAAAACATCCAAGCAGAATGCACATGGATGCGCTTCAAGGCAATATCTAAAGAACAATGTGTTGCTTCATGTTATGCAAACAAGACGTGCTACCTTCAGTCAGCTGCAGAGGAGAAGGTATTGAGAACATATCACAACATTCTTAAACCGAAGATGAGTCTGGCTAGCTTAATTTGATAATGCACAGCACAGTTGGGTACAGAAGCTGGATAATCCAAAAAATGCACGATGCAGATCTAGGTTAGATCATGTTCATACCACAAACACTGGTATGAACATGAACAGTTCATTTGGAACTTGTAACTTCTTCAACAGGGTCACAGTCTTTTTTTTGTTCTATACCCAAGTGCGATTGCTACCCACTTGAACCGCACCAAAGGGGGTAACGCTCCAAGGTTCAGACCTGAGCTAATTAAGGCAGGTGTGAAAGCATCTTATAGAAGGTGTCTCAGTCCAGTCCAAAAGAAACTCAGTTTGTGATGATAACCTGATTGACTTTTAGGTTACTCCACAAGTTTGAGCGAAATGGTTCCTGTAACCAGATGAGATTTGCATAGCGGGATGAGAAAATTCAATTAGTTCTCCTGCAACTGGCAACTTCTGATTGGTTGTTGACAGCACCTCTCTTTGTACTCTGGCTCAATTAATACAGTTGGCTAAAGGTATGGTGAAAGTCCCCATCCCAAAAAAAAGGTGTGTGTGTGGATGAAAATGCAGGGTGGGTCAGTTATCATCGTCTATGATATAAAAACATCAGATTTCCACAAAGTCAGAGAAAGTTTGTGTTCTGTTCAAAGTTCAAATACAAAACTCTAGCACACCATGAAGAATTTCTCCTGATTGGCTGCTGACAGCACTCTCAGATGAAGATTCAATCACACTGGATGGTAAAGGAGATCGAGGGCGGCGGAGCAGGAAACAGACCTGCTCTGCTCAGCATGGCACCGTCCTCCTTTTCCATCATCCCTTTCTGCTTCCACTTAGGTCATTTTGAGCATTTTCTGTCTTTTGTTTAGCTGCATCATTGTATAGCTACAGTGATTCAGTCTACTTTGCATCAAAACATACGTATAGCATAATTTCTCTTAGGATTTTCATCTATTATTGAATGTTTGAGCCCCATATCAAGCCAGGTGAACAAACTTCAAGTGAAAGAATCTCATTTCATATCTAGTGGTGCTCCTTCAAAGTAATGTGAGCTGTTATGTATTTTATTTATTCTTTTGTACAGCACTGTATTGGATAATGCTGCCTTTGTGGCCCTTCAGCGGAGACAGCAACAGTACCTCCACTTCCAGTTAGCATAATAGTCATAGATTTGGATATACTGATGTTAAAATACTTCAAATACAGTCAGAAGTTAATATTTTTCAGCATCAAGTCATGCTATTGTTGGATCGCGGTCAATGAATACAATATAAATCATAATGCAGAAACTCACAAAGCGATCCGAAAACGAAGATGTATTAAGGAAAATGGGAGTATAAGCAGGACTATAAGCAGGAAAGAAGTCCCTTAAAGAAAGTTTAAAAAGCAGCATGTGTGCACAAGGTGGAATAGGCATTTTCAATTATATTCTGAAGTATGCAGTCTGGAGTAGACAGAGGAACTAAAGGAGAGAATAGAGACAATCCATCAAACAGACAGTCTGCACAGTCAGACCAAAAGAGGTGGAAAAAAACTAAAGGAATGGAAACTACCTCATACAAGGCTGAACACCTTGCTACAAGCAGATCTTAATATGCTTAATCCGTCACAACTCACTAGTAGAACAATTGAAGCTTCTCTTCAAAATAGGACCCTGGTGACACCATCCAAGCACCTTTCTCTATTCCCATTTAGTTAGATATTATAATTGATGTTATTATTTAAAAAGTCTTCTTATTAGCTACAAAATTCTCATAGCTGGAATTAGCTCTTTCCAAACATCATATCCCATTCAAAACTTCCTGTGCACCAGAGAATTTCTTCTTTCAGATATAGTAGCTATGAGAGTATAGTTTTGTTGTTACCAAAAACTGATTTTCTCCCAAAAACCCAAAGCTTCATATTTCATATTGGTTTAACCGCTAAGATTTCACCTGCTGCCCCACAGCTGACGCTAACAATGCATTTCTGCAACGTTTTGTTCAAACGGTTGTTTTTGCGGAACATTTGCATTTCTTTGTCACTCATACCTTTATGGGAGTTCAACATTGGTCAACCACTAAGACTGACTACTCAGGGGACTTCCAGTCAATGTCAGACTTTTTAGTTATTTTTAACTTTTTTCTGTGTTCTGTTAGAACACTTTTCGAGACTTCAAGTATTATTTTCTATCTTATGTTCTGGGGAGATAAAGTTTTGTTTGCAACCACACGGGTTTTACATGGATATCCTCATATAAGGATTGTAAGAGAGGGTTGGTTTGAATTTCATGGGACAATGCTTCTCAAAGTTTAGTCAAGGGTTTATTTAAAGGGGGCATCCAAAAAATAGTCAGTAAATATCATCAGTTATAAATCATAACTACATACACAATGTTGCTGTTGAGTTCATATATTTCATACCTACTATAATCTCCCCATCAGCAGTTTAGACAACAGATTCACACAGTTTATTACTTTACTCAATACAAGTTTGGTCAATAAGAGTGCTGGTAACGATTTCCTTAAGTCTAATGTGGAGTTTTTAAATTTTATTTAGTTTTTTGTCCAATCAACTGTACAAAATCCAAACAATACATTTTTATTTAGTCTTGCATAGAGCTGCAATGATTAGTTGATCAGTTGCTTAGTCGACAGAAATGTTGCCAATGATTTTAATCGATTTGTAGTTTCAAAGAAAAAAGTCTAGAATTCTCTTGTTTTAGCTTGTTATTTGTGAATATTTTCTGTTTTTCTTTTGTCTTCGGTTGCACCAAATGACTTGTTGATTTAACAAGATAAAACTCCTCAGAAAAACTGATCATGGGAATAATCACTAGCTGCAGCCCTGGTCTCGTACTAAACATCAAATACTGTCCTTCCAAGTAAAGTAAAAAGTAGACTCCACTAAAAACAATCACTCCTCTACTGTCCCCATTAACAGACAGAACATCTGGTGTCTGGTCTGTTGTGGTATATTAGACCATAATGTGAATGTTTCAGTATTTTTTTATAAAGGGAACATACAGTATGATCTTGTGTTTTCATTAATATGTCAAAAAGCTATGCCTGGCCTTGTATATCACCCTATATACACAGATGTTGTAACAGTCTAACAGTCTGCTCCATAGAACATGTATTCTGACATTGCAAAATCAACAACCTTCATTAGGCGCAAAATTCTTAAATATACACTCTGAACCAGACTTATCCCCAGACAGGAGTTCAGCTAATTGAAAGCTAGGCCTATATCATTTTTTTTTTTACATTGCAAATCCACAAGGGACCTGTGTGCATTAGCTGGTGTTAACGATTACCCTTTTGAAAAACATGCAAATCAGTGGCCTAATTCTCTGGCTATAGTTTGGAAATAGCAGCTCTATTAATCTGTCTGGTTGGACCATCAATCATCAGAGCTGCTGTATGTTTATTCATAACAGAGCTGCTCGGGTCAGCTCTGCAGTCCCAACAACATGATGTATTAATTACTAAAGTTTACTAGAAAACTTCTCTGCTGTTTGCAAAGATTCTCTGAAATGACTTGACATTAAAGACGCCGTGTCTGCTGTGATATTTTAGTGTAGTGTTCTGACAGTATGTTAAAAAAGCATATTTATTTAGGGTAGCGTGAATAAGTATTATTATTTTTCGTCCGTGTGCTACTGGTGATGATTCTGCATATTTCCCATTTCATTGATATTGTATTTGTGCTAGTCCTTTTTTTAAATGATTGCATATATTTGTATTTATTGTTTGTGCTTTATTGTTGTTTGTCCCCAAATTCCCAAATTCCCCAATCATTCTTTAAAAATGTTTTTCTTTTGTTTTCTTACTATATAAGTAGTTTCTAGTACCATTGTTGGCTAAAACTGATGCCATACATTTAGGGCTACAATTATCAATACATCAATCATTAAAAATAGGAACTCGGGAAATGCTGTCATACAGTAACTCTCAAGAATCTGCAATGATTTAACACCAAAGGTAGGATAAAAATGTAAAAATAAATTCAAATTATTTCACAAAACAGTGAAAATGTCCCTTTACAATTTCCCTGAGCCCAAGGACCAATAACCAAAAGATACAGATTGGTCTAAATCATTATATTTGGAGATATAAAACTTAACAATTTTGAAAAACTATAACTAATAATTAATTCAAATGGTTGGAGGTTAATTTTATGCCAATTATGTAATTGATTATTTGACTAATTGTTTCATTTTAAACCAACAGACTGCAAACTGCTACAGTATATACTGTATGTACAAACTACTCTTGAAAGTCAAAGTGTTCTGCTGCAGTCTGTTCTCTCAGTGGTCCATCTAAACTCTGGTGTACTGTTAATGTTTCCATTTACAACCCAGGACAAGGTGAATTTGATCAAATAAATGGCTAAATGCTCATGGTTAACTTGTCGAGAGCAGTTTTGTGATACAATAAAAAATAACACCTTCATCCATGCACATTCATCACAGTAACAACATCAAAATGCCTGTCCACACTGCATTTATTGTGCATTCCAAATCCTATTAATAATCTATAAAATGTATTGTGGAGGCAGTTATGTGAATCAGAGGATGGTGACAGACAATATTTGTGTATTCTGTCTGCAGTGAGTCAAAAATGATATTTTAGCCTCATAAACAAAAAGGAAATAGTTCTGAGCCATTCTCATTCCTGACGTCAGTTGTATGAATCTGAACTATAATGTCCTCTAGCAATGCAGGGACGCATTGGTTTCAGCAGTCTGGGGAGGAAGAACATGCTGGGGGGGACAGTGCCATCAATCAGCACATAATCTGAGAAGGCACACTGTCAATGACAAAACAGAAATAAACAAGACCGCCAGGATAAAACAGCAAATTATGCGTCAATAAACCCGAACAACAGCAGGACTGCTCCATGCATCTGCTCAGCTGATTTTTCAGCACCTACAGTACAAATCAGACATTAGCGAACACTGTCACTGTAGAAGGGCACTTAGTGACCACGTAATTGTGACCTGAAAGACACGAGTGACAAAAATAGAGAGCCGGAGAGGTTGTTAGGACAAAGAAAATGGAAAAATAAAGCAAAACTAACCTGAGGGCACATATAACCTTCACCATTTCTATTTAAAACAGGCAGCAGCTGCTGTTTAGTTATTACTGTGGAACTGAGAACATGCTGGTCGCTCTGTGATAATGATTCTCTGTTAAGGATGTACATACAGTAAATTATATATAATGCAGTCTTAATGCAGCTAAAGCACGAATAAGGTATTTACTGTTATTTTGAAGCAACTATAATTATTGTCAAAGGACTGAATTTATAGTGACTTTTGGTAGGAGATGAAAACACTCCAAGGCTGAGTGATTTTTACAATAAAACTTCTCACCAGAACTTGCTACTGAGCTATAGTAATGCATACTTTCCTGTACTGGAAATATGCATAATATGTCCAAATAAATCTTATTAGGTGTGACACATTACTCCTCCAAAAAATGATAATGCATAAAGTGACATGTTGAAATCGGACGGCCTTCTACTAAAGCTCACCCTTCATTTGCACTTTGCTGTATGAGAAACTATTAAAATGTTTTTCCAACTGCAAAATTCAGTGAAATCACAACAAATGAAAACATATTTTGTCTTCTACACAGAAGTAGTCTGTGTGTAATGAAATAATCTAAGCCCGAATATTCACCTCCTTCTGTTTTAGAGCTTTTAGTGCAATCTCACAGTCTTCTTTCTCCACTTTGATTAATACCAATATAATGTTAACCATTTGACTGAGGGATCGATCCCATGATGAGACCACGATGACATCATCTAATTTAGACAAATAAAATGACTTTGCTTAAAGTTAAGATTAAAGTCACAATTAGGTTTAGGCATCTAAAACTTTGGAGTTAGAAAATCAAAGAAATGTACAGTTTCATAAAAGAAACTTTTTTTCTGAAAGTGAAAACCTCTTTTCCTGAGTTGACAACTTAACTGGCGAGTGAGATTAAGGTAGCCGCACCTCTTATACTCATTTCTAGAACTTTTGTGAGAGTAGGAGAGTACTCACAGTGCATATGTTGTGTGTGTGTGTGTGTGTGTGTGTGTGTGTGTGTGTGTGTGTGTGTGTGTGTGTGTGTGTGTGTGTGTGTGTGTGTGTGTGTGCGTGTGTGTGTTGGTTTTAGCCGAAATATTTTATATGAGTGAATTAGTCTTATCTACATATTAGAGCTACGAAGGAGTGACAGATTTATGCATAAAGGTTCTTATATTTGGAAGCTGTCCAGTACAACCATCTTCAGACTGTCGGCCGCTGAGCAGCTATGCTGAGGTGGGGATTAAATGTCTTGCATGAATGCACGCTGATATTACAAAAATTGTACAGGAAGTGACCAATTTTCCCACTCAGCTTTTATCAACTGGAAAGAATTTGAACCAGCGCCTCTCCGGTCCCAAGATCACATGTCTGCTGTTCAGATCACTGCCCCTCATTATCAATTTGCAATCGATTCTCTCAAACACGTCTTGGAAGCCGGATAGATTCAGTAGAGCAGGTGCATTAAGATGGTCTGATCTTTCCCACTGTGCAGTATTTTCTTTGGCTTCTCTCAAACTGTGCTGGCGAGAGTGTATGTTGACTTTCAGATGTACTGAAGTGTTGAATGAGTATAAAAGAAAATAATGTCAGACCAGAGGGCAGTTATCTTAAAGCACATCCACAAGAGCTGGTGGCTGCATACGAAAAAAAGGTATTTAAAAAAAAAGGTAGAGGTGAAATGACTCTTTAATTTGAAACCTTGTTCAGTGGGAAAGCATAAGCACAGATTTATTAAACATTTTCCCATTACACAAAGTGTAACTGTTGTGTACTGCCTTACAAAACAACACATGCTCTTCCACTCAAATACTCCAGAGTGGGTTTGTATACATCACTGTATGCAAATTGTGTCCCAAAAGAGTATGGTGTACCCAAATAACCTCCCTCCATCACCAGATCCAGGCATACTGAGCTTAACACTAATCTAATGAAAGCTGACTTTGTCATTATACAATAATCAAATACCTTTTCAGCCAGTGCCTCCTAATGATTTAAGTCCCCGAAAATTGGAGGAGATGTATCCTTGGCAGAGTCTCCTATCTCATATTTGCAAGTCTGGTTGGCAGCTCTAAATGTGCAGTGATAGCAGTCATTCTGAAACTGATCCCTATGTGCAGTCTTTGAGGTGGTGGACCTTTAAAAAAGGAATTTCTTTGAGTGACAATAACTGTGAAGTTGCCATTGCCAAGTGAGAACTGCAAGCTTCCTAGCAGCATTACTAGAGGATTGAATGCACTCCAGATTTATTGTGTTTGGGAGAATTTTCCTCGGATTCAATTGTTTAAAGATTCTCTGGCATTTTTGCCTCGTTTATTTTATATTTTAGAGAGATATAAAGCTTAGTGAAAGTAAAGTTGGAAACTTTATCATCTTTTGTCCACTTTTATTCATCAATCAGTCTGGGCCGTGCCTCTTGGCTTTAATCCGTGAGTTTAAAATATAACGTCACAGACAGGCGAGATTGCAGGTTGTAAAGAAAAGAAGATGGGACAAGAAATATAGTCGGGACGGAACTGCAGAGAAAATGTGCTTTTCTCCCTGTGCAATTGAGCTACTGTGGCACAGATGAGATTGTGTGACTATGAGATATGATCAAACACTTGACCCTTACTGTTCATGTTCTGACCCTTCAAAGTATCCCCTCGTAATTAGTCTCTGTGCTAAACGTCTGAACAATAAATCTTTTTTTCAGACATTATCAATCATTGATAAATGGGAAGGGTTATGATTAATTAAACTTTAGAGAGCACAGAGAGTTATTCTTCAGATTTTAGGCTATTTGTTCATGGAGAAAAATGTTCAAAATCACTCTATCTTATAGTCATTTGTTACATAAAACAGGAGAATATAACAGCCACCATGATTTCAATGAATGTGATTGAATGTGAAGAACACAGTTTCATTTTTGAATTTCTGGACAAATCTATAAAAATGTCTTCACTGAAACATTTCCTATTTTTGTATATCCTGGGTCATTTTGACAGTGGATTAAATGACATACATGATGTGTAAAGTGAAAAGCTGTCATCTACATTAATGACCATTGACTGTACAGTATATAAAGATGGACATCATGAAGGCTCCTCCAAAAGTGAAGTCAAAACATCTCAATTGTCCCCTGGTGGTTGGCTCCAGTATAGGTCAAAAACCATCCCACCACCACTCTACTGCACACACTCTGGCTCCAAATGACTTCACACAAGCAAGATGGCAGCTCCCAAAAGCAGAAGTTTTGACTTCACTTTTGCATAGCAGTAGGATGTGGAGTAATGTCGTCCACATTTGTATATATATGGTCATAGAGACTTAATACCAAATCTGCAGTTCCCCTCAGCTCTATGAAGCATTTTAGTATCTTTCAGCTAATCGTTTTGGTTTTACAGCCAGCAACTTTAATGTGTTGATTCACTCTTTCAACCAAAGTTTTGATCACTAAAGAGACAGATAACTCCCTGATACTATCGATCAGATGGACCGAAACACAACTCCAAATAAATGCTAATGTTGCTGCGTGCCTGCTGGATGTGTTAGCCATCAATGTTGTGTTAAAAGCTTGCTCCAAACAGCAAAAATCAATTAATACCGATTTAATTTAATTTATTGTCTATCCCTGTCTTTGTATGTGCTGCCAGCCATGCATGATCCCTACTGCTTGTTTGCCAAGAAAAGGCAATAATCAAAGCTTCCTAAGAGATCAGTCCCACATCTGAAATCAGCTAGACATTGAGAAGTCTCACTATTTTTCAGGCTAAAGGTAGTTAGACTTTCATTTTTTGAGATAATTACCAAAAATTAGTTTGAATGATTTACACCTGTCTCTGTGAATGTTGGTGGCTAATTGACCACATGTTCATGTTAAAGTAAAAATAAAAGTAATGGTGATATTCTATGCAATTCTACCATAAGTTTACATTGATTATAGAGTACTTACACAGTTGCGATGCACTGTGGGAGTTCTGTCAGGTGTCACTGCTAACTTTACCACAGCACAGCGGGGTGTGTGTGTGTGTGTGTCTGTATGAGTGTGTGTTGCTACGACTACCGTAGAGCAGATGGTGTTTTTCCTCACAAATTGGCTCTCATCAAAATGGCAGTTGAGACAACAGCAATTAAATCTGATGATTATTTAATAAAATACCAGAAGCAGAATCGAGACTCGAGTGGTTAAAGGTAAAAACATGACCAACCTCCACTATGACATTTCCTACATTCTAGTGTGTATTTTTAGTGAGGCTCTGTAATATCCTGTTGAAAAGGTTTGCAATTTTTCAGAAAAGGAGCCGGGATAAGACAATTTTTTGGAGAGGATACAAGTAGAAGGTGTTAAAGTGTTTCATCTTTAATTGACATGTACTAGTACGGTTTACATGAACTTTCACTTTTGGCGCATGCTCTGCTGCAACAACAATCCTAAGAACCATGCTTTGGGAGGATTTTGTTCCTTCAGCAATCACTGCTTTAAATAGCCTGGGCACCAGACTATGCAATGCAAGAGACTTGTGTTGTGACATTCTTATTGGTTTATACTCTGTTTTCTGTGTATTTTGAGTCTTTTTGCTTGTGTACTGTGGATACTGTGAAAGCTAATTTCCTCTATAGGGTGCAATGAAGAATGAATCTATATTTACATGAATGGTTGGAATGGCAGCCAATTTTCTAAATTTCTCAACAAACCTCACATGGTGTCTGCCTTATACAGAACTACTCACCAGAGACTGAAAACCTAATTGCTGTTATTAGTTTCTGGAGCCTATTTCTAAATCAAACCCATACATAGCCCATACTCTTCATGATTAAAGTGGTTTCATGCTGAGGTACAGGCAACATAGCCAATTTGCCCAAGATGGAGTGTTTAGTTTATTCATTTTCTTTAAAACATTCCACCATTGTGTTGTTGTGTGTTCAATGTGCTGCAGACCTTATTCTCATTGTGATATATTGTAACCGCCCTTTATGCCGTTATTTGCACCTGTTGGGTGTATTGTGTTGATTTTGGAGAGGAAGGCATCATTTGTAGGGTGACCTCATGAACACATAAAATACATAGTTAGGTTATGTACAATCAGTCTTAAATGTTGACATTTTGATCTATTATATGACTATTTCCTCACCAGGCCTAAAAAACAACATTTCAAAGATTTCAATACTACCTATAAAAATTCAGATCACTGAGATCCATCAGATAAGCTTCTTTTAGCACTGATTATCAGTCAGTGTCATTGTGTAACTGCAGTATGGTAAAAGCAGCAATGTAAATGAGAAACTCTGTATTTTATAGGCAATTACATTATATTATAGGCTATATATTATAAAGCTGATGAATAAGTGCCACAACATGCTGTTACCCAAGTGTGTAGTTTCTTTAAATTAAGTGTCTATTGATTAAAACCACAACTCTGACATATGCTTGTCACAGCTGCTCAACATTGTGTAGAAATTGATCAAAACATACACTTGTCATTTATTTTCTCTCTCCTGCTTATAAAAACTGACAGATGTGTCACAGCTTCAGAAAATACCTCACAACTACTGCACAGCTAACAAGTATTGCCAAGCTACTCCAGTCATCATGATTGACTTGTTGAAACTAGTTGCCACTATCATTCTAGATAAAGACTCTGCTGTCTAATCATGTCTTGAAACAGGCATTTGATTCAGATAAGATTATTCTTGTTGGGCAGTGCAAAGGCTTGATACAGGACTCAGATTGAGTCCAGATCTTTTGTCTCCGAGTGAACAGATGACTTTCTCTAGAATCTACGCTGCTATATCTTCGTGTGTCTATGGCTGTGAATATGTACGGTATCACACAGCATTAGATATGACAGGCAGATGAGAACTCAAATGATCTATTGCAGTTTTGAGGCTGATAAGAACAGGCAAATGGATCTGTCAAAGTCAAGACTGATACCCAAACTCAGAAACCATCAATTACCATGTCACCAAGTATTTAAATGTCTGCCCCGTTTCAATTATTCAAGGTTTGCTACATTACTACTGAGACCACATTCCCTGTCAGACTGTAGTGGTCCAATAAAGTTTAAACTACAATTAAAACTAAAATTATTTCTCATGAAAACCCCTTGACCCCATTCCAGATGCAGATCATAGAAATCATCAATCCCAGATATTTTGGTACCCACAGTGACCATAATAAGACAGAACTGCCATTCATTTCACTTCATTTATTAAGCATGACATTGTGTTGACATCAGATGATATCTTGTTGAGAGAAAGGATGGTTCAATAACATTTTATTAAATTCAAGTACTGAATAACTTAATTAAATCATAATCAATTTGAATCCCTTATCAAATCTTACTTGGTTGACCTTTCAACTATAGTCTAAAGTAAAAATCTAATCATTTTTTGCTATCTGAGAAGGCAGATGCGCTTGAGTTTTGGGTGGCAGCCTAAGTAATGTGTACAACCTAAAAATATGATGCATAATATATGAGGCATTAATTGTATACAGTATCTGACACATTCCAATTCCACCTGGGGCTTACTGTACTTCCGGAGCTTCTAACCCTAAATACTGAATACTGATTCAAAACTATTAAAGTTGATCAGATTGAAATGTTGATATGATGTGAATCAAAGTTGGAGATTCTTAAATTGATGCAAGATGATCAGCTGACCATTTCCGCCACCTTGGTTGTCAACAGAAAGAAGTGAAATACAGACACCAACTGCAGGTAGCACATTAACCAGAGAACAGATAAACTATTCATTTTCGTTCATTACAGAATTAGCTAATTATGCGAATGAGCTACTGCTGATCTAATCTGGTGATAAAAATGAGAAGTCTTCTGCCTACATGTGTTTCCGGTTGTACTCTGCAAATAGTGGGGTGAGACAAAACTTTTTATGAGTATGAGTTTATGCGTATTATTGCTGAATTACTGCTTTAGTATTACTTGTCCAATGAAACTGATGCTATAAACAATCATTTAAAAGTAAAATCTAAATTATTTGACTACATGTTTCCAAAGTCAGGTCACAGAAATAAAAACTGAGAGCCTTAGATACTGACAGAACTCTTACCAAGTACCTTTACCAGTACATTTTACCAATTACTAACTGCCCAACCAATCTGTCGCAAGTGACATATTTGCTCAGCCAGTTCTTTCAACAACAAAACTAGCAGTACTGATTACTGCCAAGAGAAGTTAACATTTTCATAAAGATCAAAAATGTATTTTAATTTAAAGGATTAGTGTGTAGGATTTAGTGACATCTAGTGGTGAGGCTGCAGATTGCCTAACCCTAACCCTAACCCTAACCCATCCTCTCCTTCTCCAATTCCAAGCATGTCAAGAAACTACGTAGGCTATGAAACTCTCAAAAACCATGCGAAAGGTCCTCTCTAGAGTCAGTGTCAGGTTTGTCTGTTGTGGGCTACTGTAGAAACATGGTGGTGCAACATGGTGGGCTCCATAGAAGAGAACCTGCTTCCTATGTAGATATAAAGAGCTCATTCTAAGGTAATGGAAATTTAGCAATTATTTGGTGATTATTTGCTAATTAAAACATACTTAACCATAGTTATGAATATTATTTTCCATTCCTGCCAAGTCTGTTCAGCTAATTCCACACGGTGCACGTTTAATAGAGGTTAATTCTGTAAGATGACTTGCAACTTTACAACATTTCCATGGATGTAGCATTGATGATGTAGATTGCTGGCTATGACCAAAGTTAGAACAAAACTGTGATTGGTCAATTTATTCTCTAAATGGCATCTATCCATCTCCAAACAAAACGAGACCTACTTGAATTGCTAAACAAATGTGAGATGTGGTCAGTAATTCAGAAGTCTGGAGCCAGGCTAGAAAAAAGTGCCAATCAGCACGATGCCCAGGAGGGATAAGTGACTGATCCCTCCTAATGATACTGACTACTTTCAAACATACTGTGTTGCTCTTTCTCTCTTTCCATCCACCCACTTCTTCTATATGCCTATACTGTCAAGGTCAGAAAGAACTCGACCTTAACCCCAGATCTAGGGTATATAATGGATTTGATTTAAAGGTAATCTGAATAAACATATATTACACATATATTATTCATTGAGTTACAATATTTGCATCTCTACTTGGTTTGGTTTATTAAGAGCTATTATTGTAAATGTGGTACCAGTGCTGTACATCGTCCAGAATGACGTTAAAGGCATTTTATCCATCTGGGAGGGAGACGCATTAACCTTAAACTGATATTTAAATGTCAAGACAGTATGTGTGTGTGTAATACGAGCATATAGAGAGTGTAATTAAATAGAGGCCTACCCTTTCTAGCTGCATATTGTATCAGATTATGCAGTCAGAGATGACTGATTGCTAGGGCCAATGTTTTCATCAATTAGGCCCAATTACCAAACAGCTCCAGTAGCACATGACCTCAACCTTATCAATTATTCAGCAACACTGCCGCCTCACAGCTGAAGACAGGATTTTTTCAGCTGCCAAACAACCCTGCATTGTAAAAATATGAGTAGGAAAAGCAAATTGTGTAGGTTGAGATTGGGGGGGGGGGGGTGCACAGTGACGGACTGGGATAAAAAAACGGCCCTGGCATTTGCACCCACAAGCGGCCCAACTCGCAGATGCAGACCCAACGCACGGAAAGAAGCATTTTTGATAGCCCCAATGATGGTGCAGATAAACTCCCATACTTTCAACAACTGCATAAGAAAATTGTCATATCAATGCACAAATAAACCATTATGAATAGATTGTTAGAGCCAGCCGCTCCATAATAAAAACATTTGTCTTACCGTCATGCAGTTAACAAATTGCGAAGGAGCCTGCTCTTTTCCCCAACAAAAAAATGAATCCAATTTGGCGCATTTTTCACCCTCAAACAGCAGCGCTTTCTTGATCTTGTCTCTCTTTTTCTCCGCTCCCCCTTTCTGTCGCTTAGTGCCTCTATTCATTTTTTCTAACCAGTTAATCGTATAATCACCACCACAACCAATCTACTGAATGACTTGACCACCATTAGTCCAACTTCCAACACACAAATGCGCAGACGCGATTTACTACACTTTTTTACTGTTTTACGCGATTTACTACACTGCCATGAAATTCCCAGAAGGCATTGCTTCATTTTAATTTTCTCAAACAATCAAATACAAAATACCAGTAGATTTGTTTTATTTCAAACCATGAACATTTTTTAAAATCCTAACAAGAAATTTCCCTTCAAAAGTAAAGCAGGCTGATGTAAAACTTGAAATACACCATGACTATGATGTATACAGGTATGTGTGGTATAAATACCAATCAGGTCAATCGTGACAACTACTGCATGCAAAGTCATAAGAGATATGAAACCTAGAAGCGCGTTGGAAACTTGTTCAGCATGCAAGAGAGAGTGGGCCGCGTCAGTGCCACTAGGGGCCGCTGTGATCTATTTGGTCTAGACCCCTTCGCGGCCGTTCTGGCATCTGCCTAATTGCCAGACCGCCCAGTCCGTCCCTGCACCGGCCCAAATAGCACGTCGGCCCACCGGGCATTTGCCCGGTATGCCAGATTACCAGTCCGTGCCTGGGGGTGCACATGAGAATGTTCATATGTTTGCATGTTTGTGTTTCCAGGCAAACATATATGGAGAGCAGCACAGCTTTGCTGTTTACTAGTAAAAGACAAAATCAGAATTCAAGTCATTTTTATCCTCTAGAGATTAGGAGGATGTGTTTCTCATTTCCAATTCTGCAGCTCCTGTTCCCTTATCCTTCCTACCTTGATGAGCAAGGTAGGATGGATAAGGATTAATCAATTAGTTGCCAGATAATCGTTTGACATCACTTTTATAAGAAAAAATTATGAATATGAATGTGAATATTTTTAGGTTATGGCCTGTTATTCGGGATAAAACAAGACATTTGATCGACCATTTTCTAACATTTTCTGGACCAAACAACTAATTGATTAATCAAGAAAATCATCAACAGATTAATAGATATTGAAAATAAGCATTTCTGTGTCACTACTTGAATAATGTCACTGAAATTATTGTTATTTCTTCTTGGCAGTAAAGCCAGTTGAGCCTCCAAATGGTTACGGGGAACCTTCGAGTCAACCGGGTGAAAAGGCAACCAGTGAGCATGTTCTCATCCATTTTAATGATTGAGTAAAAGGACGCACTCTCTGCAAATTAAAACGACAGAGCAACAAACCCCTGGGTTCAAATCTTGGCCCTCATTCTGTCTATGTGGACTTTCTATGTTCTCATTATGTTTCTGTGGATTTCCTTGTGTAGTCCAAAAAATAAGTAGCTCAAGTAAAAAATATGAATCTTCTAAAAAAAAACAATCACTCTTGAATCTTAAAGTTGGTGATAAGTTATCTTGCTTATTATTAGTATCACACATGCATATATTTTAAGTTTCTGTAAAATGTGTTCTGTACATATCTTACAGTTCATATCTTAGAGTTACATTTCTTTAAATAATGAATGAATCCTTGTCATAAATCCTAATTTTATGTTTAACAAAAAAAGGGCCAACAATGTTGTTGTTCCTACAATGTTTTTAATCTCTCAAATCAATTTTGATAATAAATTGATTGATATCGATATTGGCCTCAAAACTCTAGTATGGGTTTGGCTAGTGGAGTGCATGCATCGAGGCCAAATTGCCAGTTTGACATTAAGTCACATTGAGACTTGAAGCACATGTACATCAACAATTTTTCACTTTGCATTTTAGAAACTTGTATGATCACAACTTTGCTTTTTGGTGATGTTATGCTCTGCATGAGTGCAATGATGCAGACTGTGACTGATCAAACAGACGACACAGCCTTCCCCAGCGATGACGGGCTGATGGGGTGATATTGAGAAAATCACAGCATGATGTACAAAACGCCTGAAACCACAGAGTCATTCAACCTGCTTATCCAAACATCTTATCTCATTAAAGAAAGCAATTTAGGATTCTGTCATTACAGGGACAGGGCCTAAGTGCAGTTGGGATTGAAATCTTATCTTTTCCAAGGTTAAGATGTCAGATCTTGCCAAAAGTCTTTTTAAGTTTAGAAAATCCTAAATTACTTCTCTAAAAATAGGTCACTCAAGCACATCCAAACTGTGGTAGTTTTTAACATCCATTAGAAGCACAACCATGCTGTGATCCTGAGGTAGACGCCTGGAGCAGGTGAAGACACTGAGTGTCACACAGCAGCAGCCAGTCAAAAGAACTCCATGGGGTATATATGAGTTCCTACTTATAACGTCTGTGGCAGAAGGTTATTTTTATTTTGCCGTTCTTGTCTCTGCCTTACTCTGTTTTTGGCACATGAGTAAGTGCAAAGCTCAAGCTTTATGGTAGCTTTACTTATGCTGCAGCATAAGTAAACACCAGGAATGTACAGTATGTACAGTACAGTAATCATTGTTTTTGCTTTAATAGGAAGTTTTCTATGTCCAGTGAATTATTCTGTTCACTGTTTTTTTCTGAGCTGCTGGCAGATGTCATGTTGAAAAGCCAGACCACAATGTCCGATGCTCTATCATAAATTGCATACTTCTGTACTGACTTAATATTTTGAGTGCATAAGTGCATTCAAACTGAGAAGTGCATGATGAGTACCTGGATTATGCACTCAAAATGGTCAAAAAGTTGAGTGTGGAACTATGGACACTACTCGCTCTCCATTGTTGCCATCTTGGCTCTGTAGCCGAAGGGGGGGAACACTTTTCAAGTTGTTGTCAGATATGAGCCATCATTAGGTTTCTTTCATTAGGAGTCTGTAATGATTTGGTACTGCAAACAATAACACAAATGCTAGTACTAGCTTGGTAATCGTCATTTCTGGTAAATGCGCAACAGCCATGTTTGAGACAACACTAACCTGTCAGAATGTGTGCACTACATAAGTAAGTACATAGTGTACATGGTATACTACACAGAAGTATACTAACAGAAGTATGTGATTTGAGACACAGTGCCAGTTTCAGTGGCTAAGAGAGCATGCTCATTCAGCAAACACCGCTGTATCAATTTACCAAATGGAATCAATACACCATCTAAGGCAGCATCTAATATATTCAAATAGTTAGAATCAGGTGGAAGCTATGAGAAAATCACAGCTGAAATTATACAGGCCTCTCTGTAGCTAAAAAGTTCAAAACACAAGATGTTTCATAATATCAGCAAAGAGTAAGAAAAGTACCAAACCCTCAAAAATCCCAAATATACACTCAAACCAGGTTCTGCATTAAAGTTGGAAAGCACCACAGAAGTGTGGCAATAGGCACTTAGGTAAAACCAGCCGAGCTACGGTGAAATATTCAAGCAGCCACACTAATCTGGCAACCCATTGTGAGAGCCGGCATGGACTCGCTGTGGGAGAGAGAGGCCCCGCTTCCCCTCTGCAGCTGCAGCCAGCGGTAACAAAAGCAACAAAAAGGTATCACAAATGTTCCTCCATGCTTCACTTGCCAACAGCCCTGCATGGGCAGAATCCATTACTGAAGCTGGTACCTTTATAAACACAGCAGCGAGGCATTAGTCATAAACAAAGGCCTGCTGGAAAGGTGATTTTTTTTTTCTTTTTTTTTTTTTAAACCATCAATAGAGGAGATTCTCATCATTACACATAAGTGTATTGATGTTTTCTAAAATATATATTCTAATATAGGTAGCCAGTGGTGAAACTAAAGCTGAAGTACTGAACTGCATTGGTAAGCAAGATGGTTTTGAATGTGCCTCAGGTGAATCTCCGCTCCGATAGATAAAACGAATGAAATTAAACTTCTTTATTGCTCTGTGTGTGTGTGTGTGTGTGTGTGTGTGTGTGTGTGTGTGTGTGTGTGTGTGTGTGTGTGTGTGTGTGTGTGTGTGTGTGTGTGTGTGTGTGTGTGTGTGTGTGTGTGTGTGTGTGTGTGTGTGTGTAAGGTGAGTTTTAACACACATTTAGAGTTGTATCGACGAGATCCTGTCAGTCAGAAGAAGAGTCAACATGGATCAAGAATCAATTAGCGAGCCCGTGTACCTCTGTGCTGTGTATCTGTACTGAATTTATCTCCTGATCCCCTCTATCTTTCTTGCCAATGTGTTATTTGTGTGTCTGCTTGTGTATTTTACACTCACAGCATGCAGTGTGTCAATGTTTGATTGTGTTAATGTTTGTCCGGCTGATATAATCTAGCACCAACCGACCCTCTTTGCATGGGATGTGCGCTGACAATAATAGTCCCCTCAAGCTCAGCGCTACTGACTTCTGTCAAACACTGTTAACATTAACATATACTGATATAAATTCTCTGTCTGCCACACTCAGAAACAAGATATGAGGGACTGAGTATATTGTTGTGTCATGCTGGATGTAGCTTTTGGTAATTCAACTGGAGGCAAAGTTATTGAAGCCCACATTGTAACACATTGGCTACATTCACTGACATAGTGCAGTGTTATGCATTGTTTTCAAATCTTGCACAGTATATTCTTCAGTGCAGTGTCTGTTTTCTAAAGCTGAACCATCTGACCAGACACCCGTTTTGGGAATTAAATCCTCATAGGTATTAGTGCTGGTACTTTCCTCAGACTGCATCTTGTTGACAGAAGCTACCTTATTGCATAACAGCATGAACTGAAATAGCCACTATACATGAATAACATGGTTTGATACATTAAGTTCCCTTTTTATTTTTACTTTTTAATCAAATTGTGCTACTTTTTTTGGAAATACATTGAGTTTAGATTGCTAAATCTGTCAAACAGGTTGATTTAAAATGAGTTTTTAGCTAAATGAGTTATGTAATGACCAAATATGGTTTGACAAAGGTGTTACAAAAATGCAGAACTTCATGTGAATCAATACCTGTAATCCATTACATAAAGTATTGTAGTTGTATTGAACAAATTATATGATCATTCACTATGGGAATGAACCAGGTATCTTCTCAATCATTCTATCACTATTATACTAAAAATACCCAGTAATACACAATGATGGTGTCACAGAATGGCATTGCTGTTAGGCCAGTATGGCTGGTATCAGCATGCGTCAAGTCATAACATGACACGTAATGCTTAATGTTTTGGCAGCACACTCAAGTTATGGATGTATTAGAGCTCTAGTGAAACTTCCAAGACTCAAGGCTATAACTAATGTCATGTTTGAGAGAACAGTCAGGGTCAGGACAGACAAGCTCCACCTGTGATGGGTATAAAAGAATGCAAGTTTCCCCAGTCTACTTGTGTTATGCACAGTAAATGTAATATTTTATTGAACCCTGCCTGTGTCTTTTTGACTCTAAAAGTTCTTTTTTTAAAAATTGAATTGTTTGAATTGAAAATAGATGTTGAGAAGAACCCTACGTTTCAACTGGCCCAAACTGAACAATATACCACCCAGTCCTAGTTCACAATTATATCTATACATCATATCATATCCAGTATTATATAACAATATTGGTAAAATAGATTTTGACTGGAATTGCTCAGCTCTAGTAGGAATTGGTGTACATTTTGCTGTTGCATGTTATTTGTGCTGCTCTGGAGACACTGATTGGTCCTATAAATAAGTAGAGTGAAAACCAAGTTGAATGGCAAAATGTAGTATGTACTGTAGATGTGAATTTTTTCATTACTGAAGACAGTTGGAGCAAATTTGAATAAATGAAAGTAAAGGTACGCTACTGTAAATTTTAAGTCTATTTAAATCACTGTCACACCCCACTGACAACTATTTGCTAGTAAGTTTATGTGTTCATAAGTGTGTGTGTGTGTGTGTGTGTGTGTGTGTGTGTGTGTGTGTGTGTGTGTGTGTGTGTGTGTGTGTGTGTGTGTGTGTGTACACTTCAGAAGTGTGAGCTCAGCAGGTTACTCCCCGTCTGGCGGTCGGCGCCCAAGGGTTTGACAAATAGGATCTGGCCCAATGGTGCTGCTTATTAGCAACATTTGTATGGGGCCTCACCTGTGTATGTGTGTGTGTATATCTGTGTCTGTGTGTGTATCACTTAACATTTGAATGTGATCTGGGGAGCTCACCTTTGCTAGACTTGCAGTCAGCATTTCTCACAAGCAGACACACTCCTCAGGTTTGGCGAGCAGCTAATGTTCCCTTAATACCTGCGACTGCTGCACTCCTCACAGTGATAAGTAACTCCACTCTAGATCACTGTTTCATAATGACTGGAGAAATGTTGAGTATACCTTCAGGACAGCGCTGAGGAGTGACAGACACAGTGGAGTTTGAATGTAAATGTGGGGAAGAATTTGCCAGGATTATACCATACTTGCAGAAAACTGTTGAGGAAATGAACATCAAAGTATTCCACGGATACTGGTTTAGCAAGATAAAAATGCTTCTACTCTTCCTGTAAGAGGGCCCCATCCTCCCCCAATATATTAGTGTATCAATTACACTGCATATAATTCACATTACTATATATCAAGTCGCTTTAGAATTGCTTTTTGAACTGGTACAATTTTGAATTGGTTAGAAAATTCAAAAAATGTTTATTGTGATTTATCCTCACTTTGCTATTGAGTGGGAAAGACAGAGCAAGGGTGCTGTTCAGGACCTGGTGGTGTACTGTGTGCACAGGTTTGGGTCAGGAGTACATCTTCATTGCAATAGAGTGCCACATTTTGAACTAGAAAATCATTTTGAGGAGATACAAGCTTTGCAAGACAAAGGTGATATAGTTTTTAAAGATTACCATAACCCTAACACTTTTAAACACAAATAGTGAAAAACTGTGAAGACTGCAGCATTGTTTAGGTATAATCTTTATGCATGATTAAAACCTGCCTTCCAACAGAAAGTTGGATCAACCATTTAGCTTTGTTTGATGCACAAAGCCAGAAGACACGTTCTTGAGAATTGGGAGGCATGTGCATTAGCTCCACAGTCTCCGCTATCCACAGCACCCTGATCTGGGTGTTCAAGGCAGATGTTCGCCCACCTGGAGCCCAGTTCTGCTTGAGGTTTCTTCCCGTTAAAGGAGAGTTTTTCCTTGCTGCTGTCGCCAAGTGCTTGCTCATGGGGGAATGTTGGGTCTCTTTAAAATAAATTAGATAGCGCAGTTTAGACCTGCTCTGTGAAAAGTGCCTTGAGATGCCTTTGTTGTGGTTTGGGGCCATATAGATTAATTGATTGATTGATTGATTGATTGATTGATTGATTGATCTGTGTAGGTCCGCGAAGATGTTTACATGCACAGTATACTTAAAGAAGTATTTAAAGTAGATTTTTCAACTCTTCAGCTTAATGAACTTGTAATATTTGCCTGTCCATTTCTAAAGTTACTAACATATTTATCTGGTTTTATTTTCCCAGTAATGTCTGATTGACATACAGTATATACTTATATCTAATAATACTTTATTTTATCCTAATCTATACCTGGAATACACTTCTAATATGTGGGAAAACTAATGATGAAAACTGACAATGGCTGGTTGGCATATGTTTTCTCGCTTTGCTAATAATCTGGCAAGTTAGCTAATGAAGGTGAAAGCAGGCACTTCCTCCACATTAAACGTGATAACTCAACTGGAGCTCATCATGAGCTATTTTGGAGCAGAAATTGGAACTAAAGACCCATCTTGAGTCACTTATTTTCCCTTATTAGACAATTTGACGCATTACTTCACGAAAATCTACAGAACTTACCTTAACCCAGATGGTATGTAATGGAGAAGTAATGCACACCAGGGATTGGAGTGAGGAGCTGATCACTGGAGGAAGGCTTGAGAGGAGGAAAAAAGTGTTGCATACTCTAACTCCATATGCATTTCAACAATCAAGAGGCCTTCAGCCAATCAAAACTCTTCACAAACTACTACAACAAATCAACATTATATCTCAAACCACTTACAGACAATTGAATTTTACATACTGTAAGATACCAGTGCCTGTGTCCTACTGTTATTGTTGATCTTGAAGAAAGCCTGAGAGCGAAACATTACTTAAAAGAAATTTGGAGCCAGAGTGTCCTACACCCAGAATGAAACACATTGATTCATGTTGAGGCATGTGAGCACCACTAACAACACATATGCAGATATTTCTGACACAACTCAACAACCCTCTTAAAAAGAAACTAGCTGTTCGGCTCTTAAGTTAACCTATCTGTGGCTGTTGTGCTTCACACCATGGGTATGATTATCTTCAGGAAAAAAACTAGAGGAAATTAAATCATCAGTTGAAGCAGAGGCCATAGAGAGAGAGAGGGAGAAAGAGGGAGAGCAGAATATGGCCACCATTAGTTTGATGAGCTATGAAATTAAATGTATTTCTTAGCCTGCAGCCCACATCCCACTAAATATCAGCTAATGCGGCTAATGAACTTTACTCTGTCGTCAATTACCTGTAGCCACAATGGCCTAGTGGTGTTTTAATATGGAGGGTGTGGAGTAGATAGGGAAAAGAAAGACATACCTAAAGTAAATTCTCCATATTTAACTCACAATTGTAATTAGTTCATTATTTTTGCAGATGCTGACTGTGTTAGTGAGTAGAGGAAACAAAGATAGTATATAACAGTATAAAAAGGAAGAATATGGAAATAGAAACTTCATTTCACTTAAAATCGTTACCTTTCCAATAAATGCCTCATTGGTTTTCATGGTTTAAAATGTGTTAAAATGATGCATATATTTCACTGGTTAATTCAATTCACCTCTGTTTCTATAGGTGGCCTGCATACTTTTGCAATGATGTTCCCTTATGGGAAGAGTTTACATTACTTACTATGTTCTTGTGCCAGTGAACTGGTTTCAGGTTATAGCATGATTAAGAAATACTTTAAAGAGTGGCTCTAACCAAATAAAAAGTAATATTTAGTGTCCTTTGATTTTATGTGGGTTGGCAACAATAGATAATTTTCCTCATCTGTTATAACCCAGAGGTCGCCTGAGTACTTTTTTGTAGTATTTGTATGTGTTTTGATTTTATGCATTTGTTGTGGATCTGTCTCTCTCACCCTCTCTCTCTCTCTCTGTGTCTGTGTGTGTTTGTTCTTGTTCTTCTATCCTGGTGGGGACATGGACCTGACTACACACTGACTCATGGGGGACTCGAGGACCAAAAATTAGGTCCCCACTGGCAGCACCCTACCGCTAGCTTCAAAACAGTATATAAACATGCCTCATGCCATTTTCTAAGAAGTCCTCATGAGGTACATTTTCAAGACAAAACTCCCTTTGTGTGCAGGTGAGCTGGGTTAATTGAATGATTGTGACTGTAAATCTACAGGTTGTTCCCAGAAGCTGACCGGGTCCCCGACTTCAGGCTTGTGGTTTTAAGGCCAGCTTCCTGCAGCTCCCTTGGGGTCTTCTCAGCCCACTTCTAACCAATCAATCTGCCAGCTGCTATGTTTCAGTGTGAAATCTTGTAGGAAGTTTTGCTTATGTGACATAGCAGCCTAAGTTGTTTTGGGTGGGCAACATCATTTGTCATTGTGCTGTTAGCCCACCCTGTACCTAAAGATTTTAAATAAAACCCCTTAAGTGAGTTGCAGAATGCATTGTTGCTAGTGGTTGTTGGGAGCTGGGAAGAGGGGAGTCTCCTTCTTTCATGTTTTACCCAGGTCATAACATCAACAATTAATCTGATGATCATTTTCAAGATGAATTAATTTGTTTCATAAAATGTCAGAAAAACCTGAAAATGCATTGCAGTTTTCCAATGTCTTGTTATGACCAAACAAACAGTCTGCAACCCAAAGATATTCAGTTTACTATCACTAAGTCAAATTTAAATCGTGAAAGCTGCACAAGGTACTCAACTGTTCACATTTGCAAATAAAAGCAATGTGAAGTACAGCCTTTGTGTCTCCTAACAGACAGTATTTTGTTCTGTTACGCAGTATCTCTAAATGTGATCAGTCTCATTTCATCAAAGTGTTAGTTTGAGCTACTTCATTAACCGCAGTTTATGTATGAAATTAGTGTTATTGGATCATGTAACACTACAATTCTTTTTGTTAAGTCTTTATTCTTTCATATTCATCAGCCTTTGACTCTGCAGTGGAATAGAGGTATGGCTGGATTCATGATTTTTACATGACTGATTACCAAATTCTTTTGAGTAAACATTGTTTGGTTAATTACATATCAGAAAAGGCCCATCACAACTTCCAAGTTAAAGTGGGAAGAAGGAGCGGGTCCTTTGGGCAGCTGAGTGAAATGGAGCATGCAGGGGAAGCACTGGGACCATCACGGTGAAACCATGGATGTATAAAGAGAACTGGATAACGTCTTCAATCCTATGAAAGCTGCTCAGTGGCTCACAAAGCCAAAAAAGTTATTGCTCTTCCACATAGCTTTTTCATCATTAGGCCTATGGAGCACAGTGGAGACTTCAGCTGGCAAAGCCGGCTACTTCTGGTTTAGGTCTCCAGCTTACTTAAATGGGGATAAAATGATCTGATGGTGGGGCATTTCTGGACTTTCAAAATATGATCGCACTGAACGGCTCAAATTCTGATGGTAAAATAAGTCATTTTGAGGGGGTTGTGACACACTAATTTGCAGACGTCTCTTTCACAATGTAAGTCTATGGTAAAAAGTATTTATGGGCCCAATAGCATCACATCTACATGATCTTGTAATTGCACAGTTTGACCACTATGCTGTGTTTCTTCTGCACATGTAGGGAACACCTCGACTGACAGGATGTACCATTCTGATTGGGGGGAAAATCTTCTTTTTGGTTTGTAACAGTGGTTGGCAACCAGCATATTAAATGATTCCACCTTTGGAGTCTGCACCAAGGATTAAATCCTACCCATTAATCCTGTCTTTCTAATAAACTCAAAGGGAACTCTACTGTTCCACCCACCTGGCAATTTTAATGCTGAGCTGCTAAGCTCCGGTCTTCCTATGTTTTTCTTTCATATATTGTCGCTCTCGATTATACTTAGTAAAACGTTTGATTATATTGGTATCGGCAATTGGCTAAAATTTGTTTGAAAATATCGACGTATTGGCAAAAAATCCAATATCGTGATCTCTATCTGTCTCTCAAGCTGCTCGGCATAAATTTTCTGCAATATAGACAAAAATGTGCACAAATACAAGGCGTAAAACATTAATTACCACACATAGTTAATAGAATCCCATGCAAACATACTCATCTTACTTCTTACTTCGGCCTCTTCACTTTTTTTTCTCCACGCAGTCTACTCTCTTTCTCACCCAATCATCTAAACCTCCTTTCCTTCTGCTCTCCTCTCCTCTCCCTCTTTGACACTAATAAGCAGTGAAAACTGTTGTGCGCTGGAATCCTATACAGCCGACAGTCAGCTCAAATAAAATCATACGGCCTCCACTCTGCTACACACGCAGCCTGTCAGTTTCAAACACATCCCCGCCAGAAAATGGACACAGAGTGGTTTTGAAACATCTGACGTCTGGTATGTGACATAACAGGTATGTTGGATCATCAAACTGAGTCACATGCAACAGTCATAGTGTAGCTTCTGCCCTGAAAACTGTAAACTGAGAAAGTTAGAAAATGTAAAGTAATATGATGGCTAGCTGTTGGGTGTATCAGACTGACAGCTAGTTGAGCTTGAAGACACTACCGAAGTTGGACAGCATGAAAATTTGGAGGAGAAAAGTAAGGAACTAGCATTATCATGTAGGGATGTCACGACTTCTCTGTCCACCCCCGCCACATTTCATAGACAACACAGTGTAGCCTATCGGTAGCCTGCAGCTGCATTAGCTTTCCAGACACCATGGTTACTGCTGAAACTGAAATATCCTGCTTTCCCTGAAGTCCCTCAGTCTGATAAATCACTTTTTGTTTCTCCTCGTGTCTCTTGCCTTATGTTTTCTGTTTTATTTTGATACTCACTTGTATGTGTTCATCTACAAAAACCATTCTGGGCAAAATTCCCTCTTACTTATCTTCTCTTTTAAAATGGAAACAAGGAGGTCACAATCTTCACTCTATTGTCATTTTGTAATTTGTAGTTCCTAAAGCAAGAACTGACTTGGGAAAGAACGCTTCTAGCTTTTCGGCACCTGATGCTTGGAAGAATTGACCAGTTTCCAGGCTGTCTGTATGCAAGTGTTTATATGATTAAGTTTTAATGTTGCTCTTTATGTGTTGTCTGATACTTTTACTGTAACTGTTTTGCTGCTGTCTTGGCCAGGTTTCCCTTGTAAAAAGATATCATTGACCTCAATGGGGCTAACCTGGTTAAATAATGGCTAAATAAAAATGTTTTAAAAAGAATTGTCTCGTTTCAGGTCTTTCACTTCCTGCCCTCATGTGTTTTCCACCTGTGTGATAACCTGCCTCACCCTAATGTGCTGCACCTGTGTCTCATTGTCTCCCCTCCCTGTAGAGTATACAGTTTGTTTTCTCCCCTCTGTGCCATTTCTTCTTGTTCCCTTGTGACAGTGTTTCAGCACTACTTTGTATTTTCCTAGTGAGCCATTAGGGTTTTGTGACCAGTTTCTGTCTCAGACTGTGCCTTTTAGCCTGCTGATTTTGTACTTTTGCTTTCACAGATTGATCTCCTGTGTACTGACTTTTGGCATTGGTTAAAAGACTGTTTCTGTTTTACCCACAGTGTTCAGGTTGTTTTTTGAGTCCCTGCTTTTGTCAGGTCTCACATTTTTCAACCTTAGTCAGGTAGATGATGAGCATCAACCTAATTTTCACCAAAATGAGCCAAAACAGAAAGAAATTAAAACACAAGCTGCATTCTCATGACAATCTTAACAAACAGAAATGGAAACTATTTTAATTATTTGAATGATTACTATCACTATATCACAGGAGGCCTTCAATTATTCATTGATACAGTGTGATTGCTAAACACACTGCTAGTGATGAAAACTGAAGAAGGATTTTATTTGAAGTGTAACATAATCTTCATGGAGTGGTTTGGCACTGATCACCTCAACAAATATATCCCTATGTAACCATAGAGCCGAGGTCACTGATAGGCGGACCACGGTCCGGATTCAGACCCAGACTCCATACTTTTGCGTTTTTGGAGAGTTTTGAAGCCACTGAAGGTTCTACACCTACAGTCTTAGAAGAGGAAGTGAAGGGGGGTGTTCAGTTGGATACAATCTCCATCCTCACCACTAGATGTCACTAAATCCTACACACTGGTCCTTTAATGTCTGACCGGTGCTGCTACTGACTGACCTGCACAACTCAGCACACTGCAGACATTTATCCTCAAGTAGAAGCTGAACCATCAATGGCTGCAAATATCAAGGCTGCAACTTTCTATAGACTCTGCTGCCTGGTCAGCTCGATCAGATAAGGTGAGGACAGAGTTGGTGAGCAGAGCACCCGGTCAGATAAAGTCAGATTTCATCTTCCCAAAAAGAGGATTGTGGAGGATGCAATCAGAACTACCTTCACAGAAAACATCCCAGTGGGGACAAAACTACAAGAAGCTGGCTCAACAGCTGGAAGAGGTGATGGGAGGTCCTGATAAAGTTGGTAGATATTATACAATTACTGCAAAGAGAAAACAAAATGATCAAAAGAATCATACATACACTTTACTGGCCAAGTAGCAGATTATTTTTTAAATAAGTGTTACATACTTTCCAAGCTTGATCCTGTACTAAAATAGCATGTTTATGGTGGACAGAGGTGTCATTGAAACCCAGTACAATATTTCTGAAGTATCATTCAAAATGAACTGATTAACTGTATGAGCTGGAGGATTATGGTTGCTTAAGTGCTTTGCTTTAGTGTCTGCACCACACTTTTGTGAGCTCACCAAGACTTATTTAGATTATCTATTGATGAAGTTGAAGTTTGAGTTGTTGTGTGTCAGTTCAGCCATGGAAGTTATTGATTCTCACAATAACAACACAAACAGGTCTTAGAAAGAGTTCACTCAACATAATATTAAAGTAAATTGAGTGCTCAAAAGGCTCTAATGAATTGGGAACACTGTCACTGTATAAAATGGTAATTTGTGGATTTGAAAGTGACAGATTATTCTCAAACCTATTGAGGAATCAGGAGGCTTTGGTTGATTGTCTTTTGAGAAACTGTGCCTTTTTTCCATTTCTACTGGGAGTCTTCTCAAGGTCTCTAAATGTATATGTGTTGGTTTAACCCAGAGAATCCCTATAACACACACACATACACAACCACATGTGCGCACATACACACACACAGAGCTCCCTGAGCAGTTAACTCTCAGGCCAAACGCGATTGTTCGAGGCAGCGCGAAGGGAACAATTGTTTGGACAGTGTGTTGAGATATAATCCCTTCATCTGGACCCTCTCTCCCTCTGTCTTTTCATCTCCCATGCACTCACACTCAAAGCTGCACACACACACACACACACACAATCCTTAATACACATACACACCCTCTCCTTTTGCCCAGTATGGCAGAAGACAGTGTGTAACTCTCTGTCACCTTCCTTTATGTACAGCTTTTCTCAACAGCTCCTCTCTCACTGCCTGATCTTCAGTCCTCTGGTATCAGATCAGTCCAAAAATACAAGCAAACAAAGACAGAAAAGCCTCCTGACTAGTGGACTAGTGTCTCACTGACTTCACTGGAGGGGTTAAGTTAAGTCAGTGAATTCCTATTTAAAGAAACATTTTGTGAGACAGAAGAATGAAGCTCAAATCAACCAGCTGTGGTCTGCTGCATCATTACAGAGGCCAGAAATGATCTGAATCATCCTGCTAAATAGTTTCAGTGAAAAACAAAATGAATGGCAAGCTAGGTTTTACCTCTTATTTCATTAATACCCATGTGTTCTTTGGCTTTTCATATATCAGCACACTTTTTAATCAGAAGATTGAGCAAAATAAGTGGCTGACTCCCATGGCAACAAAACACAGCTATGCCACTTTGGTCATAGTAATTTAATGCAAGCACTTACTCTTAATTAGAAACGATTCAGTTACTTCTATAATTAGTAAAGACTAAAGCTAAATAAACTTTGTAACTACTGAATGTTTATGATTACTGCTTCATAAGATGCACTGGATGATTTAGGTACATTACATAAAGTTAAATTGATAAGTATTTGCCAGTACTGTAGCTGCAACGATTAGTCTATTATTCTATTCTAGTCTATTATAATTATTATTATTATTATTCTATTCTGTTAAATTAACCCTTTCACACATAGTGGTCACTACAATGGACAGCTATTCAAAAACTGTTTTATTATATATAGATATTGATGGATTTTGATGGATAGTTGCACTTCAGCCACCACAGTGGACACTAGTGCGTCATCCCACTAATGAGAATTTGTTTACAACGCCCTGCAAGTGTACAAACCCCCTGCTTAATAATTCATTTTACTGTATTATGTATTGATGTAAATTACATCAATACATAGTATAGTGGTCTACTATAATGTATAATAATAATGGTTCAGAATATTCTTAATATCAATCACCACTGGTCTGCAGTAACTTTTTTAATGTGAGTCAGTCGATTTATGTTATTATAATGTAATGTAATTTTATGAAAAAGAAAATTAAGTTGAAATATTTTTTTCATGTCTAAAAAGAAATAAAAACAAAATCCTGACTGAGGTTATCATAATTCATGCATGAAAGGGTTAATCACCAATCTAATAATTTAGTTATTTTCAATAAAAGAAGTTTAAAAAACAATAATGAAAAAACAAAAATTCTCTGATTCCAGCTTCTCAGATGTAGCTATTCTCTGGTTTCTTTAGAAAACTGAATATTTGAACATTTTTCATCACTTTATGGACCAAACAACTGATCACTTATTTGTCAAAATTGCTGACAGATTAAAGGCTTATGAAAAAAAAACATACACACACACACACACACACACACCCACACACATACAGTTGCAGCCATTTCAAGTCGAAGTAACAGAGAAAGCTAACTCCATGCCAAGACGTTACAATCCAATTAAAGTGAAATGCATTATGTTGTATTTTAATAATTTAGCAATTTTTTCAGTTTTCAATATAGGTTTCTTATATTATTACATTCAAAAAATAAAACATGTTGTTTATTGTTAATTTTCTTGTTGTATTGTTTAGGGTGTCACTGTTTTACTCAGACTAATCATACAGGTCAGTCAAGGGATTTTTCTCACTGAGTTATTTAGATTATAGAAGCGCAGCTTCAAAAATAGCATGTCTGACTCAGTTTTGGTGCAAAGATTGCTGGATGATATACTGTTTTCTTTGCTCCATGCTGTGCGCCTGGCTCAGTAACAGCAGATGAAGGCAAAGGAACGCTCCATGATGTTCTGTTTCCATGATGCTATCATACAGCGTCTCTATCTAAAATAGCACACAGCTTCTCTCTACCTGTGTTCATTATGTGGGAAAAACCTGTTTTCCGCTTTAATGAGAAAAGTGCTGCAGCCTCCATCCGCTCTGAGCAAAGTGCGCTATGTTTGTGTGTGTGTGTGTGTGTGTGAGAGCCAAGTTGAAGAATCCGGAGAGCTGATTAAAGAAAGTAAGAGTAAGAGGCGGCGAACACACACAGACACACACACCTGTGTTCAGTGTACAGGAGAGTAAATAATAAGGGTCATAAGCTCAAATCTTAGGGTTAGAGAGAGCTGGAGGTAGCTATACTGTAATAACCCCTGCACACACACACATACACACACACAGAGTCCCTAAATGAAATGTCATTGTCAGCCTGTGTGTATGTGTGTGTGTGTGTGTGTGTGTGTGTTGCTGAATGGCTTGACAGTCAGCCATCCCATCGCTGTGTAGCAGAGGCGGCTGCTGCATTGTCTGCCATACAATAGTGATTAGGAGGGCGACAGAGACAGAAGGAAAGCGAGTGAATCTTATTGTGTGTCATACAATAGCATTTTAGAAGAATGCAAGGGAGAGAGAGAAAAAGAGATAAAAAGAGGTTTTATTGTCTGTCGTACAATAGTGTTTAGCGGGATGAGCAGGGAAGAGAGGAGATTTAACAGGAGATTGACTGGATCTGTCGAACTGTCATTTCAAAGCGAGGCGTGAGCACTTCCACACATGCGAGATGTGAAGACTCTCGTGGTCTTACATTTCCAAACTCATAGCCGCGGCTGGGTGACAACATTTTATCCTTTTTTGGCACAGACTAAACTGCGCTGAATATCAAAAATTGTCAAATACTGCAAGTTGGCACCGAATGTCTCATCAGATTTGTAATCTAGCATGACTTTATACTTTGATCAGATAGCTGCTGATTGAAATGTTATTTTTGCCAGTTTTAAGATTTTATGTCATTTAGGTAAAGCTCTTAAATACCATCTTGGGTTTAGATAAACATTTAACATGTGAAAATGCAGAAAGACACATTTTTTACTTTTTACACTGAAACTCAGAAATGAACAATATATGTATGAGTGTGAAACTGTATGAATAAATCAGGCTGAATAATCAGCTTTTTCAAAATGTTTCAATCACATCTCACGGTCATTCAAATGCCATTGAAAGCATAAAAAGCTAGCAAGTGAACTTTGGAAATAGTGGTAACAAGGGCAAATGTGCTGCAAGAAAACACAAGTTAAACACATGTTAAGTAGACGAAGCACAAGCAAATTAAGAACACATCATCAATTACACTACACATGTACAGCATTTAAAAAACATGCTGCTGGAAGTGTTTCCAGAGGGCATTTAAGAGTGATGTCAATAACTCACTAGCAAAATGTGCTTAAAACACAAACATGGCCTTTTTCCCTACCATAGTACTGTAACATAGACAATGCTACAACCTTATTATTCCAAAATGAGCGATTCTGAAGAAATAACATTGCTCTTTCTGTGCAGCTGGCTGTGAAACGAGGGCTCACGGACCGTCTAAAAAGTGCAACACCCAAGAAGGATATATGATAACTTTCTTATACAGTGTAGTGTCCCTAAAATCACTTCACACAGTAATGGTCTTCTGTTGGTTATACTACAACACTAACCTTGGGAAAACTGTTTATTGTTTGAAATATCTCTCCAGCAACTTTTAGGGGTAGCTGTGGCTTGTGAGGTAGAGCGGGTCGTCTACTAATCAGAAGATCGGAGGTTCAACTCCCGGCTCCTCCAGTCCACATGTCGATTTATCTTTAGGTAAGACCACAAATTGCTCCTGAAGGCTGTATGAATATGTGTGAATGTAAGTTCCCTCTTGATGAATAGCAGGTTGCCTTGCGTGGTAGCCCCTGCCATCGGTGTGTGAATGGGTGAATGTGACATGTAGTGTAAAAGTGCTTTGAGTGGTCAGAAGACTAGAAAAGCCCTATATAAGTACAGTCCATTTACTATTTTCATTGTTGCACTTTTTAGACAGTCCCTGCACCCTCTCTCTCTCTCAGCCAGCTGTACATACTGAAAAATGTTATATGTGGAGCTCAGAGGGCAAGTCATTTTGGTGAACATAAGGTTGTAGCTTGTTGTCTACCTTACTACAGTAGGAAAAAGGCCTTGTTTGCTGTTTTTTAAATAATTTGCTTTAGTTTTATTTAATTTCATGTGTCTTCTTTGGTTCCAGTGCATTAGCCCTCGCAGGCCACAATATACTGTAGTAGTGATTGGAGACAAAGTAAAGTTACCTCAAATTGTACTGTTCTACACATTGACCGGTATAAATAAGTTGTTTATTAAGCCTAAATCTGAGTTAGAGTTTAAATCTAAAAGACAGATGAGGTTTCAGGTATGTTTGAAATCCTCACAGTATAGAAAGTGATGAAACCAAAATCAGTACTCAGGTTTTCAGCGATTGTTTTTGACTGTAGTGTGAGTGTAGTGTGATTTGATTAGACAGTTTGGAATCCTGCCTATTTAACAGCATCAAAATCTAGGAACTCCTCCAAGTGTGCTTCATTAGAAGTGAAATATAACCGAGCTGTAGAAAACAACACAAAACTCAGGGATTTATGGCCGCAATGGGGCGGATGTGGACATTTTGCGGTTCATGATATTTTAAAAAAATCTAACAAGGTGAAGTCTCATATTCGGCTGTTTCCTCGTCGGGTCTTTGGTGTCGGCAGCAGAGAAGATAAATTACAGCACAGACAAGTCAAATCATGTTTATTTAAAGGAACAGAAAGTGAATCAGATTAGTTTTCCCCACTCCGTCCTCCTCCACGGCTCTAATGACAAGCTGTGTGTTCGCTGTCTGATGTTTCTTGACAAATAGTTTTTTACCCCAGTGATAGCTCAGGTAGATGAAAAGTAACAGGATGTCTAACACAATATTAAACTCAAAAATTATTTCTACTCATTCGTGACATCTACAGTGGAAATATTTGTAGTGATGTGAGAGGATCTAGTACATTTCTTCACCTTGCCTCTCCTCTACTTTCTAAACATCTTCCTCTCTGCCGTCTCCTCGTCTCTCCCAGCTGTTATCTCCATGCAGATGTCCTCTTTCCTCCATTACCCTGATTATGATTGAGCCAGGTTTGTCTCAGGATCGGCTTTCCAGGATCATCTTGTTATCCTTAAAGCAACATTTCACTTCAGTGTGGCGTTGATGTTAGCAGGTGTGACTTTGCAAGTAATCAACCTCCAACACTACTGTCTTTTTGACTTTGGAATGGAATTAGCATTATGCTGGATTTATGGTAGACAGGAGGAATGGCAGGTAACATGAGTGGTACTTGAAAACTCCTCATTCATCACAGAGGGTGAATCAGGTTTAAACATGGACCCTGCTTTCTCTTAATTTCCTGAATTGTCAGGCCTCACAAATATTAGGTAAAAGTGGTTAACTTCAATTAAACACGTATGCAATTATAGTTACACTCTTTAAATGTCACTTCAAAGCATGTACTTCCTAGTAGTGATTGGAATTCTGACTCTTTTTAGTGAACCAGATGTCTTGGCTCAGTTCAACAGACGGCTCCTCATTTAGTTAGTTTACCATTTCAAACACTATATTACATAAATGTATTTAACTTTTTATTCATATTGAACTACCAAAAACAGTGTCAGGCCAGTGTTGAACATGCTAATGAAATAGGTAAAATGAATACAACATTCTGTTAGTGGCCAAAAAAATCATGCTCTTATTCTGTGTTGTATTGATTTACAAAAAGAAAAAAGAAGAAATCAGCTTCTATTGTTCACTTAAATTCTCATTCACACATCTTTACTTACTAGAGATTTGTTTTTTCTGTAAAATATCTTCTTAAGAAAGCATCAATGTTGTATTTGTGGCTTCAAAAAAGGTTATCTGTTAACCACAGGTGATAAAATATATATCGCTCAGTGTTTCAATGATCCTTACAGAGAAATAATATACATATAATATAAAGAGATATATATTTTGTCAACATTTTAATTAAGTTTTATGACAGGGTTTCATTATGTAGATGGTGCTTGTTCATTACAGTGGTGTTTTCAACCCTTTATTCAACCAGTAAATGTGTTTACTGATGGAACACTTCCAAGGTCCATTTTAGCTGTCATAACGCACCAAGCACAGAGGTCTTCAAGGGCAAAACTTTGGACACAATCCAAAACAGACCTGTGAAAAAAAACTATGCAAACCTGCTGTGCATAAATTAATTTTCAAACCAAAAAAGGAAGCTGATCCAAAAGGGACCCAAGGAAAGTCAGAGCCCATCCCAGAATAGACCCTGCGATGTAAACCAGACACAAACAGAACGTAAATAGAGAGAAAAACAGTAAGACTCACAGCAGAATTATACACCACCAATTAAGAAGCAGCTCCAGTTGAGCAGCTCTACTTGTTATTTCATCCTGTACTGCAGTTTGCACTAACAAAACATTACAAATGACATAACACTCTTGGAATGGAGGGAGAAAGTATATACAGGGTTGGGAAGGTTACTTTGGAAATGTAATAGGTTACAGATTACTACCTTAGTAAGGTAACTATTTCAACTACTTTAACTTTCAAATTAATGTAATTTATTACTTTTTGATGACTTTTCAAATTTTCTAACTAATGTTTTCAGCTGTTAGGGTAAGTGTTACCATTAATCACCAAAATCTAAGTTGAGGTGTTTTTCATGGATATGGACATGATTTATAAGAGAGATCATTTCTTATAAAGTAACATTTGTCTCTCATTAGGGCCCGAGCACTGACCAACGCAAAGCCTTATTGTATCTGTAGACCAACATGCATGGGGGGGCGAGGGCCCGTTCATTGCTGCTTGCAGCTTAAATGTAAAATGTATTCATTAGTTCATGTAGATTTTAGAATATAAAATAAAGATATTTGATGAATAGAGTAAAAAGTCTGGTATGAGTTTAATTGGTACTATGAATCCATTTAAGCTCATGTGTGCTCCAAATAAGCCCACATCATTATTTATTTACTAAATATAAAAAAATATTGATTTCAAAGAATTAAAAGCAGCAACATATGTATTCAGTAACATGTTAAATATTAAAAATGAGGAAAAAACCCTCCTGAGTAAAATCTTAAAGGTGTGGCTTCAGATGTAACCTCCTTTGTAATCATCAACATCCTCATCAGTAACTGTCATTTAATGACACATTTCTTCACAGTAACTGGAACAGATTGAAATCACATTTATTTTGTTAATTAAGTAATGCCATTAAATAGAACTAGTTACTCCACAACACCGAGTATATGATATGAATGGGTCAACAACATAATGGTTCGTCTCTATAAAGCTCCTAACTGTGTCCTAGTGGCCATCAAAACCTGCTGCTCTCTTCATGTTTAACAATCCTCTAAATATCTGTTCATTGCATTTTGGTTTCAACTCCTTTCAGTTCATCATAATAATCTGTTTTGCTCAGGGACAAATTGACATAACAAGGTGGTTTATAGATCATAAGCACTGTGCTTCCAGTTTCTGACCTAAAGCAGTCATACAACAGAGGAAATCAGAAAATCAACAAAGTAAGTGAATCTAGCTTCATGTAATCACTGGCAACTTAGCTTTTAGACATGTTGACATGCCAACCTGAAACCTGCAGACACTCAAAGGGAGCCTGCCTGACCTTATTAGATGGAATAAAAACATATACTAAAAAAGAGCTGGCACAACTTGGGTTCCAGATTGGTTCTCAGTTAGTAGAACAAACCCTTGAGGATCTCAAAAGGCTTAGAAGGCGACCCAAACGCCCCTCTGATTAGCTAAAGTGTTTCTCCATTGTGACTTGATGGCAAAAAAAATGAAACACCACTTTTCATTTTCAGCCGTGCTCCCATACCGCCTGCCACTGAAGTCACTAAAAGAAAATTTCATCACTGTTGAGGAAATAAGGGTCACAGAGAAAGAGAAAAGATGTTTACCAGAGAGAGGAAAAAAAGGATCCTGTAAAGAAGCACAGTGTGAAGTGTTGGCGAGAGCTGTCATGTGACACTTTTCACATCTCCTCGGTGGTAAACTGGCAGAAGGTCAGGGATATGAACAGACAGGTTGCCAGAAGTTTGGCTTAGTGGATTCCCAGGGATCTCAGTTTGGCTCTTGTCAATGAGCCTATTTATATCCATTCCAAGCTCGTCTGATACAAATCTCTGTCCGTCTGTGAAAATCAAACCTACTTGACCTTTTTCCAATTCTTGTCATTCTCCACAGTGAAGCGGGGGGATAATCTGCAGTTAAGGGAGGATTGGGTTGATAAATAAGAATGGATCCCACTGTGTTTGAGATTGATTTTCCTCAACTTACTGTTCACTTTGTCAGATTCTTCTCTTCAGATTTATCCTCTTACACTACGATAAAACACTATGTAGAAGGAGGCTATGAAAGATTGTACTCTCAGAGGATTGATGTTATTCCACCAAGGTGATGTTAACCGCTTCATTAGGAACTATTCAACAAAGATATTCTCAAGAGAATAAAACCACAACACTTGATATATGACAAATACAATCTGAGTTGATATGACCAGTTATTGAGAGTAAAACATAAAAAATAGAGCTCTTAGAAAGGTCTGAGATTCAGGAATCAGGAGTTTTACAGTCACATGCACAGCAACACAGCAGGTGGGCCCATTAAAGGCAGTGGCCAGTTCCTGCTCTAGTTCTAATTAAAGTAGTAATATGTTAACAAGTGTATAACATGGAGAAAAATGACTATGAATATAATAGATGATTAAGTGAGGTGGTTCATATTTTAAGTCTTAAAAATGAGGAGTTCCTGCATTTCCTGTGTTTGGGTATTAGGTTTCCATGTATTATTAATATTATTATTCATGTACTTTGTGCTAAATGCTAACATCAATATGCTAACATCAATATGCTAACATCAGTATGCTAACGTCAGTATGCTAACGTCAGTATGCTAACATCAGTATGCTAATGTCAGTATGCTAACGTCAGTATGCTAACGTGCTCATAATGTCAATATAGCATGCTGATTTTTGTATATGTTTACCTTGTTCAGTATCTTCTCTCAGTTTAGCTTGTTTACACATACAGTATAGTACTGTACATACATATAAAATAAAGATAAGGCTGATTTAGATTATCATTACTTGTTGTTGATTCTAGATGAAAAATCAGGGGATTACCCAAGTTATTGCAGTTCCTCCTGAGGGGAACCTGACTGATAGTACCAAATTTAATGGCAATTGTCAAGATATTTCATTCTGAACCGTGAATGTCAACCTCATGGTGGTCCTAGAGTTTACATCAGGGGATTACTCAAGTCATTAGGATTCATCCTCTGGGCACCATGAATGTCTGCACCAAATTTTATGGCAGTCTATGTAATAAATTGCCATCCCTAGAGCCATGCCACTAGACTGGATTAAAAATGGTACACCAACATGCAATAACTGATTTTTTTTGGCCACTTGTGGACACTGACAGTTGAGTATTTTGACACCCAACACACTATTTTGGTCTCTACTAACTCCTGAGGGAAATATCTGTCTCTTTAGCTGTTAAATGCTCGGATATTTTCACCAGCTAATCATTAAAGTTGTCTGTATGACATTTGGTCCTGGGCAGGTGGTTTACATTGGGTTTATATAGCTGTTTTTCACACTAAACATAAAAATATTAAATAAAGGGAATTGATTTAAATTGCTAAACCTTAAATATGATTGTGTCTATCACCTTTACCAACTAAACTCATCATCCCATCATCTCTCATCACACACATCTTTGTGCATTTTGGGCAACTTATCCATTCACATTTTACCTTGAATTTACTCTGAATTCATCTGCATCACTGTAAATTGATAATAATGAACTGATATTACATTGGATAAATGTATGCACACAGCACCTTTAAACTTGACTTGAGAGTCTCTGTTATATTCAGCCCAACAGTCTTATTATGAGAGTGAGAGATCACAGTCATTAATTCTGAATGATTTGCTGTAATGAGGACTCAGCCCCTACGCGTACATCCAGCATTAATGTGTTTGTTAATGTGTGAGCATGCATATCTGCATAGTTGCCTATGGTCACTAGGCTATGTGTGTGTGTCTGTGCCTGTCTTATGAGTATGTGTGTCTGTCTTATGTGTGTGTGCCTGTCTTATCTAAAGGTTAATGGCCAGGGAGTCACCACATTGTAAAACTGAGGTTCTTCTACAGCCCTGAGCTAATTGGGACACTGTTTAACTTTATGGTTAATGATGTCAGACACCAGCCTTGACATGGTGTGTGTATATGTGCGTGTGTGCATTTGTGTCACAGTCCTCGTTAGTCGGCCTTACCAGCTTTCAGCTTGTAAAAATGAATGAAGCCCAGAAAATGTGCCGACACTATAGTAGCCTAAGTAGGCCAAAGAACTTCAGCTGTATTAATGCATTTGTGAAGCTTCTAATGTTCGTATTTTTGGAGAGGTGTTGACCCAAATCTAAAGTGCCTTTTCCAGTTTGTGCTTGTTATATGGACTTTAGTACTGTCTATTGAAATATATTGTTAAGTGTCTCTGTTAACTGGATGAAAACACATCAGTACTGTATTGTAAAAGAGCCACCTTCCAGAGAAATCTTCCACAGGTGGAAGGTATGTCTAAAATAATGTCAGACACATGAAAACATACAAGACAACCTGCACTGTTGAAGTATTAGAGTTTGTAAAAGTACTTTCATGTGTCAAAATAAGTCTCCATTTCCAGAGCCAAATGTTGTGCACCAGTTGTGAACAGTATTATTGATCGATATTGATCATCCAGGATGATACTGCCCTTACCGACCAAAGCTATTTAACTGTTGTCAGGGTCTCTGGGGATAATGAAAGTTACAATTTCAGACACCTTAGGAAGTCTCAATTAAAAAAATATGTGAGGGGCCAAGTTGCTTCTGAAAAGATTGGATTGTATATGCTGATCAAGAAACCACCTGTGGCCACACTCAGCCTCTACTCAGCACTCAACAACTGCTCATTTGTATGAAGCATAGCTGTGAGTTCATGTTTAATTGTAGATGTAGGTCTCGATAATTTGCTGTTTCTAGACAGACTTTGCCAAAGGGAAGCATAAAGAAATGATGTAAGTGTAATAAAAGCTGGAAAACGAACAGATATTACATTCACTACAAGACTCTACCTCCTTTCAATAACTTATCATTGATTCTGTCATTTGTGGTATAAACTTTAGGGTAACAATATATGTCAGTGTCTGTGTCATAGTTTGAACATAAATGAATTATAGGTATTTCATATTTATGTATTTATTTTTTTACCAATACTTTTAAAGCTGCATCTGAAGTTTACTTTCATTATTGGTAAGATACATTCATGTGAAGGGAATATTCCTGAGCAGGTTTAGACTCACTTTAAAGAAAATACAACAACAGTTCATACATATTCAACAGTAATTTTTCTATTTTTATGTAGTTATTGTCATTATTATACAGGACCAGTCAAAAGTTGGGACACACATCCCCATTCACAATGAGTGTGTGTGTTCAAACGTTTCACTGGTTCTGTATATTGTAACTATTTGGTTTGTTCTCACTTTTATATGGTCATATTATTTTCTACAATATTGTGACATTGTAACATTTTTAGGTAGTGGCTTTAATTAAACTCATTCCAGTTTTTTGCCTCTTCCTGCTCTGTATATTACCTGTTCTTTGTTATTTTTTGTGTAAATGTTAACTTGTGCAAAATAAATTAAACTAAAACTAATTATCAATTTGTCAGTTGATTATTTCCTAAATGCATTTAAATGATTAAAATGTCCCAAAAAAAAGTCTTCAAATGTCTTGTTTTGCTCAATGAAAAAATCCAAATATTCCATTTGCATTGATAAAGAATTGAAAAAACAGCACATCCGGACAAAGAAGATATATGTTTGGTGTTGTTGCATGAGAAATAAATAAAACAATTAAGTGATTAAAACTATACTGATCAAAATAATCAGCTCTTCATTTTCTGTTTCAGCAGTTATAAAGAAGGAGTGGAAATATTTAGGAGGCCAAACTTTAGATTTCCTTCCTGCTCATCCATTTTATTGAAGAATCTTAACAATCAATCATTTCTATGAGAAAATAGAACAGGCCAGTCAATTATAGTGCAGGAAAAAGGTGAGTCGTATTAACTTAATGATGAGGAAATAGGTTTGTTGCAGCAGTAAAGAGGGAAGAATAAAAAGCTAAAGAAAATAGAACAGAGAAAGTAGAGGAAATTAAATATAACGCGATCAATACGAGCACTCGATCTTGTCATAAGTGAATTAATGCATGAGTGTATGACAGACAGCTTTACAGAGCATATGACAGACAGCTTTACTGTATATTTGTTTATGTGTGTGTACTGTGTGTGTGTGTGTGTGTGTGCGTGTGTGTGTGTGCGTGTGTGTGTGTGTGTGTGTGTGTGTGTGTGTGTGTGTGTGTGTGTGTGTGTGTGTGTGTGTGTGTGTGTGTGTGTGTGTGTGTGTGTGTGTGTGTGTGTGTGTGTGTGTGTGTGTGTGTGTAGGAGCAGAGAGTTGAATTGTCAGCGGTGCAGTCTGATTTACACAAGGCCTTTACGGTAAAGTACCGTGAAGAACATTAGACAAATGACACTGAGACCAGGAAAGATTGATTATAGGCACATAGTCAAAGGATGGGAGGGTGTGTGAGGGGGTTGAGGAAGAGGTTACACACACACACACACACACACACATATACACACACATTGAGCAGGGAACATCACGGCCGAAATGAGCTGTAACCGAACCTCATCCTAATGGGTCAGTTTAGCTGGAAAGCATACCCTATTAAATATGCATAATATTCAGCAAAATCATGTAGAGTCGACACTCTGAGTCACCGAGGGAATGGTCCAGAATCACAGATAAAGCCTGCACACACACTTTAAAAAAAGGAGGGGGGGGGGGGGGGGGGGTAAATCCTACACATTACTTCAGCGATGATAAGGATGAAACTTTAATGATCGCAGTGGGAAAACTGGGTCATTGCAGTAGAAAAACTGTAATATGATACAAGAAAGCTGAACAAATGTGGGTTAAGAATAGAACAAAAAGGGAATTAAGTGATACAAAAACATTTGTCACATTACAAATTGGTAAAGAAACATAAATGAGAAATATAAAATAAGAGCTGGAATAATTAGTGATCAATTTGTCAGAAAATACATGACATACATATGTGTAGAAATGTGGTTCCAGCCTCTCCGTTGGTCTTTTGGTTTTGAACGTGTCCTTCATGACATTTTCTGACATTTTTTAGACCAAACAGCTAATACTAACTGAAGGAACAATAATTAGATTAACTGATAATGAAAAAAAACATTACTGGCCACACTTAATATCTAAATTATACTATTGAAAGAACAAAAAAACTTCATGGGAAGACAAAAGCTAACAGAGGTGCAACAATTAGTCAACTAACTTCATTTGCAAATTGCCAGAAAATTAATCTTCTTTAATACAACAATACAATAACCATTTCAGTACATTTTCATGTAAGTCAAAGCTCCAAGAAAACACTTTATAATAGAATAACATGTTTCAGGCTTGCATCATCAGGGATATTATAAAACACATTACAAGCAGTATTACATATGTGCATGTATCAGCCAATGGGTTATCTACCAAGGTGGGTTGAGTATATGGTCATGTGACTTCAGGCCAATAATTGCCCCAGACAGGGGAGTATCCAATACATTTTAACCACTTTTGAATCTTTATTAAATGTTTAATTGTGACATTTAATTAAATCACCAACAAAAATAATTATTAGATGTAACACTAAAACACATGTCATATATAGATATTATACATAGAGAGAAAAATAGTATAGATTAAGAAAATTGTTAATAAACTAAATGCTGTGTAATATATAATCAGTTTCTGATACACGTCATTAGTTAAGGTTGATATCATCGCAGAAATATATTAAGATTTGGAAAGTTTGTGAAAGTAATAATAACAAACAACAACCACACAGACCTTACATAACCTTCCCAGAAGCCACATTTCCAATTTTAAGAAGAGGGAACAACATTTGCACTCCATTGACCAATCTCTACTGATTTAGATTGATGGCGCACAACTCCAAGCTGCTTTAAAAATAAACTTGCACAAACGGCTACGGTTCTTTGGTGGTGGAAGTTATTAGTAGTAAATTAGCACATCAAGGTCCACATGAGGCACTTGGAGATATAACAAGACTGCAGATGTTTGTGTGCACCCTCAGCTGTTTGACTCATAGTCGTGTCAACGCACAGCAACCTCAAACTGTCACAACTTTTTCTGCTGCGTCTCCTACTTTAGTTTTTAATCAGCAAACTTACAGTTTTGAGTGAACAAGCGAGAAACTGGAGTTGGTATCAGAGCCTAAACTTCTCATCTTGTTACCTCACATAGTGCACAACGGCTACATTCATTTCTATTTAAATTAGCAGATGACCGCTCTCTGTTAGGCTGTTAGTTAGTGCTCTTGTACTTCTATTCTTAGGAGGATGCAGTCATGGTAACATGTCCACAGAGCTCTGAAGTGGCTGATCTAAAAAGAGTCAATTGTAGGCTTTTGACATAAAATCTCATAACAAATTCCACTTTATTGTTGAATTTGGGAGATTTCAGTTACATCTTGTGTTTTTCATGATGATGGTTTAGCTATTATGAAGTGACCTATAGAAGTAGTGGGTGACATCTCATAGCATTAAATGTGTCCGTTAGGACTTTCTATGTTTGTGTTTAAACTCTTAGTTTAGTGACAGTTTTAATTTGAAATGTTTTCTCCTTGTGTTTTTGTTTCTTTTACTTCCTGTGATTTCCCGCCTTGGTTGATTACCTCATGTGTTTCACGTGTCTTGTTTTACTCTCCTGTGTCCAGTTTAGAATTATCCCTTGTGTATTTAACCCTCCTGTTGTCTTCCAGTCGACAACACAACTTTTGTCCTCTAAAGTCAAAATTGACCCTGTCTGGTTTATAAAGCATAAGGTATAAATTATGACTCAATTCTGTCTTAGACCTTTTTAGCCAACTTCATTCAAACGTATTGCCACAGGTTTTAGACATACATTTGTACATTATGGTCAATAGGCCTTAAATGAAATTATACCTCATTCCTGAGTTAACACCTGTTGTCCTCCGGGGTTAAAATTGACCCGAGGATTAGAGGACGGTTAAGTTTGGTTTTCAGTCTTTGTCGAGTTGCCCGTTCTTATCAGCTTCTGTGTCTTTTGGGGGGGTTTTGCCTGCACCTCCCCTAATTAAGAGGTTTTCTTTCATTAGCCCTGCTTTTCGTTTGCCGTCTTTGCAATTAAGTCCACCTGCTCAGCTCACCATTGTAACAACATGAATCACACTTTTGGCTGAAAGCTCTGGCTTAAAAGAATGAGAACATTAAAACTAAACTCAACGTTGTGCATAGACTGTATAAAAGAAATGGACATAACATTTGTGACGTCACCCATTGGTTTGGGTACTGCTGCTCGGAAGCCAATAGTTTTGAATCTGTGCAGCGCCACCTTGAAAATTTCAGATGCATGCTGGGAAAATAAAAAACACGGATTCTACTTATATGGGGTTGCCAGGGCTGGATCTCGAGGACATTGTGCAACCAACCTGTCAATCACGACGTAGCCACGCCCTAATGCATACCCTGCTTTATCGTCAAATGTAAAATCACAAATCAACATCATACTGCATTGAAGAAGGCTTTAAACTAGCGATTGAGACCATAAACATATTTTGAAAATGTTTACTGAGGTTAGAAATCAAGTTGGTGAATTCTCCATTGACTTGTATAAGAAGTCCTTTTGACACCAAAACGGTCGCCCCCTGGTGGCCTTTTGCTAGAATGCAGTTCTAAGTAACTTCTGCGTTGGCTTCATTTCAGAGGACCAGCACTCCCCACCTGACTTTGTGTTTTTTGAACACACCTGCAAGCTCTAAAGAATGTATAGCAATGGTCTCCACCTGACGAAGACTGAGGTTTTTAATTTCAATTAGGAATCATGAGTATATAATGAGTATTTTTTCAGACAGTGAATAGCTTCCTCTCCTGCTAAGATTAAATTAAATCAAATAAGTTTTTTAAGTGGAAAAACTTGCAGCCATCACTCTGCTTTATCACATCATGTTAGTCACAGCTGCACGCCTATCTATACTACAATTACAACCTGCAGGGATTCAGAAGGTGACTCATGGAGGTGATGCAGTGCGGTGGTGTTTTTGGATGAGAACAAGAAATTGAGGATTAGCACAAACAGATGGCATTGACAGCACAGTGATGTATCAAGTAGAGAAAAGAATACAAGTGAAAAGCTGAGTATTCTTTAGTTACCAACGCTCATTAAAGTGACAAAAAATAGTGGTATTATACTTGAAAGGAAACCCATGACATTTGCAGGATATACCAACATAGGGTGGTTTGTATCACAAGTAAAGCCTGTCTATGCTTCCAAAGGGTTTAAACTGTGATTTACTTTATCTATATATACAGACTGGGGACAAATTAAAGGAAAAATCAACATGAAGTGTCTTAATATTAAGTCAGGCCACCCCAAGACCACAGAACTTCAGTTCTTCTTACCAAATCTGTGGAAGGATGAACTCCATTCCCCTCATTTATACAACCTTTATTCCACCAGGTAATCTCATTGACATATTGCCTCAGAGACAATTACAAACATAACTAAATAGATTAGAAGATGAAAGTTTATGTCATTTGGTCCTATGGAGATGATGGTGGAGAACATTGGGGAACACGTTGGTCCAAAATCTTTCATAGGGCTACAGCTGAGTTGGAATCTGGTGACTGTAAATGCCCTTTCATTTTATTCACCCCATCATTACACCATTTAGTGAGCCCTGGTGCACAGTAGCATCTGCGTTTGATATGTATTTAGGGTTTTCCTTTAATTTGTCCACTTAAGGTAAGGTGTCTCCCAGGAAATCTTACAAGTTCTTTAAAACCGTTGCAGGGTTTCTCATATATTCATTGATTTGTGGCGACCGTCCTCAATATCAATATTGCCCACCACATATTTTTAATGTTACTCTGTCTCTCCGGTGCAATAGGTGGTTTATTTGCAGTCCACCAGTAGGGTGTTAGCTTGACGGCGTATCATCACTCATGGTTAGTATCATGAACATTCGGAGACCCTGCTCTTCAAATAAGTTATTATCAAGCGTGTAGGACTTGAGTGGACCTCCTGTTGTCTTGGGGAAGATGTAACGTTAAATTAATTAAGCCCCCACTCCCCCCCCATCTCCATCTGGTCAGCTGCCACCACAATTAAAATCTAATTCTGTGCTTTAAACTTGTGATGCAGAAGAAAACCCATCCAGACTCAGCAGATATAGTAGTAAACAAAGAGGTTGAGAAGGCGCTGTTCACTATTCAGCAGACACTAAAGTAGAAGAAACTAGACAGACGGTATTTATTCTTTAGGAGTACCTTAAGGGGCTGCTGAGGATAGCCAGGGGCCAGCTACACAAAGAGCCAACCTGAACGTGTACACCGACCCAGACGCCCTGGGATTCGTACTTCTGTGAAGATTTTGTTGCTCTTAAAGGCATCGTTAACTCTTCTAGCATGCAGCAAAAGAGAGGCAAAGACCAAAACCTTGATCTATGGCAAAACTGCCCGAAGGCAAGATCACCAAGCGACAGTGTGTGGTAATAAAGCTGTTCCATGGCTCCGGGCTTTTTTACTTCCACTGCCCTGAGTTAGCTCGGCCTTAACCTCTCTTCCCTGGACACACAGACACTCAAATAAACACACAAATTGACTGCACACTTGACAGACACGTGCATGCACCCTCAACAGGCACACACTGCTTGGCTGGCCATGCATTTCCTCTCACTCCGAGTTACACTCTGTCAGTCAGTCAAACACAAGACAGAGCAGAGTTGGAGTCTGATTGATTGTCTGGCCCGACGGCTACAGACCCAAAAGAGCAAAGTGCTCCAGAATGAACTAAACGTTGTGCTGTGACTGTTGTGTGACTTTTTAATGATTGAAGAAGGAAAAAGAAAGAAGGGGAAAAGAAAAGAAGCTGGATAACTGTACCATGAGTATTAAGGTTAGGGGAATAAATCAATTCTTAGAAGCCTCATGTGGATGTGGATGATTCTGCATTGACTCATAAATGTCAATCAATCGATTTTTCAAAATGTTGGTTAATATGACGTTGACGGAACAAAAAGCAGAAGTCAATTGCGAGGTCAGTGCAGCACCCTGGCATCTACAGTATCTAATTATCTTGTCATTTATCTGCACAGAAGACAGCAATAGCAAACATATTTTAGCTTAAAGTCTAAATAATAACTTTTTCATCCTTTGGGGAGTGATCTAACAAACATATGTATATTGTCCCATTCATTTACATTTTTACCCGTTATACACAACTTTTTGTCAGAAAAGGGGGAAGTTGAAATAGTCAACTCTCATCGTGATAATGTGAACGCAACTCTGACAGCTCAGTCAGCTGACTGACACCTCCATGTCGTTTTTACAGACTGATTCCACTTTTTTGTGTACAGGCATTCTTCCCCCAGCTGGCTAGCATGTCATCCGAGTCCTTGGCGACCCCATAAATGTCAAGTCATTTCAACGTCACTTCTCCAACATCTACTCTGGTGCAAGAGGATGTTTTCTCTGGTGAACCTGTCAGCTTTATAAGGCTGTTAAAATGATCAAAGTCCCTTTTAGAAACCCTGAGAGAGATGAGGAGAGGGAAAGAGAGAGCGAGAGAGCAGGAGAGGAGAGAGCCCCCGACAAACATGCAGAAAGACAGCTAGACAGGAGGTGATGGGGTATAAACACGAGAGCAGACAGAGAATTAAGTGCTACAGAATGCAATAGGAAGACATATTACTCCTTTGAGAATGACACGACATGGTTATCAAGCCTGGCCCTACACTGTTGCCTTTGGTACTAATTACACTTTGTTGTAAATCTCCAGCCAGACACTCTGAGTGATAATGAGCAGCGCTGACGCAAACATGATGTAATCTACAACTCAGGGTTGGTAATGCCAAAGAGGAGTGGAAGTTTGTGAATAGAAACAGAAAGAAAGAAAGAAAGCAGTGGGACGCTTCAGTCAGTCAAAGCATCATAAAATTAGAAGCGCATTACTATGAAAATGCTATTTAAATCTACCCAGAATAGACATGACAGGTTGACGTATTCTCTTATTTTAGATATGCCAGGATCTTGGCAATATTCATATCACCTGCTTTGTCTTTTAGAAGTATATTTGCGGTCTTTTAGTCTTTCGGTGCCTGGAGCGCAAAAATACAAAAATGTAGCAATCAGTGTGCAGCTGACTTGGATATGAAGTTCTGCTGTAAACTTTAGCTACAGACTGGAGTGAAGGGATGAAAAGAAAGGCTGAGTGCATCTGTCCACCTGTTTCACTTCAAAACGATTGTAATTTTAAGATGAAAACTCTCACCTGCCTGTGTAGCACTCTCAATCTGTCCACTGTCCACCAGAGTTCAATCTTCCAAATTCTTTTAATAGCTTCTTTTTTTTTTTTTTAGTAGAAGGAGAAAAACATACACAATATATCTGGAACCAACCTTAAAATAATAAAATTTGACACCCTGTTAGCACAAAGATTGATCCTTCTCTAATGGAAGTGTGGGCTCAGTGGATGCAGGAAGTGATGCAGCATCTTGAGATTTACAATATGTAGCTCCTCAGATTCATTTGTGACATTTATAGACTATACCAGAGTTAAGCTTCTAACCCCTAACAACACCTTTCTGAATGTAACTCCATATGAACTAATTAACACTTATTTATTGTCCTGTATCTATTTCAGTGTTTGTAACTCATCTCAGTTTTTACTTTATGCAACTGCCTGTAGTTTTCTTCATCATTTTCCATTTTGTCGCATTGTCATGTGGCTATTTTGTATGTTCAAAAAGGCCAATAAAAATATGTTTTAAAAAATACATATTGTAATTTTAAAACCTCAAGTTTGCATTTTGTTATTATTTCTTATTTTTCAGCATAATGCAGCTGTTTTTCACTGGCTTCTCTCAGTATAGTATACACTATAATATAGTGATATACACACTAATGAAGTCTGATATATGTGACAAACAAAATGTTAATATGAACAATAGTGATGCACTTATATGGCTATGCTTATATTCTATATGTCTGTGCATACATTATTTTTGCATTTACACAGTAGAGACATTTAGATAGAATGAGATGCAACAAATGTCTTCAGCAAGATTTGAATCGGAGAATTTGTGACACACACACTTCATATGCAAACCCCATTATACATTGTAAATGTGTTAAAATGTGTCGCCTCATTTGCACATTTTAAATTGCCACAATACCCAAATTTACCCACAGGGTTTATGTGATGAAATCTCTTCTTAATCTGATATGACTAAATCAGTTTCACAAGTTAAAAGGAAGAAAGAGAAAAGGGTTGGTGATCATCCCAAAGCTCTAAAACAACAGAGAGCAACAGAAAGAAGAGAATAAGAGAAATTGAGACAGCACTTGTTTTAATTATTTGCTCCTTCTGATGCTATCTGCTTTATGTCGAAGTGATTAATGCACAGAGTTCAGACAGATTGGTACATTAATTACAAAACTCCTGAGTGGAGTAGATACAGAGATACCATCCACTGTCTCCGCAGCACATTTCCACGACTCTATTTTTCATGCGGGGGGGGGGGGGGGGGGGGTGTTGAATCCACTTTGATCGTGTTGTGCAAAGACTCTAAGTTTGATAGTGAAGAAAAACAGCTACTTCATGTCCTACAGGGCTTCACACAGCAAATTATTCACATAAATATGTTTATACAACAGATTAAGATTAAAATCTAAGCAAGAAACACACAGACATTGAATTTATTCAACCACAGAGTCCTGCAGAAACCCTGTAATTCCACTTTTTTATGTACTTTATTTATATTGTAAATAGTTGTAAAAGCAGCTGTAAAAGAAACAAGCCATTTATAAATAGTTACTTTATTTTAATTCATTAATTGAATATTTTTTACTTCTACTACTACTTTACTTACTCTATCTATCTATCTATCTATCTATCTATCTATCTATCTATCTATCTATCTATCTATCTATCTATCTATCTATTATCTATCTATCTATCTATCTATCTATCTGTCTCTTTGGCATCTCTGTCTTGACTGAAGTATTCATTGTCATTTTAATTTATTGCTGAGGTAAACTTTTGGTTGTATGGCAGTGCTTCCATTAGCGTAATTGGCAAGCAAAAACAAAAGTCCATTTTGTTAGCAAGAAAATTGCTTACAAATTGCTTAGGCAGCAAAAAGCCTATGCTATTTCAGTTATTAATACAATAAGTTGTATAGAAAACATTAATGTTGTCCAAAAAAGAGCTAATTGAAACTACTATACAAATGGTTTGCTGGAATCATGAGTCTCTGGGTCACTTCACCAGTTTAAAGAAGCTCCAAAATAAAAGAAATGACATGGCATCAAGTACAGGCCATGTGTCTAAAAAGAAAACATTTCTAAAATGACTTAAAGTGACTTACTCCTTGCTTTCAGGTCCATCAAGCTGGCACTCTTGGACATGGTAATTACACAATGAAAAATGCAGCATGATGTCCAGTAGAGGCTGCCAGCTGGAGTCGCTCTGGTTTGTTTACAAGAGAAAAAGTAGTGTTCAAGTATTAAACTGTGTTTCAATTCTACATGCAGCATGTCACAGCACATGTCACTAGTGGCTGTAAAACAAAGGCGATCCCCTCCTGGAAGAGTTTCAACTCTCTCTTTTCCTGGGTTCAAGTCCCACTAGGACTCTCTGTGTGCTTCTACTCGTTTGTATCCCTCCATAATCCTTCCTTCAGCTGTTAAGGCCAATAAATAGGGCTGTCTGGGAGAAAGAATAGGCAGGCGAGTGAAAGTGTTCATTCTCAATAAGGGAAAACACTTCCCATGGTAGTTAAGCCAGTGTTGGACTGCTGCTTTAAGGTTTTGGTTGGCAGTAAGAGTAAGATGGCAGAGAGAAGCAGTGGCTGGTAGTTTAATTCTAACTGCATCCACATGCATATAGTGCATACACAGCACAGTACATATTACAGCTCTACAATCAACCATACACAGTAAAAATCAGCAAAGAGCAAGCATCAGCCTGTGCATAAACAACCCCCCCCCCAAAACAACCCTGTCAGTGAAATGCGAATTATGAATTAATATGAATTATGGCTTTGCAGGACCGCTGCGTCTGCTGATTAATCAGTGTGTTTTCAGTGGAGACGGAGAGAAATATACCCGATTCCAGTATTCATTCAAAGAACAGGTACACGTGTACACACACACACACACACACACACACACACACACACACAAATGTGCTTTCACATGAATCTGTACAAAAACAAACGAGGATATTAGGTTTAAAATCAATTAAGGACTTTCAATCACTGTGGTCAGTTACCTGCTTACAGAAAATTTAAAATACTGCACAGATACAGGATAAAATCCAAAAGGTGTATATGCAGCTGTATAGACTGTGGCTAGATATACTGTATCCACGTGACTAATTGATATTACATCAATGTCAGTGACACAACATTAGATATTTCATGTGGTATCCTCTCTAATCCCTGTGGACCATAGTCAAGGTTAGGTTACCCTGGATTCACTGTGTGTGGTAATTGGATTTATTGTAAATGTGTTTGGGAATATGCACCACTGTAATCAAATAGAACCTCACCGACCCTTTTTGATTCTTTTTTCAAAATTCTAACTTTCTGCTATATCTGTGTGCGGTAGCTGATGTATGGTTAAATTAAGGAAAGTAATGTACTGATGGCAAATAAATGATAGTGTGTGAAGTACTGTTTAGGTTAGGCCACAAAAGCAGTTGGTTAGTGGTGGGGAAAGATTGTGCTGATGGTTAATGAAAAAGATACTTTCAGATCTGTTAGGAAATGCAAATTCCACTCTCCTGCTTAAAGGCTTGATATGCACACATAATGTACATATAGAACACCAGTCTCCACACCTTCACTTTACTCTAATCTTGATGCGCTGTCTTGTTGAAGTTGCTGAAACTGCTGTGTCAAAATAAAAATAAAAGATATCTTTATTATTCAGCTGATAATATGCTTACATGGTGCATATTCATAAATGAAATTGTGTTTAATCAAATTACAAAAAAGAAACCTTTAGTCAGTAAACCTGGGGTGGGGTAGTGTGTCAGCAGTGTGACAGGGTTGCTAGTAGGTTTTTAGGGTAACACAATACAATACAGTGTATACATATGAAGTAGCAGCAACTGAGGGATCACTAGGAACAGATTAATCATATAACTGATAAATTGGGCCCTGGCTGTACAACTCAAGCGGAATAAGTGCTGGAATTCTTTAAAATTCTCTCCTTGTTTAAATGTAGTCAATTGAATAAATTGCTTAATTAAGATTTCTTAAGGAGGGTAAGATCATTATAATACACTGAACACAACATTTCTTTGGATTTGTAAGGGTAGATGATTCAACCAGACATATTTTCACATTCATTTGAATTGTGCATGCTGGTCATAGAAGCACACCATCACTTTAAAAAAAAGTAGAGATCAGAGTTGATGATCTCACTATCTTTAGATGAGAAATTGATGGATTTGTGCAGCCTTGTAAGCCTGACAGAGTTTTCAGTGTGCAGAAAGACTAAAGTGTAATTGACAGTGTCAGGGGGAGTGATCACAGTTGATCAACACATTTATTTTGGGCCTCTGACACAGTCAGTGGTTGCAGTCACAACCACTGACGAATTTACTTCAGCACTCTTTAGAGATCTTGATAAAAGCAATTATTATTATTATTTTTTCGTGATAATGAAAACTGCTGCTTAACACAAGATATCAAAAAAGCACTCTGATTTCTATAAATAATAAAGTTGTGATCTGATAACAAAATTAAATGTTACATGGTGCAGTGTAAAGCTGTTTGTATGTTCAACTTCAACTTCAGTTTATTTAAAGTGCACATCACCCAGAGAGTCTCTGTACACTTTATATGTCAAGTTTTAAAAAACAGAAAAAAGAAGCATAAAATATTACATGTAAAAGTACACACACACATGCACTTTCTCACACACAGGTAGTAATGTTAATACTACAATAAGGCTGAGGGCTGTAACTTTAAAACAGTCAGTGATTTGGGTTCCCAGACAATGAAAGGAAAGGTAATAACAAACAGAAATTTGAAAGTATCAACAGATCTTGCCATTCTGAATGTGCAGTGGTAGATTATTCCGGAGCAGTAGAGCTTGGTGGGCAAAGGCTCGACCATAAAAAGTGTTTTTACTGAATCGTGGAACAATTAATTAACTGGAACCAAGGGAACATAAAGGACATGATGGAGTATATATGGAGCAATAAGGCTGGAGATATATAAAGGAGCCAGTCTTTTTAAAGCTTTATAGGTAAGAATGAGGACTTTTAAATCAGCTCTGGTATGAATTGGTAGGCAATGCACATGCAGATATGCAGATATCCAACTTTTTTGACCCTGGGAGGACTCTGGCATTCTGTACCAGTTAAAGACCTTTTTTGCTAGAGAAAAGTGCAATAGATGTTATGAATGCATGTTTAAGGATTTCAGAGTCTGCATTTAATAAAAAGGAGCATGGAATATTTGGGCTATGTGAATCTAGCTGGAACAACAAGCATTTTGGTCTTGATTGCATTCAAATGCAGGAAATCTTCACACATCCAGTGATGGACTTCTGACGAATAGGTCTGTAACTGCTGGGAGGCATCACTGACTGTTACAAGGAGATAGATTTGCGTGTTATCAGCATAGCAGTGATACTTTACATTGTATTTTTTGAAAATGTGACCCAAATGCAGCATGGGTACATAACAGAAATGTACTGATCCCCGTGGGACACCATATTTGACCTTAGAACAAGAAGGCATGGTGTTATTTTACATAATACTTGTTTTCTATCACTCAGATAGGAACGAAACCGAGAACGTGCCAGCCTCTTGAGACCAATACAGTTGTTGTAGGAGGGTGTCTTGGTCCACAGTGTCAAAGGTGGTGCTTAAATCAAGTAATAACAAAACAGATGATACGTTTCAGGCCTCGACCAAAGCTGCACTGACCAAGGTAACTTACAATCTATTAGTTGTAATGGACTCTGATCTGTAAAGCAGATTATTATTGGATATATGGGCAGTAAGTTGGCTAGCGACCACCTTCTCTAACAGTTTAGACATGAAGGGAAGATTTGAGATCAGTCTATAATTGTTTAGAGTTTGTTGGGTCATGGATGGCTCCTTTTATTAATAGTGTAACTACAGCTTTTTTTAAACCAATGGGAACAATACCGGAACTGAGAGATTTATGGATGATGTGAAGAAGAAGAAGAAGGCTTCCTATCACAGTAAAAAGGTCTTTGCTATTGTTCGACTGGAGCGTCCTTGATCCCGTTTCAGGCAACTTCATCAATGTAGAAAAATGGGGAGTGGTGGTGAGAAAAGGGTGGTGAGAAGGACATTAAAAGCACCTCAAACTCGGTGTACTTGGAGCCAAAGATTAGTATGACAAAGCCTCTTTTTGTTTTGAACAAGTGATATGGGAGTTTAGAAAGATAGGAAATGACGTTTCAGCCAGTGTGTTATGTGTGGATAACCAGAATTCACAGAGTGTAAAAATATCAAAACCAACATTTGAGGATTGGATCACGAATTACTTTGTACTTTGGAGTCCAATAATTTAATGTTAATAAAGCCTATTTCAAGGTAGATATTACTGTTAAAAAACTGTTGTAACCCTCACTGGATTCGGGTTGTTCATATCCCTTTGGTTTCTGTATGGATAGGATTTTCTCTTTTTCATTATCTTGATTCATAGGAAAGCATTTGGAACAGAGTTAATGTCATGAGAGAGAATCCATGTCCATTAAATAGACCTGCAGTATTGGGCCTATGAAGTAACCACTCCTGAAAAATTATACGATTATAGGAAGGGGGGAAACAGCAGAAAATAGTTGAGTTTGGATATTGATACATTAGAGGAGTTACCTATATGGGGCATGGACTGTCTCAGTTACAGGAAGCAGTAGTGTTTGGCAGGTGCAATAGGGTATATGAGAGTTTGAAAGCTAATTTACTACCAGGTAGATTAGACCTAAAATGTTCATGCCAGTTCCAGAAAAGGTCAATGTTTTCCACAAGTTAATTTTGCATTCAGAGAAAAACAGCCATAGTCGCGACTGATAGTGGTGAATGAACTTAAGAGAGGAGAGCAAAGTATGTATTGTACGTGTAAAGGGTCTCTGACTGTTGGCTGCTTGTGTCATTACCTCCTACATGTACTAAAATTGTACAGGACTCAAGATGCTGTTTTAAAATAGAAGGCAATCTTTCAATGATGCTGGGGGAGTGCACACCTGGGTAGCAATAGGTGTGGGCACATTTTAACCATACAGAGACAGCTTCTGAAGACGAGAGCTGTTGGACATGCACTGAGTGTTGATGGGCCTGCTATCTCAAACAACTTACAGCCACACAGGAAGTAGAGATGTCAGCAGGGAGAGAGGCGATAAAATGCCTGTGCCGCAAGCAACCAAGGCAGGACAGCACCCCACAGGAAGCTAGGTAGCTCTGAAGTGGCCCAATGATCGCCCGACGCAACCTGCTGGCTCAGGCAATGAGACACCACCATCTTGTAATGCTCCAGTGTTAGGGGCTCTGGTGGTATCACAAGTCGACATCTGTGAGGGATGACAGGGATGAATGGTTGAGCATTCGCCACTGACTGGGATCCTTTGCCTGAGAAAGAGACAGATGGTTCCAGGCTTTCCATTTGGTTCAAAGCAATTCTTCAAGATCAGATCCTCAGGCAAAGATGAGGGAAGGACATGCATTTTCCATCACCTGCTGCTGGAGACAAGGGACCAAGATTCAGGTGCTGGAGTGGAGAACACCCGGGAGGTTCTGATTCCGAAGTTGGACCACAGATCGTCCAACACTGTCAGCGGGGCATAGGGTACCAGCAGGTCCATGGAATTGGAGGGCCATGGCATGGTGGTGTTGTTGTCAGGGAGCTGTTATACAATGTCATACAAAATGTCTCAACCCACCTCATGAAGACTATTTTGGTTGAAATCTTTGCTACATTTCAGTTTTTTGGTAAGACAGTAATGTTTTGTAGACTAACATTGATTTTTCTAGACAAAGAAATCTACCTAGCAATGAAGTTTGACAGCTCTGTTGTTTCATGAGTCACAAGTCCTCTCTACCCTGAAATGCACTCAAAGATATCCCTTTAGCTATTGTCCTCAGGAGGATCCCTACTGCTGTCTTAAGTGCTGTTCCATTACCGTGGTAACTCAGCTAAATGTCCTAAAATAGACCCTTTGAGCAGTCAACAATGACGTAATCTCCACAAGCCCAGAATTCTTTGTGATCATTCATTTTTACTTATGCACAACCCATTGTGCAAGACAAGCAATGCATAAAAAATGACTGCATGCAGGATGCAAGAAATTGAAAGCCAAATTATGCAATTGTTTTTTTTTTCTTAGTACTGTTATTATTTATTTATTTGTGAAATCTTAAGCACGCTAACACAGTCAAGTGGCCACAATTACATATAATATCTTGTGTAAAGGCTCAGATAATGAGTCATATGGTCAACACAGGGGCAGGCAGGCTTCATTTCCACAAGGTTGACTGTCTGCTCCGGTAAACAAATTAACCTCGGGTAATGTCATCATGATCCAAACTATTTTTGTTTCTGGTTCCATGATGGTGGAGTGAGCATTCAATAAATGTCTTAAAACTCAGCTGCTCTGCAAACTCCTGGACTCTTGAGCCCCTTTTGCACTTTGTTGATTGCTACAGTACTTCCTTGTTTATCTTTTTGCTTACGCACTTATCTACTTCCAGTCATTTCTTACAACAAAAAGCTTCTGTCTAGTGCTGTAGCTGGTGCCCAGTACCTGGTAAGCTACTTGAGATGTTTTCTTTCTTTAAAACAAAAACTAAAAGGCACTGTCCTCTAATGCTTGATTGCCCCACTTGAAATTCACCTTGGATAAAAGCATCTCCCAAAGGATAAAATGTAAATGTACTGTGACTAATTCAAAACCATGTCCATCAACCAGATGGTCAGTACAAACAGGCAAGCAAAGCAAGGCAGACAGGAAAAAGGTACATAAGGGCAAGCAAAACCTGAACCTTGAGGCTGAATTGACAGTAAATGATCTTCCAGGGTGAGGCTACAGTTGATAACTAAAGGTGAGAAACACTGAGGATGAGAAGAAAGACAAATACATTTTTGCAGAGGCCATCAAATCAACTGACCTGTCAGTCCAAATGAAGTTTACTGCTGCTTCCACTGTTGTTCCTGTTCCTGGTTCACAATGATCAATGCATGAACTGCTGATCATAAACACCAAATTTCATTTCTATTTCCAAACAATATCTGCTGGATATCAGGTGTGATTAGGCTATGGTTAAGCAGGCACCCCTTTCAAAGTGACTACTTGTAGACAATAGATATCTTCTTCTTTGGGTTGCATTTAGTAATGACCTAATTTGACCAACTATATAAAAGATTACTGATAATGCCCCAATGGACAAGGAAGCTTCTTCATTTCATAACTAGAAAACCCCCAAAAAAGAACAGTACACATTGTCTGAGGTAATTGTCTTGAAAGTTAAGTGAATGAATATTACAGAAATTAGAGCAACATACCTGCGGGAAACAAATCTATAAGATTGTAAAGTTAACACACCTTAAAGCTTAAGATAAGACCATTACAATCTTCATAATTGATTCTTATTAATGTTATGGCCTGTAGGCCAGTCAAGGCAAGGCAGCTTCATTTATATAGCAGATTTCATACCCAGGGCAACTCAATGTGCTTTACATAAAACATTTAACAGTAAAAATTGGAAGTATAAAAACATACAATTAAAAAATAAAATACAATAAAACCCAATAGTAAAAATGGTTGCTTTCGCTCTGTAGACAGCAGCACAACTATATAACTCTCCAGCTCCCTGTTGCATACGAGGATGGATGGCAGCATCGAGATGAAGGGAAGTATGGGTAGGAAGAGAGTGGTGAGAGGTGGACGGAGAACATTAGAGGTGGATGAGGAGAGGGTGGGCTGACAGCACTGTCTGTACTGCTGCTGCTGTTGCTGTAATAGGCTCACATCACAGTTCTGCCATCTTCACCGTGTCTCCTTCTATCTATCCGGACTGTCTCTGTGCCTGTCGCTTCTCATCAGAGAGGGAGAGCAAGCAACGGGGCAAGAAGAGGTGAGGACAGAGAGAGAAAGAGAGAGAGACCAGCTAGGTTTTGTTAAAGAGAAAATAACAAAAAGTCAGATGGATGGCAGGGTCAGTATGCTGAAACAAGGGCTGCATTTAGGTGGGTCATGTACGGACTGAATGTGGCTGAAAATCTGTTAAGATGGGATAACACTTTCTTTATCACTTTGTTTATATCACAGTTACACAAATGTAATGACACAGCAACAGTGATTACACAGCAGAACTAGTTACCGATCGGCTGTTGATGATAATGTTGCTGCCGCAGCAAGAATCCATATAGCAGTTTTTTATTGACGTTACTGATTACCGTTATACCTGAGGCTATTTTAAAACCGTCCTAACAAGAAAAATGACAGCACCGGCCATTTGTTCAAACGCTGTAAACAAGCCGTGTTTACACTCTCCTGACAAGTGGCTTTATGATGTTATGCAAATGCAAAAAGTCCCCCAAAATTATGCTGTTTGTAATTGAACACACACATAAGCATTTTTTTTTTTATTATCGACAGGACGTAATTTGTTATTGGCTTCCAAAAAACAACCCACTAATGCAAAAATAATGGTTTGGCTAGGTTAAGGTGCATAAAGTACAAGGGTAGGGTTAAGCCAGCCCACAGTGACAAATATGCATGCAAGAATAGCTGGTGTGAGATGGCACCACTACTGCATTTTCTCAACATTAAACAATAAAGTAACTTTCCTGGGTGTCGCCATGGTTTCATTGTACAGGAACACTTTCTAGCGTTGGTAAGAAATAATTAGGCCCTATTCTGCCCTCTAGTGGATAAACTTTTTAATCTTCCTGGTTTATACAAACTATGCAAACACGTGTGTCAACCAGAGATGGAGCTAGGGGGTGGCTTTTGTGGCATAGCGTTTTCTCAAAAGCCTCAAATGTTTGTTTGTTTAGAAAAAAGTGACTTTAACCAGATAAAAAAAACAGTGACTTCAACCAGCTGCTTACTGAATCTGAGTGAGTTTATAACAATTGTTATTTACAGTAAAACCTCTGAAGATATTTCAGTTGAGGCAGTGTTACTGAGTCAAATTACAAATTAAAAACATTTTTTAAACTAATTCCTGATGTCATCTATGTGTACGCATTGCATTGTATATGAATGGTCTTATGAAGGGAAACATCATGCTTTGGTGAAGATGACTACTTCATGGACCTTTGTTGTCATTTTTTTTAAATAACCTCTTGGTTAAGGTGAGGGAATGATCGTGGTCATGGTTAAGACAAACTAAAATTGACTGACATTAGAAAACAGGAAAGACACAGTTGCAAAGTCTGACGTTTGTAGCTCTATAGAAAAGTCACACTTTTTCAACAACAGCAATTTTATTACTTAAATGTAAATATATGATTTGGGAAATTTGGTAATATGACTAGTCTTAGCAGTGCAGTCTGTGCAAGTAATGACTGTCCTTTCTAAGCAGCAAAGATGGAGGTAGTGTAAAGTTGTTATTGTGACACTAAAAGTCTTACAAAAGATGTAACATCAACAACAGAGACCACAGTTCATGTTCTTTTTTTTCCACTAACCATGTACTGTAGGTCACTTTGGACGACACTAAAAAAAACAATCTACTTTGTCATCTAGATCTGAGAACTTGTTGAACTGTGCTGTCATGTGGGTTTTTCTTTCTGTTAAAGTAAAAAATAACAACGTTGGGGCACAGAGGGAGAGAGGGGAAGGGAGGAAAGAAAAATCAATGTGGTGCCCCAATAGGGAACCATGAAGAAACAGAGCCCACAGATGGATGCTGGGTGTGAATGAACTGGCAGCAGCAGCAGAGAATGAGCAGCGAGTCTGACAGCTTAAACAGACCACCCAATACGAGACAGCAATTACACGAGATCAGCTGACACACCGGCTAATCCAGCGTTATTCAAGCTGTCTGTCTGAAGCAGCCTTAACAAGCATCACTTTATGGAGACTTTAATGACATTAACTAGACCTAAAAGTTAGTTTTTCTTATGCTATGATTAACGTTTCCAGAGAGAGTTTATAATAGGTAGAATTCAAGAAAAACATACAGGAAAATTTCAATACCTGTTTATGGATAAGGAAAAGTATCAGCTGTGTTTTCACTTTTCTGTATTCGGGACTTCCTTCCACTTCAGGCTGAAGGTAGGGGCCATGATTAACACCCATGAGGGAAATAGTTCATGTTGTAATTTATGTTGCGTATTGTATCGAGGACATCTTTACATCATGAAGCATGTATCCGGAACAGCTCCTTCCCCAGAGCTGGCTGCGGGCTTTCACTCATTCAGACAGCCCGGCTGTAAAGCCGCTGCTGACAACCACAGTTTCAGATAAAATTGCTCTTGGCACTAACAACTTTATCTGGATGTTTTGCCCTTCGGATATACTCCAAACCAAAATGCTTCACTTACTGTCACCATCTGTCAGCTCCTCAACAGAGATTTATGTTGGTGACAGACAGTCAAAGCCAACAAGGCCAGACCCTGAATCCCCTCAGATGACGACAGCCAAAGATTGGACCATGAAAGTTTAATCGGCAGCACTAAAGATGTTGGTGAAGCGCTTTGTCTCCATCTTCAATCCAAACTCTAACTCTCTTATGGAAATTCTTCCCAGCATCTCTCTCTATAAATAGTGTATATCGTAAAATATCGACTCACTGTTACATCTGAATAAAATTACAGTTTTCATTTTCTATGCATATAGAATAACTACATTATCTACTTATTGTATTTACTGTAGATAGATGATGATGATGATTTTTAATGTGTGACACCATCAGTTTTTTAGTTCCTTATTGTATGTAAGTTCATTACTTTATCGAACTTTTAAGCTATTGAATGTCTGTCACATCCTGCCTGGGCTATGTGTGTTTGTTTGATTTATTTTGAAATATTTTCTCCTTGTGTTTCTGTTATCTTCACTTCCTTGCTTGATAACCCCATGTGTTTCACCTGTGTCTTGTTTCATGCACCTGTGCCCCGTTTGTAATGATCCCTCCTATATTTAAGTTCAGTTTTCTGTTGAGTTGGCTTGCCTGTCCAGTTCTATGTTCTCCTCTCTCTGCAACCCTAACCCTAACCCTAAATAAAGACCTTGTTTTGTCAGTCCTGCTTTGATCCTTGTATTTTGGTCCACCTGCTCTCCCTTGTGACAGTATCAAGTGGAGAACTTTGTAGTCAGACTAGACAGTTACTCTCAGCCATTCCTGAAGATGACAACACTGAATGTCATGGGGACATGAATATCCATATTGACAAAACCCAAGTGGCTCACTTCCTGTCACTTCTGTCCTCGTTTGACCTAAAAAAGGTCTCCACCTCACCAACACACAAAGCAGGCTATACTTTATATCTGATTGTGACTGCTCCACATCAAATCTAACTGTCACCTCCTGAATCATTCACCTCACTTCTATACAATTCACTGTCTCCTTACTGGAACATCATCATATTCCTCTCCAAATGGTCTCCTTCCCCTGAAACATCTAATCCCTCACACTGACTCCAGTGAGGTCTTGGCTACCATTCCTCTACGTAATGAATACTCCATACTCCTTGTCAATGAGGCTACAGGCAAACTCTGCTCCTCGCCATGCTGCTTTCTTAACAATCTCTGCCCTCTAACAGCAAAATCTGCTTATTATGCGCCCCCAGTCTCCCTCTAGTCCGGTCATCAAAAGAGCAAAGGGCAGGCTCAGAGATGCAGAGAGAAATGTTGTAAATCCAGAGTCTATCAGAGTCCCGGTGGCTATCAATGTCTCCTAGCATCAGTTTAAAAACACTTACTTGCAGAACAGATGCTCCAAAAAATGTTTTTCTTATAACTCACTCCTCTGTCCTACACTCTACTTACTGTAGACAGGTTCGCCTCATTCTTTACTGATAACATTTCTGCCATCATTAGCCAGTTCTCTGAACTTGACCAACTCAGTCTACAGCTGCCAGCCAACAGGGGCACACCCCGCTCAAGTCACCCCACTGCTACAAAAACCCACTCAACCAAGCCCAGGTTGAAACTACAGACACTTCTACCCTTCCTATCAAAAAGACTCGAGTGCACAGTCTTTAACCAAGTCTCTGAATTCCTTTCTGAGAACAACTTGTATAAGTCTGGGAACAGAGACTCCTGGCAGTAACAGAATCACTGCGTTCAGCTAGAGCTACTTGTCAGTCCTCAGCTCTATTGCTGCTAGACCAGCAGTAGATCAGCTTCCTTTCACACAGTTAATCAGAATCTGTCCTCAATGCATTTCCTATCTCTCAGGAAGATCTTTTAGAATAATGTCTAAACTAAACTGCTAATCCACAGGGGTTCCTCAAGGGTCAGTGTTCGGTCCTATTTTCTTCTCAATATACACAACCTCACTAGGTGCAATCAACAACTCCTATGGGTTCTCATACCACTGCTATGCTGACGATACTTAGCTTTCGCTATCATTCCCACTGCTAAACCATGTTGATGGGTTGTTCCTACCAATATTTTTACAAATGTAGAACCATCTAGCTTAATGTTAACAGTAAGATATCTGCAGAGTTGCCAGCTTTATGTGAAAGAGCAAGATATTGGGGATACATGACCTGATGATCTGACACACCTGAAGTTCAAGGTTAATACATTGTGGACTAGCAGCAGCAGCTGTAGTGGAGTTGGTGAAATGGAGAATCTGAAGTGGTTAGTATTTATAATTTAAATGTTTCAATTGTCACAGAATTGAAAACAACTGGGCAAAACTCAGATCATTTGATATAATTAACTCCAGAGGTCTGGTGTTGTTCACTAATTCGTGAGTGTTGCTCAGATATGCTGTTTAATTAAACAACTTTATTACTTTTGGTGAAAATTCCTCCCAAAAGCAAATTAAGACATCTGGTCTTTTGTTAAATAAGAACCAAGGAGTCAGTAAGAGTTGAGATTGGTTAGAAAGAATGTTCTGTAATCAGTCCAAACATGAATGTAATTAATCATTAATCAGAATTTCTGTTGTTGTTTTTTTTACATTAAGTGTTTCAAATGCTGAAGCACCAATTATCCTATTTTAATCTACCAAACAATCAGAAGGAAATATTTTCATAGCCATGATATGAAGAAAAAATAAATCAATAGAAGAAGCAATACAATCTATAGCCATTTAACCTCAGATGAATCTTAGCATTTATGGTGAGACATCTGTGGCAGTGGGGATGTGCAGGAAGTGAACCAGAAAAGCCTGATCCTGTGTCAGTGATTCAACATGAAGTCTTGTTAATATTATGGCATGAGGGCTGGCCATGTAAATAAAACAGTGGCTGAGTGCTCTCTGGCTGTGTCAGGGGATTTCTGGATACAGTACCCACTGTACTTGTACTTGTACTTCCCACAACACTGGGAAGTGTTCCCCACTATCCTTGTACATGCCTGTCCAATCCAATTGTGATGTAAAGCTCAGGAGGACATGATGGGACAGCAGGTCTCTGAGATAGGAATCCTCAAAGTACACAGTCACAGGGAGTGATTTTAGCATGTTATACTTTTAAAGAGAGATCAGAGACATCAGATTACTGCTATTAGTGTAAAATTGAAATGAAAAGCCACTACAAATGTTATCTTATTTCTGTCTTTGTCCTTCCTAAGTTGAAAAATCTAACCTTGTTAAAACATAATTGATAAATTACCTCCATCATTCAACACTCATGCTGAGTGCTCACTCAAGTTCTAATCAACCCCTTTTGAGACTACCATACATTTTCATTGTGACATCAAAGAGAACAAAAAAAAAAAAAGGTAATTGCACAAAACTGTATACAAAGAGTGATTTTGCAGGTGTGCCATGCAGTTAAAATCATAGGTAAAACTGAGGTGGTTGTGTCATACACTCCTTGTCTCAAGGAGCTTACAGTCAGCACAGTCGAGAGCTAAAGCAGATTGCTGAAGGAAAGCTGATGTGTTGTTTTTTTTTTTTGATTGACATATTGGCCAGTTTGCAGTTTCAATCATAAATGCTTATACCAGTGTAAGAGTTAAGTGATATATGACAAAACAAAGAAAATCAGCTTTTTATGAACTAGCAGGTTCACTTTCATCTAATCAAGTTTGCTTTAATAAAACAACTAATTTATGCAAATCAAGTTAAGAGATTTTGAAGGTGGAAAAAAGAGGTTGCTTTTCACCTGTGAGCGACCCTTAAAGGAGGTTGGCATGGTTACTGGAGAAAGTTTTGACAGCAAGATGCAGGGAAAAAAAGACATAACCAAACTTTCTCTCCTGTCAAAGAGGATTTGGTCTGAAACATACTTGTAGTTTTGAAGAATTTCATGTTCAGTCTTCATACTTATATCTAGATATCATTTTAACTGGAATGAGATAATGATATTAAAATGTTATTTAGAGGGGGAAGGAAGAGGGAGCAAAGGGAAAACCTATAATACCAGTTTAAAGTGTGGACGCACTCTCATTCACAGGAATGAGAATGATGTAGAACTTTTATTAATGTTATTCCTCTTATGGACTGTCTCTAGAGTGTGTGTGTGTGTGTGTGTGTGTGTGTGTGTGTGTTCGTAGCACTTTTGTGCACATTTTTCACCTCTAAACAAATAAATTTCTCTCTTTTAAAGTAAAGTTCAATCAAATTTTAGTTTATTCATAATACATCTAGCCATAAGATAAGAGTCTGGATATTAATCAGGCAAGAAAGGGTTAAAGGGAATAAATGGTTATTCAACTCGTCCTGAATTATTAATACCAATCACATATCAATATAGGTAAGTCAAACTTATATAAATGTATTCAAACCTATATTTTCCAGTTTTCCTCTTTTGTTATGAGAAACTCTGTACTATTCTATCCTGTCCTGTCTGTTCTGCTCTATTCCATCCTGGTTTCTGAAGCCTTAGGTTAATATGTCTTCCTGTCAGCCTCTACTTATCCAGTAACAAAGAGCCTGAAGCTTTGCCTCATTAGTTACCATGCAAATGAGATCACTATTGATATCTCTTAACAAACTGCCACCTCTTCAGTTCGATTTCCTGTTAACTCACTCCAGACAACGAAAATCATCAGCCAGCAATTAGTTTCAGGGCTGGGGCATCAGACTGCGGGGCCCAGGTATGCTGTAGATATTCATTACACTAAATAGAGCCTGTCTCGCTGCTGTTCATTGGTTCCGTGTTGTCACTCGTCTGATTGGACATAATGGTCCTCAAGGGTTGGTCTGAAAACGTCTGCAGAAGATACGATCCAGAGGGCAGAGCCTGTACTTTGCTGCAAACTGTGGGTTTTCTGTTTCAGCACTATTTAAACTGATGTAGCAGCTTCTTTTTTAAAAAAAAGTCTTAATATTTTAAGGGTAACAAGAGATAGAGATATCAAAACAATTGCTTCAGTTTGTTGATCACTCAGGATTCTTATTGAAATAGTCAAAAATGTACAGCATTTAAAAAATCACAGTAGAAACACTAATCATGATAGTTTCTGCCTTTTTTAGTTACTCAATGCTGTTATGCAATACTATTTTGGATAATTGAGTTAAATGGGAAATAACAACCTTGACTATTTTCTACTGATTCAGGCCAGTTTATAACAGTTTAAAGAAGTCAATTAGTCTGTTTTAAACTATCTCAATAATGCATGCAATCATTTTAAACAGTGAAGTGAGCATTATGCATTATTGCTGAGAGATTACATTTGCTTTAACAATTAATATGCTGTCACTGTTTTTTACTGTACAATAATGCGGTCATGTGATGCAGCTGGAAATACACTGAAAAAAGAGTCTAGTCTACCACAACTGACATAACTTGTTAAACCAACATATTTCAGCCATGTTAGACTGTTTAAAAGAATCAACTTGATTCACTTGATTAGACACAGGTGAAACACATTAGGGCGGAGACGGGGGTAAGACGAGGACTTCAAAATAAAACAGGAAGTGGCACAACAAGAACAGAAAATCAACTAAACCCCTAACAGACACTAACAGACCCTGATACATGTTTTAGCGTGTGTAAATACAAAAATCATAAATGTAAAAAAGTCCTATGGTGATTTTCAAGGGTGTGACAGAACATATGGATTTGAAGGATTAATGTTATGTCTCTGCAAGTTGTTTTACTTCTTTTTAAATGTTACTGAAAGTAAAGCGATATCAATTGCTAATGGGAGTCACATTTGTAAATTTGCAAGGAGAGGCAGCATGAAGTTTCACATACTGTAAGACTGTCACTTGCAAATATACAGTATGAGCTGAATTTGTGAGTCTTATAGAGCTCCTGCAAATAAATCTCATGTTGCTGAGTGCAGCTTGAATGTTGCAATATGGAAAGGCAGGAAATCACTCTCAATATTCCAGTTCTACTTTGGAAAATAATTAACAGAAATGCAGAAAACCAGCCAGTTTGTGTTAGAATTTACTCACATATAACTAAGGACGACGATGACAGCGAAAAGTTTGACATATTGTGAAATAAGCTTATTCACTTTCTTGGTGAGACTTAGACAAGAAGTTGGATACCACTCACTGAGTTTGACTCTTGGCAAAAAAGTGTATTTCTCAAAATGTCGAACTGCTCCTTTAGTCAAACTTCACTATATGATTTCACCCATCTGTCTGACACGCTTTACGATTTGATTTACATTTAATTTGAGTCAAATTACCATTCTCAGCCCACCCTTAGTGTAGACCCCTCTGCATATTACCTCTCCTAGTAAAAGCTGCAAACTTCTTCTCCTCCTCCGGTGTTGGCCGTGAAGAGATTTCTCTGTGTAACAGTGTAATATTCATGACATGCCCGTACCTTTTAGTAGCACTGCCTCTGTGTGTCATGTTCTTTCTCATTATGGTGCTGCAGTGGAAATGTAAGGTACAAGAGCAGAGACCTTTTTAATATCTATGTATCTTCCCCCTTTTCCACTTCAAGTAAAGAAAAGGAAAAGGAGGAGAAGAAGTAGAACAGATAATGTAAACATACTCTACGAACTAATAGAGTTTTGTTAGGTTGAATACTCACTATGCCCTTCCCTTTTCTCTTTTAAAAACTCACCAGCTCAGACTATTATTACATTAATTTGCTATTTTCATGCTGAAAAACTTTATGTAAAAGCTTTAGTTGGCATTTCTGCAGCAGAAGCAGAGGAAAAGAAGGGCCGAAAGCTTTTTACACCCATTTAGCCATTTTCCTTGCTTCTCATTTCTCATTTTCTGCCTTCACTCCATCTCACTGCTGCTCACTAGCTTACAATAATAATAATAATAATGATGATAATATTAATAATAATAATAACCTCCTTCTGTCACCAATACTACTAGCTTCAGCAGACAGAGAGAGAAAACACTTGAGAGATTAAACAGGCTGTGAGACTCCAGACTACAGTATCAGTGCAGTAATTGGAGTGCCATTAGCTGGACGGCTGGTTTTTTTATGCTTTCAGCTGCAAAGGTGACTAATTTCTGCCACCGCACACACACACACACACACACACACACACACACACACACATACGGGTTTATAAGGTTTAGAGGGCCATTTTCTCCAGACCCGCCCGGTGGTGGTTTAGATGGGCTACCCTTTCCCGAGGTCCTAGAGCTTTGGGAGTTAGACTGAACCACTCTAAAAAATCTGAAAAAAATTCAGCTCACTTCAGAGTTCAGATACACGCTACAGAACTCCATACACATCACCCTGATAGTTATTGTGGTTTATGCAGACAATTCTCTTTTGTGACTTATGAGGACACAAAAAACATTATCAGGACTTTAAAGGGCAATGATGTCACATTTTAAATGAGTCCTCATTAACATAAATACACAAACCTGACAGCACACAGCATTAACAGAACAGTCATTTTAATGTTAATAAAGTGCTCTTTTATATGAAATACTGCATATATATATAAATAAAATATCTAAATAAACATCATGTCAAAATAATTGCACTTAATCTAGAACATAAATACAATAAAACAAACTAAAACAAACGTCACATGATTGTCACTGCAAGAAATGCAGAAAAAAGCGATAAACCCACAGGCAACTAACGGTCAGACGGCAGCCTGTCACATAACTCACATTAGCTTTACTGCTAAAATGTTCTCTAACTTGTAACTACCCATGTTGAACAGGTGGCATTACAAAATATATATGGGCATCAACTTAACCAAACAACCACATACACAATTGAACCCTGTGGATTTATAGCTTCTGTTTCTGTGACTGTCTTTTTCCAGCTATTCCTCTGTTTCTGACAAAGTCCCGTATATTTTGCACTGTTCTTTGTGCTAATGCAGGGCCTTCTACCAGCTTGCAATGACTACATTCGTTTTTGGTGGCCAGTTTTCCTTTACAAATGTGACATCTGAAATGCTGCATTACTGCAGCAACCTCAGCCTTAGACCACACTTTCTTTGGCACTCTTCTGGACTCATGTTCTTGACCAGCATCTTGTCCTAGAAGATATGAAGATAGAGTAAAAGAAAAAATATCACACATACAACACAATGTGTTGGCCGGTTGGCTCAATCAAAACTTGAGTTCAACTAATGAACAGATTCCTGTAATGAACATTCTTGAATACTCAATTTTCAGTTGACTGTTCACCTGATTTGATTTCAACCAACTAAATTTGTCCAACTTTGATGAAATTTAATATTTGCTGCAGATGGTCTGAAGGAGTCAAGAGGCATTGAAAGTACAGCGAGAATGTTCTTAAAAGTAATGCATCAATAGTTTGTCATTGTTTTCTTGACCCAACACAAGGAACAGTCAACACAGGTTGGTACAGCTGCACACAGCTTTCCAGGCATTTGGCAGGTAGGTTGGAGAAGTTACCACAGGTTTAGGCTGTCTCGGTGTCTTCTGTCTGTTAGTAGAATCCCAGACTGACTGAATGATGCTTTAACTCTGGCTGTTTATCTTGCAACAGAGTACATTTGGGAATCAGACACTTCTGATGGTAGTGAGTGATGAATAAGAATCTAAACATCTGAAGTGCCAAAATGTTTTGCACCGATCATTTTTTGTAGAGAAGTGGCGCAGTTTGCTAATAATTATCATATTAAATCTAAATCTAACCCTAACCCAATGAAGGTGCAGAGAGACAGGAAACGGAGAGACAGTTGTGACATGCCATAAAGGATGTACTGGTTATGTGGTGTATGTATTACTGTGAACCAAATGCTCAGTAATCTGAACCCACTTATTGAATTGATCACTCTTTTGGTAAACCATAAACAGTTTTATCTGTGTTCAAAATCAAACAAACAATGTTTTCAGATGATACACACACCAGTCAAAATTACAACACTATTGAGGATTCATTAAACACTGTATCAGAAAATGGAAAACAGTGTTCAGGACATGTAGCTCCAGAATGTTTTGTTCATCATGCAGTAGATGCATTTTGTGTTTTCCAAAAAAAATATTCATAACTCAGTAACACAGTTAAGATATTTAAATTTAGATAATGCATAATGTAAGTACTGCAAGAATTACAGTATTGACGGTCTGTGCATTCAGCACTTGCATAAGGCCAAAGAACAAAGACAAGCATCTAAATGAAAAGCACATTACACTGTAAATGTAACTGCAAAATCAAAGTCAACAAGTGATTAATTCGGCCTAAGCATCACGTCTTTGTGCTGGGTCAGGACAGAGGACTTCATCTACATCACAGACAGCAGGGAAAAACCCTCTGGTGTGTCTAATCCAGCCACGGAAAGGAGATTCTCCCTTCTATAGGGTGTTTGGTCATATACCTTCCAGCCATGCAGAGAAAAACTTTATTCTATTGGGCTGAGGAAAGGGGAGTATGGTGGAAGGCAAACATTTATGAATTGCTGGTTGATGTTGAACCACTCTTGTATCACCCTTCAACTCACCCATGCTGTCTGTGCACTCTGAACTGGCTTATATTGGTTTCATCACATCATGAGCAACAAGTGTGAAGAGTTTTGAGTCTTTGTGTGTAAGCTATGATATCTGTGCTGTAACTGTGTTTAACTTCTGCCACCTGTGGCTACCATTATGCATCACAAGTGCAACATGTGTTTTAGTGAGTGAGAATGTGTTTAGAAAAACAGTAAATAAGATCTGCAGATTGTGTCTAACCAGGTGAAAATTGTTCATGGTTTTGCCAAAAGAGTGATTGATTCAATAATTGCATTTGGTTCAGAGAATGGAGTTTAGTGTTTTAGCAATACAGAAAAACTGTAAACACAATTACAGCACAGATATCATAGCTTACACACTTGTTGCTCATGATGTGATAAATATATATAAATAAATAATATAAATATAAATCAGTTCAGAGTGCACAGGAGGCATGGGTGAGTTGAAGGGTGATACCAGAGTGGTTCATGAATGTTTGCTTTCCATCATACTGTACTCCCCTTTCCTCACCCCAACAGAAGAGTTTTTCTCTGCATGGCGGTGGAAGGTATATCACTGAAACCCTATAAAAAGGGAGAATCTCCTGCAGGCCATGGGATTGGCCGGTGGTGACAGGTGTAGAGTCTTGCCAAGGCTGGATCAGACACACCAGAGGGTTTTTCCTCCGTTACCTGTGATGTAGGCAATGTCCTGACCCAGCACAAAGACGTGATGCTGAGGCTGAATGAATCACTTGTTGACTTTGATTTTGCAGTTACATTTACAGCATAATATAATGTGCTTTTCAATTAGATTTTGTGTTTGTACTTTGGCCTTTTGCAGTACTGGATTTTTACGGTATGCAAGTACTGAATCAGCAGACAGTCAATACTGTAATTCTTGCAGTACTTACAGTATGCAATATCTAAACTGTGTTACTGAGTTGTGAATATTTTTTTGGAAAACACAAAATGTATTTAATGTATTATAAACAATAACCATTTTTTTCTGGAGTTACATGTCCTGAACACTGTTTTCCATTTTCTGATGTTTAATGAATGCTCAGTAGTGTTTTGAGACATTGTTTGATTTTGCAAGAAGGATCAGAGGTTTAATGAATGTAGTTTGAAAATTAGGTTTTGTGTTTAGTTTTGAGAAAAGGGTGGAAGGATTCAAGAAATGTGTCTAAGCAATTTTGAAAAACTGTAACTAACTGCTGGGGCACCCCTATATATTCACATCATACAATATACTGTAACTGCATCATTTTAAGTGTAAAGATGCGTTACAATCAAACTTACCTTCAGAGAGAGGGACAGTCTCATTCACGGTGGAGGTCACTGATGACACTGCTTCTGCAAAACACATAATTTGCCAAAAGATTTTTTTAATGGAAAAATACATTCTATCAACAAACAAACAACTGTAAAGGGAAATAACTTACCAAAATCTGCAGCATCATGGACCTGCTCCGTGGCTGTAGAGCCTGTTGCAGCGTCCACAGCCTTACTAGTTTCACACTCTGGGAATGCTGCGCCAGTGGCATCAGAATCACTCTCACTGTCCTTGGCCTCAGTGTCACTTACTGCGATTTCATCTAGGAAATGGTGTTAGTAAAAGTCACAAATAGCACAAATTAAATAAAAAAATAATGTTTCATAGGTGTTACTTTGAAGAAGAGTTAATCATACACTGGAATACAACACATACATTACACATAAAACCAATGCACACGTACATTTCACTCAAAGCAATGCAATCCCTTCTCTCTAAAAGGTCATAATGTTTTGTGTTTGTTCAATGGTTCCAAAAATGTTCAACTGTACAATCATCACTGTAGTACTTTAAATATAAATGTGGTAAACAAATATACAGATCCAACCATCAGTATAAAAACAAAGATTAACAGCACTATATACACACACAACATCTAAAATGATCATATGCCTGCACCAAATAGTAGAATACCAGGGCTTCAAGTAAGGAAAATGCCTCGGAGTGAAGACATGACAGAAGCTAACTGGAGTCAGGAAGTGTCAGTCCAGCAGCCTGTACTATGAAACAAGCTCAACATACTTAGGACATAATCGTGTTTTCTTATTTCTATTGAGAAAGACTCTTTTATACATGTACATTTTTTATATTTAAATGGGGCTGCTTTAATTTTAGCTATGTGCCCCTTTTAAAATCTGTATACACATCTACTTCTAATAGTTATACACTTAATTCACTTGTCTCACCTTTGCATTCATAGCCTAACCACTTCAACGATGATACAGGTCCCACACACTGAATGCACTTATCCAGGGTGGCTACTGTTGTGAGCACAAGGTGATGATTTTTACACTGTGGGCAAGAAGTTGACATGAGTTATTGGTCATATATACCACTGCCCATATAAATTATATCAATCATGTTCAGGTCACACACAGAGATCTGATACCGACTTACACTAAGAGAAGCACTTGACAAGAAGGTCTCTGTAAACCATTGTCCACATAAACCATATGTTCAGGTTACACACACTGATCTGATACTGACTTACACTAGAGAAGCACTTGACAAGAAGGTCTCTGTAAACCACTGTCCACATAAACCATATGTTCAGGTCACACACACTGATCTGATACTGACTTACACTAGAGAAGCACTTGACAAGAAGGTCTCTGTAAACCACTGTCCACATAAACCATATGTTCAGGTCACACACACTGATCTGATACTGACTTACACTAGAGAAACACTTGACAAGAAGGTCTCTGTAAACCACTGTCCACGTAAATTATATGTTCTGGTCACACACACTGATCAGATACTGACTTACACTAAGAGAAGCACTTGACAAGAAGGTCTCTGTAAACCAATGTCCACATAAACCATATGTTCAGGTCACACACACACTACACCAATTGACAATATTGGGTTACTTTATATTTTACCACACAAGTCATAAAGCAGAACATAGGATTTCATTTACCTTTCCAACCCTGCTGGGATTCCTTGGATCTGGACATGACCCTGCAGCCATCTCAGTGTCATGGGGCTTGTTCACCATCTCAGTGTCATGGGTCCCTGCTGCCATCTTAGTGTCATGGGGCTTGTCCACCCTCTCAGTGTCATGGGTCCCTGCTGCCATCTTAGTGTCATGGGGCTTGTCCACCATTTCACTGCCATGGGTCCCTGCAGCATCATCCTACAGAAAAAAAAAGTTATAAGATGTTTCCTATGTAATACCATAAGAAAGGTGGGAAAAACATGACCTCTGACCAGTCATGGGACAAATTGTTAGCTTTTCCAGTGTGTCTTCACGCTCTCATAGAATTGTATTGCTATGATTTAGCAACACAGGAGTTTGAGACATTAATATCACAAAAGGAAAACTTCAGCTACCTTATATCTCCATGGCCAGTCTGAATCACCATAATCATATGTGATCTCCTCTCCAGGGCTTATACTATGTTTTGCAAACAAGCACAGATGGGGCTTTCCTTCAACCATAATGTACTTCATCTTTGCATTCGGGTTTACATGGTCATCGTTGGCCAGTCTGCCCAAGGTCCCGTCCTCTTTAGCCGCATCAACACTGTAATTGAAAATCATTTATAGTTTTGCAATGTGATTTAGTCTGACTTAAACACCTTCCGTTAATATATGTTCAGCAAACCATAATCAATGTGTCATTTAATTCTGATTCGACAATACCCACCACCAGAGTTTTCCATCAAAACGGAACTTGAACATGAAGTCCTTAAGGCTGTCATGGTAGATCCTCTGCCTCCTCTCACATTCCTGATGGGTAATGAGTTGACCTTGGTACTCTAGTAGGAAGTCCCCTTTTTCGAATGGGGCAGTAGTGAAGATCCCACGACCTAATTCACAAATATGTGTAACGTGTAAGTAAGATGCCATGTTTAAACTTTAAAAGGTTTTAACATTATTCACTTGGTGGATATCCACAGTAAATAAGTACATTAAAATGCCCAATATAAATATATAAAAGAAAGAAGATTTAGTTGAAAGAAGTTCAGTTTTATGTTTTGTCATGAAGGCACCACCATCTTGCAGTATGATAACCTGTGATATCACAGGGTTGGTTTGCTGCCTTGGTACAATCATGAAAAGGTAGCCTCCATTTTCTCACATTTGTCTTTTCAATGTTATTCTCTTTCACTATTTTTCACATTTGTGTGTCACTGTCTCAATAATTCACAGACTCTATCCTTCATGTCTGTATCTTTCACTATGTTTTTTCATCTCCATCTTTTGCTATCTTTCACCGTTTCTACCAAGGGAGCAAACCAACCCAGTGACATCACAGTTTATCATTATGCAAGATGGCAGCCCTGTGACAAAACATATAACCGAACTTCTGCTTTACACATGTTTACATTTGTCATACTCCAAATTGTTAGGTGCAGTGGAATTCCATTAAGTGAATTACTCTTATGTGATTGGCTGCTTTATTTCCACTTTAATCATGATTAAATATTCAGAGCTTTACACTCACTAACCTTTGAAAACACTTATGTGTTTTACATGAAATCCTGGTTTGTCCTTTCCAGTGCTGACATAATATCTGGCATCATCCTTTGGATTGATACGTCTTCTTCTATTCATGTTTCTTGAAAAATCAAAAAACCTGTATTAAAGAAAAGACAGTCATGATTATGATGCTCATTTGAGGAATAACCATGGTAATCTTCTTGAATCATGTGGACAGAAGCCAGATGCTGTACTCACCACTGTAACACTGCTAAAACTAAACACTTAATACAATTTGTTATCATATTCAAAGGTTAATTTGATGTGCAAATCTCACACCTTTTCACCACAGAATATAACAGGAGTCTGCATATGCACAACATATTAACAGTATAAGGATTACATTTACTTATGTATTGCTGAGCTGAACTACATTCAGAATGAACTTCATCCTGTATCCCAGTGCCTCAATGATACAAGTTGTTTTGACAACAAGATAGAAGTTTCTGCAACTAATCCAGCTAAAATGAACCTTCTGGATGCTTCATTGTCTTTGTTAATCATTAAAAAGAAGCAAAGACATGGCCTGGAAAAAAAGTACCTTTAACCCTTTGTTTGTATACATATACACGCCATTACTGTGGCTGAAAGGACACAAAAATACACCAAAATATCTCACTGAGATTTCTTTCTTTCTCACTTTTTTTCTCCTTCAACCTGGGATCTCTGATGCAGCTTCACATCTTAACTGGGAGATCTAGGTCGAGGAATGGTGCAGCCGATTTTGCCATTTAATCACGGTACTTATAATATCACGTCGCTCAGCAGCGTCAGCCACAGCCCCAAAACACAGAGATGGTTAAATGTCCAGTCCATGCAACGCCTATTTCTTCACTGTATATGAACCTGAGTAACTAACACTCCTCCACTGTGAGCATGAGTCAAGCACAAGTCAACATGGCGCAACAGGTGCCTCTAATTAAGGCTTAACGAGGGCGCGGTGCCTCGGTGCAACCCGAAAGAACAAGCAGACGTGCAACTGTAGCAGAAAGGACACAAAACACGCCGTAATATCTCACAAATATTACCTTTTCTGATAGACAAACGTCTTTCCGGAGCGAAGCCAACTGCAACTAGCTCTCTACCACTTGGTAGCCGTAATAAAAAAAATAAAAATCAAATGACTATAAAGCATCTAAATCAGTGTAAAATGGCCCGTTTACATAACCAGATAAAACTAGCTTGACTTTACCTTAATTAAATCAGACACACTAAGTTATTAATAAAATATATCAGCTTACCTGTCCGTTCGTTCCTCCAGCGGGGCCCAGCAGCAGCGTCCTCCATTAAACACATGTAAAAATTAAAGAGCCGAGGTGTGGGCGGGGCTTGGAGCTCAGAGTAGGGGAGGGGTCCGCCCAAACCTGTAACCAGCCAATCACGAAGAAGCCCGCCAAATCTGAATCCGGTGTATCAAAAATGTGTATCAAACTGCAATTCAGGCACAACCGATGGGGTCACTGTGTTATACACTGGGATACACTGAAAGTCAGGTCAAGTGGTAAAGAAGGACTTTCAAAGAAAATGAGAATATCTGTTATTTAGACACTAACAAATGTAAATTCACTCTTTTTTTGTTTTTGTTTTATGAGGACATTGGCATGGTCCGCCTAATCCCAAATGTCCTCATAATGTCGGTACGTATTCAGGTCAAAGGTCCGTCTATACCAGCTATACCAACACACACACACACACACACACACACACACACACACACATATATATAAACCCCCACCCGAACACACACATTTACACACAGTCTTTTCCATTACTGTGGCTGGGGTTGATTGCATGTGGTGGGTCGATGCAGGTCCGTGGACGCCAGCCATCTTTGGGTTCAGACACACTTAAGCGGGACAGTTTATCAGCTGGACCAGGACACTAGTCTATCTCTCTAATCTCAACCCTTCCTTTTTTTCTCTCTTTCTCTCTTTTCTGTTCTGCTTCTCTTTCTTTGTGTCCAACATCCAGCAAAAAGGCAAAAGAGGAGAACTGGAATATTGAAAGAATGAGGGCAGTGTATTTGTCATGGTGGAATAGAAATAGAGTACAATAAGCTTGAGTAAAGCTTTTCACATGGTGAGAAACCCCTATTTGAAACAATGTTGAGGCTCACGGGCCAGAAACCATCCTACTGGAAAAACTGTCCAAAACAACACTGAACAACACTCTAATTGGTTGAATTATTTAAATGAACCAACTTTTTGTTTTTTTACAGCTAAACTTATTTAGGTCCAAGTGGAATGAAATCCCATGAACGCATTGTGCTAAACAAGTGAAGGGAATAATCAATGAAAACAACCTTGAAGAAAAACTTCTATTCATGTTGACTATATTATTACTTTACCTTACACACAGAGTAATCTAAAATTCATTTAACCAGGAAGGAGCTCTTTGCAATTTCAAATCCCAGTTACAATGAGCTGCCAAGTCTCACCATCAACACAGCAGCCATGTGGCTTATTGACGTGTTTTTAATAGTTGTGGGACAACAACAGAGGTCTACAGCACTGAGGGATATATCAGGCTTTGAATACACACACAGTAAGTTGTAAGTGGGATTAGTTCACTGTAGTGGCGGAGCTATGGGAGTGGCTATTGGGGCTGCAGACCTGAATGTTTTCTGAAAAGCTCTACATCTATTTTTTTTAAATCTGTTGAAGTCACTTGTTTTGAATAGTGACTTCAACCAACTGCTGACTGAATGTGAGTGAGTTTACAACAACTGTGATAAAGAGTCAAACATCTGAAAACAATTCAGTTGAGGCAATGTTACTGAGTGAAATGTTAATTAAAAATCAATGTAATGTTTTTGTTTTCATTTTCATGCATTCTATGTAGAAAATAGTTAATAAAGACCAACATAAATCACTACTACCACTAATTGTGAATTCTGCACAAGTGATTCATCCAAAAACAAAAGGTGGCCCTGGCTCTGGACTTAGCCCCGGATCTTGTTAACGCCTAGATTCACCCCTGGTTCACTGTTTGTTTGGCTCTACACATGAGATTTACTGACAGTAAGAAAAAATATGGAAAGTCATCAGCCATACCCTTTAAATGTAATATTTATTATTGTATTCATTTACTTTTTACCTTTTGCTTTACTGGGCCAGCTGTGGCTCAAGAGGTAGAATGGATTATCCACTAATCACAGGATTGGTGGGTCAGTCGCCTTCTTCTACTGTCCACATGTCAAAATCTCTCTTTGGGCAAGACACTGAACCTCAAATTGCTCTTAATGGTCCTAGGCCAGCACCTTGCATGATATCTTACTGCCATCAGATATATAAATGCAACCATTTACTTTCCACCTTTTAGAACATAAAAAAAACATGTATTGTTATTTTGTTAATGAGCTCAAAGTAGGGCAACTATGGTGGGCTAGTCTGACCTAGCTTAAAGTGGTTTTGATTGGTTGAGAGGATCATTAGGGGGAGAGCCATGTGTGATGATTTATGAGGTGAATGCATCATTAAAAGGCTCCTTCTTAATTCATTACCGTCAAATGATTTCCCTAATGTTAAACATTCCTTTTTCTCTTAATTACTTAATCACATTGATGTCAAAGCACAAGGCAGTTTTTAATGGAAAAAAACTACCAGATTTTTATTGTGGGAATTATTTGAACTAACATGGTGATACACACAACTGCAGTAAATAAGCAAAGAATACATGTACCAAAACGTGGGGGTTATGTGCCCTAAAGGTAATCTAATATGAGGCAGATCCTTTTTTTGTAACAGTCTTATTGACACTAGTATCAATACCCAAAACAAGGCTTTATATTGGTGATACTTTCGGTATTGATCCAATTTCTCCTTTAACTGAAAGAGAAGACAGAACCATTCACTTACTCTGTTTATTCCTACAATAGCTGTTCCAAGGATATGACCTCCTATTTGTACAATACCCACAATGGAGGCAGTAAATGAAGCTGTAATAAATGTGGGTTGTTCACACATGAAACATTCATCAACCTGTAATGAATGACCCATGTACCGTAGTATTGCAGACACTAACAGCTCCAGTCTTTATCCTCTCCTTACACAAGAACGGGATTCAGCAGTTCCATTTGCAGCAATCATTATTTCAGCCATTAGCTACTGTATTAGCTACCGGAGGCATTTCTAAATCAGCTACATATAGATTTACAAAACACACACACACACACACACACACACACACACACACACACACACACACACACACACATACACATATTGTTGAATCCATTAGGGCACTACATACATATCAAGCAGGAAATACAAAACCCTTGTGCTCCATCACTGAAAATGAATATATGCAAAACAATGAGCTGCTCTGGCTTTTAAAACATCAATCACATAACAGTCCTGAATTAACAAATGGGATACAAGAGACAGAATTTGATGTCAACAGGTAAACAGAAATGGCAAGGACAGCAATAGAATAAATTCAAGGGCAGACTTCTTCAAAAAACAGTTTGAATGCTTTAGAGATTTTTAATCAGGGGGAAAGGAAAGTTGAATTTTAGTGCGATCATGCAGAAAATGGAATGTCACAGAATATCTTTAGTGCATTTAAAGTTTTATTTCATGAATTTGTGTTGGTAATTGACCCAACTTTAAATTACATCAACCTTAAATCTGACTAAAACCCATGCACTGCGGTGTTGCTTGTTTTAGACAATGAAAAGAATGAATGTAGCTCCCAAATTCACTAATTTGGTCATATTGACACTCTAACACACATCTCAGCCAGATTAGTTCTATCACATAACATTAGAAAGTTGCCATTGAAACACTGGTAATAGCTATAAGGTCTATCCCAGACATTCATGGTACATGAATTGGTGACATACGTTGTCTCTATATGCAGATGATATATTGGTTTAAATCCAGATCAATCTATCCCAGTTCTAATGGATGCACTGATGGAATATGGCTATAATATATATAAGGCTACAAGATTCATATAAACAAAAATGAAGTCATGTCTCTTAACAGCAGAGTTCATGTCAGAAGTACATTCTCTAGACACACCTTTACTAAAAAAGACAAAAGAGGATGATAAGAAATGCTATGACTTATTCTTTTGTTTTAAATTGGGAGAATCAACTATGTATAAATTATTACATTGCCAAAATACTTGCATCTTATCCAGATGCTACCAAACACAGCAGCTAAGTTATTTTTCATTGTTCAGTTCATATGGAGAAACTACCTGTATAAAACTGACTGAAGTCTCTAACTTTGAGTACTGTTATTGGGCAGTACAGTAGTGGTGGGGCCCAATGTGATATCTTTTCATGGGGCCCAAAATCCTTGGTGGCACCCCTGCCTTTATAAGTTGACATTTGAATCAGTACTATATATATCAGCTCTTTAAATTCTCGTCTGGTTATAACAACAGGTTGTATTCAATCTATTTACCCCCTTTTCACATAAATCCCTCTTTACCTAAACCCCTTAGAGATGGCAATCACAGGACTATGGTTTAGAAAAGGTATCAAAACTTTTGGGAATCATTTTAAAGGTGGAGTCATTTAGACTTAAGAAGAGTGCTCCTCTCAGTGCTTGCTACCCTGCTCCCACTTTTTAAAATTCCTCTGGGTTAAGTACTTTATCATCTCGGAACAAGATGGCCATCTACAATTATTAGAAGAGTTGCCTCTGGATAAACTTGTGTCTGACAAACAGAGAGGGGGTTTATATCTTATACTTAGTCAGGACATTTTTTAAATCATAGTGTGTGGGGAGTGTTGGGAGTGAGACGCAAATGGGAAGAAGACAGAAGAGAGTGTGATTTTGAAGAAGTGGAATGAGAAGCACTGTGTATTGATAGTCAGTACTTCTCTTTTAACATTAGACATAACAATCTCAGTCCTACTCAATGTGCTTAATGATATCATAGTAATGACTAACCTCACAGTAACCCTAGGGAGGTGTGGGCTGATATCTATGATTTATATTTTTGTACATTTTCAGCTCAAGGGCTGTCATGTTTAAAGAAAACAATAAAGATAATGTTGAAAAGAACAACTTTTGTATTCAGAGAATGTTTTCAGAGGCACCGATATACAAGCTTCATACTCTATGTACCTCTAAATGCACACATACCTGTTTTTCATTTCAGCTATAGGCTTTACGAGCCACTACTCCAGACAGATATTCCTGCCACTCTGTTGCTGAGCAATGTTGGGAAACTCCCGCAAGGCATCACTTTCTCCTTTTGTCTGTCTTCTCATCTCAGTCTCTTTCTCTCTCTCAGGACATAAAAGTGGTACTTTTGCTTTCAGGCAACTCTTAGAAAGGCTGTTAGGTATCTGACTAGAGACAGCCGAGTCAAACGGAGAGAGAGAGAGAGAGAGACAGAGTGAGGAGAGAAAAGGATCCAAACAAATGAACTTCAGAGAATATCTGGAAAGACAGAGAAAGCAAGTGCGGAAGCCAGACGTGGAGAGCCTGCAGGATGGAAGGAGGCTAAAATAAGACAGAGGTGGGAGTGTTAGATGGTGAGAAAAAGACAGCTAGACAGAGCTGTCTCATTGTCCAATCCTCACCTTTCAATCTCCTCTCCACTCTCACAATCATTTCTCCTTCAATATAGAGTTTATTTTCATTGCTGATCCATATTATTGCCATGTCTGAGTATTTTTTTATTTAACTGAGATGTGGTTACAAGAGAATATGGCAGGGTCCAAAAGTCTGAGGCCACTTTTGAACCTTACTGTAAATCCATTTATCATCATTATTTTTATGTATGGCTCAGAACTTCTGCAAGGAAAAGGCACTTTTTATTCAAAAACATCATTGAAAGTGCTATGGGGAAATAAATATGAGCCGACCACACTCTGCTGTCAATGAACTGACATAAACTGATGAGATTTTTGTTGAAGAAAACTTTTGTGAGCACCGTCTCATGGTTTATTTGCATATAATGATGCATATTGCCCATATTGAACTTACGGGGTTGTATTTAATTATCTCACCAATACCTGTCATAACACGCCTCCACCAATGTCAACCCTGTCTCCCAGAAGTGCAACAGAAATATGTTTTGTGGGGAAACATAATGCTGGCTGAATTATTGTATAGTGAATAAATGTTGTAAATTAACATATTTTACAAGTTAGTAAAATGTTGAAACTGAAGGTATGAGTTGAATGTTAAGTGCTCATTTATCTTGTCTAACTTATTTAAGTTGATCATATCTTACACCGCAATGTCACCAAACTTCAGTTAACAAGAAAACTCCGTAACATAAAACACTGAGAATTCCCTCACTAACACAATTTTAAAAAGCACCACAAAGAAGAACCATAAACCCTCTTTGTTCTTTGTGAGTCTAATGATTCACAAAATAACAGGCAGCAAGAACTAAAAAGTTATATTGGGAGCAAAGTGCTACCATATTCGACACTTCTTAGTAATGAATAAGTGTTTTAATTCATAAACAACAGTAAAAAGGTAGTTTTTTTCTTCATTTGATTTGTAGCACTGAAAATTTTATTAGCTAATTAAAAAATAATATAATCCAATCAAGCTCAACAGCTGCTCTGTTACAGTATTGAGGATATAAACAGCCCACCTGGGCGACCCATTAAGAACCACTGTATCATAAAACTAGTGTTGCCTTCAGAGGGGAAACAGCTCAGATGGCAAGGTGTAAAGACATTACAGACTGTAGCTACAGGCAACAAAAAAAAGTGCTGCTGTCAGAAGTGCTCACACACACACACAGCTACACACACACACACACACACACTCTCTCTCTCATTTCCACCTTTGCTGCAGTTTGCACTTGCTTAAATCATCAATTTAAATTGTTATTTACAGAGTGGAGTTTCATTAAAGCGTGGTTAATGTTCTCATCCACACTGAGCATTAAGGCTTTTTACTACAGTCTCCATCTTTTCTAAGATGACAGTGTGTAGGTGGAGGGATGTTATAGATGTCCTACATGTTATGTGCATTTTCATCTAAAGTAGTCTCCCAGCAACTAAGAAACAAACTTTTTGTTACTGTAATGGACCTAATTGATTTAGTGCTGGTTTAGATGGGACTTCACATATATACATAAATGTGGAGCAAAGATCAGATATGGATGTTTAATTTTAAGTAGAGCTTACCCTAAAGTGAGGATGTTTCATACATTATTTTTCTCACAGCATCACAGATCACACTATTCTTGCTTTGTTCATGTAATGAGAGCTGCAGGAATCAACATATTATTCTAATGCACTGGCATAAAGAATGTTTTCACTGAAAATGTTGAAATTGTAAGAATTATTAGCAGAGAGAGATTTTTATGAGATATTAACCACATCAGCCCTGATGACTACAATGTTTGACCTCTCAGAAATGTTAGTTGTCAGAACTGTTATAGTTTAATTTGTTTTTTTTAAGTGAATGCTGTCCTCTAGAGGCTCTACAATAAGTCATTGGAGCCTCCACACCAGTATAGACATACAGTACAGGAACAAGTGAGACAGAAGGTAGCAATAAAGATTTCAGGTCAGAATTGTACCTTTTAACCCACCATGTACCCTCCATTCAACCAGCAGATAAGCTCTTCTGTCCTTCATTAAATGTAAACTAAAAAGGTACAGATCTGTATATCGATCTAATTTCGGTATTTTCAAAACCTGCATTGTCTAGTCCAGTGTTCCCCTTTGGTACAATGCGTTTGGGGAGATATGAACAATATCTATCAGCAAGTGTACTCAAGTGCCGACCAAAGCAACTCTTTAGATGAAGTAGTCATGAGCTCCAACCTTGATCTGACCCAATGGCAAGGCATTCTTCATTTGACCGAAACGATTCCTGACTAGGTGCACTTTGCATGTTGGATTACATGAAGTCCAGCAGCTTGTAATTGATATCTGACCTGGACTAGCAATGAGAAGTATGTTGACTTCTTGATATTTGGGCAGATACATCCTTACTTTACTTTCTCATTCCCAACATAGACACATCTAACCATGAGTTGATCTAACCAACCAATCTAACCAATGCTTGATTCATTTCTAAGTGAAAAGAAACCAACTCAAGATGAAAATCCAACAAGTTTACCAACTGATCCACTGATTTAGTCCAGAGCAAACAAATTGTAGGTTTAGAAACGGGTGACATGTCCATTCTCTCTCATTTGAGACCCTTTTGCAGAGGTTGTAAATGGTTGCAGTAGACATTTGGGCAGTTGCAGTTCAGGAACTAGAGCGGATCGACCACTAACTGCAAGGTTGGTGGTTTGATCCCTTGCTCTTTCTGTACATGTATCAAAGAGTCCTTGAGCTAAACTACACTGAAGTTTCGTGATGGTAACACCAATGCCCTGCTTGGCTGCTCTGCTGCCATCAGTGTGAATGGTTGAATGAAAGGCTCTGTTGGGTTAAGATAGGAAATCGCTACATCTCTAAATTTGAGCTTTTATCTACTGGAAGAACATCGTCCAAGTTATGCCTGGAGATGTAAATTTTCACCATAAAAGATAATCAATCAATAATTTACTTCTCAAACTAAAAGCAAATGATTGGCACTATATGTAGAGCAGTAGTAAGTAGAGTGTGTGTTTCTTCCCATGGTTTGTTAATGTTATATAAGTGGTAGGTCTTCATCAGAGTTGAAATCAGGAGCTAATGCCCAAGTAATGAAATAATAATGATGAAATGATTGTAGGTGGGTCAGCAGCTCTTTAAGATTAGATAAAGGAAGTTTCACTACATAAACTAAAACATACTGACTAGTCAACACTGTCCTGAATTATTAAAGTCTTCAAATTAACAAACCACCTACCAGAGACGTAGAAGACAGCAAAGACAGATCTTCTATTTGCCGAAAGATACTCAAACTTCACACCCTGCATTTATCTGTGTACTGTATTCCAGCTGAGTACAGTTTTGTGTAATTTTTTATAGCCTCGTAAATGTAAGTCAGCAAAGCAATAGAAGCAAGACATTGTCATTTCTCATGAGCAAAAGCCTTGACTAAGCCTTTCTCTTTCCTTACACACACAGAACACACACTCATGTCCCTGGCTGCAGTTATTAATCACTGGAATGTTCAAATTGCTGTTAAATTGTCCGTGGTGCAAAGTAAACCTTGAGGCAGAAATAGAGACAGGAACAACGCCGATTTAACCTCCACGCTCTTTATCTATTAGGAAGGGAATATATATGTGTGTGTGTGTGTGTGTGTGTGTGAATGGCTGCGTATGAATCTTTTATCATCTCAGAGAGTTGTACACAACAGTTGCCTCCTCGCAGAGCTCTGATTAATTATACAATATCTGACCTCTTAATGTTCACACTGTTAAACTCTCTCCGGCTCTCTTTCTCTATCTTTTAATCTCTTGATCTCTCCCTCTTCCTCTCAGCTGAACTCTGATCCCATGTTTTGGATTAAAGGGAGACAATTTGTTCACTTAAATGAAGAATGTGAAAGTTATTTTTTCCTTGTTGTTTCTTTTATAGCGTAAATATGATGTAGTGCACAATGTGACACATTTAGTATGACACGAGGGATGTAAATAACGTTTACATGACCTGAAAAGAGGGAACAACAGTGAGTGTTTTCCTCTTTACTGCTTATTTTGCTAGTTGAAATAGTAGGTTTCTCCATCTTATACTTGTACATATACATACATATATACATTATTAATTTTTTATGATACAGGAGGTGTGCCTTTCCTGATGAATTGATGGTTTTTGGTTGTATCCAATGTCCCATGTTCTCAAAGGAAAAGGAGGTGTGCCTTTCCTGATGAATTGATGGTTTTTGGTTGTATCCAATGTCCCATGTTCTCAAAGGAAAAGTGTAAAAAGCCAATCATGTCATGCTTCAAGTCACTTTTTACTTTTTCAGCCTTATCAACCAATCAAGTTAATTCTGGCTAAACACAACCATAAAAAACTTAATTGTGCTTTAGTTGACAGGAGCAGATATTGATATGAGACATCAAAAACCCAAAAACCCTAATGCTTAATGTATATAGTATACACACTGGATTTACTGATGACAAATAAAGTCGTTGAAACTTTTGTAGTTCAGTCAACGAACGACTTGATGGCCAAAAAAAAAGTTTTTTTTGTTAGAATTTCTATACTGCTATTTCTTGATACTTATTGGCTGACGTTTTGGGGGGTTTAGGGGGCTTTGCAGTCTGTGCAGCATATAACACTTTCTATCCTTTGACCACTGATTCGGATCAGGAAAAAAACAAGAAGGAAGGGAAGGGAAGGAAGGGAAAGAACAAGAAGGAAAGGAAGAAACTGAAGGAAATATATCTACAAGATACAATATTTGGCTGATATGTGGACCTGTTTTTTTTCTTAAAATCAGTAGTATGTAAAGGCAATATTCAGGACACATACTTTAATATTGAAGTGTTCATAAAATGCTATTAACGATAGTTCATGATAATAATCAAGATCAATTAAGAGACAATATCAAGGATTCACCCATGATCACTGAATAAGAAAGTCTACTCTGTAATATTTATATGTGCATGCAAGAACCTTTAAAGACAGGCAAATTTCATTAAATGAGGTATTTTTAGCTGGTTCATCACTTCTGCAAAAGGCTAATTTAGAGCCACATCTTCAGCATTTTGATTAATGATGCACAAAGATTTCCATAAAAAGATCCCATTCTATATTTTTCCTTGCCTTGCTCGTAAAGTGGCCACATGGTGCTTTTAAATGTGTTTTATGGACAGTTTGTTTAACATAATTCACTTAATTGCACATGTTCCATATTGGAGGATTCGATACCATGTTAATTGTTAAGCATGAAGCTGTAGTTTATTTATAAATAACACACTTGAGACTGGAATTAAAGTTGGAATAAGCATGTTAAATATTGCATGAAACCAGTGGAAGGTCCCCGTTTGTGTAGTAACACAAAAATGTGTGTGTGCCGTCAGAGTGATCCTTTACGCTCGGTTAATGTTGCTCTCGTCCTTGAGCTACAAATGCAAATGACAGCTAGCTCCATTTCCCCCAACGCACAGCTAGAGAATCATTTTAAAGCATCACTCTTCACCTCCTTTCACCTCCTCTATTGTTCACTCTCTCTCTCTCTCTGTCTCTCTCTCACACACACACACAGCGCTGATACTGTAGGAGTGTGTCTGGCATGTCGGCCAGTAATGACTAACAACTCACATGCATTAAAAATTTCCACCTCTACCCCTCGCGCTGCAGACGGACGTCATTTTCACACAGGAAGGCCACAACCTTGACTTGATTTATTTACCTCTTTTCCCTGGCTTCTGCTGCTTCAGTGTCTCTTCCTCTCCCTTTTTTCCTATGTGTGTGCGTGCGTGTGTGTGTGTGTGTGCGTTTCAGTCTCACTCTCTTTAGGAGTAAGCTAACACTCCTCGCTTTTAGGGGCATTTAAAAAGTCAGCCGGGCGAGCGGTGAGATGGCCAATCTTTAGTCTGACACCGAACAAAACTCTGCACAAACCCTGATGGATGGTCTTGACCTCGCACTGCCAGGGATGACGGTAAAGCGTGTGTGTGCGTGTCTGCGTGAGCGTGCGTGCGTGTGTGTGTGTACTCACATAAGCGACCTTTCGCAGCAGCATGACAAGGCCATTGATCCTGGCCTGTAATTGGACAGCATCAGCGCAGACACATCCAGACTAGCTGTGTGTGTGTGTGTGTGTGTGTGTGTGTGTATCTATGAGGATTTATGTACGTGTGTTTCTAAACTTTTCATAAGACAAGGTTCACTGATCTTTGCACCACTTTACAGAAACATCCTGCTTCATATTCACACGCTTTGATGCTTTGACAATAGATAAGCGACATGGCACATCTGATGCTTTCAGGAGTACTTGAAAGCTTCCCTGCTATAAAAATGTCCATATTTCTCAAAAAGTGAACACAGATGTCTCCTGAATAACATTAGAGTCCTTTTTTCATTTACAGAAAGCCTTCAAAATAAAACACAGGTGTAGAGCTTCAATCCAGTCATTTTGGACCATGATCCATGCTGGCTTTATCAATTCTGAGAATACTGTTTAGAATCTGTCTCTGAAATGTACACCAACTATATCAAAATGCACTAATAACTTGCTGGAGTATCCTATTTTTAAAAAATCTAAGTTCTTGGCTTAATCTTTAGGATGATAATTCAAGTGAGATCTCACACTGTCTGCACAGAAAATGAGCAGGATTCTACCTCCACCAAGTTAGATACCAACAGTAATTGCTCCTGTTTTAAGGTAGAAAGGTGCAAATTCATCTTAAACCACAAGCTGAACTGACTACTGAACTGAATCAGTAGTGTTTAACAGTGGAGTTCCTCTCTCTGGTGACTCAGAGTATCATCATTAGCTCAACTGTATTTTACTCTCTTAATAAAAGCTTATTAAAAGATCATGGATGGTGCAGGAATAATCATGATGTAACAAATAATTGGCTGCTGAGCTATTAACCCATACATAGTGTTCATATTCTACACCCTCGCAGTATGTTCTACGTCAATTTTCACCCGATCTAAGAATCCCTTCATAAAAAGTGTCTATACCAAAAAGAAACCACAGATCTGTTTAAAAAGCATCAATAGTCAATCTGACTGATCAATAAATGTGATTAAACCTTGATTCATGTTTCAGAGAGCAGAGAGAGTATTTTTTAGCTCATTTTTGGAGAAAAAACATCTACTATCACATAATATCATGTCCTATTTGACCTAAGACATGAAAATATAACATAGACATAATGATGACTTTATGGAAGTGTGGGGTTTATTGTAGAACCATTAGAGCCATCAGTCTTCACTGCTACATCATAAAAAGAATTATTAAAACTTTTAACTATTCATCTAACTAAAATAAATACAGGTCAAATTTGACCCTCAATGGACATTTGTAGCACCTATACAAAAGTATAACATTGTAAAAAATCTTTAGGAAATCTTCAGGACGAAAAGACATTTGTGTTTTTACAGCTGTCAAATGTCAAAATGGGTCAAATTTCACCCAAACAGTATGTAAGGGTTAACCTTTCAAACAGTGCTTGTATAGGTTAGTTTTGAAATGAACTGAATGCAACAGGTGTAACAGGGAACATACTGACAGTCAGAAAGACAGCACAACACACAAACAGGCACAACATTATGAAAAGCACTTGTACTGAGGTGCATTTGAGTGATGATGTAATAGAAAGCCAGATAGATGGATACTTTATCCTGAGGTAAAATCACATGTCATGGCAGCAAAATACAACCAAAAGGTACTAAACAAAATGTAATACATTAATGTTAAGAGAAAATTAAAGACAATGAAACAAAAATCAAAGTAGCTTTAAATAAAAATGATGATGCTCAGATGAGTGGATGCATTAAAGTACAGTATACAAAAACACAAGATAAATAGATCAGTTATTACCTTTAGATCATTGTAAATGAACTGAACAAAACAATTGGAATCAGTAAAGTGATTTGTAATTTGTATTATGAGACCAGCACAATATGTACCAGCACAGTCTTCTACTGGTTACTAAGCATCTCTGAGATAATGCTATATTTGTCCACTGTATATACAGACACAAGGCAGAACCCACCTTCAGGCTGTTTGTGCTGTATGAGTGCGTGCATGTAAATATGATCCCAACAGTCACCCATAAACACACTCCCTGCTGACACTTTAAACTTTCCATTTTATGCCTTCCGTATTTCCCTGTAGCATTTCTCACAATCTCAAGCTGCATGCTGCTAAACCTTGGTATCTGTGAAACTACAGGGTCAGACTGTGTACTTACAGCTCATATCAACACAGGAACGGCAAAGAAATCCTTTAAAAAAAAAAACAACATTCACAGAATTTTAAAGTTATCCCATCTGATTCCCATTAGGTGGTTTCATAACTTAAGCCTGGGACACACTAGAGGATGACTGAAGCGATGTAAACATATTCGGGGGGAATCCATAATCTGAGGCACAGTTGGTACCAGTGCTCATCCAACTGGAAGTGAAAAGCTTTTAGATTCAATCAGAGCCAAAGCGGTGCGGTAACAAACTGATCTGAGATGCCTCGATCGTGTCAGGCTCGTTTGATATTTACGAGCCGGTGTCTGCGCTTGTGTGGACCGCTGTGTGTGTGATGAATCACTGAGTCTACATTATAAGCCAAAAAAAAAAAAAAAAGAAAGTGTTTTGGTGCACACAGGGTTGCCTTGTGTTGCACATTACTTGTTTGTTTTCCAACATTGAAAATAATTTAGGAGGCATGCCGTGTGTGCACTAGCCTGTTATCCAGTAGGGACGGCTGATTTTGTGTGAGTATGTGTTCATTTCAAAGATTAGCTGACAAATGAGACAACCAAAAAGCTATGTGCGTAACGTGTAGTAAACAGTATACTTAGGTATATGTTCTGCAGTGTACTAGTAAGTCGATATTTGTTGTGCAAGAGTTATAGTGCTGTCATTTTTATACTATATGTTTCATTTTTGCACAATAAAAGAAAGAAGTTTTTTGGTGCACATAAGCTTTTTGGTTTGTGTTCCACGTAAGGTACTTGTTTTTCCCACCTTGAAAATAATTTAGGAGGCATGCCGTGTGTGCAACATTTTTCTGCACTAGCCTGTTATACAGTAGGGATGGCTGATTTTGAGAGTGTGTGTTCATTTTAAAGATTGACAAATGCAAAGTAATGAGACAATGCAAAATCTTTATGTGTGTCATGTAGTAAACACTATACTTTGTTTGTTCTCTGAAGTGTGATACTAAGTTTGTCGTCTGAGTGGTATAGCGTTCTCATTTTTTTATAAAATGTTTCATTTTTACATTAAAAAAAGCTTTAAGGATGATGATGAACTAATGAGTTTTGGTAAAGTTTATCATGAGTAAACTTCCTCTCATGGCTGGATCTAACACTGAGGCAAAAATCATCATCTAACAGAAAATGGACAGCACCAGTGGCAACCAAAAGCCCAACAAAAAAAAATAGGTTTGCGTATAAGTGGCTCTAAAACCAAAGAAGAAGGTTGAAACTGGAGATTCATGATGGGGGGTTGGGCAGGGCTGCATGAGCTTCAGTGCCCAGGGTCCACTGGGGGTACTAATCCAGTCTTGCTGCTAATGTTACATCAAACCCTGACGTACAAACATCTGGGCACCAGCTTTCACATGGTGGATGTGTCAGTCCTGAGCAGGTATTAAAGACAACCTGTAATCCCACATAATAGCAGAGTTAGCAATTGGAAGTATTGCTACTGGTGTCATAGGCTAGTGAACCAGGCATGCTTACATTACAGCCACTTACAATGGATGCATTACACCAACAATATCATAATAGTAGGCCTATTTAGTTTCCTATAGTAAAACACTGCTCGTAAAAGTTCCCTAAATGGCAGTAATAGTTTTAAAATTGAACTGAACACCTCAGTGTTGTAAAAAGATGCTTATCCTGATGCTCTCTCTAAGAATCTTAAGTCCAGCCTGCAGCTCTGTGCAGCTTTCAGCTCATTGTTTTGGCCCTCCACACCATCTGGTGGAGCCTCAGTGGCTCCCACCAGTCCCCCAGTAGGAAACTGTGGGCAGGAGCTACAAGCACACAAACTACACAGACTGACTGTAAACACTATCTGCTCAGAGCCAAATGGCAAAGAGCCGAAGTAAACAAGTGTCTGGTGAAGAGACGTAAACTTAAGAGAGCCAAGGATTTTTCGGAGGTGTTGTTGGACCAAACCCGAGCGAAATGACGAGCAAATACTAGACTCAATATGTACTCAATATGTCATTTTAACACTAGAGGGCTGGGTCTCATATTAACAGTCATCACTGGTTTTCTTTCATTATTAGAACATCCAAACAACAACAACAAAAATCTTCTACAGGACCAAAAGATCCAAAAGATTCAATCTGCCTTCCATTTTCTCTCTTTCTGTAAAATAACCACACTAGTTGCACATTTCACACTTACTTCTTTCTCCCTGATACAATTATAATTCCCTCCTTTTATAAACTCTAACCCTACAGACCAACTCCCTAAACTCACCATTAGATAGTTGTTTTCTCAGGAAGGCGGGCCTCATGTGACCCCATCCTAAAAATGTCAGCGCTATCTCGCCCACTGCGCCTGAAAAGAGCTGATAGCAAAACCAACTTCTGGTGTACTGTTCAAAATATACATCGCCATTTGCTGTGTCATTGCATTATGTTTACTATCCATCATTTTATTTGACTGCCAACAAATATTGGTGACAGTCTGACAGTGTAATATGCTGCATTTTATGGATGTGAAAATAAGTTGATGATTACCGAAAAATGATGATGATTAAGTGTCCATCTCAGTTTAGTGCTGACTGTTGACTAGTCTGACACTTGTTTCCTGTTGATGCCAGTGTGTAGACTTTAGTGACATCTAGTGGGAAGAACTTGACAGAAATGGAATATAATATTCAGAAGCATGTTTTAATTAGTGCATTTTTGACCTATTTATTTAGTTATGTATTTATTGACCTATTACCTAGATACATAATACAATTGTGTTTTCGTTACCTAACAATGAGTCCCTTATATCTACATAGGGAGCGGGTCATCTTCCACAGAGGCTGCCATCTTGCACTGCCATGTTTCTACAGGAACCCAGAGAGGACAAATCAAACACTGACTCTAGAGAGAGCCATTTGCATTTTTTCACAAATTTCTAGTCCACTAGGTTCTCCAACACGCTTGAAAAGTTGTGTATTCAGTTGTTTGCAATCTGCACCCTCACCACTAGATGGCACTAAATCCTACACACTGGTCCTTTAAATGAGCTGTACTTAAATTAAATTTTACATATAACCAGTGTGGCCTTTAAAACTTTTTTGAAAAATATATAATTTTTTCTCATTTGCTTTATTCAGATAGATATTCACTGTAATCGAGTTAGCAGAAGGTTAGCAACGGAGAGGCTTACTGGAGAAAACAGTCGATAAAGATGACCAATCTTGGTTGTGGCTTTAGCCTCGATACGCAGTAGCATTTTTGAAAAGGTACACATCAGATGTCATATACCTGAACTATAAAGGCCGAACAAATACAGTAAAGCTGCTCCCACAGAATACTGAAACGAATGTAACTTAATGGTTGTTTGACAGCAAAGTATTATTAATAATAAGTACCATGCATTGCAAATACATGTGAAGTATTCATAGGGGTACAAGTGTGTGAAAGTGCAGATGTGACAGAAGTGGAGATGAACAACCCTCTGAGCTGTCAGAGCCCATCTGTGACACACACACACACACACACACACACACACACACACACACACACACACACACACACACACACACACACACACACAGCACAGTTAGAAGGAGTAGTGGGAGGTAATAAGAATGGAGATTAGACTTTCGATTACACTGCTTTCTTATTCTCCAGCCCTCCAACAGCTTTGACACGGAGCATCTGAGTAATTCGTCAGTTCGCCTTCAGCGTTTACAAACAGAAACGACTTTGAACGCTCACTTCTGAGACTGTGTCTGAGTTTCCAATCGGCAGCCGTAGCACTCAAAGGGGAAAGTGTCATCGCGTGTGCTTAGGAGGGAAAATTGCATTAGTGTGTGTATGTGTGTGTGTTGGCTCATGCATATGCATATTATATGGAACAAATGCATGGCGACATGAAATAAACAAAACAACAAGGAAGCTGTCAGCAGATAACAGGGTCACAGGAGACGGTGGCGATGGTGCACGCATGTGTGCACGCATGCACGCACAAAGCAGGTCAGGACTAACAACAAGAAGTTTGTAAAATGACAAACTGTTGTCATCACATCACACACATGCAAACAAGGAGAAAGACTGAAAGATTCACAGCTTTGCTTTCCAAACAAATGCCAGAAATTTACCACGAGTGGAGCCACAAGTTCTCGCCAGCATGTTTTCACTTAAAGATCTGTGAAGCAAGTGTGGTGAAGGAGGAGAAGCTGGAGCCAAACTTGTTTAATGTTAAAAAAAGAAATGTTATCCTGATGTTTCCTGGAAAGAGCTACAGTGTGTAATGTGGCACTAAGTATAGATGTTCTGTTTAATCATAATTCTTTTGTTACTGGAAACTTTGAGTATGCGTGTATATTTTTTTGACTGTACACAAACTGCATATTTTGTAACGTTTGTCTTTTAGTCAGTGCACCTGTTGAACATTACAACTCTATATTAGCCTAATTGAGAAATGAATTGGAAATGAATTATGTATTTATTAATTGGTTAAATTCTAGCAGTCAATTCCACAGTGCTTCCACTTTCCCTACAATTATAACTAGTAACTAGAGGAAATAAGGGCCCATAAAATGAAGCATTAAAGTTCCACATTTGTTTCAATGTTTTAAATACACTTAATATTAATGTATTTGTTCTTGTCAATGATAGTTATGAAAATGTAGAATATACTTCTGAGAACAAGTAGAGATTATGATGTAAAGATAGACAGCTGGTTCTGATCAAGGCCATTTTTGGAGTCTGAGATGATTCCAACTATAAAAAGTTAGTCAGTAAACAACACTAAATCAATCGATCTCAAAATATTTTTCCTTGTTTTTGAAAATGCCGATATTAAAACTGCTCAAAAACCATGTGAGATCATATGAATTATCACCAAACTGTAAGACTTATAATACTTATATGTACCATTTTAATAAATAAGAAATACATAAAAGTAATTTCACAGTTTCACTTGAAGAAAAGACTAACATATAAAATAAAGGACATTTTTAAAAACTATATTCCATCACCTAAATACAGTATATTGAATGAGTGAAGTATGAAAATATATTACACAAAAACAAAACAGCAACAAACTGAACACAAGGAATCACAAATACTATAAGTTGCATATAAATAAAGACACCAACCCAGAGTCTTTACAGCTGCAAATATAAAGATACATAACGATTATCAAACTATTATCACAATCCTGCTATTTTAGTGTCATATATTAGTTTTATTCATCAGTAGTATCTCACTAAGCTTTAAATGTCTTGTATATTTTTCATTTTTTTTGCTGTTGTAGAATATAAGTATGAGTTCTGAGTTTTGCCTTTCTACTTCCATCCATCTACTTCCATCCTCTCTTCTTTTCTTTGAATAGAATGAAGGCAGAAAGAGAAAAGGCGGGAGGAAGAGAAAAGTTGAGCTGAGAATTAGCCACCGCCACAAAATATCCAGAGGAAACGTTGACAGGGTGTCATACAGCAGCAGCGCGGATTGTGTGTGTGTGTGTGTGTGTGTGTGTGTCTCTGTGTGCGTGTGTGTGTGTGAGAGAGAGAGACGTGTCGGGAGTGTGCCTCAGTCAGCAGGATCAACATATGGCTCCATTAAAAATAACAAAAGTCAATTACTATAACAGGTTAGATCTGCCAACACAGCAACACAAGTGAGAACAGGAAGGTTTTACTTTTATATGTCAGAGTGTTCTGATGGAGAGAAAGTGTTGGCTGAATTTCTCAAAACGATCATCTGTACATTGATTAATACTTTTTTCTGTCCATAATATCTCATGTTGTCCTTTTTTTTTTTTTTTTGCTGAACTAGCAGTTTGGTGCAATGTGTGTAGTGTGCAAAATACTGTAGAACATTCACACACTGAGGAGTGAGGGAGCAGTTTGGGGTTTAGTATCTCGCTCAGGGTCTCTTCCACATGTAGACACAAAGGATTGAGGATAAAACCACCAATTCTACAATAATTCAACAGCCCCAGCAGCTCCCATCATGCATTTCTGTGTTTGTATTTGCATATTTTTACTTAAACTGGTTCTGTTTTTGTTACCTGCCTTGGGACTGTGGATGTAAATTAGCATTTATGCTAACTCCAGCATGTTTACATCTTGTATATTATGCTTATGTTCATTATTGTGCTCTGTCGATATCAAACAGATAAATAAATTAGCTGCATAACCAGATTCAATTGAAATTTCTCATGGTTTAAAAAGCTAAAAGGGAGACTATGGATGATATTTATTATATGATATTTATTTTCACAGCACTTTAACACTCTCTTCATAGGTAAAACCATTTATTGCAACAAATAGAAATACAGTTTTTGGCAATGGTGGCTCCACTCTTAGATGCTCCCTGGATTAGCCAGAGTGCAGCCCAATGCCTTATGCAGAGTGGGCATGAATTTCAGATTGAAGATAAACCAATAAGGATAAACCAATAAACCAATAAACCAATAAAGCACAGACAGATGTCGTCTTGCTGATACAGGAACCAGATTAGAAAATGCTCTTATGTGTCATTCTGGAGTCAAACAGTCAAATCATGTATTTGGTCTTTTAATTTGAAGGATTTCTTACAATTTTTCTGGACACAGCTTAGTGAAAACTTTGTGTGTTGCTGTAGTAACAAAGTATTTATTTTCAAACACCTTTAATTTTTATGCCCCTGCTCTAATTTCATGAAAAATTAAATGAATAAAAAGAGAAATAAAACAAATAAAATAGAAAATTGGTCACACCATAAAAAGGAGAGAGGAATTAAGGCATTTGAGAAGCAAAATGAATAGGTGAAAAATCAATTCATAATGATAAATAGATCTAATGTACTCTACTGTAGTACTAATACTGTTCAAGTCACATAGACAACACACTGGAAATGGTCTGCTGTCAGGAGTCAAAGGGCTTGTTCCATTTTCACCTGTGTGTGTGTGTGTGTGTGTGTGTGTGTGTGTGTGTGTGTGTGTGTGTGTGTGTGTGTGTGTGTGTGTGTGTGTGTGTGTGTGTGTGTGTGTGTGTGTGTGTGTCTGTAGGCAGCTCTCGCCTCAGGCACATCAAACTCCCAGCATGTAAGGATGGACTAACAGGCATCAAGCAGACACACACACACACAAACAGACACCCACACACATACACACACAAACAGACACACACACACATTATCATCACACGGCCCTATTTTGGTCTGATCCCAACCTTGAAACGACCCGCTCTCAACCCGCTGTCACGCTACAAGACTGGCAGCGGACCTCACACTGTGATGGAGAGAGAGAGCGAGACGTGAAGGAGTAACTGAAGAAAAGAAACAAATGAGAGGGAAACTAAATGAGAAAAGGAATGAAAGAAAAGAGAGGTTTGGTAGAGGGAAGACTGGAGAAATGTGAGGAAATAAGCGAAGAGGTGAAAAGGTAAGAGAGGAGAGGAAATAAGGAGACAGGAGATGAAGAAGAGGAGGAACAAGGAGAGAACAAATCAAAAGGGTGAGAAACAAGCAGTAATGAAAGGAAAGGAAGGGAGGAAGGAAAAGGAGTCGGAAAGAGTGAGGAGAGGAGAAATGACAGGGCAGAGGGAGAAAATAAAAAGGAGAGGAGGAGAGGAGAGGAGAGGAAATTAAAAGGAGGAGGAGGAGAAAGGAGGAATGACAGAAGAGGAGAATGAAGGTGAGGTAGAGTAAACAAGGCGAGGAAAAGAAGAAGAATTGAAAGGAGGAGGGGGGGGGGGTAGACAGGAGTAGGAGAGTTGAGGAGAAACCAGAAGAAAAGATGAAATGAGAGAACATGAAAAGAAGAGGAAGCAGAGGAAGGGAAAAAAGAGGGAATAAAGACAGGATGAAACATTTTTTTAAAAAAGCTGAAATTGGAAGTATGGTTTTTAGGAAAAGGGGAAAAAAACAAAAAATAATAGTCAAATAAAGAGGGAGATGGGAATGAGGGAGAAGAGAGAAGAGAAGATGAGGAAAACAGAGATAAGGAGAGGAATTAAGGGTAGGGGAGTGAGGGAGAATGGGGAGACAAGAGGAAAGGAGAGAAATGGAAGGAAAAGTAGAAGAGAGGATGAGACAAAGAGGGAATGAGGAAAAGGGGGGGAAAAGAAAGTCGAAAGTCCTTTTTATTCCATATTCTAATAAGTGAAA